>NC_138950.1:3207500-3898621 GCF_965226115.1 Aulonocara stuartgranti
CTGAGGGGATTGAACTACCAGAAGGCAACATTGCAGACATAGAGGACAGTTACAAGTACCTGGGGATCCCGCAGGCAAATGGGAACCATGAAGAGGCCGCTAGAAAGGCTGCAACCACCAAGTACCTGCAGAGGGTCAGGCAAGTCCTGAGGAGTCAGCTGAATGGTAAGAACAAGATCCGGGCCATCAACACATACGCCCTGCCCGTGATCAGGTACCCTGCTGGGGTAATAGGCTGGCCAAAGGAGGAGATAGAAGCCACTGACATAAAGACAAGAAAGCTCCTGACCATGCATGGAGGGTTTCACCCCAAGTCCAGCACCCTGAGGCTGTACGCTAAGCGGAAGGAAGGGGGCCGGGGACTGGTGAGTGTCAGCACCACAGTCCAGGATGAGACAAGGAACATCCAAGAATACATTGGGAAGATGGCCCCAACTGACCGAGTGCTCAGTGAATACCTCAGGCAGCAGAAACCCAAGAAAGAGGAGGGAGACGAGGAACCATCATGGAAGGACAGGCCCCTGCACGGTATGTACCACCGGCAGATAGAGGAGGTGGCTGATATCCAGAAATCCTACCAGTGGCTGGACAAAGCTGGACTGAAAGACAGCACAGAGGCACTAATCATGGCAGCACAAGAACAAGCTCTGAGTACAAGATCCATAGAGGCTGGGGTCTATCACACCAGGCAAGACCCCAGGTGCAGGCTGTGTAAAGATGCCCCAGAGACAATCCAGCACATAACAGCAGGGTGCAAGATGCTAGCAGGCAAGGCATACATGGAACGCCATAACCAAGTGGCCGGCATAGTGTACAGGAACATCTGTGCCGAGTATAACCTAGAAGTCCCGAGGTCAAAATGGGAGATGCCCCCAAGGGTGGTGGAGAATGACCGAGCTAAGATCCTGTGGGACTTCCAGATACAGACGGACAAAATGGTGGTGGCTAACCAACCGGACATAGTGGTGGTAGACAAACAGAAGAAGACGGCCGTAGTGATCGATGTAGCGGTTCCGAATGACAGCAATATCAGGAAGAAGGAACACGAGAAGCTGGAGAAATACCAAGGGCTCAGAGAAGAGCTCGAGAGGATGTGGAGGGTGAAGGTAACGGTGGTCCCCGTGGTAATCGGAGCACTAGGTGCGGTGACTCCCAAGCTAGGCGAGTGGCTCCAGCAGATCCCGGGAACAACATCGGAGATCTCTGTCCAGAAGAGCGCAGTCCTGGGAACAGCTAAGATACTGCGCAGGACCCTTAAGCTCCCAGGCCTCTGGTAGAGGACCCGAGCTTGAAGGATAAACCGCCCGCAGGGGCGTGCTGGGTGTTTTATATATATGTATATGTGTATATATATATATGTATATATATATATATATATATATATATATATATATATATGTATGTATATATATATATATATATATATATATATATATATATATGTATATATATATATATATATATGTATATATATATATATATATATATATATGTATATATATATATGTATATGTGTATATATGTATGTATATGTGTATATATGTATATATATATATATATATATGTATATATATATATATATATATGTATATATATATATATATATATATATATATATGTATATGTGTATATATGTATATATATATATATATATATACATATGTATATGTGTATATATATACATATGTATATGTGTATATATATACATATGTATATGTATGTATATGTGTATATATATGTGTTTATATATATATATATGTATATATATACACATATATATACACATATACATACATATACATATGTATATATATACACATATACATATGTATATGTATGTATATGTGTATATATATGTGTATATATATACATATATATATATATAATTTATATATATAATTTTTTTTGTGGAAAAGAAACATGCATTTCAATTTTCCTTCAAGCACTTATCAGAGATGCTGAGAGGGAGGCGAAGAAAGCGCAGAAGAGAGAAGGAAAGGATAGAATTAGAACAGCAGCGAGGATTCTGGACAGCGCCAGAATCGTGACTGTGTCTTGGCCTATTAAAAAGGAAGGGGAAAGAATGCAGCCTTTGAATAACTGTAATAGGAGCAGACAGTCTCTGGATTACTACCACAGAACTACAGCCAAGTATTGACCCAGCTGAGAGCTAGCTGCCAGCCCATGCTAGCAAGCTAGCAGCACTGGGTCAAATTTCTACTGGAGCTCCTTCAACAAATCAGCCGAGAGATTTCTGTTCAGTCTGGCTTCCTTGCAGTCTGCGAGGCTTCGTGACTCACAACAGCTCAATTAGAAGTTGACTTCACTCCCAGTGGAAGCGCTTTTACCTAAAATGTGAGCACTTTGCTGCCGTTTGGCTCGTGGAATATTAACCAATTACATATGGATATATGCTATATGGATATATGTAATGTTTCAGATCTCTTTCATGGGGATAATGTGACTTACAGTAACAGCTGAGCTCCTCGTGTACCTGAATTGCAGCTATACAGCGTTTAGGGCTGTATAACATTGTTGGCATGGACTTATTTTGTGTGTAGAGCTTCAGAAGATAAATTTAGTGAACATATATGGACAGTAGAAGTGACAACAGCCTAAATGAGCTTTTTTAGTTCAAACTAACATACATTGTCAACATGTTCAAATCAATAGAATAGTCATTGTACTCAGTTTTTACAGCAGAATGTCACAAAACAGCACCTGAAAAACTTCAAAATTATTTTTAATAACTTTATTGATCTGTTACATTTATATTCTCACATAATAAAAGTGAAAATGGTACAAAAAATGTGCATCCATGTCTACAGAGGTACTACGAAGCCTGACTCCCTCTGGGCTTTGTGGTGGAGAGGCTGAGCGGAACAGGTGTTGGGTAAAATAAGCGCAGTAGAAAAATGAAACTCACTACATTTTTGTATAACTAGGGTCCAGAATTCATACGGCTTTCGTGGTCATGTTGGCCTGAAACAACACAAGTGTTTTCTTCACATCACTGGAAGCGACGATGATGGAGATGAAGACTGAGAGGATCTGCCTGCAGTTTGAATAGAAGTTTTCCTTCTATTTTGAGCTTTTTGACTAAAGCTGTTTGTAAACCTGCGATGGAAAAGTCAAGGTTTGCAAATATGTGGGTGGACCTGGCCTGATGCCATTCAGAGGCAGAGTGAACACAGAAGAAAACCTGCTGCTTCATCTGCCAACAGACTCTGGAAATGTGCCTGTGATATCGGCTGCGATTACTCATAAATAAAACGTATAAAGTTGGAGTAACAGCTAAAAGTACGAGAACATGTTGCTGCTCTCATTTCACGTTTACGGCACGTAATATTGATTAAACTGTCGTGTCACATCAAACAGGTTACACAAAAACTAATCTAACCAGTGAAAGTGATAACGTGCAAGGAGAGGCTGTAATCACTCCAAACCGCTCAGCGTAATGATGGTGGAGGGTACCGTGGCCACCGTGACATCCCACATTAGTTTTGGACTTTGAATTTTAAAACTTTTTCTTTGACTACCAGCATGTGTTTTTTTGAAGGGACCATAGAAGTTAACAGCTATCACTTGCTAGCTTTTACACTTGGCATTCATCAGCTGTATGGCTGTAATGCAGAGACACAGTTACAGTAGCAGATAGCGCCAAGTCATGGACTAAAAGAATGCCAGAATTTCACTTGCCAAAACTGACGCACACACTTCCTGGAGGATTTGTACCATCCATGTGTTGTCTTAAATCTTTGTATAATCTGTGCTGACTAGTGCATGTATTAAACATGGACTGAGAGTAAGTGGATGATTTCTTCCTTCATGCTCCACCTGTTGTGAGCTGATAATTGGAACCAAACAGCAGTTTCCTTTGTGTTGTATGTTTGTACTGTAGATCTGTCCTTCCACCCTGACATCCTCCCTAAGTGTGCTTGTTGAAATTATGTTTTTAATAGGATGAGACATAATGCACAATATTACAGAATCACACTTTACAGTAGTGCCATTAATTGTACCATAAACCTGCCAACATGTGTGAAAATAACCCCTTTGCTAATATACATCAGGAAAAAAGGAGAACACAGAATAAATTATGGATCTATGGCATTTTACTAATTTCTGTCTGCAAACTAAGGTCGCAGACATGCAAGAAAAAAACCACAATACGTACATTAAGAGTGTCACTTTTGAAGCTTGTGGGGATGCCAAGCTAGCAGCATGTAGATCTGTGTCTCTGGCTAAGAGCTACATATTGTCAGCTTCACTGATTGTCCAGCTGCTGCCGATCACATCTGACACCGTTAATAGGCTTTTAACACTAAGTGACACATCTGGCATCAGCACACCGACACATGACAACAACAGTGATGAAGTGGCACGCACTGACAGACATACACCTCCGCACATTGCAGCTGGCACATGCAGCACAGCCGTATTAGTCCAATTAAGCTGCCATACGTTTTAATATAATCTGTTTTCATGGCTCTGTTCTTGTTAATATCGAGTCTGGAAATATTGACAGGCCACAGTTATTTCCTCTATATAAAAAAGACAGTTTGATCAGTTGTGAACAATAGAGAATGAAGACAATGAGAATGAGAAATGACATATTTTCAGTAAAGTGGTTTTGTAGGATGCGGATGATTTGAAAAGGCATTTCAAAGTGACATAAGAGCATCTGAGCAAATACCATTTGTGTCACCTGTATTTATGTTTTCATAAATGAGCTTCTGACATTCAGAGGAACCTGACGGGAGGGGAGTGGCATGAATTAGGAGAACAGAAGCAGTTAAAAATAAAAGGGAGAAGGACAAAGCACCATTAGCATGAATAAAACATTTCAGTGTCCTTAAAAAGAACTCCCCAAACTTAATTAGATAACCTGCAGGACTCTGCTCCCAGTTTTGAAAGGATATTCTTGTCATGTTTCCCTTGGGGTTTTTTCATTGGTGAGACAGACTTACAGTGATTTCTTCCACCAACAGCCGGGTTGTGTGGGACATTCCACAACTAGTCTACATGTGCTGTGTGAACTGGGGAAAAACAGGGTGGTGTTCTGTGAAGGATGCTTCAGGTGTGCTGGACAGTTGACCTGTTGTTGTGGGCATTTCAGTCCCATAGTGAGATCTTGGTTCACATTAATATAATTTGTAGACTCTGGGTTGCAGGCAAAGTGGAGAAGTTGAAGTACCTCAGGATCTTATTCACAAGTGAGGGAAGAAAGGGAGTGGAAGACTGACATTTTAATTCTTGCGTCATCTTAATACGGCTGCTGTACAGGTCTGTTGTGATGCTTACAGAGCTGAGCCTGCATCGAAAGCTGGTGATTAAATAGTGACACTGTTAATTATGACAGACAATTAGTTTCTTTTGAAGGGGTGTCAATTAGAGAAAGAGTGAGGAGCTCAGTAATTCAAGAGGGGCTAAGAGTAGAGCCGCTACTGCTCCACATTGAAAATAGCCAGTTGAGATGGTTCTCTGGAGACCTCCTTGAGGAGGTGTTTTCAGACATGTCCAAATCAGAGGCGGCCCGAGAATAAACCCAGGACACTCTGGAAAGATTATGTGTTAGCTGGCTTTCCACTTCAACATCTGCAGAAGGTGGTAGGGAAGCTGGAGGTGTGGGTATCGCTGCTTAATCAGCCCAGGTAAGAGGCAACAAAGTGGATGGCTGGAGCTGTAAGTAAATAATGGGAAATGTAGGGATGAAGAGAGTGGTATTTTTCATGCATCTGGCACACGCAGACTAATGGTACCAATCCAACGCCATGATTTTTGAATTTAATCCAAATTTTGAGGATGAGACCAAATATCATTCTTTTTTTTTTTTTTTTTTTTTTTTTTTTTCTTTTAAATGACATCAGAAACAGCAGTATGCGACATTACGTGATGGCAGAGCTTCAGTTCATCCTTTGTCATTTTTTTTTTTTTTTTTTTTTTTAATAAATAGGACAGGGGGAATGAATGAGAGAGAGAGGGGGAGAGAAAGAAAGAAAACCCAAGGGGAGAAGAGACGGTGAGAAGGGGGGGGAAGAGAGACAAAAAAAAAAAAAAAAACTCCTGGGTCACCTGTATGGAGAAAAAACAAACAAACAAACAAACAAACAAACAAACAGAGGAGACAGCAAACAACAAAGAGCAACATAATAATAGAGAAAACAAAGCACCATCACAATAAACTAGCTAGTCATAGATATCAGTATTTACTAAGTAATAAACGATATTGTGCAGCACGCAAGATAGACAGCGCACAGTGTGCTTTGAGGCAGCAGCCAAGAAAGCTTTAGTCCGCGTCTGTGAATACCCATGTGTGCATACCTGTGTGGATCAGCATGCTTGCATTCCAAAGGTTTCTCCATGTAATGATCTGCTAGGGAGTGTGGGGGGGCCACAGCCCCATCCTCCAGGGTGTGAAGCGGGTATGGAGGAGATCAAAACTCCAGACATCCAGAGGCCCCCAGAACACAAGAGACCATGGAAGACCAACAGAGGGGCAGCCGCGCCACTGTTCCAGTAAGAGCTGAGGAGAGTCCCAGATGAGGGCTCACTCAGCAGCCGCGGAGCAGAAGCCAGGGGGGGTTGCAGTGACGCGCCCGTGAGCTCCGCCGGCCCCCAGCTGCGCCTGAGTGACCGAGCCCTAGGCCGAGAGGCCGGGGGCACCCCACCTCCAAAGGGGCCCGAGCGAGACCAAATATCATTCGCATATATGCAAGTGGTGAAACTTGGTAGTAGAGGGGCTTTCTTTAGGCCCCCTGGTACACTCTGGTAAACATAGAAACATAGAACAGAATTAAACTGAATAGATATATACGTAGTCCCACTCAAGAAGATCATTAAAATGTTATTAGCCTTTCTGAACACAATCTGGAGTTGCTACCTTTACATTGCTAATCAGCTTAGACGTTGTCCATTACATGCAATCATGTAGCCAGCCCACACTGATTTAAAAAGATGATGATGTTTCATAAACGTGGCAGTGATGAATTGGACCTGAGCTGTGCTAATAATCAGGGCAGTGCCCGGCTGATGAGCCAGTCGTTTCGTATAATGAGTTTTGTTGACACGGGTGGCTCCCTGTGATCACCGTTGTTAATAGACAAACAACTGTCCGGTCTTATATTTGACAAGTACGACAACAGCGCCAGCTTCAGCTGAAGGGAACAAGAGGACAGAGAGGAGTCAGTCAGGATTTGGCGAAGCCTTGTGCCCTCCAGGAGTGTTCTTGTACTGTTGACATAACTTTTAAATGTCAGTCTGTTGCATGTTTCAGAGAACGCTGCAAGCTCGGTGTACTTTAAATTCTGAAAGTACTGTTTTGGGAGACCCTTTTGTTCTTCATATGAAAACAACTGCAAAGGCATAGAGACCATTTTTATTTTTCCTCCTGCGAGAAGAATACAGAGCAGAATACGATGCTCTGTGTTTCAGAGAAGCAAAATGCCAGTACAGAGAAACTTAGGCCTAAAACCCACGAGGTAGACATAATACCAACCCCAGAAGACCATTTTGACATCTGTAACATTTCTCATATGCATTGCAACCGTGAACCTTTGGACTTTAACATCGCAGCTCTCCACTACAAGTGATGTTGCACCTAGTATACAGCATGTAATGCTTCTTTCAAGATGCACCCAGGCAGCTCCCTCAAAAACACGGAGAATTTCAAGTAACTTGTGAATGTGTCTGAAGCAGACTGCATTTGGCTGCATCCTTTGGGTCATTGTCTTGCTGGAAGACCCACCCACGATGATTTTTTGAAGGCCTGGCTGAGCGATGGAGAGCCTCGTCCAAGATTTTTCCATCTTTCCCTCCAAGCTATGCAATCATCTTGTACCTTTGGCAGAGAAAACAATCCTAAAGCATAATACTTCTACTGTCTGTGTTCTTGGGGTCAAAACAGCTCAATTTCGATCTCATCTAACCACATCACTTTCTCCCAAGTCTCATCACAATCTAAGTGTGCACTGGCAAACATCAGATAGGCTCAATTGGGCCTACCTGAGGACTTTGAGGGTACTGCAGGATTTCAAGTCACAACAGCATAATGCTGCAAAACAACCATTTTCTTGCCAAACTGACACAAGCTGGTGCAAATATTGTTTTGTGGTGCTTTGGCCGCCTGGCCTTGTGACGGTCAGCAATCTTATCCTTAATGTCCTTAGACAGCTCTTGTTTTGTCCATGCCTACATGATTAAATGCTTTGAATTGCTGCCATGCTATTGGCTGATTAGACATTTGTGAGACGTTGAATGGGTATATGTGCCATCTATGTCACGTAGTCACAAATAAAAGAGAAAAAAATAAAAATCTGGGCCTGGAGCTCAAAATGAAGAAGGATAAGAAATGACCAGAGCAAACTGGCCACAGATGGAGGTTGTGACATCAATCGAAGGAGAGGGAATGAGGTGGTGTTGTCGTTCAGAGGCAGGCTTCTGGCAGATAAATGGCTCTGGTTTCTCTCATCAGCATCAGAGTTGCAACATCTGCTTGTTGGTGTCTCTCTGGTACTGTGCATCTCTATCTGGCTGCAGCAGGTCACTGCCCTGCTCTTCATGCTCTGTCTGCATGTGTGGATTTAAATCTGTCAAATGCATCTATTTTAGTAATGCAGCCTCATATAGAGTATCCATACGCCCTTATATGTGTGGGTGTGCAGCTCCATCAGTCAGTCTGCCTCATCGGCCCAGTCAGCGGTCTTCTCTCATTCGTGTCATTGGACGCTGCAGTGAGCCCAGTATGTTTTCAGCCAATTAACTCTGAGCGGGACAGCAGCGAAGGGACCCGCGATGTAAGCCACGTCTCTAAATGTCAGTCGGCACAACCAAATGGTGCGGAACAGTGAAAGGAAGGTAAGGAAACAAATAACATGCCAGTGCAGCGTACTGTGATGCATCAGTGTGTTACTGACTTCCATCTCAGCAACATGCACGCAGCAGTGACACCAGCATTGAGTGGAAAGTCATGTTAAATAAATTATGGAGCGTTGGGCTGTTATCAAGTGCTTAAAAAACACAAATGACAGGATTAAAAAGATGTCAGTGAATAAGACAGGAAAGATCAGCTGACGGTCTTTGCTGTATTGAATAAAACTCCAGTTATATCTTCAAAAGATTGTCAGTATGTGGTATTTAATAATTTTTACTCTGCATATTAACTCAAAAGGCAAAAATATTGTCTGATATATTTGGACAGATTTAACTGGAGTATTTCATCAAAGAAACAAAACATTTCTCAGCATGTTAGTGGTTTTGTTCTTTGAATTTTAAAGAGTTTAAATGAGTAAATAGAGAAAATGAATGCTGTCGATACTTCATGTTGTAAAATCATCTCCATACTCTAGTGTCTGTGACCTCTAGATTTAATCTGGTCTACTCATCATTTCAATTTGTGTCTGTATTCATTACAGTGGAACAAATTGCAGGGCTGTAGACACCAAACACACACATACAGAATCAAAGTGGTGCGTTTAAAAGATCTGAAAGCAATGTTGTGACGTAGCCCAGTGTGTTCCCGGGGTGTCAAACAATGCTGCCGGCTTCACAGACATGTACACATCGTACCGGGCGAGGCAATGCTGGATGCAAAGAGTTGAGTCTAAAGAGCTACAAAGGCCACATTTGGAAGGAGGAAAGGTGACGATGGCAAAAGCATTTTGATTGTGTTCTTACTGATTTGTTTCACTTTTGTGCATTTTATTGACTGTGTGCCACAAAAAACCGTGTTAGGTTTAGAAAAAGATTGTGACTTAAATCATTCACATTAACCCTACATGTATAAAAATGGGACTTGCAGTCTGTGCATATGAGCTTTAGAAGTGTTGCTGTGTGATGAGTTTGGAAGGACCTGTCTTACTGCTGCATAGCTCAGGTCTGTGTGTCAGGTAATGGTGCCTTCTGGATACATGCCACAGGATTTTAATCAAATTGTCAGGGCTGTGTGGTTGATTGGCAAAGTTTGACCAAAACTAGAGGCCTAAAATATATGCAGGGAAAGCTTTATAGACTTTATCGAATGTGGGAGCTGAGCAACGCTAATCACAGCGGGGTGTCAGGGAAACAATCCTCCGGGTCCAGAGAAGGATGGGAATCCACTAGAGAGGGAGAGGAAAGTTAGATCCAGTACAGTGAATGTTGAAGACGGTGGAAAGTGTTTATAGATGATGAAGCAGAGCTTACTTTGATATCCAGGAATGTTTTCCAGAGAGAGAAGCAGATGGCAGACAGGTGAGGGCAGCGGTGGAGGTGAGTGGAGGAGGGAAACCAGTTGGATTATCTTGGCAGGGTTGCAGTTGAGGTTGGAGGATGAACGTAGAGAGAAAATACATGAGAACAAGAATACACAGGTTTGCACTAGGAAACACATTTGGCTTTTTACTGCTCAATCTGGGGTGATGGGGACGATGGATGGATCAGCTAGTCCTCCTATATACTAGCGTTAATGACGATGATCAGCACCAGATGTGTCAGGCAAGAGAGCGAGAACAGCGCGTTCAGCCCACTAAGGAGGAGAGTATCTGCAGGATGGTTAATCAGGAGAAGGAGACACTGGACTGACCCACGCCCTTATGACACAAATGGCATTATTTGCAGCCAGACAGTAGGCTTTTAAAACAGTTGTCATCCAGAATCCTTTTCGTCATCTACCTCCATAAGCTCGGAGCCTTTTCCTCTGTGCTTCCAAATAAAAAAAAGCTTCTTTCATACCGGACAAAACACCTGCTGACATCTGGAGGATGAAGGATTGCCACATCAAATAGCCGTGCAGTACTCAGTGGTATTTATTGGCTGCAGCTATGGGTAGTGGTAAGACAAAGTTTCATTCCCTCTTTGGCGGGAAATGACATGCACTTTGACTCTTTGTTATGTCGCAAGCTGCATTCTTCTCCACTGAAGCAGCGCTGAAACACTACTTTGAATTTGGAGTTTGGAGACAGTAAAGTAAAAGTAATAAAAAAAAGTATGTAAGTCTGACTTTGAATGTACAGTAAGGAGGGAAAACATGTCGTCTGAATTCGTGTGAAGGGAATCATTCGCATTTAAAAAGCCCACATCTGTATATAATATTGTAATTTTTTTGTGACAAAGGTATTAGATAAGGGACGCTGTGAACTAGGAGTAATACCTTAGACAGGGCAGTGACACTAATGCACAGTGAAGAACACTGACTCCTATATTACATTTCCTATCCTGGTATAAAAGCTGACAACGTTCTGTGAGACAGAGGTAGCTCTGTTCTTGTCGATGGTGCTCAACTTTGTCTTTATTCATTATTATTGTACCCAAATCACTGTACTAAGTGTCCTTTAGGTAATACTGCTTTAATAAAACTATATGGAGACACTTCTGAGACAGATATAATATTCATTCCACAGATTAATAATACTACACTTCTCAAAGTTTTAATATCCATTATTCATGTTTCATTTTGATTTGAATGCCGTTAAGGGCTGGCTATTTTTTTTCTGGACACATACAATGTCACAATCAGTTTTATACCCGTGAGTAAAGCATGATGAATCAATTATAGCATTGGAGGAGAAATGTATGGGTTCAACTGCATTAACGTTGCTGTGACGATGGACACATTTTCACTTTAAGGAAGGAAAAAGAAGAAAAAGAAGAAAAGGTATAAAAGAGAAAAATAGAGAAGCAAAATGAGTGCAGTAGAAGTTTTTTTTAATGAAAAAAGAGTCACACAAGAGTCAAAAGCGGCAGTAAAAGGTAGTAAAAGTTGAAAAGTTAGAGACAAGAAAATCTACCAGCGCATGTGAACAAACACAGAAGCAGAAAATGTTTCCTCATTTTACGAGCATCATATCCCTGATGTATGAATGATAACCTCTCTTTAGCATCACATGCTGATTTACTTTGTAGGACTTGAAAGGCAGAAAAATAGTCAATCAAAAAAGCTGAAAGTTCATATTACGCCTCTTTCTGTTGAAATGACGCGGGACATTTCCTTTAGGAAAAGTGAAAAGTGTCGTTTGTTGTGGAAAAAAGAAACAAGAATGAAACGTTAGCAACGTTAGCATGCTTAACTGTGAGAGTTTGGATCTAAAAATCTCTAAAAATCAAAAAATATTTCTTTGTTTTTACTGACTACAATTATTACTAATAATAACAATTATTATTATTTGGTTCCAGTAGTTTCGGAGCTCAACGTCATGAATGTAACTGAAATATTTTTTTTAAGATTTCTTTGTTTCTGACAAATAAAAGTCTGGAATTTGAGTGCAGTAGTTGGTACTGTGGGCTTCTTTGTTGCTGTTAAATGTTAGTAATGTTCCTTAATTAATCCGGTGGTTGAGCTGAGACCATTTTTTATGTGATGTTGATGAGGTGTGTGGTCGTTTAACTTTCTGTTTGTTTTGCATTCAGCTGTGATGAAGTGATACTGTATGTTCTAATGAGCTGAAGTCAAGCTCAGAGGTAACAGGTAACAGGTTCGGCGTCCTTGATCTGGTGGGGCTGAAAGGTTCTCAGACTTTTAATCAGCCCAACATTATTTTGACCTCTGGGTTTGGAGTGGTTTCTCTGAGGTTCGACCATGAATGGAGTGGCTGTAGTTGTCTTTTTAGTCAGCTTAGTGGGCCCTTCATCCCCATCATCATTAATCTCCATAATAAAGATGGGCTCTGTACTGTATATGACTGACTCTGTACTACAGGTCAGGAAAACTGACTGTGCAGAACAAGTATACATCGAATTCTGCAGCCAGGACTCATATCATTGCATTGAAACGGGAATGTTTTTTGTTATTTGTTCTAATAACTAGCATCCTCCACCATAATGATGTTTCTTTAATGGCCAGTTATAATTGCTGTAATTGTTGTAATTTTGGGCCACATGGCACTAGTCTGAACATAAAAGTCACAAAGTAAATGTTTAACATTGTTTCATCAGTTTGTCAAAACGACAGCACATATTCCAGATATTGTTTCCTTTTACTTTAATGTCCTTAATACTTAATTGACAAAATGATTAGCTAACATTAATACACACACCTATTTGGATCTATACAACGCATCTTGAGTTGGTCAGGAAAGAATTTTCATAGCTTGGCAGCTACATTTTGACAGTTCTTCCTGCATATTATCAAACTAAGGCAATCAAAAGACTGTTGTTTATAAGCTGTGACTTTAAGTATGCAGTGTTACGTCTCCTCAGGTCCTGATTGATCCTCTCGTCAGGACAACTAGTTAAAAGAATTTAATGAATTAAGTAATTAGTGAAATGCTCTTGAAAGGATGCGGCTTCCTGATAACACAATCATATGATAAACTCGGAAGAAAGACTTCTAGAAACAACTGGAAGCAACGAACATAAGATCCTACTAACATTTGCCATAACTCTGATTATATTCATATTATTTCTGTTTATTAGAGGTGGGAATCACCATATATCCCACGATACGATATTATCACAATACTTAACGCACGATACGACATTATTGCAATTTTTTAAAAATATTTTGCGATATTCAGATTCTGTACATAAAGGTAAACTTTATCAATATTCATTTTATCTAATATCAAAGTCTCGCACTCAGTCTTTCTCTCATTTCAGTCAGTTTTATTGTTGACAAACTGAACGGTTTGTATTACAGTCTAGTCCAACTTAACTGAATGCAACCATCTGGTACAATTATAGCTATTCTGAACTATGCAATTTATGATAACTATGCAGCCCATTCAGCAACTGAAGAATTTGAAAGTAAATTAAAACAAAATATAATTTTACATTAAATAAAAAAGTTTTAAACTTAATTAAAATAAAACATGTCTTAAATTAAAATAAGTAAACTGTCATGTTTATTGCTGCCAAAAAACAAGTTAAACACATTTGGACAGTGAAGGAATGTCAGGGTTCTTGCTCAGAAAAAGGATCAACGTGCTCTGAAGTCAGAGTTCCAGTCCACAAAACCTTTTTTTGTAACAAAATATCGATTTGTGCTGTCCCTGTATCGATACATTATTAGCAAACAAAATATCACGATACTACACAGTATCGATTTTTTCCCCCACCCCTACTGTTTATCATATTTTGCAAAACATTCATGTTCTTTTCTGAAGCTAAGCAACTTGAAAACACAGATGCAGAAAAGACATTTGCACGGTTCTTGATCATTTGCGCTCTGTATATTTATTGTATTCCATTTAGTTGTCCAAGTCTGGAAACCTCCACACAGGATGATTTGAAAATCCAGACAACGCTTACCTGCCATACTTTCTGCCCCACCTTAAATTCATATTCCTGTCCTGTGATAATTCTCCATGTTGCTATTTTTTGGATGACATGCCATGAAACATTGTTGCCAAACTGTCCTGGGTGATCTGTGCAGGTTTTGAAATGAGATCTCTGTTTAAGTTAGAAATTTGAAGCTGAATTTCAGATTTTTAAACTTTTCATACTTGTTTCTACAGTCCTGTTTCCCCCTGAAAGGTCAAAACTAAGATGAAACTGGAGGAAAGAAAAGGCTCAGCACACACCTCCACGTCTCTTAAATGATTCAGAGCCTTTGTGTGTTCTAAGAAACGTCAGTGTGTGCGCACCTCTTTTCTTGTGTGAGTCGTTTTTTTTCTCTCATGCACACCAAAGCAGTGTCTTTGTGAAAGTTTGCCTCTCTGTTGTCTTCATACATCTGTGCAAAGAGTCTGTACTGACGATCAAGCGTGACTGTGTGTAGATACCGAGTGTATACGTGCATTACTTAGCTAAAAATAAGCGCTTTCTCTCCGGGAAGAGCTGTGGAGAGGTAGAGCGGGAGGACAGCCTTTATCAGCACGATCTAACTTTAATAACTTTACAGGGAGTTCGCTGACAACAATAGGAGAGAGGTGCAGGAGGAGGGCTGTACCTCTCCTCCTGGTCGGGAGGAAGGGGGAGAAACCTGAACATAACCTCAAGTACTCAACTCAACTTTCTCAAATTGACTGGAATAAAAAACCCACCAGAATCATTGAGTGACAGTTCAAAATTACACAAGACACCTGAAATTGATATAGAGTCACAGTCATAATTGTCCTTGCTGTTACAGAAGGGTTTGTTTTTCTCTCCTGGTTAAAAACTCAGGAATAAAGCATTTATTCTCTCGTAACTTGTTCACTGAGGTCTAATACTACCAGAGGACATCCGGTGATTTGGAATAATTGTGAAAACTTCTGGTGATTTGAACAAACCTGCAGGGCCTGTAATTCGTAAAGGTGTAAATTGCCTTTCACGTTCTTCTGCAGGCAGACCTTCCTGATAGTACTAATCCTGCATGAATCATGCTCTGCAATTTCACTCGTAATTTGTTGTTTTTATGCAATTTCTCTCTGCTTTCTTCTGCCTATCATTCAAAAAAGAAGTGTAAAATTCTGAAATCAATTCTGAGGTCAGACACAGCTAAACTTTGTCGCAAATGCGTTTGATGAAATATGAGGTAATGTATGATTTACACACAATAAAATTGTCCAAAGACATGCAGTTAGTGGGGATAGGTTAATTGGATAATCCAAATTGTCATTAGGTGTGAATGTGCGAGTGAATGTGAGTGCGAATGGTTGTCTGTCCCTGTGTGTTGACCCTGCGACAGACTGGCGACCTGTCCAGGATGTACCCCGCCTCTCGCCCTATGACAGCTGGGATAGGCTCCAGCGCCCCCTGCGACCCTGAAAAGGATAAGCGGAAGCGAATAGATGGATGGACAATAAAATTGCTACTGCTCTATTATAAGCATTTCGTATCACTCCTTTTGTACCCATTCTTTCTCTTTATGTGGCAGCTCGATTCAACTTTTCAATAGTCCACTGGAGATATAAGAAACTTAAAAAAGCTTTTTAAATGGGAATAAAGATCTTGACGACCTCATCCATCCATCAATTTTCACTGGGACAGCACACTAACGAGTAGGGATGTAAGGAAATATCGATCCATCAAAATATCACGATGTTTCGTGTAATGATACTGAATCGATATTCAAAATCAGTGTTATTGATTTTTTTAAATTGAAAAATTACAGGTATTTACTGTGTATTTCTTTTGTATGTGGCAATTCAAACTCCAGCCACTTGTTTGCAGTTTTTACTGCCGTTACGTTGATGGAAAAATGAGGTCTTGTGATAACTGTAGAAGCGTCTAGTTTGCCAAAACCAACGAAGTAGAACAGTGGATGTGTGGCCAATTGTGCTACATAACTGATGACTGAAGAGGAGAGGATACAGCCGGCCCCAGCAGCTTTCAAAGCTGATGTGTGGACTTATTTTGGATATAGGACAAAAGAGGGTAGTAAAGACTTTGACAAGAGCTATGCAGTCTGTAAAATCATCATTGCCAGAGTCAGATATTCTGGTAACACAACAAATTTACGAACACACATGTGTAGACACCATAGCAACGTAGCGTCAAATGCTAATTTTAAAATGAAACTAGATGATCCCGCTCAATGGACAATTGAAGAACTTAAGGGTGACCGTGGCTCAGGGGGTTGGGAAGCGGATCTGTAACCGGAAGCTCGCCGGTTCGATCCCCGAGTACTCTGTCCTGGTCGTTGTGTCCTTGGGCAAGACACTTCACCTGCCGCCTACTGGTGTTGGTCAGAGGGGCCGATGGCGCGATATGGCAGCCTCGCTTCTGTCAGCCTGCCCCAGGGCAGCTGTGGCTACAACTGTAGCTGCCTCCACCAGTGTGTGAGAGTGAATGAATAGTGGCATAGAAAAGCGCTATATAAATGCAATCAATTATTATTGTTATTAAGAAAGAGAAAACACTATAACATGTAAAATCTCAGATTTGAGAATGTTTGATATTTTGGTTGAGTCTCATAAGCACTTTTATTTAGATAAGTAAATTCCCTTTTTCAGGCTGTACTAAAAGTGTTCCATTGATGGACATTGCAGAGCTGTACCTTATTCTATTAACACTTAATTTTAATAGCACTTTACATTGTTTGTTAATGTTTACTTGGATGGATTCTTCAAGCAGTTTCATTTTTGATTTATATTTGTTTATCTTAAAGTCACATATAAAGTGTTTTTGTTTTGATGCTTCATAGAGCAGTTTTTGGATAACTATTTTACAATCATAGTAGTTAGTAAGTAACACCTCAGTGTTACATCGTTTACTTTTTTCATGTTAAAGAAATAGTTGATATTTCAGTAAAGTAGTTTTTGTTTGTTTATTTGACATGACTTCCAATAAGGCAGATGTTAATTTCTCCATTCATTTTGAACTTAGAGAGTGTTTTTGTTTCAGACGTCTCATGTCAAGCATTTAACAGTTTGGACTGTTTACTGTGAGTTTAAATTCAGTCCTACTAAACACAAATATAGTCTGGCTTTTAGTATCGCAATATATCGTATCGTCTCCCCTGTATTATGATATATATTGTATCGCCACATTTTTGCCAATACACACCCCTACTAACGAGACATGCCCAGCCCACATTAGCATGTCCTGGATCTAGCACATACCCGAAACACCAAAACACCTCAGAGTTCCTCATTCTATCTGTAAGGCCAAGTCCAGCCCAATAATTGGGCCCTTTTATTTCAATCATAAACTAAAGTCAAAGTCAAAGTCAACTTTATTTGTCAATTCTGCCACATGTACAGGACATACAGAGAATAGAAATTTCGTTACTCTCAAACCCTAGATGAAATAGCAAATGAACATTTAAATATAAGAGAGTGATTAAAAATGCAAATAAAATCCAAACCACACAGTGATGCAGCTCGACAGGATGCTCTCGATGGTGCCTCTGTAGAAAGTGTACATGATGGGGGCTGGTGCTCCTGCTCTTCTTAGTTTGCGGAGAAAGAAGAGACGCTGCTGTGATTTCTTGGCCAGTGCTGTGGTGTTGTACGTCCAGGAGAGATCCTCTGTGATGTGCACACCCAAGAACTTGGTGCTGCTCACTCTCTCCACAGACGCTCCGTCAATGGTCAGAGGAGCATGTTGGGTGTGCATTCTCCTGAAGTCCACAACAATCTCCTTCGTCTTCTCCACATTCAGAGAGAGATTGTTGTCAACACACCACGTGACCAGGCGTCTCACCTCACTTCTGTAGTCGGTCTCATCCCTGTTGCTAATGAGACCCACCACCGTTGTGTCGTCCGCAAACTTGATGAAGAGGTTGGAGCTATATGATGGAGTGCAGTCATGGGTCAGCAGAGTGAAGAGGAGGGGGCTCAGCACACATCCCTGCGGGGCCCCCGTGTTTAAAATGATGGTGCTGGATGTATTACTGCCGACCCGTACTGCTTGAGGTCTTCCGGTGAGGAAATCCAACAGCCTGTTGCACAGTGAGGTGTTGAGCCCCAGCTGGACCAGTTTTTGAGTGAGCTGTTGGGGGATTATAGTGTTGAATGCTGAACTGAAATCTATGAACAGCATTCGAACATATGAGTCTTTTTTGTCCAGGTGTGTGAGTGCTGAGTGGAGTGCAGTGGAGATGGCATCATCGGTTGAGCGGTTGGGCCGATACGCAAACTGGAAGGGATCCAGGGAGGGGGGCAGGACAGTCTTGATGTGTTTCATGACTAGTCGTTCGAAGCACTTCATCAGGATGGGAGTAAGTGCAACAGGACGGTAGTCATTAAAGCAGGAGGGAGATGACTTTTTTGGAACCGGAATGATTGTGGTGGCTTTAAAACATGTGGGGACGACAGCCTGGATGAGTGATATGTTGAAGATGTCTGTGAAGACATCAGTGAGTTCCACTGCACAGTCTCTCAGTACACGACCAGGAATGTTGTCAGGACCCGGAGCTTTACGTACATTGATCCTGCTGAGGGATCTCCTCACGCTGTCCGGGGACAGAGTCATCACCTGGTCACCAGGAGGGGTTGGGGTCTTCTGTGCAGTGGTGCTGTTTTGGACTTCAAAGCAAGCAAAGAAAGTATTCAGCTCGTTCAGCAGGGGGATAGTGCTATCACAGGTCTGTGGTGGGGGCTTGTAATCTGTGATGGTCTGAATGCCCCGCCACAGGCTCCGTGAGTCTCTGCTGTCTTTGAAGTGATGAGATATTTTCCTGGAGTACTGTCTCTTAGCCTCTCTGATGCCACGGGAAAGGTTGGCCCTAGCTGTCCTCAGGCTAACCACATTGTTAAAATCGCCAAAACACAAACTTAACAATGTGGTGTATGCTGTACAGTGCAGCGAGGAATGCTCAGACCTCTACATTGGAGAGACCAAACAGCCACTTCACAAGCGCATGGCACAACACAGAAGAGCCACCTCCACAGGACAAGACTCAGCAGTCCATCTGCATCTTAAGGATAAAGGTCACTCTTTCGAGGATGCCAATGTTCACATTTTGGACAGAGAGGACAGATGGTTTGAAAGAGGAGTGAAAGAAGCCATCTATGTCCACTGTGAGCGACCATCTTTGAACAGAGGCGGGAGTTTACGACACCAACTCTCTGCCATCTATAATCCAGTTTTGAGATCCCTTCCCAGACGCCTTAACGCCCACTCACATCCTGGGCCATCTGACCTCAGGAATTCGCATAATAAGGTGGGGCCAGGTTTCACAATGAACACACCCGAAACTCTGGCTGATTGGGACCCACGCCCAGTTTCCCACCTTGGCTCAGGCGATTAGAGGATCATCAGGGGGTCCTTTTGTCCCTCTGTGGGGGGTCAATCCCACTAGGTTTATATCTGGGACTCTCCACCATTTGACCTTAGAACTGAAGAAGCTTCTCGGATGAGAGGTGAAACGTCTTCAAGCAACTTAAAGAAGTCCAGACGCTTTTCTTTGCAAGCTCCTTTGACTACGATGACCTGGATGACTGAGAACCTTCACAGACATCACTATCAAATAGTATTTTTGCTTAAAATGCACATCCTTACTCTAAAAGGAGATTCCTTAGAGGTCAGGCAGATAATGAAATGCAGATTCTCCGCATTCAATCCATCAAAGTCCTATTTTGAACCAGAAAAAGCCCTTTGATACTTATGTGATGCTTACCAAGAGACTCATTAGATAATTTCTGACTATGCTGTTGGGAAGTTTTCTAATATATCTGATATAATATATAATATATTTTCTGAGACGTTCCAGTTACACAGTGGCTGCTCCATCTCGCTGGTTTATATCGACGGTTTTGTCATCATGCTGTCACCTCTTATCTCGGGGTGGAGACATTACCACCGGGCTGTCATAAACATAGAAAGTGAGCAGTCCACCAATCGAACTGCAGGGGTGAAATGGGTTTCACTCTTTGGCATTCCAGGATGTTTTAAGAGCAACCTGTCTTCCTCCCCGTTTGTCTCCCCTCTCGCCTTCTAGTGCTGTTGTGGGTGGATCGATGCATCTGTACAACGGGACAGAGATGAGTGGAAAATATTCACAGCCCCTATCGATCAGCCGCGCTCAACAAACAGTCACAAAGGCAGCGTTGGCCCATGGCATGCTGGGTTATTTTATTATTGGCCCTGAGACAAGACAGGCAGAGAGGCTGAAGGGAAGAGGGAGAGAGGCCTAATGTGGCATGGAAAATAGTCTGTTATGAAGCAATATTAGCCCCCGAGCCTTGAGCTGCGCACACGCATTCATACATCAGCGTGCTTGCTAACACACACTCTGTGTCTATCACGCACACATTGTAAGACACTGCATGAAGGCGCAGGCCCAGCATGCAGAACGTGGTGAGTGTGAGAAGCATCAATAGTGTGATGAATTGCCTTAATATCAGGATTGACTCGCATTCTGGCTTTGCCTCTTCATCCTAATAACCCCCTGAAATTGTCCACCTTAAATATACAGGATGGATGACACTGCATGGTGACCGAAGAGAAGACAGAAAAGTGGGGTAGCCAGATTACCGGGGACAGAGGGACTGAAATGCCATTTGTCTTAATGCTTTTTTGACAAGCAGCTCTACTTTAAAACAGTTTTGGTAGTTATTGTCATTATTGCACAAACCAACAAAGAAGAGTGAAAACCGACTCAACAATTTTTACCATGAGTTGCAGATGAAAATTGAACAGTTTTCATCCATCAAATTTGTTGGCTCCATGTATGCCATCAGCACTTCTGTATTCTGTTTGCACAATATATGCATAATAAAATGCAACATTAAACATTTTTCATCTGCTGATCTAAACATGTACCAGTCTGGATTCAGGCCAATCCACAGAACTCTTCCCACAACCTTGTTCGAAACAATTCTGTCAGTTGGTTACAGAAAAATCATTGCGCTGAAAGAGGAAGGAAAAGAAAAACAGAAGGGGAGAGGGACAGTGAGAAAGGGGGGGGGGGGGGGGGGGGGGAATCTCCTGGATCACCTGTTGAGAGAAAAAGAATAGAAAACAAGCAAAAAAAACCAAAGCAACATACTAAACACAACACCATCGCATTAATCTAGTTAAGTGTAAACAGCAGTAAATACTAAATATTCAATGTTGTTGTGCAGCACGCAGGACAGACAGTCTACGAGCAGTGAACACCCGTGTGCACACCTGTGTGGATCAGCACGCTTGTATTCAAATGGTTTCCACATGTAATGGTCTGCAAGAGGATGTAGAGAGCCATAGCCCCGTCCCCCAGGGCATGAAGCAGGCATGGAGGAGATCCAGGCCCCAGACATCCAGAGGCCTCAGAGTTCGAGAGCCCAAGGAGGACCACCGGAGGGGCATCCATGCCACCTTCATGGGAAGGGCTGAGGATCCCCAGACGAGGTGTCACCCAGTAGCCACCGAGCAGAAGCTAGAGGGGGCTGCACCGGCGTGCCCGCCGGCTCTACCGGCAGCCAGCTGTGCCAGAGTGAACCGAGCCGCAGGCCCAGAGGCTGGAGGCCCGAGGGCCCCCCACACCCCGGAGGAGGCCTGACCGAGCAACAGGCACCAGGCCCCGCCAAGTAGCCACCAGGAGTGAGCTGGTACATACCTGAGCGCCCAGCCCTGGACACCAAGAACCACCAATGCACCGACCACTGAGGGCATCAGTCACCGGCAGGGAGTGTGGTGAGGGGAGATAGGCCTTGGAGGGCCTGGGAGTTCCCAGACAGGTGGAGTCTAAGACCCGACCTGACATATAGACACAGACAAACAGGCACACACAGACACAAACATGCATTCCCACCCTCATGCACACATATACAAACACTCAGCACTCACCCAACGTAAGGATTGACATAAATGGACATGTACACACAATCACACTCCCCAAACATACTCTATACCCCGGGTCCAGGTACCCTCGCCCCCAGAGGGGGAAACGGCACCCAGACCCATCAGAATGGCTTCAAGGCTTGTCAAAGGCTCATTGGTTGTAAAGAGCTGTAAATTGAAATCATATGATATTTATAGTTCTTTGTCACTCCAGTGGATTAAAGCCATATTGATTTAGTTATAAAAACAAATGGAGCTAAAGGGCCTCGTTAGGTAGTTGGCACCTTTAAATGGACAGAAAAGTGTAGCTTAAAATAACAATGCTGACAACCCATTACATTGATTTTAGTGCTGAGATAATATACACTGAAATGAGGTGGAAGGAGAACAAAAGACTTGACGTGGAGAGAAAAGGGAAGAAAGCGCCGTTTCTGACTGAGAGAGCA
The DNA here is from genome assembly GCF_965226115.1 of Aulonocara stuartgranti. Lineage (NCBI taxonomy): Eukaryota > Metazoa > Chordata > Actinopteri > Cichliformes > Cichlidae > Aulonocara > Aulonocara stuartgranti. The sequence continues at coordinate 3,230,051 of NC_138950.1, forward strand.
GAAGAAAACAGACGGTGAGAGACGGGACTATGATGTAAACGGAGACTGAGGAAAGTAATGCTGAAGCTCAGACAGAAGCAGACAGCAGAGCAGCGAGCGGAAGATATGAAGTGTTACAGAGGACAGGGGGACGGGAGGGAAAAAGGCAGAGGAAGGTGGATAAAACTGAAGAGCCAGAGAGTAGAAAGAGGCCAGCTCGGTGTAAACACTCCATGCTGTCTGTGTCGATCTCTTAATGGCTCAGAAGGGTTTTCTACTCCGTGCCATGCTCTGTTATGTTGGTGAAATGGAAAATACCGACACGGAAGAGTGAGGAGGAGGAGGAGAGCACGGCTATAGACAGTGGACTCCTGACGCAGTGTTGGATTTTTGCTGCCATGAGTTCTATAAATAAGGCGGAGGCGTTGTGGATCTTTGGAGGCGTATTAAACAGCCTGGCAGGAAATCACAGAGGCAGAACTTGAGCACAAACAGTGAATAGTACTCAGTTTGTACTACGGCACATTCTGGCTCACTACGGGAGCTCAGGCATCCAGCAGGGATCACTACATGATATTTGGGCTTCTTTAATGAAGTGTGAACTCATATTTGGTTAATGCATGTATTTAGTGTGAGGTGGTATGTACAGTGAGAGTATTTGTCTGTTTACAGTCAGATGTTTTTCAGACAGACTGATGAAGAACTTTATCTATATGGCTTGCCCTTACACGTGTTTATGTGCTGGGTGCTTCCCAGTTGCTTTTATAACACGTCTTCATTTCTTGGTCTGACTTAGACGTGCGACTTGATGGACCATGAATACGTAAGAAGGTTGACTTCTTTCTTATCCGCTAATCTTAGCAAATTTGCTTAGCATGTTACATCCACAACAACTGACAGAGACACAGGTATTCACAAATGTGTTCTAAACATCATAACAAATTAAATACCAGAAGACTGAAACTCAGGCTTTTTAAATACTTTTCAAAAAAAACCATGACCTTTAGCAATAAACTTACTTCAGAACCAAAATACCAACCAAAGTGTATCCCTTCTTTAAGTCTGGCATCATTAGCCGTTTCTGGGTCCAAACTCGGCTTCAGGTCCCAAAGTCAAATGAATACTGCGCTATAAGCTGTCTAAATTCTTTTATCTTTAAGAAAATGGCTGCTCTACCAGGAGGAACAATTAAGTTTGAGATCCAGAAATCCAAGAGAAACACGAATTAAGTTTAACAGAATAAAACATAAAGCTCTGCTAAAACTTCCAATGTAAATGAAGACAGAAAACTATACAGCAGTGACGTTTGTAGGGTTACTGAAGTTGGACTAGCTGGTATATAATGATGTGGGTGGGTGGCTGTAGCTCAGGTGGCAGAGCAGGTCAGTCACTAACCAGAAGGTCGGTGGTTCGATCCCAGGCTGCCTCCTGGCTGCATGCCAAATATCCTTGGGCAAGATACTAACCCCGTGTTTGCCTACTGGTGGTGGTCAGAGGGCCCAGTGGCGCCAGTGTCCGGCAGCCTCGCCTCTGTCAGTGCGCCCCAGGGCAGCTGTGGCTACAATGTAGCTTGCTGTCACCAGTGTGTGAATGTGTGTGTGAATGGGTGAATGACTGAATGTAGTGTAAGCGCTTTGGGGTCCTTAGGGACTGAGTAAAGCGCTATACAAATGCAGGCCATTTACCATGTGCTACGTGGTGGCTTAGCTACACAGCTATGTTAGCATAATATAAACACAGTGAAGCTGGAGGATGAACACTAACTTTTTTCCTCTCGATAAAAGTTAACATGAGGGTTCCCGATGGTTAGGAACAAATGTAATCGCATGGCAGGATGCTGTAAACGGACCAAACTTCAGTCAGGAGAACAACTGAGATAATCCATCCACAATACGAGGTTAGTCAATAATATACTGCTGCATGGGCTGGGCTGTTGTTACATTGTAAGGGTTTAAAAACTGAGCTTTAAAATGAACAGTGGTAATAAAAACCAAGAGAGGCCGACTGTGATCACTGACTGTTTTTAGGGGCTTGTTCAGATTAAATAGAAGAAGATACAAAGCTTTAAAACATGTTAAAAACACAACAGCCTTAATAAGCGCAGAGTAGTTGGGACCCGGGAGAAGGGTTTTTTCTGTTCATCAGAAAAAAACTAACTGGGTGCAAAAAAAGCAGGGGAAAGAAAGACAGGTGAAAACGATCAGGAATATTACAGCATGGAAACTAAAACTAATGCAAAACATGATGGAAAGCTTCAAAGCTTCAAATCAAAACAGGAAATAACCTGGAAACAGGAAGACTCATCCATAAACAGAGAAAGACAGAGGAAGCAACAGATAGGGAGCACAGAGGGAACTGAACACAAATTCAGAAACTTAGGACCCATCAAGATTTCAGAACAAACACCGGAACTGAAACACATCAAAACAGGCATCCAAAATAGCATGAAACCGGACAAGAAACAGAACCACACGGTACCACAGTAAAACTGAATGTCAGCATAGTAGAATAACACATGAACATAAACAGTCTTATTTTTCACTTCATGCTTCTGTTCTGTCTCAAGACAAAAGACAGTGAGTGATAACGATCCTCGAAATGGAGATGGAGGTTCATGCTCCGTTTGGAAACTCTTGGACCCTGTTATGAATTCAGTTGGAATTCAGTTTTATTTCATCAGCGCCAAATCACAACATCAGTCACCCCAAGGCGCTTTATATTGTAAGGTAGACCCTGCAATAATACATACAGAGAAAATCCAACAATCATATGACCCACTATGAGCAAACACTTTGGCGACAGTGGGAAGGAAAAACTCCCTTTTAACAGGAAGAAACCTCCGACAGAACCAGGCTCAGCGAGGGGCGGGGCCATCTGCTGCGACCGGTTGGAAGACAGGATAAAGACATGCTGTCTTTGTTTTTAACGCTCTGATTAATTTCAATTTTACTCTTTATTGATGAATCAAATATTATTAATAATAAAATAATCATGTCAGTTTTTTTCACATCTTTAGTCAGTTGTCTTTGAAGCTAAAGGGTTGGTGATGATTAAGCTCAGTTTTTTTCTCTTTTTAAAACATTTGAAAAAATATATTTATATATGCAGCTGAACATAGTTTTTACTTTCTTGTGTGCAGTGAAGTACACAAGCACAGGCAGCAAATTTTGGATCCATTTAATCCATCCAGCCCTGGATTTGATCATCACTCCTTTCCCCTCCAGGTTAGCGATGCCATAAGAAGTAAATTTATGAATTAAGCCTGAGCTGAGGTGACTTGTAGGCCAGAAGCTTATCTCTTGTTTGTATGGCTTGACACTAGCATCCCCAGGCTTCTACCTTTCTACCTATAAAACCCGAGAGCAGTCAAATGGTGGAAGTGGCTTCTACCTTTCTACCTATAAAACCCAAGAGCAGTCAAATGCTGGAGTCATTCATATGTATATTAGGTCGTTACCTAGGAATTCTGGAGGGAGGGGAGTGGGGGTGAGTGATTGAGGGGGGGGGGAGCTGCTAAAAGCTGTGAACTTCCTTTTGTGTTTCATCTTGATGCATTTCAATCATCCAGGGAAATAAATCTCCAAAAGTCACCAACTTGGAGTGTTTCAGTTTGCCATCTTGGGGAGAAATCAACACACATGGGTGTATGTCCTTTGTTGCTGACATTTATTGATAAAAACAGTACAAAAAACCAACCATTTGTACACATATTTACAAATAATTCAACATTGTCAGCAATCACTCACAATCCTGGCACTGCCACGGTATCTGTCGTCTGCATTTACCACATGTGTACCTGTAGCAGTGAACACATCGCACAGTGGCCTGATTTTTTTTGCATCTGTGTTTGACCTGACACGTGGCCCTTTTTCCAGGGCTCGGTGTGGAGGGTTCTGCCCGAAGCAACTGATCTTTTCTTGCCTTCTTCGCAGCTACATGAGAGTGAGCCAACTCTGTTGCAAGCGCCACCAGGAAGTCCACCCGTCTTTCCTTCGTCCCGGTGCATGCTTGATACAGCACATGTGCATTCAGTGCTGCCATGTCAATCATGTTATAAAACACGGCGACTGGCCAGCGCCGTGTTCCTTTGCGGACAGTGTACTCCCGAACCATCTGGTCCATCACATCCACGCCACACTTTGTTTTGTTGTAAAGGGTGACAGTGTTTGGCTTTCTTTTGGTGGTGTTATCAGTCTGAACCACGCTGTGCATGCTGCTAAGAATATAGACTGTCTTCTTCCGTTTGGCCGCATACGCCGTCAGCGTGGCAGCAGAGGTTGAAAACACCTAAGAAATAAGATAAATTGTTATTTTCATAGCCCTTTTACACACAATGAAACACATAAACATAGAACCACAAAAGACCTGCAACATACCTGAGTGGTGAATTCATTGCGATCTGTCTGTCTAGTGGATTGAGGAATTTCCCTGCGAATCTTGTTGACTGTGCCGAGGATGGTGGTTTTCCGTCCAAGAAGTTTTTGCGCAAGTGAAAGCGATGTGAAAAAATTGTCCGTGGTAACATTTCTGCCCTTGTCTAGGAATGGTTCCATCAGCCTCATTACTACATTTTCAGAAAGTCTCTCCCCGGTGGGACGACTGGGGTCCTTGCCAAGATATGGGAAGACATTGCAAATGTACTTGGATTTTAGGTCGCAAGCCACCCAAAACTTGATCCCAAACTTGTCCGGCTTACTTGCAATATACTGCAGGAAACAGCAACGAGTCTTTGATGGGAAAAGCTGTTCATCAATGGTGATATGCAGACCAGGGTTGTAGCACGTGATGCAGTTGGTGACAAATGATCCCCACACACTGGAAATTGCAGCGAACTTGTCAGTCTTTGCTCGATCACAGCGGGTGGACTTGTCATCAAACCGCTTCCAAAACATCATGCAACACGCATGATGTTTTGGAAGCGGTTTTGTGCCATAATTCCAATGATCTGTGGGTTTCCCAGGTTTGCTGACCAGCAGTCATTTACCGATGGAAGCCTGCAAACCCCCCGCAAGATCACAATTGCAATAAATGCCATTAGTTCAGGGAGGTCCATGAACCAATGAACATCCTCCGTTTCCCGTGCATGTTGAATAGTCCATTCTTGAATGCTACGAAGCATGTCAAGAGTGACGAAGCACAGGAAGCTCTGAAGGCGAGTCGAGATACTTCTCCTGGCCTTAGCCGTTGGCTCTCCATCTGCAGCGTACGCTTCTATTGGGGTGAAAGGGAGACAGGTCCCCACATGTTCTTCACGCCACACTGTGCCATCTTTCGCTGTCTCAGTCCCCAAACAAGGTCTCTTTTTCGGTGGAGAAGCAGTCTCCTCATCTGCAGTGTGAACAAATTCAAATTGTGAGCAAAATGGGAAAATGGGAAAATGGGAAAATCACAAATGCATGCATAGATACTAATTATAATTCCAGTATCTCCTCCTCTGTATCAGAATAATGTCTGAAATATCTTACTTACTAACTACATCCACTTACTTGTTTGAAATGAAAAAGGAAATAACATGAAATGAAACTAACCGGAAGACTGATCAGACAGCTCTGAGTCCGAATCCGGCTGAACTGCTAGGTCTTCTCCATCCGAGTCACAAGGGTCGACCTCCGTCAGGATCATTTCCAAGGCTTGCTGAGTGGTGAGTCTTCTCTGCATTTTCTTTCCTTGGAGAGGAGACGATTCTTCAGGGCGATGAATTTTCTTTCCTTGGAGAGGAGACGATTCTTCAGGGCGATGAATTTTCTTTCCTTGGAGAGGAGACGATTCTTCAGGGCGATGAATTTTCTTTCCTTGGAGAGGAGACGATTCTTCAGGGCGATGTTTTATAACATGATTGACATGGCAGCACTGAATGCACATGTGCTGTATCAAGCATGCACCGGGACGAAGGAAAGACGGGTGGACTTCCTGGTGGCGCTTGCAACAGAGTTGGCTCACTCTCATGTAGCTGCGAAGAAGGCAAGAAAAGATCAGTTGCTTCGGGCAGAACCCTCCACACCGAGCCCTGGAAAAAGGGCCACGTGTCAGGTCAAACACAGATGCAAAAAAAATCAGGCCACTGTGCGATGTGTTCACTGCTACAGGTACACATGTGGTAAATGCAGACGACAGATACCGTGGCAGTGCCAGGATTGTGAGTGATTGCTGACAATGTTGAATTATTTGTAAATATGTGTACAAATGGTTGGTTTTTTGTACTGTTTTTATCAATAAATGTCAGCAACAAAGGACATACACCCATGTGTGTTGATTTCTCCCCAAGATGGCAAACTGAAACACTCCAAGTTGGTGACTTTTGGAGATTTATTTCCCTGGATGATTGAGAATGCATCAAGATGAAACACAAAAGGAATCTCACAGCTTTTAGCAGCTCCCCCCCCCCCTCAATCACTCAAACCCCCACTCCCCTCCCTCCAGAATTCCTAGGTAACGACCTAATATACATATGAACGACTCCAGCATTTGACTGACTGCTCTCCGGCTTTTAAAGGTAGAAACGCAAAATGATGACTCCGCGGGGGTCTAAGGTAGAAAACCAAAATGACTGCTCTCCGGGGGTCTAAGTGTTGAAGCAGCTTAGGTGTACCTGCACAGCCCCTGGACATGACACCTATTCATCACTGGGGCTCAGCCCTGGTTTATCTATTTATTCCTCGAGGCAGAGCAGAGAGAAATCGAGTCCTGTGCTCCAAATAAATTTGCATCTGATGCCTTTATCCAAGGGTCCTGGATAAGAAAAGAAATATAGAGAAATGTTCTATAGACAATATAATGGTTTTAGTGATTTTGTTGTAGGTTTTTTTTTTGCTTTATTGTTTTAAATAAATGAATATATATATATGTATGGTTTTTTTTTTATGCTACTATTGTATGGCTATTATGTTTTACTATATTTTGCTCATTTCCTGTTTTATCCTGCCTTTATTGAGTCTTCTCTGTCTTTTTTCTTGGTGCCATGGTTTAGATATCAATATTTAAACAACAGACACATAAATGAACTTTTAAATATCTGTGAGGCTGATCGGTGAGCCTAACCCAGCATCCCTGTGCAGCTGAAACTTGAGGACTTATTCCACCAAACATGGATAAATCACTGCTTTTCTGTCTTAGATGATATAGAAACAACTTTTTAAAAACTTCTTATTCTACGTTCAGATCTGTCGCCTGGCGGTTTTAAAATATGTGTGGTAAATCAGGTGACCTGACCACCAAACTAACCTGTGGGCAGGGCTAGCGCACATCTAGACCAGTCAGGTAATTATTTTATATGGTTATATCGGGCATTCAATTCTATAGCTGTTAGCATGATATAAATGTGCCATAAAAAAAGCATTCATATTATTTAAACATAAAACATGTATTTTAGGTAGCCGTTGATCTACAGTATATTTAGCCAGAGATAATCACAGCTATATGCTCGCTATGATATAACTGCCCCAAATAGGTTGTTGGGAAATTTACTCCTGCGCAGTATCAAAGTGAAAAACTAAAATGTCACTGCGACAGTGCGCAGAGGATGTGCTTAATTGACAGATAAAGCTTTTGTTGCTGAATAAAGTCATCTCAGGATAAAGGGATGTACTCCAGCCATCACTGGTATTGAAAATGCAACTTCCTGTGAAAGTGGCGTGGTAAAATGTCAGGACGGCGGTGGAAGCAGCTGATAAGTGCGACAGTCACTCCTCTCTGATCACGGGTGGCTGTTCCAGTTTGATGTCGCTGGCCTTTGTCTGTGTCCTCCGTCTCAAATATGAACGCTGCTGTTATTACAGTGTCTCAGTGCTGCAGTTGTAATTCCTTCAAACTGTAGGTAGAGCTTTGTTGCACAGAGCAGAGGGAGAAGAGGTGTGAGGAGTCCGGACAGCAGTGACTGAACTGATAACGAGACTTGAAAGCTGATTTTTAATTCCATCGTCACTTTCTTTTCTCCTCCCTGCCTGTGTCAGTTGACCTCATTCCTCGACGAAGAGTTTTGATGAGAATTTTTAACATGAGAAAAATATTGAAGATGTAAACAAACCCTTCTCCAGGTACATTGTGCCTAGTTACATCAGCACAAGATGTGTGCGACCGTGGCTCAGGGGGTTGGGAATCGCATCTGTAACCGGAAGGTCGCTGGTTCGATCCCTGGGCTCTCTGTCCTGGTCGTTGTGTCCCTGGGCAAGACACTTTACCCTACTTGCCTACTGGTGTTGGCCAGAGGGGCCGATGGCGCGATATGGCAGCCTCGCTTCTGTCAGTCTGCCCCAGGGCAGCTGTGGCTACAACTGTAGCTGCCTCCACCAATGTGAGAGTGAATGAATGGTATTGTAAAGCGCTTTGGGTGCCTTGAAAAGCGCTATATAAATCCAATCCATTGTGTTCCACAGAGACTAACCCACGCTATATTGCCAAAAGTATGAATTTAAAAGACATCTCATTTTTATTCCATAGGGTTTAATATATGGTGCAGCTATAACAGCTTTAATTCACTTTTCCCGAAAACGTTCATGGCAGTTTTTCACCGTTGTTCCAAAAGTGTATCTGTGAGGTCAGGACCTGATGTTGGACAGGAAGGTCTGGCTCACAGTCTGCACTTTTTTTTTTTTTGCCTGTCCCATTTGGTTCTTTAGCCATCAGAATTGTCTGAAGACCAACAAGGAGACCTCTACAGTCTGCACTTCTTAAGAGTCCAGTGGCAATGTTCTTGACACCACTGTGTCCGACGCTTTGCGTTGTGTTGGTGATGTAAAGCTTGGATACAGCTGCTGAGCCATGGAAACCCATTCCACGAGACTGTCTATGCTCTGTTCATGAGCCAATGTGAAGGCCACATGAAGTTTGGAGCTCTGTAGTGACTGACTCTGCAGAAATGTGCGCCTCAGCATCCACTGACCCCACTCTTTGATTTTACGTGGCCTACCACCACTCGAGCTGCTATCATTCCCAATGGCTGTCGTCCCACCGTTGACTGTGGGATATTCAGCAACGACTGGACTTGTTGTACAGGTTGTATCCTATCACATTACCATGCTGGAATTCACTGTGCTCCTCAGACCGACTCGGTCTTTCACAGATGTTTGAACAAACACTTCCTGTGGAAATGGAAGTGATTGGAACACCTGAATTCAGTTATCCAAATGGGTGAATGAAAATCTTTGGCAACGTTGTGTAATTGCAACACATTTTGATGACATTCATGCCCGTGATGATTGTTCAGGTGACTGTTGTTCTGATTATATAAATGAAACATTCAGGTTTATTTATGTGAACTGATACAGTTTTAAACTGTGGTTAAAACTGTATATTAAAATTAATGTACCTTCGAGCTTTGACACTAATGCACAACTAAAATAACGCTGCACTCTCCAGACTGTTAGTAAAAGGCAGCTCTTCAAGTTGTCCTGTTATATAGGAATTTATGGGAAAATGGCCTTTTGGCGCCTTTGATCTGTGACCTCAGTAAATACTTTCCTGATGAGAGGTGATGGTCTCATTTTACTGAATAGAACATGATGTTCATATTTTAAAAAGATGGTAACAGTGACCATTCTTAGCTTTAGGCTTTAGACTCTCTAGCCTCCACAAGGCTGCACGTCCTGATGGCATCCCCGGGCGTGTTCTCAGAGCGTGTTCTGGGGAGCTTGCAGGAGTGCTCACAGACATATTCAATCTGTCCTTGGCCCACGCTGTGGTACCGGCCTGCTTCAAATCCACCTCCATCGTCCCGATACCCAAAAACTCCAACCCATCTTGCCTCAATGACTACCGCCCAGTAGCACTCACCCCCATCATCACTAAGTGCTTAGAGCAGCTGGTCCTAGCACACTTCAAATCCTGTCTCCCCCCACCCTGGACCCCCACCAATTTGCATACCGCCAGAACAGGAGCACAGAGGATGCAGTCTCCATCGCACTGCACTCTGTCCTCTCACACCTGGACAACAACAACACCTACGCCAGAATGCTGTTTATAGACTTCAGTTCAGCATTCAATACAATCCACCCCTCACAACTCATCAGGAAACTGACAGACCTGGGTATCAGTTCCCTCATCTGCAAATGGTTACTGGACTTCCTGACCAACCGCCCCCAACATGTCCGGCTGGATAACCACTGTTCATCTACAATCACGATGAACACCGGGGTACCACAAGGCTGTGTGATGAGCCCTTTCCTCTTCTCCCTCTTCACCCACGACTGCAGACCGGCTGATGGTTCCAACACCATCATTAAGTTTGCAGATGACACCACGGTGATTGGCCTCATCAGTGACAATGATGAGGCCGCCTACAGGGAGGAGGTGGATCGTCTGGCTGAGTGGTTCGACACAAACAACCTGCTGCTTAACACCGAGAAGACCAAGGAGCTCATCGTGGACTACAGGAGGAATGCTGACCCACATCCACCCATCCACATTAAGGGGACGGCTGTGGAGCGTGTGAGCAGCTTCAAGTTCCTGGGAGTCCACATCTCCGAGGATCTCAACTGGACGACCAACTGCTCCAAGCTGGTCAAGAAGGCTCACCAGCGCCTCTTCTTCTTGAGGACTCTGAGGAAGAACCACCTGTCCTCAGACATCCTGGTGAACTTCTATCGTTGCACCATCGAGAGCATCCTGACCAACTGTATAACAGTCTGGTACGGGAACTGCTCTGCCTCGGACCGGAAGGCGTTGCAGAGGGTCGTGAAAACTGCCCAGCGCATTACCGGAGCACCACTTCCTGCCATAAAAGACAGCTACAGGAAGCGGTGTCTGAAAAGGGCTGGGAAAATCATCAAAGACTCCAGTCACCCATCACATGGACTCTTCACCCTCCTGCCCTCTGGGAGGCGCTACAGGAGCCTCTGGACTAAGACCACCAGGTACCGGAACAGCTTCTTCCCCACAGCTGTCAGACTCCTGAACTCTGCCTCCTGACATCTGACCCACGTTAACACATGGACTGAACATACACACACACACAATGGACAACTGTACCCTCAAACACACAATAATAACATGGAGTGAACCACCACTCACAACCACTAGCACTTTATATAGCCTCTGTAGAAGCTATCTACACCCTCACTTATCTTAACTGCACTACTGTATAGCTCTGTGTAAATAATCATTCTGTACATTCGATAATTTTTAATCCTACAACTGTTTACAACTTGCATAGTTCCCATTTCTGTATAGCTGTATATCTCAGATTTCTGTAAAGTTATTTATTTCATATTCTGTATAGTTTTTCATATTTATATCCTGTTCATAGCCTGTACATAGCTTGTACTCACTACAGCCTGTTCATACTTATAGTTATAGAATATTCACAACATACTTCATACCGTGTACATTATAACATACCATAATAGACCCATTTCTGTAATATACTCACATATCTATATTATTGCAAATATATATTGTAATATATCTATATCACTAAAGCACTTCTGGATGGATGCAAGCTGCATTTCGTTGCCCTGTACCTGTGCATGTGCAATGACAATAAAGTTGAATTCTATTCTATTCTATTCTATTCTAACCAGTGACATCAAGTGACTACTTCCCCATCAATCTGCCATCATCGGTCTACTTTAAGCCCCTGTATAAGAAAGTCACACTGCCCACTCCTTTGTCAGCCAGAGAGGCTTTTTATGTCCTTTCATTTGATGCCAAAAGTCAGCAGGCAGCAGGTATCACCGACTGCAGGAGTGGAAGGATAGGCCACAGTCCTTGAGGTAGAGCAGCCAACTTTTTAGGTCAAGCTTTTGTAACGTTATACTGAGGTAGGTAAATTTAACATACTGATTGAAACATCTTTCCGACAAGAACTTGACAGCAAACCACTTAAAAATAGCTCTCGAAGAAACACTGGGAGGTTAGAATCAGAGAGGACTACAGGGGATTTTCTTTACAACAAAACAGCTTGTGGGGTATCCCTCCGGTGGGTAACACAGTCCTGCTGAGCACCAGTCACAGCTGGAGAAGGAAAATATGCTCAGTGTTGATGCCCCCTCTGGGTTTGTAGCAGCGTGTTTCCACATCAGCACCGTCCAAGTTAAACTTAAAACTGACACAACATGGTACCACTCGTTTGGCTTCAGTGGAAGTTTCTGCCCGACTGTCAGAGTGGCTTTAAGGATTTTTGAGGTTTCCAAAGAAACCCATTTCACTTGGTCTAAATACAGGTTCTAGTGGAAGTTTTATTTTCTTCCTTCTTTTTTAGTCGCCTTGGCGGTTTGTCAGCGCAGTATCTAGGAAGAAAAAAGTTTTCGAGGCACTTGCTTCAAACTTTTTTGAAAATAGTTGACCGCACATAAGGAAACGCAGCGTGTGGTTCCACTCAGTGCTGTCTGCTTCATGACTTATTCATTTATGCTTTGTCTCTGTTGCTTTTCTTGTTTTTTTACACCAGTCCTTGTTTAATTTCAAGTTTTGCTCCTTCCATCTCGCCGCACTGTGAGAATAGAACATTTCAACCTTCACACTGCCTTGTTAGCTGCACAGGTGGAAGGTAGAGCAGCAGCAGAGCCAACAAGCATTGTTGTATGGTGTGAGAATATGTGAAGACTTTGGCTGGACTCAGCTGTTTGTGTGCAGTGACAGAAGTTGGCGAACCATTCTTTAGCCTCTAGGGAGCTGCTACACCGCTGTTGTTTATACTTCACCTCCCAGCTGCCTTCTTATCTCAGGGTAAAACACTGAGCAACAAAACATCGTCTCTTAGTTTTTCTCATTTTGTACTTTCACCTTCCGTGAAGTTATTATAGGGAATAACTTTTTTTTTTTCTCTTAGTTTAGGTAAAAGTTTTTTCTAGTATGTTTCTCACAGTCGGGGGGAGTATTTTTTAGCCAGGAAAAACATTTCACTGTATGTCGTACTAGCTATAACTACATGTGACAAATAAATAAAGAATTGACATTGAATTGAATTGAAAAAAATCCTTTTTCTGTTTGTTTTCCTTCTTCAGTGTGCAGTTTGTTGTCTTGTGGTGCCCTCTTACCTCAGTTAGAGTGCGAGGTTCTCACTTTGAAATGTCATTTTAAGTCACTGTTGCAATTTCACTGAAGATGGATACAACAGTGATTCATTAAAGCAGCTTCTGCGTCTAAAAAGGTGAAAAATGTGAAGCCAAAAGTGTCTAAAAGCAGCCAGCAGGGGGCAACGCTTCTGGGTGCCACTGAGGATTAGTAGTCTACAAACTCAGTTAAGCATCTATTGAAAAGATCATTGTCTTAAATCAGGGGTGGGGAACTCCAGGCCTCGAGAGCGGGTGTCCTGCACCCTGGGTCAACACACCTGAATCAAATGATTAGTTCATTGCCAGGCCTCTGGAGAACTGCAGGACATGTTGAGGAGGTTATTTAGCCATTTAAATCAGCTGTGATGGATCAAGGACACATCTAAAACCTGCAGGACACCGACCCTCGAGGCCTGGAGTTGCCCACCCATGTCTTAAATTATAGTTTCAAGTCTTATTCAATACTGGATGATTTTCATTTGACAAATTATGGTCGTGACTAGAATCAAATAAAAGCTAAATCATAATATACTTTAGGACAATCAACACAAAAACTGGAATTTTGAGGATTCAAAAATGTGACATTGAAAGCTGGGGAGCGAGATCACATTGGCTTTGTCAGTATTGTTTTTAATCTAGTGTACTACCACAGGTGTCTTTGAGCGAGTGGGAGGAAAAGACTACATATTCTCCCCAAGAATCTTTTTCTCAGCATTTATTTGGTTTATTTTATTTATTAAAATTTCTGTTTTATTAAATAACTTTGCACCAATTAAACAGATTGAGTTTAGGATAAAATGTTTCCTGGAGGATCAGTGGTTTGAAATATTAATTTAAAACAAAAAAGAAAAAACTGTATCATTCTTAAATGTTTTATGTCTGGTTCTTAACTTATTTGCAGGAAGCCCAAAGAAGAGAAATGTTACAGGGTAGAAACCCAATGCCTGCTAACGCTGGAAGGATAGCAGCAAATTCTCATCTCCACTCTTGGTTAAGGTTCAGGGATTCTAAACCCAAACTAACAAATTAACTAAAGCTCCAAGTTTGGCAGGCAGCAAATGCTACAGACTGACTCGAGTAACTAGCAGCTACTGGCCAAGCTAATTAAATATGCCTAATCTCTGTCTCAGCTCACACACACAGATGAGGTCTGTGGTTCTGATAACGTGATGCTCGTGCAATAATCAGTACTGTGTGTGAACTACCAGACACATGTAAAAGCAGTCTATCAAATCATATATTACTATCACAAAATATCCAACTGTGCTGCTTGCAACACATGTTGTACATCACTGTTTGGAAAAACACCCCACCAAAAAAAAAAGTGCAGTGTTTTTGAAGCAACTGGCAACAATGTTCAAAACTTACCAAAGGCAAGACAATCCCCATGGAGCACCCAGCATCCCACCATTAAAAACTATGTTTATAGTCTGGTACAAAAAACATAAATAAATGTATATGTACATTTAAATAACATCAATAACAATATTAATATTAAAGCTGACTTACAGAACCTGGCATTAAGCATACTGGTTGGAAATGCTACTTGGTTGTTGTACTACCACAAAGGTGATTAGAGGAGGTAATTCAGGTCTCAATCCATTAAAATGACAAACGTTTTGAGATGATATACTGATGTTAGTTGATTAAACTGGACACCTGGTAATTAAAGAGTCAAATGTTGAAGCCATTCAGAGCAACAATTACCTGAGATTTCAAAAAGAAAAGTTTTCCTGGTTCTTGAGTCTACAAGTTAGTTCCATTATAGTATCTCCCCCCTGCACTTTAGCTTTCTTTGTTAATAACAACAAGGTTTGTGTTGTAGTTGTCTGAAGTTAACTGGACGATAATGCACAAAAGGTTCTTCTAAGCTGTTTGAAAGTCGTACGTGTTGTTTTGGAAGGGTGTGTTTTAGAATGTCTCTTTAGCAATGTTATATTAGCTGTATAGTAATAAATCAATAAATAAACCAGCAATAGACTAACAATAAAAAGAGATGGGTTTAATGAGGTGGATTACAGGATAAAGGTCAGATGGTAGATAACAGAAAACACACACGATAGCAGGCTTATTTAATGATGCATTCAGGTTTAATAGAGTTCATTCAGCGTTCTGAAGGAGGCTTTGCCTGTAGCTGTAATGACCCTGTTGTTGGCTCTATCCTTGCTAATGGACACACAAATTATGAAGACAGAAACTCTTCAGGTCAACTTTATTTGTGAATTCAGCATTTTACAAGTCGAGCATGCAGTAGCCAGAACAGTTTCATACACTGTGACCTGCACTTGTTGGTATAGCTGTTCACTCATAACACTATAATGGCTCTCGCCTGATTCCAGAACATCTCTAACGTGACCATTTCTCTATTTTACCACTTGCCAAATAAATGCACATTGCAGAGTTTGAGCTATTTTCTTTTCTTTTCTTTAGCTTAATTTTTGTCCACAAATAGTTGCAGGGAATCTGTTTAGTATGCAGTCCTGTGGTTGTGTCCTTAGGATGTAGTGACCTTTCTCTTCAAACCTTTCAGGCTTTGGCATGAACGTTCTTCCCAAATATGTCGTCACTGCCCTGTGACACGCGTGGCAGTCCTGAAGTCCCCGTGCACGGATAAAGACCCTGTGCTGAGAATGTTGCCTGAAGAAAGCCTTTTCTTTCAGAGGGACTGTTGTTTGACACATCTCTCCTTCACTTTGTCTTTTGTAGATTCAGCTTCACAAACACTATCGCTGTTATGAAAATGGAACAAAAACTTGCCTCTGGAGCAGCAGCCTGTATTGACTGTACTTGTAGTAATTAGACTAGTAATAATAAGATATGAGTTGATCATTTTTACTAATGAAATGCAAATATGGACTGATTGCAAAGATGACAGAGCGAGAGTGAGATGAGAAGTTCGACCTCAGGTGATATTTGACTTTGACACGCCAACTTAAAAGTTAGAGATCGCTGCAGTGCAATTAATCTTTCTGCAGGCTGCAGGCTTTACTGCCCTCACGAGGACCTGCACTTTAGTTTGGCACCATGTGACTGCCGGGCTTAAAGAAAAAAAAGCTGCATGGTTTTGACACTTATTAAGTGAGTCAGAGTATGTGAAGCCTGCTTTATAGAATAGTAAGGTGGGATAGTAAAGCGGAGGATAAAGAAAGGTCCTGTCTGCTGCTGAACTGCTAGGGTGCCTTTAATGCTGCAGCTGACCTACGCACACAAACACACACACACAGTCAAATCTGATTTAGCTGCTGCTCTGGTGACTGGTGACAGAGTTTGGGAACATTTAATCAATCTAAGACTTGGACCAAAACTCATGCCTGCAAATTAAACATTATTGAACGAAACTCGACAGCCGGGCGGCACAGCCAGCTCAAAGGACATCCTTCAGACGGAGGTCCAGTCACGTCCCTGCTGAAGTGTCCCACAGCAGGATGCTGAACCATGATCTCTGGCTGTGTTGACAGAGAAAAAAAACCTGATTCTGTTAAAATCAATAAATCACTACAAACCTCCTAATTCCTCACATGAGACTCTTCAGCTGAAAATGGTTCCGCTGAAGCAACTTTCTTTTAGTTGGAAAACCAAGTGACATTTTGATTAAATGGGTTGTTAAATATTGTTGAATACCTCTCGTGCACACACACACAGACACACACACACACACACACACACACACACATATGCATGAAAGGATTCTTAACTTAGGCTTCAGCAGAATTCTAATTGGCCAGTTTTAGTGTTTGCTTCTTGTTTATTGTAAAATGTTTAACGTATTGAGATGTTAAATGGAGTGATTTATAGTGATGAGGCAGGTGTTTTCTCCTGCGATTTAATGGCCCGGAGGACATTATTCGCTTGTTTCTTTGCTTTCCAAAGTAAACGTCCATCCTGAAGTATGCGGTTGCAGCTGCGCCTTGTTAGCCAGCATGAGTTAACATGACATATTAAAGAGCACCGTGCAGAATGGTGGTTAGCGCTGTTGCCTCACAGCAAGAAGGTCCTGAGTTCAATTCCACCATCAGGTCTTTCTGTGTGGAGTTTGCATGTTCTCCCTGTGTCTGCATGAGTTTTCTCCTCATACTCTGGCTTCCTCCCACAGTCCAAAGACATGCAGTTAGTGGGGATAGGTTAACTGGAAACTCTAAATTGCCCGTAGGTATGAATGTGAGTGCGACCGGTTGTCTGTGTTTATGTGCTAGCCCTGCGGCAGCGACCCTGCCTCTCGCCCCAAGACAGCTGAGATTGGCTCCAGCCTATTTGAAGAGGATAAATTGCAGATGGATGGACAATGCTTTTGCCTCACACACTCTTATTTGAGCTTGTATGACAGAAAAGTATAACAGATCCCCTTTAAATCAAAGTCCTGGTCAGAAATAAGGAATTGAAAGGGTAATGGCATTTGGTTGATAGTAGAGACTGCGTTCCCTCCACTAAAATTTCACAGCATCTCTTTGTGGTGAATCCTGAATGTTGTACTCTGTAAATATAACCTGCTTCACACAGCACATATTGATGCTCTCAGTCTTGCATATTCGCCCACTTTCATAGAAATGTTAACTTTTTACATTTGAAAGTGATTATATTGTTTCGTTTTTGTTTTTTGTATTTCTTTTGTTTTTTATGATGGTTCTGTTTTGTTTTATGTGCTTTTGTAGCATTTGTCTATTTGTTTTGTTTTAGTCCATATGACCTCTCAGGGCCACCGTAGTTGTCTCACATGAATTATGGGTAGAATGCGTATCTGATTTAAAAAGCAAAAACCCCGAGAACTTTTAGGAATACTTTAAAGGACGACAAACCTTTAAAGGAGGACACACATTGGTTAATTCATCTGACAAATATATAAAAATCCTCATCTGTAGTAATTTTTAGCATCAGCGCAACTTCATTTCAGTTAAAGACGGCAGTTGTGATCACTGATGTATATCGTCATAATTTCCCCATCTTCCGCTCAGTGGTTTAAATGCTGCTGCTGTATGCAAACAGACGAAAGAGTCCCATCATTTCTCTGCCTCAAAACCTCCAGGACTGCAGCTCAATGCATCCAGCAAGTCATTATACAGGATTACAACGCTGTGTGTTACTCCACACTCTCACATATGCACACACACACACACACACACACACACACAAGCAAGGAGAGTCATTTGAGGAACTGCTGTAGAGGTCCTGGATGTGTGCGGTCGTGCATGTGTGTTTGAGCTTTTCTGGAAAGCCGCCAGTCAATTCCAGCGCTGTGTCGGCTAACAATCGCAGAGCTAATTAGCTTCTTGAATACAGAGCATGATAAGAAAGACATGCTGACAACAGGATAGCAAGCTGAGAGAGAGAGAGAGTAAAACAGTTGGGGCAAAGAGGAGGCAAGGAAAAATGGCAGAATACTAGAAAGAAAAAGATAAAAAGAGATGACAGGAGAAGGACAGACAGCTGCTGATGGTTTGAAATTGTGGGAGGTGAATATCAGATACCAATTCAAGAATGTTCTTTCTCTGCGGCTCGAGATGGGCACAGTACTGTTACTGAACAAATGCAGTGAATGTAAGCAGCGTTGGCCTGTGGGTACGCTGCTTTGTCACAGGCCTCTGCTCGAACACAAAAAAGTAGAAATGGCAGCTGACAAAACAGCACACAGCGTGCACTTGATTCATCAAAGCAACCTAAATACCTCACATAGAGAAAGTTAGACTGGAAATAAAAATGCCTGCGCTGACCAGAGCTCAGTGCAGCAACACACACACACATATGTATATGTATGTCAGGTATTCATATCTTGTGGGGACATCTAATTGACATAATGCTTTCCCTAGCTCCTTACCCTAATCTTAACCATCGAAACTTTATGCCTATCCCTGACCCTAAACCTAAACCTAACCATTACCCAAGTGTGTAACCCTGACACTAAAGTAAGTGTAAACTTCAAATTTTTGGTCCACATAAAGACATGAATACAGGCACACAAACACACACACTAGCCCAAATCAACTCTTCTCAGCATATCCTAACAACTCCTACACGTTGTGGGAAATACTCAGTTCAGTAATAAAAGGGCCAGAGTTCATACTTTACTTTTACAGGAAGAAATATGTTGCAGGAATCCTGCCACACACCACAGAATTCATAAACTAAGCAAGTTTGCAAATCTCTTTGGGCTTTTAAAACATAACATGATTTCATGCGTCTAAATACAGACAAACTAAGGTTATATTGTACTCATCTCTAAAATCTTAGAAGCATGGTGTATAACCGGATACTTACTTTCTACCGTGGCCTCCACAAACACTGTGACATCATTTCTGACCAGGATATGTCCTTAAAATCCCATATTAAAGAGTTGCCTCAAGGCGCATATTGCATTGAGGCAATAAACAAATATGTAGGACTGCTTTCTTTCATTTAGGCAATATCTCTAAAAATAAAACATCCCGTCTCAGGGTGATGCTGAAAAACTAGTTTATGCATCTGTTACTTTTAGGCTCCAGTATTGTAATTCATTACCTTCAGGCTGAATTGGATACTTGCAGGAGGATGGATGGAAAAATAAAGATTCACATGAAATGGCCACTTTAAAGTTTGTGCTGCAAAAAAAAAAAGTAAATAAAGACATTAGTTAAAATGATCGTTGGTGTGCGTGTGAGATAAAGAAAGTTCTACCCCCTGAATGAGATGTCTTTCTTCCTCTCTCTGTCCCCCCCTCTTCATCAGTCACCTTCTTGAATTTTCAGCTAACAACAATAGAAATAATGTGAAGCCTTCACGTTTGATTTTCTTTGATGAAGCCTCAACATAACAAAGCTAAGATAAAACAGCCACAATCACTTAATGCACTCACAGTGATGCTGGGGCCACAGTGCCGTGTGTCACCAGAAGAAAAATCCAATAAACACGAACAGTTAAATATAGTTTAGTTATAGTTATAGTTTCCAGAAAATGTGAGAAAGATTAGATGACAGGTTAAATGGTAGTAGAGTGAAGGAAGAGAAAATATGGAGGAGGGAGGTGGAAAGTAATGGTTGTTATTGTCATGTCTCACCTGTCATTTAGAGGAGACTGAGAGAGGACATAAAAAAGCAGAGCAATAGGCAGGCAGCAGCATTTGTGTTATTCAGTGTTCTGTCAGCGCTCTGATTGGAATGATGTGAACTCCAAATCAGTCTCCAAGTACTCTCAAAACACAGCCGACAGCAAAGTTTTTCTTGGCTGTCTTTTTTTTTTCTAAAAAAAAATCCTTGCAGTGTCACACTTCACCTTAAATGTGTAGTTTCTACTGACAGCAGCAGCTGCCAACAGGTAAGGCCTCCACACAGGATCATTGAATAGAGGAACGTAGACCGTTTCTATTGTCTGGAACAACTCTGCGGTACAGCACATGCCACAGGAGTCGTGCCCTGCTGGCAATTAGAAAAAGGCAAATCTGAGGCACTTCTACACAGACTTCGCACACCTGGAATGTAAAGCTTTTATATGCAGTCCTTATTTTTAACAGTCAGGTGCTGGTTATAAGAGAAACTCGAGTTCTAAATGTTGCTTTCGACCTTTTAAAGCGTTGAGCTTTCCAGCTAGTTAAGAAGCCCTGAGGCAAAAATACATACTTTGAATTCATTGCTGTAACCACGCTTTGGTCTCATCCTTTCATTTAGTTGTATTATTTAGATGTATTTAAAATACGGTGCACAGGTCAAGCAATTCGCCTGATACCTAATAATGACATGTACATGAATGAATGTGGCTTTGCTTCGTCCACGTCTGCATTCATGGAGATAACATGTGCTGCCGAGGGGCTTCACCACCACCACCGCCCCCTCTGAAGGGTTTACCACGAAGATCGAAACTGCACGTGTCCACGTGAACATGCTCGTGCTCGTGATGCTGTCTTCTCACTGTGTTTAAATGCATTCAGGTTTTGCTCCCCTTTTGTAAATCTGTCAGACATGTTATTACTTTACTGTAAAGACATTTTATCTCTAAAAAGCTCTTGCTTTGGGATTAACAGAAAATTAGCAGAAATATTATATTCTGATCTGATGGATGTAATGAGTCCTTTGACTCAAGAACACTGGGACTAATTAGAGCAGACCCTCTGATACTGTGATACAAGGAGTAGAGACAGAAGCTACAATATGCGCAGGTTGTGTTAATTTCTAACTGAGGGCCGTGCACAGTCTCAAAAAATGCTTCAGCAGCGTCAGCAGAAGATGCAGGCCAAAAACATGTGCAGAGAACAAGTGAGACATCTACCCTTTAGATTCATCAGTGAGATAGGGGTTAAAATTTAAACGTGTGCTATTGATCATCACTTTAATCAAAGGTCAGTAAAGCACTCCCAAAGATGCTGACATTAACAGTGCAATAAGGTTTAAACAGTCAATCAACCTTTATTTAAATGGCACCTTTCATGAAGATTGGATTATTGACAAGCCAATATTGACACAGAGCAAATTAAATAAAGCACAGAGCTTTACAATGGAGATACAAGGAAATAACTGAAAAAAAAGTGTCTTTCAGCTGCATCGAATCGAAAACCGTGACGACTGTTATCCACTGACAGTTTCTGCTGTTAACGACTGGGAATCAGTTCAGATCTCTATGACATGACAGAACTGTGATATTAGTGTTGTTTAAAATAATAATAATCATGCTGATTTATAGGATTTTTGCCTGACTGACCAAATGAAACAACCTTAGATTCACTCATGAGCAACTTTGATTTTGACTTTTGACTGTACTGTGAAACTTTGTGAGTTTACTACTACTAGTGTCCATTATGGGCTGCTAAAGGTAGATCTCCAGAGATTTCTGTCCTGTGCCGTTCAGGTGTAGTCTGTCTTTGTTGTTCTGTGGGTGTTTCTTGGGCGACCTCACTTTCGCTTGCCTTGGGGGTTCCACATGAGAGCCTGCCTGATGATGTTGGTTGGCGGTTTGCGTATAGCGTGCCCTACCCAGCACCATCTTCTCTTCCTGATTTCTTCCTGTACTGGGAGTTGCGAGGTTCTTTCCCATAATTTGTTGTTACTGATGGTGTCTGGCCAGCAAATGTGGAGAATCCTTCTGAGACAGCTGTTGAGGTCTGAGGCTGTTTGAAGTCAAGCCTCATACCCTTCTACATGTCTAAATTGGCAGATACCTTACAGGGTGCACTGCTCAAGCCATGTTAGCATTTCCACGATTCCTGTATATCTGAATGGCACTTTGCAACCCACCTCCACTAGAGACCCTCCCTTCTTGGTGTATTTGACTCAGTCTGTGTCACTTATTTCTGCTGTTCTGTGACATTATTTAAAAGCTGTCCCGCCTTGCTCTAGCTTTCATACACACACGTTGTTCTACGGGCATAACATAAGCTAGCAGATGTCGAGCATCACAGAGTTTTTAGTACAGAACGTATTTTGTGAACTCAGGACACAGAATGTAGCTCATTTGGTTAAATATGTACTCAGTGTAGCTTCTTTGCCCTGTAGCTGAAGTGTCTGGTAAAACAGTGCTTAACAGTTGAATTGGGGATTAAAACATGTGTATGTCTATGGGCTTCATCTAAGAGCTCTAGCAAAGAGCTTTGAGCACTCACGGATCCTTGTGAAAGCGGTCTGTGTAATAGAATAACACTGAATAACAAGTTTCGTCACTCATCCAAGTGACTTCTTCAGACTGATGTCCAGATGAACAGAATCAACTTTTTGGAGATTTACTTCCCTGGATGATTGTAAATGCATCAAGACGGTCTGTGTAATGACACATGTAGTCTGTGGTATGGCATTGCTGCTGTTGTGTTTGTCCTTTGACTGCACTGATAGTCAGTTTGCAAAGTTTTCCAAAAGCCTCCAGCAACAACCAGACAGATGCAGCAAAGGACAGACCTCCACCCTGATATACACCGTTCTCCTGCTGTCTTTGACCGATGTTTTTTTTTTTATCTTATTATCATTCTGTTGGTTTCTCTTAATCTCTTCTTTAAGCCTGTTTTCTTTTTATCTCTTCATTCATCTCTTCTTCCCCAGATGTGTTCTTCATGGTTGGAGCACTAAGCTGGCTGTGCTAACAGTGGCTGCAGTACAGTTTAAAACTACACATAAATACACAAATGCACCGACACTTGACACGTACAGTATGCTGCTACCGGAAACAACATGTAACCGTGCAAAGTTAAAGCTAACTTCAGAGGACAGTGGAGTGATTCATTACAGTACCTAATTTATCTTAACCTAACTTTTAACTGATACTGATGTAACTTTCATGACTTTTACTGTAGAAGACTCACTTTTGTTCTCTACATAAACTCCAGCCTTTGTTGGATGTGGCCTTCTGTTTTTCTTACAAAGGCGGGTAATGAGTTCCTCCTAGTATGTGCAAACTAAATGTTGTATGATTACATTACTAAAAGGAGACTGCAGCTGTCTTGAGTTTGACAGTGAAATTACCCAATACTTTTAAAAACATAATTACCATAGTATAAACAACAGGTTTATTGTGAGCAGTCATGTGTGAAGGGATTCTGGTTGCACTACACTGTGATTAGATTCCTGTTGTACTAGTGCTGCTTTGTAGCTAGTCTCTGATCACTCGTGTCAGTACTACACCATCATTTATTGTGACATGTTTAAATCCTGCCTTTCAACTCTACAAAAAAGAGGTAGTGAAGTAGTGACACGAGCCAAGCCTGCCGGTCTGCCTGGGCAGAGTTTACCTGTGCAGATCTCATGAACTGTACAGGTAAACTACACACAGTTTCCTGCAAGAAACAGCAAAGGCTGTTCTTTAATATCGAAGAAATTTGGAGTGTTATCAGATATTAGTAGTTACTGCTGGCCTGGCTGCTCACCATTGGAACCACCTGGGATCTAAGACAAAGGCTTGGGCTTGCTCTTTGCCCGGCCAGAAAGAGCCATTCTGAAGATCTGCAATAATTTATTTGTCCCCTTCAAATGTTCAATGTTTAATCTGTACTGTATTTTACGAGCCCGTTCTCACTCCCGACATCCCAACGATTTGTCACGTCCCACTGCGTTCCTGAGGAACGTGAAATGTGACCTTCCGCGTTCTTATGCTACGCACCAGGTTATGGATGAAATCCAGTAAAATGACGGTCCCACGGTAATACACGTTCCAGCCATGTATTCCAGCCCTGACCCGAACCTTATCCCTAACTTTAACCAGCACTTTAATGACGTTAAAAAGTGTTCTCCAAAGTGATTTAAGTAAAATGAACGAACATGTGCAGATTGATTCCACACGGTTCTCATGTTCCCAGTGTCGTCATTTAGGGACGTGTCGGGTGTCCGGAAGCGTAATATGTTGATGATTTGTCATCTAGCATCAAATGCTAGATGACGCTTTGGGAGTGAGAACGTGTTGATTTTGCTGCTTAAATAGTTTAGGAAATATTATCAACAGCTCTGCAGACTGGCACTTTCTATTGTTATCTACTTTTAAAAAAATTGTAATGCTCTATTTGCAACCAAAGCGCTCATTTGTAAGTAGGATTTTGAACATATTATCTCATTACTGCAGTCACTTGATTGGCTCCCAGTTCAATACAAAACTAGACAGTGAAAACTAAAAAATATGAAGAACAGTTTAGTCACTGGTGAATTCACCTACTGTCCATTAGAAAAAGTGCAGGTTTAAGACACACACACACGCACGCACGCACGCACGCACGCACACACACACACACACACACACACACACACACACACACGACTTGTGTCACTCTTTTGTGTAAATAGACTTGTGTGCACCTTCTTGGACTGCAGACATGTATGTGCATTTGTGCTTCATGTCTTTCTCAGTGTTTTGTGTTAGGCAGCAGCTGGATTTAATGGAGGTGAGGGAGGAATGGAGATAGATGGTCAGTCTGTGATAGAGTCTGTTGCTGGGTGACAGTTGTGGGGGGGTGACTTAGCAACCCTCTGCCAAATTACTTTCTAGGAAGAAGAGCAGAGCTTAAGATAGCCCCTTACTTATCTGTTATAAGTCACAGAGGGAGGGAGGGGCAGGGAGTGGGAGGGTGACAGAGACATGCAGGATATCGATGTGAGAGGATAGGAAGAGAAAGATGCAGAGAAGGAAGGTAGAGAAGAAGAATAGACTTGTGGGGGGAATATAAAAGGAGAGAATGAGTTAGTGATGCAAAAGAGAGTGAGGGAAAGATGTTAAAGATAGAAAGGAGTAAAAAACTGGAAATGATCGGGCGTGGGGGGATGTTGCAGAGACAAAGGTTAAAGAGGAAAGAAGGTGTAACAGATAAGTTGGATAAAAAACTGGAATTTGGGAAGAAATCATTTAAGGAAAGAAGAAAAAGGATGATTCCAAGGGTGTAGATTTGGTTTTGGCATTGGTGGGGACGGATGATTCAACCACCGAACCTGCCCTGTTTCTTATTTTTTCCCTTTTTGTCTTTGCTTCTTGACAAAAAAAAAAGGAGAAATATAGTTGCCTACATATGTATATGTACACATATATCTCCTCTCGTTAACTGCTGGCATATTGGTTTTACATCTATACTGTCCAGTCTCTCCTGGTGGACATGGTACAGCCTCTGTAAACGAATATCCTGGCTTGCTCGAGGCGTTTTCTCTGACAGTTTCAATCAAAATTAGAAACGATGCTCTGTTATACTGAGAGAACTAATAGTGCTGCCTGTTGTGCAGTTAGTTTCCAAAACACGTTATTCATGGTTACATACAATTTTAGACTGATGTGGGCCAAAGCCTAGCATAGCCTGTAATGTTATTATGACCGGCACATTTTATGAGTGAACTTGACTTTAAGTGACTTACAGGTTTCTTTGAAAAATACTTTCTTATATCCAGGTTCTTCCTTTTTGCTGCCGTCCTCCTCGCAGCGCAGGCTTGCCGCTGCTAAAACTAAACAGAGCTTCCTGAAAGACTCAGCCAATCACATTGGCCATATTTGTCACATGAGGTAGGACTCCAGTAGAGAACGTAATTTAACTCTTTCTGCACCGCTGGGGGAATGAGACGTCGACAGATCGTTTTTTCTCTTTTTATTGGATTTGTTTTTCTTTACTCGAAGAGATCAAATTATTGGTGGGGACAATTCAATAATTGCTGGATATTGGTGGGGACACGTCCCTTCCGTCCATGCCAAATCTGCGCCCTTGGATGATTCAGTGCTTGGTGATACTGATCACGGTCCTGTAGAGGACAGATGTCTCCTTCATGCTGGAGAACAGTCTGGGCCTGCTCAGGCTCCGCCTGCAGCTCTGCTTTGAATTCTAGTTATAATTCACACACAGAGGCAGAAGGATGGATGCACCTTCAGACAGGTTTACCTGCAGCTGCTCTGACACCAGGCTGGAAATCACCATAGGCCAGGTCACAGTGTCATTTTGTCAAAGTTGCTGGCGTCTCACAGAACCTCACAAGGTGTCCTTCAGGGTTGGTGCTGAGATGCACCGGGGTATGGCAATTATGAAAAGATGGGAGTGAGGATCATGCCACATTTCAGTGCAAACCTGTAATTTTTTACTGTGTAGGATTAATACGCAGTAATTAATACATGATCATTAATACTTTGGCTTCATTCCACCATCCACAGACATGCAGTTTGTGGGGATAGGTTAACTGATTAATCCAAATTGACCATAGGGGTGAATCTGTGAGTGTGAATGGTTGTCTGTCTCTGTGTGTTAGGTGCGACAAACTGGAAACCTGTCCAGGGGTGTACCCCACCTCTCGCCCTAAGACAGCTGGGATAGGCTCCAGCACCCCCCGTGACCCTGAAAAGGATAAGCGGAAGCCAATGGGTGGATTAATATGTAAAAGGGGTGTGGCTAAACTATTTAGTAAAAAAAGGGAAACAAGACTCTAAAGACCCCCCCCCCCCCCCGCCCCTCCTCCAACCCTCTACATGTAGACTGCATTGTTCTTTAGATTGAGACGGTTATATGTGAGCATGCAATTGTTGTGGTTCACACAAAACCCTCCCCCTGCACTCGCTGATAGCGCCCCTCTGAGCCAGACAAACACGCACACTGATGCTGGGAAATGCCATAAGCGTGTACACACCCTGTCTGTCTGTGTAGAAACACACACACACACACATCGGGACGCCGACTGACGCTGACTAATGGCAGGCTGCTGGTTTGTATGGAGTGACAGAGGTGCCACTTGCGCCGTTTCCACGGTGAAGGGCGTTTCCCGGTAAAGCCATTTTGTGGCTGAAACTGAGATTGAGTTCCCCCTTCATTTAGGTGACAGATAACAAGAGCCTGGAAATCAAACCCGACACTATCAAACACTCAGCCATCAGTCACATCGGACAGCTTACTGCAGGTAGACAGACAGATGATCCCTGCAAGGAGACAAGGACAAAGGAGATTACAGAGGAGATAGGATCCAATGAGGAAAGTCCTGTAGGCTTAGTATGAAGAAGAAGACGAAACTAACTCTTGGTAGTAGAGTATTTAATAATTGTGTAGATGTTTTTTCACCCTGAGTTTCTCAGATCAGAGCTGCAGGTAGTTCATGTTTAAAACCAATGTTTTCATGTTGACGATCACCACAGCTGATGTCACGTTAATGCCAGAGAACCAACAGCAGTCCATAATATCCAGGCTTCATGCATCCGTATCTGATGTCTGTGTCTGCTGTGAATTCTTCTTCTTCTGTGCTTTTTCAGCAGCATTTTGATGGGTTGTAGGTTCAGAGATGTGACATAATGTTTGGGGGGAACCTCCTGACCTGCTGTGTATACCACTGTGCAACTGTTAAGAGTGCGTTTCAAAGGTGGGAGCTTTGTGGCCACACAGAAGCAAACTTTGCCAACTGCCACAATCACCAGCTATGACTGACTGTGACTATATCCTCTCCCCTGAAATCAAATTCAAGCTGAAGAGTCTCTGGCACACTGATCCAATGACCAGCATGAATTCTTTGTATTTCTTATCATTGTTGTAGCTTTTTATGCATTTTTTTTTACTGTAAACAAACTCTTAATTTTCCTCTCTAGGTTTTAATGATTGTGTTATTTTGCTGTTACTCTAGTGACACGGCTGAGAATGTGGGGGAGGGATTCATGTGACTAATCTCTCCCCTCTTTCATGACGCTAACCATGTTACGATGCACTGAGAATGAACCTCGAGTCTGTGTATTAAATGGTCAGTGCATTACATGATCAGTCAAGAGATTAACACAGGCTTACACGATGTCTTTTATATCCATGATGGATCTGTGTTAATCTTCTGTGTGTCCAAAATGTCCTTTTAAAATGACAAAATGATGAAGCTACGTAAACGAGCATCGTTTCAGGGACATTATTTCTCAGATGTGTGAGTTTGATGATGTGAACAGCTGATACAATAATGAGATTGTCTACTCAGCTAACTGATCAGGTATATTCCAAGATAACAACAACCAGCCACCTTATTTATTGGCGTTTGTAAAGATTTTTCTGATTGCTGACATCTTAAATTTATGGTGATGTTCATGTGCAGATTTCCTGACCGCACGAGCTGTGATTCTCTGTTTGTGTGCACGTGTTCTCTCAAGAGGCCCTGTACGTGCACACGCTCATACATGCATGCTGTCACTGTGTGTAAATCAGTTATGAGCTGATCGTGTCTCTCAGCACGCCCTGGTCATTAAAGTAGATGACTAAAAAAAAGTGCTGATTGATGAGCATTCTGGAAATGTGATCTGTCCCCCAAGAGAGCCCGAGAAAAGTTAATAAGCCTCTGAGCCCCTCCAGATGTCTGATGGCAAACATCTCTTGAACAGAACCAACCAGTATTTTTGATTTTCAATTAAATGTTTCCTCTTTATTCTGACACCATCCGTCTGATATCCATGTATACCGCAGGTTTTAAAAACCTCTTGTTTTCAGATATGTTCTGTGGTTTGTGAGCAAAGCTGAAAGTAGGCTGACAAAGGATCAACCTGAATACCTGCGAGGATTCTTAGTTTAAGACTCTCTAGCTTTTCCAGCTTCTGTCTTATACAATATTTTACTTTCAGGTAATTGAGCTCCATTCTGGTAGATTTCAGACTGCTGATGTTTAGATTTGACTGAACTGCAGTCACATCAGTATCTTTCTTTGAAAATTGTTCCTGGACCTTGAAGAAGATGTTTTAGTTTTTTTTTTAAACTTAATTGTCTGCTTCAGTAGTAAATATTCAGGAACAGATATCGCTGTTCTTTGTTCAACCTCTCTTCACTATAGGAGAGAGACATGCCAACTGAAATCTACAAGAGATTTTGTAATGCCACAGATAGTGGTTCCCCTTCTTATGTCTCCAAAGAGCTAATCAATCATATGAGGCATTCACATTGTTGCAGTTTTACTGGCTCATTGTGTCCTTGGTGTAAATTAGCACCAGCCTTCATCGCTCTGATCGGGCACTGTAATTGCAGTCAAAGCAGCTCTGCATTGTGCTGTTAATGAAGCTTCATTGTTGTGAAACTTGAAAACCTCTGATACCAAAAATTTGCATCCTTGCTAACAGATGACACATCTTTACTGTACATCCAGAAATCGGTTTATGGAAATGACTCTTAGTACCTTAGCCTAGCCTACCCCAAACTGCGGATGTCCACTATGGAAGTGGTTGTTGACTTACTATGGATCATGTGCGTCATCACATGAGCCAGGGTTTAAAAAAGGTGTTGGTCATTACGGTCACTGTAACAGCCACTCCATGGCTCAGCATCAAGGAACAACCTCAACATCCACCCAAAGGATAAACGTCACTCTTTCGAGGATGACAAGGTTCACATTTTGGACGGATGAGACTTGCGAGAGGAGTAAAAGAGGCCATCTTAGAGTGAATTGTTAAATGTTTGTCATTTTTATGTTTACCATTTGTACATTGTTTTAACTCTGATGAAAGAAATTCCACTGTCCTTCCCCCCAGATTCTCGAGGTTCTAGGTGGGGGGCTGTAGTCTTTTATCACAGACACATCCTTGTGCTTTTGATGTAAGCTTCCTGCGTTTACAACCCTTTGGTCAGCAGGCAGCAATCACACTGAAAGACGGATAAACCCTCAGGCTCTGTATGCCACAGTCGTGCACACATCTGTAACAGAAAAGGTCTTGATAGCATATATAAATATATATAAACGCACACTGGTGGTAATCATCGAGTCCATCCTCACCTCCTCCATCACCGTGTGGTACGCTGGAGCCACTATCAGGGACAAACAGAGACTGCAGCGTGTTGTGCGCTCTGCTGAGAAGGTGATTGGCTGCAGACTCCCATCTTTGCAGGACCTGTACACCTCCAGGACATTGCGGCGTGCAGCTCGGATCTCAGCTGACCCTTCTCACCCTGGACACAGTCTGTTTGACCTGCTCCCCTCAGGCAGGAGGCTCCGGTCCATTCGCACCAGAACCTCTCGCCACAAGAACAGTTTCTTCCCCTCTGCTGTTGGACACATGAACAATAACCGTATGACTGTACCCACCACTAACACATGACCCTACGCTGTGTTCACTGCATCATTCCATGTTTGGCACTGATCACCACCTGCACTCATGTATATATCTTTCAACGTAGCACTCTTAATTCTTATTCTCATGTATATATCTCATGTATATCTCATGCACATATCTTCCCACGTAGCACTTTTAATTCTTATCCCTACTTTTATTTTTTTCCATGTCTATTTAAGTGCTATTTATGACAGCATGTTTGCACTGAAGCACCGCAGCAATTCCTAATGTTGTAAACCTGCTCAACATTTGGCAATAAACCCCATTCTGATTCTGATTCTGATTCCTGGTGCTTGAGTAATATGAGATTTGTGTTTTTCCAGGATCTCTCAACATGATAAGATCCCTGCTAATACTGTCGTGTTTAATGTGAGTGAAAGCACATCTCATTACAATAATGATTCAGTAACATGGTCTCAGACGACCCTCGGTGACTGCAGCGTATCTGACAGTGTGAGCCTCTGTCAGTCTCTGTTTGCATGTGGGCGTCTTTGTGTACGTACGTCCTGCGAGTTTGCCACTTGAATGCCGATGTGAGTCTGAGCCGATGTAGTTTGTATGAGCGAAGGAGATGAAGTCAACAAGTGAGATCGCAGGGTAATACGAAGGTGAAATCTCATGTGTCTATGTTGAAGACTGGAAGGAGGAACACTACTGTTATTCTAACAGGACCCACCTGTGAACAGCTCACCAGTAACACACATTAATTCTATTTTTTCCACTTTTTTATTTATGGAGAAAAAGACAGCTTGGTGTAAAAACTGTACATTTACAGTTATTAAAGGTTCCTGTGGGTCTTTAAAAAGCCTTTAAAAAGCAAAATTCAAAAAGAGTCACTTTGCTTTGCCTAAACATTTGCTTTTGCTATTGATAGTCAAAGGAGCTTGCAAAGAAAAGCGTCTGGACTTCTTTAAGTTGCTTGAAGACGTTTCACCTCTCATCCGAGAAGCTTCTTCAGTTCTAAGGTCAAATGGTGGAGAGTCCCAGATATCTCTCGGATGAGAGGTGAAACGTCTTCAAGCAACTTAAAGAAGTCCAGACGCTTTTCTTTTTTTTTTTTTTTTTTTTTTTTTCTTATCTAAATGACATCAGAAACAGCAGTATGCGACATTACGTGATGGCAGAGCTTCAGTTCATCCTTTGTCTTTTTTTTTTTTTTTTTAAATAAATAGGACAGGGGGAATGAATGAGAGAGAGAGGGGGAGAGAAAGAAAGAAAACCAAAGGGGAGAAGAGACGGTGAGAAGGGGGGGGAAGAGAGACAAAAAAAAAAAAAAAAAAAAACTCCTGGGTCACCTGTATGGAGAAAAAAAACAAACAAACAAACAAACAAAAACAAACAGAGGAGACAGCAAACAACAAAGAGCAACATAATAATAGAGAAAACAAAGCACCATCACAATAAACTAGCTAGTCATAGATATCAATATTTACTAAATAATAAACGATATTGTGCAGCACGCAAGATAGACAGCGCACAGTGTGCTTTGAGGCAGCAGCCAAGAAAGCTTTAGTCCGCGTCTGTGAATACCCATGTGTGCATACCTGTGTGGATCAGCATGCTTGCATTCCAAAGGTTTCTCCATGTAATGATCTGCTAGGGAGTGTGGGGGGGCCACAGCCCCGTCCTCCAGGGTGTGAAGCGGGTATGGAGGAGATCAAAACTCCAGACATCCAGAGGCCCCCAGAACACAAGAGACCATGGAAGACCAACAGAGGGGCAGCCGCGCCACTGTCCCAGTAAGAGCTGAGGAGAGTCCCAGATGAGGGCTCGCCCAGCAGCCGCGGAGCAGAAGTCAGGGGGAGTTGCAGTGACGCGCCCGTGAGCTCCGCCGGCCCCCAGCTGCGCCTGAGTGACCGAGCCCTAGGCCGAGAGGCCGGGGGCACCCCACCTCCAAAGGGGCCCGAGCGAGCCCCAGGCCCCAGGCCCCGACAAGCGGCCGCCAAGGAGTGAGCCGGTGTGTACCCGGACGCCCACCCCCAGACACAAAGAACCACCAACACACCGACACCTGAGGGAGTCCGCCACCGGCAGGGGAAGTGGTGGTGGGTGGAGATAGGCCTCCAAACCTTGGAGGGCCTGAGGTGTCCCCAGAGAGGTGGCGTCTGATACCCAACCTGACATATAGACACAGACATACAGGCACACACAGACACAAACATCCATTCCCACCCTCATGCTCTCATATGCACTCACTCCACACTCAACCAACGTGGAGACAGACATAAAGAGACGCTGTACACACAATCACACTCCCCAAGCGTACTCTACAAACCGGGTCTAGGTACCCTTGCCCCTGGAGGGGGGAATTGCACCCAGACCCAGGTGGTGTTACCCTTTTCCCTGCGGTGGGGAGAGGCAGACCACCCCGACTCCGCAGCAGCAGGGAGGCCCCACACCCCAGACCGCAGTCGGACGGCCAACTCCTCCTACTAGCCCTCCCGCTCCAGCAGGCCGCAGAGAATGGGGGTGGGAGAAGACTCCAAACCTCCCTCCACCCGCTCATTGTAGTGTTGATGCATATGTGTTCTAAGGTGCAATTAAAACCCAGGAGGGCATGGAGCTACCTGCCAAGGAGCAGCAGGTAAGCGCAGTCCAGACGCTTTTCTTTGCAAGCTCCTTTGACTACGATGACCTGGATGACTGAGAACCTTCACAGACATTTTGCTATTGATCTTTATCATTGAATTCATTATGTCACGTCTAAAACCATTTAAGATGATAAAATAAACAGACAGGAATATCCAAACTGCTGATGGTTTGTTCACAGTAATGTTTATTTGCATGTAAATGTCTGCATGTAGACTGTCCACCAACTTTATGATCCTCGTTTGACACCTTAAACCATTAAGAAAACCCTTTGGTCTCATTTTGCAACTATAAATTTTAATGATTGGACTGTTGATCATAAAGAGACTACGCTAATGGAATGTGCACTGACACGTGCGCATCAGCATTTTACTAAAGGCTCTGCCTGGTAAATAAGAGAATGAGGAAACATTAAATGACTGAATGACCCACGTGCAGGAATTTTTCATTAGACTACAGCAAAGCACCACAGTATGTACCAGTGAAAGCATGTGTTGAGGTGGAAGGCATGCACGAGAATGAAATGCAGAGAAGGTGCAGCTTTTCCTTTGTTTTACAGCTGCTGATATTTTCTAAGGTTTGGATTTTAAGAATGGCAAAAAACCCAGCTGCTGGAGTACATCTCAATCAGCCACAACATGAGGGTCGTTGACAGGTGAAGCGAATAACACCGATTATCTTTCGTTGCGAATGAATCTTAAGCTCATCTTTGCCTCCCTTTGACCAGGTCAAACTGTAAGTTAATGTCACTATGGATCTGCGAGAATAAAATAACAAGTTGTAAGTAGTATCAGTGGAAGCGCTCAGATGGTCCCTTTGCTGCTTTTATATTTCTGTCACTCAGGTTTTTGCCCCTCAGCGATAAACAGCTGATAGGGTATTGTTGTGACCCCGTCAGGCAGGCGGGCGGCGTGGACAAGTTTCCATGACTGCAATAACTCGAGAACGAGGCGAAGTAGGAGCTTCAAATTGATACCATTGGTGTATTTACCAAAACTCTCAGGCGAGTCAAAGGTCAGTGGTCAAATTTCCCGAAAATCTTGTGAATGTGAAAACTATAGTATTTTCAAATTGATAAGACAATGCATCAGCAGAAAAACATCTGCATTTACCTTAAAGAAGCAATTGCTGCTGCCCATCAGTCTAACAATTTAGAGTCCATTGTTCAACAGTAAGAAAGATTATTCACAAGTGCAAAGTATTGAAGACAGCTGCCAGTCTTCTCAGGAGTGCATGTCCCAGCAAATTCACCCCGAGGTCAGATTCCGCAATGTAAAGAGAAACTGCAGAAAACCTCAAGAACTGCATCTCAGACTGTACAGGCCTCAGTTAGCATGTTAAATATTCAAGTTCCTGACACAACAGGTAGAGCAAGACTTCTAGAGCAATGTCCTTTGGATAGATGAGGCTAAAGTACATGTTTCATCATGCTTAATGCATCAGCAAGGATGACCAAAGCAGAAGCTTTGTGAAAACCAAACACAGCCTATCAGCACAAACATCTTGTACAAACTATGAAGCATGATGATGTGGGCTTGTTTTGAAGTTGCAGGAGCTGTGCACCCTGCAGTCATCGAGTCGACCATAAACTCCTTTTACTCCAAAGTATTCTGGAGTCAAATGTGAGGCCATCTGTCCAACTGCTAAAACTTGGCCCAAACCAGGTCACGCAGCAGTATACTGACCCCAAGCACAGCAGCAAATCTCCAACTGAATGGCTTAAAAGAAAACAATCAATGTGCTGCAATAGTCCATTCAAAGTCCAGACCTCGACCTGTTGTGGGAAGAGAGCTGTGTCTAAATTAATGCCATCAAATTTCAATGAACTGGAGCTATTTTCTAAAGAGGAGTGGGGGAAATTCCTCCTCGATGACCTAAGAGATACACAAAATGACTGCATGAGGTTATTGCAGCTGCTAAAGCTGTTCAGCATGCTGTTAATATTGGGGTATACTTAATATTTCACAAAATTCTAATACAATCATTATGCTTCACACCATTGCAAACTGATTTAAAGTAAGATAATTGTGTATTTATATGTATTTATAAAGCATATTTACAAATTATAAATAAATCGATTTAGATATAGAGATAAAACAAAAATACTATCCAGAAAAACAAAGAAGATCCCCATAAATATCGTGAAAATGTTTTAATTTTTAATGACAAGCATGTATTTCTAGTTTTATTATTCCTGTTATTATCTAACAGTGTTTTGGTGGAGTTGCTACATGAAGCTGTTTCCATTTTCAGTCCCACAGTTTCCATATTTGAAATTGAAATCCTCTGCTGTTTGGTCCTGTAGGCTCCTGATCATCTACAGTGGCTCAGTATGAAGTCAGATATACGCAGCTAATCTTTTCTCTTGTAGCTTGGAGCCATGCTATAGCTAGTGCTAATCTCTTAGCCTACAGCATTAGCGCTTGCTAAGGCTAATCCCTTTTTGTGCAGCACCGGGCCCGCTAACGCTAATCCATGTGGCTGTGTTGTGCTAATGCTAATCCAGCTGTCAGTCAGAAGTGCTGACCGGTGTAGAGATGAGAAGACACCTGTGTGCTGCTTACTGTACTCCAGCTCTCCTCTTGCACTCTTGTCAGTTGCCATGAGGCTCAATTCACCTCCTGCTTCCCTCCCTCTCTGTCATTTCTGATCATCCCGTGGTCTTTCTGATTTAACCTGTTTGTCTACATGCCTGGTAATCCGTTTTCTAATCCAACCCTCTTTCCAGGAATGCAGCACTTAAATGTGGATTTCAACCTCAAATAAACCCAGCATTTCGAGCTAAAGCTTTGCTCTCAAACTTTATATGAAAATGCGTGTTAGAAGACACGCTTCTTTGGAATCGAGACGATCATTTTAATGCTTATTGAGTTATACAATCATTCTTTTAGGATGTCAGGACTCTTGAAGCTGGCTCCAAAAGTGAATGAATAGCCATGGACTAACCCAGGAGCGTTGACACATACAGCTATACAGTTGCTGCTCAGTTTCTCCTGCAGTGTTGCCAACTTAGCAACTCTGTCGCTATATTTAGCGAGTTTTCAGACACCTTAGCGACTTTTTTTCTGAAAAGCGACTAGCGACAAATCTGGCGACTTTTTCTGGTGTTATTGGAGCCTTATTTATGACGACTTTTTGACGTGAAAGCGTGTATCGCTCTTACTCTCAACAAGCAGTGGGTGCTGCCGTGGGCACCTCGCCCGTGCCAAAGTGCTCACAGGTGGAGGATAGTCCTCCCCCCGCTGCTATCAGGGCAGGAGATGTTCACACCTATGCATCCAAACTACAAATCAATCGCGCATGAGCGAAGCCGCTGCTCCTGCACTGACTGTAACGCAGTCAGTTCTTCTTTTACTGTTATGCTGTTTTGTGGATCACAAGGTTTAAAACTACTTATAAACACACACACATGCACACACACAAAGTAACTCCACCAGAGTGCCTATTTCGGGTCACTTTTGCCGGCCCAAGCCCGGATAAAGGAGCAGGTTTGGAATTGTCACATTAAAAAATCAATAATTGCTAAAAAAAAATATTAATTTGTAGTAATAAATAATTTCTAAATGCATTTAGGACGTATTTTACTCACTTTATGTCTCGTCCACGATGTTATTTCTCTCTCCAACAGCATAGGTTACAATTACATTAGCATGACCAATTATGCAAATTAGGCGATGAAGACATTTAGCGACTTCTAGCGACTTTTAGGACAACCAATAGCGATTTTCCTTACTGAGGAGTTGGCAACACTGGTCTCCTGTTCCTCACGTCCTAGGGGCATTGTTCAAGTTTGTGGCCTTTTAGAGCATTTTAGATGGTTTACTGTGAGGTACAGCCAGGAATTGACATTTGGGCTTTTGGAATAAGAATTGTAAGTAAATCTTAGCCCTAAAATTCAGTAGTGCCTCTAAAACTGTTGACATTACAAATTTGATAAAAACAGCCTTCTTTAAGGGCTATTTTTTAGCATTAATTTATCACATAGTTGGGATAGCAGGTTGATGAATGTGGGACTGAATTAAATGACGCATGTATATTTGGTGGTAATGATGAAACGCATCACCCAGTGCAACAATGCAGCTGTGACCTGCTCCACCTCCTGGGTGGCTGTAGCTCAGGAGGTAGAGCAGGTCACTTACTGATCGGAAGGTCGGTGGTTCGATCCCTGGCTCCTCCAGTCTGCATGTCAAGATACTAACCGCAACTTGCTCTCCGATGCATCCATCTGTGTATGAATGTCGTTAGAAAGCACTAAGTATAGATAAAGTGCTTGATTGGGTGAATGAGGCATGTTGTATAGCTTTGAGTACTCTGTGAGAGTAGAAAAGCACTATATAAGAATCAGACCATTTAGCCCTGTGGCAGAGCTAATCAGATTAGGCTTCGACTACACACATGTTGCTTCAGATTAATTGAACTTTGGGCTCTTTCACAGAATCTCGTTGCTAATACCACGTCTGTAATGTCAGCAAAATGATTCTCGTCTTGCTACCGTTGACACAAACAATGAGCGTTGCACTTTTCGGAGAAGGCACAGTGAATTTGAAGTTTTCCGATCTCCCGTTCTCTCCAGTTATCTGCTGTTTATTTCATCGTCTGGCGAGACAGCTTCCTGTCATTGCTAAAATCCACTGCTTTCGAGTGTCTGAACAAAACAGCTTGGATCTTCCCCGGTGATGAAACACTCAGCCTCTTCCTCCTTCCTCCTCCCACTCATTTCCAATAACTCCCCCTTGGGACAGCTTTTCTTCATCTCTGTTATTCATGTTCTTTTCTGCTTATTTTTTATGAACACTGTTGTTTTTTTCCCCGCCATCGTCCATCACGCTGTGTTTTAAAGCCATTTGGATTTTGTTATCAAATTCTCTTCTTTTTGTTTTGAAGCCACCGTTATTACAGCCCAGCTTCTTCTGTCATCTATCACCGCCGCACAAATTGTGTTTCTGCTGCATTTGTCAGTTGTGGCTTCATTTTATCACCTTGTTTAATTACCTTACTTCTATCTCTTACTGCAGTGCAAACTAAATTAACCAAAGTAAACAGTACACGCCTGAAAGCCTGGAGGCGATTCAAGTGAATACATTTCGAAAATGGGCGTTTCTTGAAGTAAAAAAATGTATTACTAAAGAAAAATGTATATATCTGCCGATGCACAGGATGTGATGTAACTGTTTCTCCAAAAGGGCTGTTCACCTACGCTACACCCACACCACCCTGATATCAAACTCTGAGAAAAAAATCCACCTTCAGGCACGTTGTTGGCACATTATACATCATCAGCGTGTGATGCTCTGAAGGTTATTCTGTGAAATATTTGTCTAATTTTCTTTTTTGTTATACCTGAATCCTGTCATCCTCATCAGCTGCACTTAGCACTTGCTTGCATTTCCCAGCATGCCTCAGGAGAAACTTAAGAGAACAGCCGTTCGCAGGTTTTTCTGTGTAGGTGGACTCGGTGATGAGGAACATAGGAGCTGAGAAAAGTGCGAGTTTTGCAGCTTACTGAAAACACATCGTTTCCTTTGTTAAAGCTGTAGAAATACTGAATCTGTGTTTTTGTCCCTCACAGATGTCAGTGATGCTGTATTGAAACATGGTGCTGGAGTGTGTCACTCTGAAAAGACACTTTTTGAGATTTCACGGTCACATTCATCTCTCTTAAAAATAATAGGTTGTGGGGTGTGCACACTGTTAAGTCTAATTGTTGAACGTTGTCATTGTGCTTCTTAAATTTGTAAGGTCTGAGTTCAATCTATAGGATCAAGACATTCCTTTGTCTCTGACCACTTCTCCAGCCTCTCTGTGCTGGGGGAGGCTTTATTGCAGATACATTTTATCTGGAAGATCTGTTTCTTGTGTGGTCAGCTTCCTGCCCTTTTATGGCTTCACGGTGAACCAATACAGGAATTGAACCATATATTGGGTGTGGGGGAGATTACCATTTTATGACTGAGGATGTTGTTAGAAACAGTTGGAAGTCACGCACACAGAGAGACACACACATTCTCACACACTCACTCACTCAAACACACACACACACACACACACACACACACACACACACACACACACACACACACACACACACACACATGCATACCGATGTGGGAGGTGCTTTTGCTGTGATGTGTATTGTGTGAACTGTTTTCCCAATAAAAGGCAGCAAGCAGAGGCCCGATTTAGGGTCATTTTGTGGTAGACACCGACGAGGCCTCCCTTGCAAGTAAATCGATCGATCGCTGACTGTCTTGTTTTCTTCATGATGAATAAGTCTCTAAACTAGCGGGGCTTGTGGAAACACAGACCCAACACACACAAATTCATCCAAACTGGTTGTTTGTTGGAAATTGGTGGAAACATTCAGCTCAGAAGCATCAGAGTGGGTTTGAAATAACACATAAAAAAAAACTAATCTGCCTTCCCAGAGAGGTGGATTTGTGGACTGATGGACTGAAATCACTTTCTTCACATCCAGAACAAACACAAAGTGTGAGGGTACTTGTGAGTGAAAGCAAATTGTCCCACTTCAGCAGAGCAGACAGCTGAATCCAGCTCCAGACTCCCATTCCTCTTTCAAGAGATCAAATTCAGATTACCAGTGTGATTAAGTCCATCCTGAAGATCCACCACACTTCATTCATGTCAGTTTGGATGACAAAAGGCTCCAAGTGCTTTTTCATGTTTCATGATGCCTTTCTTTAGCTAACAATAACACATTTATATAGCTAATACAGCACAACACTGTTAATGATGATAATAATAATGTATACTTTATTGATCCCAGTGGGGAAATTACTTTCTCTGCATTTAACCCATTCACTCAGTGAAGCAGTGGGCAGCCACCAATCAGGCGCCCGGGGAGCAGTGTGTAGGAACGGTACTTTGCTCAGGGGTACCTCAGAGTAGCCATTCAGTGGATTCGAACCCCTCACCTTCCAATCTTGGGGCGACCACAATTTCATTATTATTTCATATTACATTTTTTCCAAGTAAATCTCTGATTTAAAAAAAAAAACAAAAAGAAAAAATTCACATCTTGCACATCAAACTTGTCTCATTTCTAAGAGGCTGCGTTTAAATTTTTGGGAAGCGCATCTGTAACCGGAAGGTCGCTGGTTCGATCCCTGGGCTCTCTGTCCTGGTCGTTGTGTCCTTGGGCAAGACACTTCACCTACCGCCTACTGGTGTTGGCCAGAGGGGCTGATGGCGCGATGTGGCAGCCTCGCTTCTGTCAGTCTGTCCCAGGGCAGCTGTGGCTACAACTGTAGCTACCTCCACCAGTGTGTGAATGTGAGAGTGGAATTGTTAAGCGCTTTGGGTGCCTTGAAAAGCGCTATATAAATGCAATCCATTATTATTATCTGTGACCTCAGCAAACACTTAAATAGATGCAGGGCGTGCTCTAGTATCCTATTGAGCATGAACGGGCTGTGGTTGTGGTTGTGGCTCAGCAGGTAGAGCAGGTGCAATAATCGGTATGGTGTGGTGTGAGTGGGTGAATGAGACATGTTGTAAAAAGTAGAACTATTTAAGAAGCGTCCATCCATTTACCATGAGAGGGCAGAACTCAGTTCTTCAGTCATTCCTCCTCTCACTCATCACATGGGGCTGCAACCACGATGTCAGGATCCAGAATTTTCAGTCCAAGGCTTCACAGCAAGACTGCATTTACTGGTTTACATTCACTGTCTACATAGATCACACATACACGTTTGCTGTTTGAATGAGTGTAGTGGCAGACTTCTGGGGTTTGGTTTAAGCATCAAATGATCTTTGATCAAGTGTAGACACAGAGATTATTCTCAATTTGTCATATAAAGACTCTTTTTTTCATGCAGAGCAACAATAAAACACGACTCTGACATGCTGTCACGTAATGGACATGCGTGCACTTATATACATGACAGTAAGAGGTTTGCTATGTAAACTGAGTGTTTTCCATGAGAAACACTGAAAGAGTTAAGCTGTCTGATAATGGACATGTAATGGGCTTGTAACTTTAAAAGTAAGTGTTTGATCTGCAACACATTTGACATTTTTTCTTGAAAACTGACACAAATGATTAATTCTGAATAATAATATTAGCTGGTTACTGTTTGAGTAGTTCTTCTGGCTCCTAAATGCAAATATATAACAATAACAACTGTTTCAGGAAGAATTCAGGACTTCACATGTCCATTTGTAACCCTTCAAAATATTCTTTCTGCTTGACAATATTAATGAATTGTTATAGCTAATTGTCTTCAGCACAAACCTTTGAGTTATCAGTATTTTCATTTTTCATTTTGGATATTTGTCACTCTGTAAAACCACCGCTCGCTCCGCAGCTTCCCTTCGTCCTTTCTGTAGGTCCTGCTGAGGAATTTGGATGAAAGGAAAGGAGGCAGAGCAGCCTCGAAGGGAGGGCGAAAAAGAGAGAGGAAGAAGTGATAGAGGAAAAGAGGGAGGAGAAGTGACAGCAGGGACAGAAAATAGAGGCAAAGAATCTTTAGGAATACTAATGAATTAATGATGCAACGTGTTGACATTTTTCTCTTTCTTCTTTTTGTCCCTGCACTCTTTCCTTGTCTCATTTCAACCCCTCTCTTCAACTCTCCTCCTCCTCCTCCTCCTCCTCCTCCTCCCCCTCTGCGCTCCTGCAGGTAGGAGGGTGTCCTTGTTAGCTTGTCATCCTGTTGTAACCCTGAGGCCAGTGATGTGACTGGAATGTGAATTCATCATAAAAGGACCAACTCTACCTGAAGACTTCCTGCTTCCCCAAGAAACTCAGGTAAGTCGTACATAATGGAATATTTAATGTGATAATTCTCTGTGTGGTTTGACTGTATGTCTGGAAAAATTACAAGTGCTGAAAAGCAGCTTGGTAATTTTGGGGCTTAGTTTTTTTTAGAAGGTACGTCTCCAGTTATTTCATTCAGCTGAAAAGAGCCGATGCATAAGTGGGGAAAAGTGATCATGAACTAATACGTGGTTTATTTGAGACCAGTGCAGAGCGGCTTGTCTGCTTGGTGTGAGATGCTCATAATGTTTCTTATGCTGGGTTCTGGTGCTGGTACTCGCCGTCAGCCCGACCTGCCGTAGACCTTCTATG
The DNA here is from genome assembly GCF_965226115.1 of Aulonocara stuartgranti. NCBI lineage: Eukaryota > Metazoa > Chordata > Actinopteri > Cichliformes > Cichlidae > Aulonocara > Aulonocara stuartgranti. Next base: position 3,272,141 of record NC_138950.1, read on the forward strand.
GCACCACTTTGGGCCGGCAACAAAAACGGGCTTTATTTTTTGTCCTTTCCTTTTTTGGGTCAATCAGGAGTGTCAGAATCAGAATATCATATTAATCCCTGAGGAAATCATATGCGTACAGCTAGGGCTGTGCGATATGACCAAAATCTCATCTCCCGATATACGAATTCTATCGCCCGATAACGATATAAATCACAAAAATTTAACATTTTCTGTAAATTCTGTGAATCTCGGGCAGCTCGACTTACGTGAAGTGTTTCCAGCTGCGCGTCATGTAGCTGCAGTCGAGTGTTTTAACCGATGCATGAAACGACACATTTTTAGACATAAGTTGTAAAGGCCGCCGTTTTCTTTGTATTTATTACACGGCGTGCTGCGGGGAAAAGCCTGTTCTAACGTTTGAGTCTAAGGTTTATTTTTTAGCACCTGACGGCTCTTTTTTAATTCTCATCCGTAAATAATCTGCTCTTTCACGTGATTCAGTTTATTTTGAAAAGTCTCAACAGGATCTTGAGCTTTATTGTGAAAGGCTTATGTGGAACGGTTATATAAAATATAAGAGAAAGAGAGAACTTTAAGAAATGAATATAGCCACTACAGTGACCATCAAAATGATGAAAAATACTGCCGTAAACAGTTTATTTTGCGACACCACGAAACAACCGATAGCGTAAAATGAAACGATAGACGTTTTTATATCGTCATCCAATATATATCGTTATATCGAACAGCCCTACGTACAGCTGTAATAGCTGGTGTGGTTGGTCTTGCTGGTGTAGCTAGATGGATTAGGTAGAAGTGCAAGTAGGCAGCGCACCACATGTCGTAGCCTTGTCTATGACATTTTTAGATGCCACCTTTTACTTGACTGTTCAGAGTCCAGAGTTCTGAATGGACAGACTTCAGGTGCCCCAGTCCCTTGGATATGCAGGCTCAGGCTGCTGTGATGCACTGATCCTTTCACTCTTTATGATGTCAGAAAGAGCAGATACCCTGATCTCAGGTCCGACTCTGGGTGGGAAAATTGAAGCTTGTAAGGGTCAGCCCGTCAGACGAAAACTGTGGGCAGGGAGCTAAAACAGCTTCTTTCAAATGTAGCATGACCTGAGGGGACTGGTTCAGTCCTTTCTGTTGGTTTTCTTCCAGGAATATGTTTATAGTGTCTTTAACTGGACTGTGTGTGCAGCACAGCCGGTAATACTGTGAGTGTGTGTTTGTTGTCCTCATGTAAAAGGCCTCTCCATGTGTGTGAGCTCCATTCTGTCACATCATCATTACAAAACACATTATTATTAGAAATTACATAAAACATTACGTGCATCCTGATGCTAACAGATGTGTTTTTAACATAGTTACGAATAGTTACACCACTTACATTAAAAAAAATAAAAATAATGTAACTACTTTGAGTTCTTAATCAAAATCGTAGAACTTGATAGTTTTGATTACTTTGCAGTTACTTCTCTAACAAATATCTGAACCTGGGAAATAAAACAGGATTGTCCTTCAAAGGCTTGTGAGGTTTGAAATAAGGCATTTTAATGAAGACAGATTTCCAACATTGCAAAGGTTCTTTTGGGCCAACACAGCCACCTGCCTTGGCGCGGTCGGCTGGTTGCAGGCACGACAGACTTGGCTCGGTTGAAGGAATCACAAGAGGCTGTAGAAATTAAAGCAAAGAATGCCTTAGAAATGGAGTCTGTCTGGACGTATCGACAGCGCCTCGTGAGCCACTTTCCCCACAGCGCTGTTGCACTTAAATGTGTTCCAGCAGCTTTGCTGAATGGCACTGAGCAGAAATAAGCCAAAAGAAAGGATTTCTGTACATAATGAAAAAATGACGTGAAATTTACTGACAACAAAACACAAGGGGCGATTTTGACACATAAATTCTGTTTACTGAAGTGATGATTGGTTAATGTTCACCTGCCACTAAGAAGAATCTCTACAGAATAATCTACACACAAAGTGTGCTCAGGGCACAGATTATAAACCACCATTAAATATTGTTTAATAGCAATTTTCCATTGCTCTGTTTATCAGTGTGACATAATTCTATCTATTATTTTATTAATAATTTATTGACTCTGTCGTAAAGCTGTCTAACATAACATAATAGTCTTAAAGAATCATGTTGTTTGTGTCTGAGGGATACGATCCCCAGTAATGTTCACAGTATGTTTGTTCAGGTCACCTCTTACTAATACGAACACCACATGTGATAAATCTCTCCATAACCAGAGAAATTGTTGAATTTTCTACCTATGATTTGCACATTCATTCATTTGTTTGTTTGTTTTCTTATTAAATGTTTCATTTTAAAAGCTTGTTACTAAAAAGTAAATTACTGGGATTTCTAATTAGCCACATTTCGATTAGTAAAATGTTGTACTCTGTTACACATGCAAGCCATATTTCATGCTTCATTAAGTTAAATTAGCCCAACACACACCTCCATAATCCTTCTTCTCTTCTGTCATTACACCTTTATTCTGAAAGTCTCTGCAGCTATTTTATTCTGGGAAAAAATGTCCTGGTGAAAACATCCCACCGAGTCATTTAGCCAACTTATCCAGAGTGACTCACAATAGTATAAGCTGCAACAAATCGCAATCCCTGCATCATCCACACAGTGCAAGTGTCCAAGAAGAAAAGCTGTAAGAGGATTGCAGGGGTCAGAGCTGTACTGCACTCACAAAAATGGTATAAATTTTCCTGTCCATTAAAGAGATCTTGTACTGTATTACTGTAGCATCGGACAACATGAAATATGAGCTGAAAGAACAAATTCAGAACACGTGACACTTCTTCTTCCACAAGCTTCATTAAGTAACAGTAAAAACTGCAAAGAAAATGCAATTTAAGAATCTTCTGTGGTCTCATTTGGGGTCGTCAAATATCCCTTATTCGCATTTTTTACAGTACTGTGCTGTCCCCATGATTTCATCAGGGGTTATTCTAGGTGGAAGACACTGTTGAATCAGTAAAGAAACTCACATTGTGTCTTTAAGTATGCAATGATATAATAACTGACTTTGCACTGATGAACCATGATGACCATCTGTCTCAGATGCTGTTGGCCCTCCAAGTCCCCAAACCGTTTTTGACCCACTGAGCCGCGGACTCTAATAACTCCAAGACGTCTGCAGCAGATTGTTAAAGTCTCATTGTGTCGCTCTGTTATCCTGATGAAAGACGTCACTGTCTTTGGGGGAAACCATTCCACTGAAAGCATGTGTTGTTGCAGACCAGGTGGCACATGAATACCTGAACATGGTGTTTCCCAGCACAACATTTCCCAGAGAGTCATGCCCCACCACCAGCCTTACTCCCTCACAGGGTGCTAGGACCATGTGACTCAGCAGGTCAGGTGACCTGCCGTTGCTTAAAGGAACAGTTCAGACCTTTTCGTGCCCACTGTAGGCGTTTTCCACGTTGAGCAGCGGTTACCAATGGGTCTCAACACATCCTTGTACATCATTCACATTTTGTGTCATTCTTGTGTTACAGCAGCCCCTCTCTCACCTTTGACCCATGCTGAGAGCTCTTGTTAGGGGCCAAAAACGTATTCACAGGGCTGTAGTTTGTATCGTTATGCTCACCACTTACCTTTCAGTTAATGAGATTCACCAGACCAGTCCTTCTGTTTCTCTCGCGTACACAAAGATGTTACTGTTCAGGTTTCATCTAATACAGGCCAGATTGTTGTTATGAGATAATCAGCTCTATATGCTTCACATCAGAGTAGTCGTAGTGTTTTGGATGAGTGTATTTAGTCCTAAAAGAAGGATTTTTTTCTATTTTCTACATTATTTCTGTCAGAGATTTACAGTTAACAAACAGTCAGGTGAATAAACAACAATGAGACACTTGTGTAGGTTAACGTGCTGCACGGGTGAAAAGCTCAGAGCAAATCACACCGAACTGCAGTATTCGTTTATTTTTATAGGTTACATCGTCAATATGCAAATATAATCACATTTCCTGTTACGCAGGTCCTGATGCTGTCTGTGTGTGTGTGTGTGTGTGTGTGTGTGTCACAAAGTATGTGTGTTGCAAGTCAATTTCTAAGAATAATATAATGCAAGTCAACTTCTGCGGATATGTATTTCTGTACTGGTCTCTTGTCAGTGTCACCGGGTCAGCTTCCTGTTTCAACAGAAAACTGTCTGGTGAAATATGTATAACATAACTTTTGAAGCATAAGCAAATAAAACAATAAAAACTCCCTAGCGTTCTCTCGCTCGCTCACACACACACACACACACACACACACACACACACACACACACACACACACACACACACAAACACCTAACCCTAACTCTCAGCCTAAACCTAAATATATACTGTAACCTCAAAATGAGTCAAATGCCTTCAAACTCATGAGGACGGGCGTTTTTCCCCCATAAGTGACTGTTGGTCCCCACAAGTATAGTAGCATGCCAATTATCTGGCAAATATACAGATAAAAAATAGATTGCACTTTCCCCTATCTGGATGCTAAAGCTACTGTATATGATGCTTTGTGTTTGTGGGGAACTTTGTAATATACCCTCTGGCTTTATTCTTTCATTGCTTCCTGGAGAATCCTTGACTGAACCTTGAATTTTTACAGCATGTATAAAAACATCCTTATTTGTGCTCATAATTCCATCCCAAGAGAAACTGTTATGGTCTAAAAAAAAAAGAAAAAAAAAAAATCAAAACTGTTTCTGTTTCAAAATAAAATGAGACCTGAAATTACAGACCTGGGCATATGCAGCAAAACAGTAATAGCTTATTTTCCACCTCTGGAGAACACACCGCGCCACAAAATGGTCCAAAGCTGTCCTTTTCTTTGGCTTCAACATCTAAATTGATAATTCAGGCAGAGAGCTCGAGGCACAAAGGCCCCTATGGAGGACTGAAAACACTCATCTGATATATTGTTCCTGCACTGGGAGACCGAGGTATTCCTCTGGGCTACATTCACTCTCCACGGAGCAAATCCATCCACAGAACTCTAAAAATGTCTCTTTACGGTGATTCAGAGCTCTGCATCAGCACCCGATCACAGCCATTTGTCATGTGGACGAAGGATATCTAATCTTTATCTGAGGTGCTGTGTTCTAATAGAGCAAGAAAGGGGCAAGCATTAACCTCCCCTCTGTCTCTGACACTCTGGCTTTATTTCTTTCCATGTGACCTTTGCTGCTTCTCTATACTCATGAGGTTTTGTTGGACTTGGGTGAACATGTGCACACAGTTGTCCAGCCTGTTGATAAAAATGCTCGCCACTGGAAAAAAAATCAGTTGCATGTGTAAAATGATATTTTAGTGTCACATACCAGCCAGCTTTTGGTGTTCACAGAGGCGGAGTTAAGTTCTGCATTAAAGCATGGCAGCAGAAAATGCAGAGCTTAAATTCCACTTGGACACTCAGATAATCCACATATATAAAAAGACGGGAAAAAACAACATTTACCCTCAAAACCCCTAAAAAATAAATGAAGCAGAAAATATAGAGGAAAAGATTTAAAATATGAAGCTTGTACTTTTTCTTTTTATTTAGCATAACAACAGAACCTAATAATAACTCTGGAGATTCGCGATGCACATATGTGTGGCTCCATGTGCGCTTTTGCAGATCATTTCATATTTAGCGATTTGTTTGTGGAGGATGCTGGGATGTTTGTGAGCCACTCTGCAGGTTTTAAGTTCAAATATTTCCATCTGCCATCTCTTTTCCCCTCATACTCCTCCTTCCAGTCTTTAGCTTTACGTCTTTCATCTTCTAACTAACCCTCACACTTGTTTCCTGCTCATGTCGTCTTCCATTACCACGAGTACGCTCCTGCTTTCAGTCGTTCCTCACTCAGTGTTAGTCAGCCACTGCGTCATCCTCGCTGGTCTCTCTCTATCTCTGCTTCACACTTTCTTTGTTTTATCTTGCTTCTTTTTCAGTCTTTCCCCCTACTTTTTGTGTCCCCGTTAAAATATCTCTTCTTTAACTTTGCATTGTCTTTCAAGTTATGCACTGATAGCTTCCCATCTCTCTGCCCGTGCGACGATAACGTTAGTATCACTGGAGAGTTCCACGATCAAAGAGCCTGTGATGAATAATAATTATGAGGCAATTACTGCTCGCAGAGATACGAGTGCTTTACACCACACGGAACCAGTTTTGCTTTTCAGTGTTGGGTAGCTTTAGCTTAGCAGTCCTTCGTGCTAAAATTAGTTTGCTTACACACTCGTTCACAGACCCGACGATAAACACACAGAACAACATACAATAAAGGCTCAAATGTCCACAGAGCAGTCTCCTTTTGCACTCAGATCAATTATTTATGGTGTTTATCTGTGTGGATGCAGGAACACTTTATGGATTTGTTATTCAGATGTGGATCAATGCCATTGTTTTAGAACTTGTGAGAAGAAACTGTTTCCACTCAGCAGCTATCCTTGAACAAAGAGAGTCATAACTGTGTACAGTATATAGTGTTGTGGTGATACTGCCGTTTGAGTCATACTGGTTTGATCATGATCAGGTTATGTATCCAGTAAGAGTCACCATGAGTATCTGAATACTCACTGCTTCTCAAACTGTGCACAACATAAAAACAAGAGACATGTAGCTAAAATCATACTAGCCCGGATGATGCTGGACAACAATGGGCGAGAAATTCTACAGGTAAGAGCATCATAACATGTTGAGAGTGATCATTATGTAAATAAAGAACCCATCAACTACATGTTCCCAGAATTCCTAGGGGCAAACCAGTGTCCTCCCTCACTGATGGTTTGTTGGTGCTGCAGATACAAAGAGTCTCAACAATGACAGCAAGAAAAACCTGTTTCCCTGCCAGTATGTTCACCAAAGGCTTGTATGAAGGCTAAGAAGCTTTTTTTGAGTCATTCAGCATCGTGACAAAGATCCCGTCATTGGTGGTAAGTGCGGGGTTTAGCTGCAAGTTCTTCGTGTATTGTTAAACAAACAAAACAATGTGTTGGATACAACAAAGACGGTGAAGTAAAACTAGAACATGAGACGCTGTATGTGTGCCTGTGTGTTTTAGGGCTGTTTGTATGGAGACGATTGAGATGAGCATCAATAGAGATGGAATGAAAGGACCCAAGGCAACACACACACACACACACACACACACATTTCTTTGGCTGCCCTGTGATTGACTCACTGAATGTTTTTCTTTTTGATGATCACTTTTATGTCTCCATCTTCAGCTGTGTGTGTGTGTGTGTGTGTGTGTGTGTGTGTGTGTGTGTGTGTGTGTGTGTCAGCCAGTGAGTCAGTCCACCCCCCACCCTCCAACCCCACCACCCCCTCCCTATTGCTGGAGGATCATCCAGGAATAAACACGCATCTCTCAGGCCTGGTTTCTCTCGTCAGTGATCACTGTTCCTCCAACTCTCCACTTTACACAGTGATTCACAGCACAGACTCAAAGCTGGAAAACAAAAGCCTGAATATCTATCCTCCAACAGTGGATATTAACCTGCCACTGTACTTAGTCACTGCTCTTTATTTCAGTGTTTTGTCTGTTGTTTGTAAAGTTTATCTCACAGATGTTAAGATACTTGATTTCACAGTCTTTCAGTATAAACACAGTTACTCTGCACGGTCAACGTTCTTCACGCCTGAAACTGAAATGCATGAACTCTTGCCTTCTATCTGTCCGCTACCAAATCTGCATACATTCCATATACAAATGATACAAAAGTGTGTAAAACAAGTTTGTATTTTAATAGTAATAATAATAATTCTTATTATTTTGCACTCACATACCACATTTCTATTCCTCCCCATTGTAGTAAAGCATGGGGCTATGTTGATTTCTAGTAATTATTATTTCCAAACACAGTTCACATCTGCTGGAAAGTATATGAATATTTTAATTAAACAAAACACAATATAGATTTTATTTAATTTAATAGTTCTTTGGAATTTTAAAGAATCTAAACACTATATAAAAACAAACTTTGTGACATTCCCAAAACGTTTGGCCACAACTGATTTTCATTTATTGATTTTTTTTATTCAATATTGCTACAATTTTAAGAATGACATTTCTTACCTTTGTGCTGGTGCTTTGCTCAGGACAAACTACTCTGCAGTAGACATTTTGTGCATTTTTATGCATCCAGATAACCCCGTGGCAGCTACTGCAGCTCACCCGTGCCCTCAGGGGTCACCTGGCTTCTTCTGTCTTAGGTGGACTTCCTATTTGGCATCTACTTTCAGCCGGGTTGTGACACCAGTAACACTAATTCACTAATCATCTGCAGTACTGTTGGAGGGCTGTTGGTCCTATGTGCAGCACACCTCGGTCTACTGCAGTACAGTTACTGTGTGATCATCACACAGTAACTGTACATCTTGTAGTAGCCCACAGAATGTCGGCTACTACAAGATCCTGTTGTCAGGATCGTGGCCTGCAGTGTGTTGTTTGACGTTAAGGCCTCTGAATTCGCAGTACATGTTGGTCATAAGTGTTACATTACACACAGGTGGTCAGATTGCTTCCAGTAAAAGTGATGTTTCTTCACATGTCCATCCTCTACAGCCTCCATGGCCCAGGTTAGAGTTGGTAATCAGACCATCTAATCCCAGCTTATCTCAGTTTTTCACACCTCACAATAAGTTGACGGTGAGACTTCATAGTAATGTGATGTAAAGAAAGTCTGCGTGTGCCTTGGCAGTGCCCTCAGATCAGTATTTGAAGCTGTATGAAATATCTCGTGCTTTTACAAAGAGTCCGCTCTCTCTCTCCCCAGATGTTAAAATAAAAGCTAACTATACCATATGTGAATCAGCAGCATAAAGTGCAAAGGTCAGAGTCGTGGCTCCTGCAGATGATTCATATTCCTCTTTCTGCCATGCAAATGACTCACAGTTTAAACCACAAAGGGTCAGATTTAATCTTTGTTGCGTTTGTAGTTGCGTTGCCCTGAAGACAAACCGACGATAAATCCGAATCCAGCTGTTGATCTCTGTCTCATTAGTTCAGAGCATCTTTCTCTTCACTTCAAGCGCCCTATGAGCTCTTCTTGTCCTTTTAACCCCTCTCCTTTCTCCCTTCTTTCTTTCTTTATTATAAAAGCGAGTGGTCCTGCCACTATTCAGAGATCGTCATAGCATTCCCCACAAGACCCTCCGCTCTTACTTTCCTGAGCGCACTCAGTCACTGTGGAACAAACACAGTGGGTTTTATCCTCAGATGACTTACTTGCTGCTTTTGTATATAAATGGATTTTCTGAACCATAAAAAAGCAGACGTGACATGCTGAGCTACAAAAGAGAAATAGTCAGACAGTTCAGGGAGGAAATAGAGATGCATTAAGGGAGAGAAAGAAGGAAGATGCTTTGTGTGCTCAAATAATACATTTCTTTCACTTTGTTATTGATATAAAACCTGATGCAATGTATGCCAAATCTGTTTGATGATTCCCTCAAGCAGGTGTGCACTTTCTGTGACTCTAACACAGGTACAAACTGCAACCACTGTGGAAGCGATTGATGTCTTCTTCCTTAATGTTTCATCTGATGCCAGTACCGATAAAAATATTTTTAATTTCACGGCAAAACCACCCTGTCTCAATTATTCCAGCAGCCACGACTGGTTATATAGCAGTGATTTAAACATCCACACTAATCTCCTCATTTCAAAGTGTCTGGATTTCTTCCAGTGGTGGGGCACAGATTTAATAAGACCCTGCACTCTTTTTCCCTTTCATGAGCAAAAGAGAAAAGCAGCTGGATGAGGGTTCGGTGAAATACTATTCTTTGGAAAATTGGATGTGACGAGTATACTTAGGTTAAGGCTGCCTCGTGCTGAGTAGGCGGTGCAACTCAGTCTGACCAAGGTCGTCAAGGTCCTCATCAAGGTCGCGATGTAGGGTACAGGGTACACCTTGGACAGGTCGCCAGGTCACCAGCCTATGACAGGGCTAACACACTGAGACCGACAGCCAATCACAATCACATTCACACCTAACCAAACAACTTGGACTGTGGGATGAAGCCTTTGGGGGCAAACTCCACATTTGGGGGTGAAGCTGTAGCGTTAGCATAGATAGTAGTAATGTAGACAAACAGCAAATACAACATAAAAAAATGCTTCCATGGATTTTTTACGAGACATAAAAGCTATATTTACCAGAAAACCAGTGGATGATCTAAGTGAAAGAACAAAGGCTTATATAATATAGTGATATCTTCTGATAAAGTAATATCGGGAGGAGCAAGTTGATTTAAAAGCCGCCCGCTCCCAGTTTGGGTTTGGGAGACAGACACTATCTCTGGTTTTCAGATCAGGCTTCAAACTTTCCTCTTTGCTAAAGCATATAGTTAGGGCTGGACCAGGTGACCCTGAATCCTCCCTTAGTTATACTGCAATAGGTGTAGGCTGCTGGGGGATTCTGTGTTTATACACCACCTTGCATTTAATCATTAGATGTATAGCAGCTTCTCTTCTCTCCTGTCTCCCTCCATCACCCCCAGCCGTCGTGGTAGATGGCTGTTGCATATAAAAAAAAACTGAATTCAAACTTAATGCACAGTTAAAAGAACTTCAAAACGTTTTGGGTGCCTCTGCTCCCAAATAGGCACCAGGCAGCGAGACATGGTTCCAGAATGATGCTGGAGGGACCTTCAGAGCCAGGTGATAACTGTCTGTGGGTTTATCATAAACGATACATCAATACGCTAAATCTGTTGTTCAATAACCTCATTATGTTAATCTAATGTTGAACATTGGCCATTAATGGCTAATCAGGACCAATCAGAATCAAAGGTACATGACAGAACTGTTGTGCAGTACAGGAAACATACATCGTGTTTTAATGAGGTCCAGTGCTTTGTTACAGGAGTTTACTGCAGTGTGTTTTAGTCTGTTTGTAATTTGCTGCTCGCTTGCAGCTTGTTTGTTTGTACTTCCGCTGCATGCGATTGTGCTGCATGTATGTGCGGTAATTATATGTCCTGTTGTGTGTTTGCATGGGTGATTGGTGTATATGATCTCTGTGCGTGTGTGGGTATGAATGCAGCAGCAGGAAATAGGTCACACCCGGCGATGTTTTCTCTGCTAATATACACGTCTGTGCCAGGAAAGCGATCGATAGCGATTGTGCTGGAAGAACAATCTCGCCTGTTTGCATCTTTCTTCTCTTCATCTGTTTACCTCTCAAACACCTCGGCTCCTTTTGCTTTCCACTTGTTCGTCTATTTCTGCTGTCATTTCTTTTTCTCTGCCTCCATTTTCACTTAAGTTCACTGTTATGTAATAAGAATAATAACAACAACAACAACAACAACAACAGCAACAACAACAACAATAATAACAATAATAATAATAATCCATTTGATTCATATCATTTGTTTAAAAAATCTCAGCCTTATAGTATTCCAAAAATATCAACAATGGGAGAAAAGCAGATGAATGAAAACAAAAGACAATAATAAAGAACACAATAGTAAAACATTAGGGCAGTGTTTCCCAAACACTGTGCAGCGGCACATACATGAGCCGTGGAAGATTATCTGGTTCCACCTGATTAGTTTTCTAAGCGATCGGCGTGAGTAACAGTACATTCTCTTCCACTAGAGGGCAGTACAACTTCCTGCTCTAATTAAATTGGTTGTCACCTGCCAATAAAACAAGCAATAGATGAATATTTGAAAAGATAAAGTAGTCAGTCTGACCTGGTCCTGGAGAAAACAGATGAAGGTTCTAGCATGAATAGTGGTCAGAAGAAAGCAGAAAAGGTAAACTGGGGACAAACCGAGCTGATTCTGCTCTGTCTGGTGCGTGGTGAAAAATGATCAATATGCTTTTTGTGCCATTTTTGTTTGATGGCGTGCCGTGTGATTTTTCTAATGGGAAATATCTGCCGTGGCTCCAAAAGGTTGGGAAACACTGCATTAGGGCAATATTATAAAAAGCTATAGATAGATGCACATAAACAGGTACATCGCTCGGTCCCCTTCGGGAAATTTCTTGCACTGGAAGTCACCTGACATTTGTATACACCACCTAAATACGATCACATGAACATAAGATAAGCAGACATGAGGGTGAGGAAACCTCGTTCCACAGCATTTGAGTTTAAACTGTGAAATCTGGAACTATAGTTGATTCTCTGACATGAGGGATCTGGGTTCAGAATGAGGAACAACCATTCTGAGATTTAAAGTGGAGCTATACTGTGCAGGGACTTAAAAGTAATCAATAAAATCATGAATGGGAAGCCAGGCAAACACCAAATCACATGCCTTTGGCCTGTGGGAGGAAGACACTTGCACAAAAAGGCCCCGGACAGAAGGTGGATTTGAACCGAGGACCTTTTTGCTGTGAGGCAATAACCGCTGTGCAACCCTGCTGTTATTTATAGGTAAAAGTGTCAGTTCCAGTGACAGACAGTGATGCCTTTGAATGTCTCTGTCTCAATAACACAAACGTTTTCACTTTTGAGTGGCATTAAAGTCCAAAAATCTCCCAGTTCTCACATTTCAGAAGCTTGAACCTGAAAATGTTTTAATTTATTCTTGATGGATTACTTGTATAATTAATTCATTGCTGGGGCTATTTTAGGCCTGAATAAGCATCTGTTTCAGAAAAATAGATTTCATGTGTATTAGTCAATTTGTAATTTTCAGTTTTTTTGTCTTTGTGCCGATGGGTTAATATATTTATATTTTACGTGTCATCTAAATTATTGATGTTTGTTTTTGTTGGAGAGCAGATCAGCGCTCTGTGCTGGGCGGCCTGAGGCTCATTCAAAGTCATAAATCTGTCTGGATGAGTTATATGCAGTGTTGGGGAGGCTTCCACATGTTAAACAGAAAGAAATCCAAGGACAAACTCCGTCCTCACTGGAGGCAAACATAAAGAAGTAAAGAAGCTGCTGTCCGAGGCTTGACCTCTCAGTGTGCCTGTCCTGATTTATTTACTTAGCATACACTTTCTTCCAGCTCCCCAAGCATTACTGATTGTGGAAGAAATGTGTCTATATTATTAAAAAGTGACACCAGATTCTTGCTTTAGTACTTACTTTATTCCACTGTACTTTGCCCAATTACGCCACACTTTTTTTTAGTAGAATCTACATCACAGGTTGTGGTTATGAAACTATATTTTTACTTATAAATTTCCACCTCAAACTGTGATTTTCTTCCCTCCCCCTATGAAACTCCCACCTTTCTCCTTGCACTAATAAAATTAACTTCACACAACAACAGATTTGGGTTCCTCCCAGAATGTTTTAGCATGGATGGCTGCAATGAAAATGATAAATAAAGCTCTTATCTGATGCCGTTTAAATGTGTCACCAGCACGCGCTCATCGTCAGACGGCACAGACCCAGCGCTTCGTCTCTGCAGCATTCAAGCAACGTGGAGCCTTCAGAAAACTCCCTGATTGCTGAAAGATGAAGGTTTGCACCTGTGTCGCCTCCAGCGACCTTAATATAATCGAACCCAGCGACCAGCTGTAATGAAGCTGTCAAACATACTGTACCTTGTTTAATTATTTAAAAGCTGGATGCAGGCTGTGCGATTATAGAGCTCTATATGGGAGCTGTGGAGCCATGACCTTTAAAGTATTAATGAAGCTGCAGTGCAATTAAAGGTTGATATTCGACATGGTCTGGCAGTCAAACCATGGTCAACTTTTTCCTGTGTGTAATCCGGGAATCTTGAATGACAGAATGATCAGGATTCATTTGATCAGGAACACACAACGGGGTGTAAATGGCACGTGGGGTGCAATGGTAGTTCAACAGACTTGAATTTGATGAGTACTTGCACTACTTTCCTGCTAGCATAAATGGACCGACACACACTAAAAGTTATTCACATTAGTTGTTTTTCTCCAAAACAAAACATTAGACTTCAAGTTTGGAACATTGTGGTTTATGGATATGGAGGCACCGTCCATCCCTCAACCTTTTCTCATCCCTGCCACAGTTTCCAAGTTAGTAGTTCTACTCCAGCATCTAGCTAGCTCTACTAAGCAGGAGTAACTTTATTTCAATTGGCAGATAATTTCAAATATACCTTTTCAAAAAGGAAATATACAAATTGTTGTGTGCGGTTTGGATCGGAGCTAAGGTGCAGTTGCTGTATTTCCCGGGAAGAAGAAGAAGAAAAAATAACATCAGATATTGGATCTATACATGACATCTTGTAATAAAAATTGAAGTGCACTATACAGTTTAGCACAGACAGTTTGGAGTACTGTGGTGAAGTTTACAGTAATGCACTATGTTGGACTGATGCAGAGCAGGCTGTGGTGTTCATGGGTAACTGAAGTTTTGTTCATTTACATCTGAAAAAAAGCAGCAGCTTGTGCTCAGCTGATCACATCACAGCCTGCACTAAAGTAGTGCTCTCCATGTGCCATTCTACCACACGGTGATCACCACTGAATGTGGAAATATCAGCTGGGTTTGTGTGCCTCTCGCCTCCTCACCGCAGCGATGTTCACGATTTACCGTACCTCATCGTTGACAAGTTAGCGAGTCTTCAGTGATGCTGAAAAATCTCACCGCACCTCTCTCTCTCCTCATCAGGTCTTTTCAGCGAGTCTCTGAAAAAAAAGAAGTACGAGACATTGTGTTGCTTCCAAGTTTCTCTCTGAGTGATTCTTTTCTATCCGTTCTGGAAATGCTCTGATGCCCTCGTCTAACCATCACAGTTTAGTCCTTGTCAAAGTCTCTCAAATCCGTCACGCTGCTTGCGATACATGTGCTGACTGTTCTCTTGCTGCTTGACGTGTCCCACCCTGAGAAAGGGACCGCTGTGGCTAATAGTGATATTACAGGCAAATGTGACCACCGGTAACATGAGCCCTGTTCGTTTGGTGTGTGATTGTTTGTCTCAAACTGTTTTTTCCTTTTACAGTTTGGCCCACAGAAGAATTGAGCTGAGTTTGGGATGAACAAGAGACTGTGGGTGGGAGGAAAAACAAAATCTGTTTCCTGTCTTGGATGCACTGTAATGAGAGCACAATGTCCTGTACACAACTACAGCTCTCTGAGCTGCTGGCACGGCAACAATAAACACTCACAACCCATAAATAACACTCCTGCTAAATACTGTACTTGACAACTGCACATTACCTAAAATACTGTAACGTAACTCATATTATGAGTCATTCTGAATTACATCTGCAGAAAGAATCCAGATCAGTTCATTCTGTTTAAATATCTACATCAACACTTTTAAAGAGCTCGTGTCCGGTTGTTTAAGGTAAAATCAAATCGTGATGATCTTTATTTATATTTTCTGCTCATACAGTATTCATAAGTTCCATATAAATTATGTGAGAGTACGTAAAAGAGCAGAAATAAGATTCATAAGATAAGATAAGATAAGATAACCTTTATTAGTCCCACACGTGGGAAATTTGTTTTGTCACAGCAGGAAGTGGACAGTGCAAAAGTTATGAGGCAAAAATTAGAATACAATAAGAATAAATACAGTACACAGCTGTACAGAATAGAATAAAATAAAATACTATATACAGTAGAATAAAATAGAATAAAAATATACAATAAGATAAAAATAGAATACAAATACTATATACAACTGAGTAAAAATACAACGATGCCAGAAAGGATTATTGCACTTAGTGTTATTGCACATGTGTGGATGTGTGTGCTTGATCAGTTAAAGTCTTTGTTGTGGAGTCTGACAGCAGTGGGGAGGAAAGACCTGCGAAATCTCTCCGTCCCACACCGTGGGTGCCGCAGTCTCCCACTGAAGGAGCTGCTCAGTGCTGTCACAGTTTGCTGCATGGGGTGGGAGATGTTGTCCATCAGGGATGACAGCTTAGCCGCCGTTCTCCTGTCACTCACCACCTCCACTGGGTCCAGAGGGCATCCTAGAACAGAGCTGGCCCTTCGGATCACCCTGTTCAGTCTCTTCCTGTCCCCAGCAGAGATGCTGCCGCCCCAGCAGACCACACCATAAAAGATAGCAGAAGCCACCACAGAGTCATAGAAGGTCTTCAGGAGTGGGCCCTCCACTCCAAACGACCTGAGTCTCCGCAGCAGGTACAACCTGCTCTGCCCTTTCCTGTAGAGGGCGTCTGAGTTATGAGTCCAGTCCAGTCTGTTGTTCAGATGAACACCAAGGTACCTGTAGCTGTCCACAGCCTCAATGTCCATACCTTGGATGTTCAGTGGTTGCAGTGGAGAATGCTTGTGCCTGCGGAAGTCTACCACCAGTTCCTTGGTTTTACTGGCGTTGATCTGGAGGTAGTTCAGCTGGCACCAGTCCACAAAGTCTTGGGTCAGTCCTCTGTACTCCTTGTCGTCCCCATCAGTGATGAGGCCGACTATTGCAGAGTCATCATTTTAAAAGAGCAGGTGTAAAAATATGGAGCTTAGAAACTATTTTTCCCATCATGAGCCTGCGTGGCCTGGCATAGATAAATATTATGTTTGCTAATGTCTAAGAAATTGGACATACTGCGCTACTTAACTGCAGGCGTTTTTAGACTGAAAGTGTCATTAAAGGTTGTACAGAGCGATTTGATAAACACGCCGAGTTACAAATCGAGGCTCATGAGGTCACTGCCCGACTTTTCTGTTAACATGCTGGTTTTTTTACATCTGGTGAAAAATGTCGGCGATACAGTCTCACTTCTGCGTCCTCTGTTCTACTCAATTAATCAGCAGCGTCACTAAATAGACTCTCCACCATCTCTGGCCCCAAATTGCTTCCAAGATGAACAGCTAAAAGCAACACTTTGAAATTACTTTTAAAATTAACTACCAAAGTCAGCAACTCCAAATTGGCTGCAGAATTATCAATTAACAGCAGCAGACCTAAATAGCTTTGGAAATGAACGCTGCAAAGTAGCAGCCATAAATTATAATGAACAGATTATTTTTGCCTCCGATGTGCTGTGCTGCTTATTGACTTTGGTGGGAAAGAAAGTGAGCATCACGAGCATTTAGTCCGCTCTGAGAAAGAGGTCACGCTTTTCTCTGGCAGCAAAAGATTCGCCGTGTTTTGCTGTGGTCACATTATTTTTGTCGGGTCCTTTAACTCCTCGTGCTGAACATCCTGCGAGGCACTGCTTCGCCCTCAGTGTGGCCTGTGGGTTTCTGGAGGGAGACTTTAGTCCAATGAAGTGGAAAAATTCTGCATTTTTGCTCCACAAACAACAGATGTCTACTCTCACATATGCGTCTTTGCAAAATAACAAGCGTGTAAAAATGAAGTTGCGTGTTTGGTCCAACAAAGTGTTGGTTAATAGGCTTGTGTAAGAAAAGAGGAATGAAACTAAAGACAGAAGGATATGCAAAAACGAAGCTGAGCTTTCTGTGATGGTTTCATGTTGTGGGCACCAAAATAAAACCTCTGGGCAGGATACTATCCACAATCAGTCTGTGCTTATAAAGGCATTGCTTAAGAGTTTTACGTTTCTTCATGCTTCCAAAATGACCGTAGGCTAAAGCTGATCTTAGACCGCAGGCCTTCTGGGTCCTGGTGCCAGATTTCCTGCTTGTAATCCAATTTGATGAATGCGTGCAGCTTTCTAAAATGAGTTAAGGATGTTGTTTTAATAGAAATCACACAGAAGAATGAGTCGTTTGAGGGAGAACAATGACATTGAATTTGGTGACCGTGCAAAACTGCCAACTTAACTCCGCCCACCTTCAGCCTGAGTAGACGTACAGTCAGCCAGAATGACTTAAAGCAGTCACGTGACTCTGCGGGTCGTTGCTGTAACTCGTTAGCTCCCACAGTTGGTTGGAAATTGAAAAAATAAATAAATAAATGGAAGACATTTTGCTCCTGAACTAATGAACTGCTCCCAGAACAAATGGTGAGGGTGTCTGAGCTGCAAATACACTCGTGCTTTATTCAAATGATAAATATAAGAAAAGTTATTATGTTATTGTATTGCTTTTATCTAAAGTGGACGTGGAAAAGGTCATCTATGCTTTTGGACTATTGTTCCCTCTAAGTCCGTCTCTAAAGCTCCACCGCCAGACTTTTACCAGATTCAGAGAGCAGACCACATCCATCCCTGCTGGACTTCACTGGCACCCTGTGATTCACAGCACAGTCACATTCATTACCTACATACCAGTTTTTATTTTCCCCTCAGATTTTTTTGTATAGCACAGAAATAACAATCTTGTGAAAATTTCTCAGTGTTTAATTGCAAAATAAAAATGATCGAGGCCTCTAACATGTTCTCAGCGATATGAGCTCCTGTTGCTGTGATACTTTTTTAAAATAGTTTCATCATAAGAACACAAAAACAAAAGCATTCATTGGCTCCACCTGCTAAATCATCCTAATTAGGGAGCAGCTGGACAACTGGAATTCTGGGTGCGTGTCTGTGTTCACATTCATCTCCGTTTATATTTTGTGTGTTCTGATTTGGCATCTCTTCAGTAGCTTGGTTATAATCTTGAAAGTGTTTGGAAACAAAAGCAGGACAGCATGCTAAGGATCCAGGAGAGCGCCCATCTGTTCACGAATGCTTTTTGTGTGTTTGGTTGAGCAAAATGCCAAATAGGAGGTATTCATTAAGCTATGGGTGTGTGTTATCAGGACAACTGCAGAGAGAAATATATTGTTAATAATAATAATCTTTATGTGTCGTCCTGAAGAAGAGAAGAAGGAACCGAGCTATGAACTCAGATGTTGAGGCAATGCTGTGACTGAGTGCTTAGAACAAGAAAGACAGCAGAACAGAACATATATATGTACATATACGTATATATGTTCTGTATATGTATGTTTCAAAGCAACTGTTTTAGCAGGAATATTTCAAAGTCTCACACCAAACAGTCTTAACATTTGTTTGCTCTGAAATGCATTTATAGCACACACTCACAGCTCAATCGACTCATTTTGCCATCCAAACACATTCTGAAACAACAAGAGATCCACTTAAAGGAAAAAATGGTAAATGGTAAATGGCCTGTATTTGTATAGCGCTTTACTAGTCCCTAAGGACCCCAAAGCGCTTTACATATCCAGTCATCCACCCATTCACACACTGGTGATGGCAGCTACATTGTAGCCACAGCCACCCTGGGGCGCACTGACAGAGGCGAGGCTGCCGGACACTGGCGCCACCAGGCCCTCTGTATAATGAACTGCTTACTCACCAAATCAGAAACATCTACAGACACGTGGTTTTATGTATGTTTTTCTGCTTAAATTGAGTAAAATTAGTTTGTTTTGTTTTACAGGACGTTTTACGTTTACGCTGCTTTCTACACGCTGAACAACCTTACAGAAACAGCAGATTCAGATAGATATGATTGAAATGGTTGTTCTTGCCAGTAAAAAAAAAAGAAAAACAAATTAATTTATTCTACTGTGCAGGGAATTGATTGTTTTTTGTTTAATTTCAGATTTGATTTGCAGGTAAATCAGGAAAAACGTGTCGTTTCAACGTGTTCTTGCACAAGGAAGCAAGAGTACAGTGAGCATGCTTGCATGCTTCCAGCTGTGACAAGCCCACAAAAACATCATAACAGTGTCGGGATGATTCAGTCACACCGCCATACCACAAAACAGAATCTTGTTGTTTGAGCAACAGACTTTTTCAAATAAAGTTATAAATTTGCAGAGTCTCGCTGACGGATCATTCCAGCGATGAAGGAGTAGACTGAGGGATTAAGCAAGCACACCTCGGTACACCTCACCCTTCACCCACTGAGCACCCTAAAAGGGAAGATGCGGTTACAAATGTAACAGGCCCTCTGTACAGCCTGTGCTCAATAGATTTTAAAATCTTCACTACATTTTTGAGGATTATATTTATTTATTTCTTATTTGTACTTCTTGGTATAAGTATGGTTGTATTTGGGAGAACAGACCTACATTCATACATGTTTCCATTTATATGTTAAAGCATTAATATTCCACTCTATTGTTACAAAATATAATGCAAATGTTAATAACAGGCATTGAGATATTCTTTTAATTTGTCATGCTCATCCTGTCCAGAGTAGAAACGTATACAGAGACTCATGATGTAGACAGAATGTGATATTATTGACATGCAGCCAGCATCTGAGCTTCACACTGGGCAGCTTCATGTGCTCAATCTCATAGATTTTATTCAGTCACACTTTCCTACATGCAGTGTGACATTAATTCATGCTCATGCCTTTGTTTCTGTCTTTCCATTCACATGCTGTGAAATGACACACACACGTACACACCCACAAGAGTGTCTGCAGACAAATAAGTAATGTTTTCTAATTGACATATGTATGTATGTAAGTCACTGTCTGAAAAGCTCACTGTAACCCTTTAGTTAAATTCTTTGTGGCACAAAAACATTAAAAAAGAAAAGGTAAATACATTAAAATACTTTATACTCTTGAGAAAATTTGAGTCATGCAGTTTCATAATGGAGCAGTCAAACACCCACACTGTCAGGAGGCCCTTTGAAAAAACAGCCAAGCTCAAGATAATTTTGGAGACAGTAGCTCAGTGTGTCTGTAGAGTTAGAGGCTCCTAGGATGACTGAAGAGGAGGAAGGCTCTTTGCAGAAATACACAAAAGTAACAATCAAAAAGAAAAACAGAGCTCGTCTGTTGTGCCATTGTACAGGGTTTATATGGATACACTGTAATAACATGGGACTGGTTGGTGGCACATTAGTATATGTGAGGGGGCAAACTCCTCAAGATGGGCAGTGACCGTGGTGGCCATTTAGAAGTCGGCCACCTTGGATACAACTTTTGTTTTTTCAATAGGAAGAGGGCCATGTGACACATCAAACTTACTGGTAATGTCACAAGAAAAACAATGGTGTGCTTGGTTTCAACGTAACTTTGGTTTGTTGAGCTTAGCCACCATTCTCCTGTCACTCACCACCTCCACTGGGTGGAGGGCATCCTAGAACAGAGCTGGCCCTCCAGATCAGCCTGTTCAGTCTCTTCAAACAAAAGTTGTATCCAAGAGGGCCGACTTCTAAATGGCCACCACGGTCACCACCCATCTTGAGGAGTTTGCCCCCTCACATATACTAATGTGCCACAAACAGGACTTTAATATCACCAACCAGCCCCATGTTATTCCATCTAAATGGCCCACCCTGTACTTACTGTGCAGTCAGTGATGGTTTGGAGTAGACTGTTTATCTTTTCATTTGTTATGTAGCCTGTAGCGCTGGCACATTCTACACTCTTGCTGGACTTTAATGAGTTTTCTACATTTCTGCACTTGTTATACTTTTGTACCTTCCATACCAGAGCGTTCTCACTCCCGAGGCGTAACATGTCGACGTTTTGTCACGTCCCGCGGCGTTCCTGAGGAACGCGAAAGGAGACCTTCGGCGTTCTTATGGTACGCGGCGGGTTATGGCTGGAATCCAGTGCAATGACGCTCCCGCGGGAGTAGACGTTCCAGCCCTGTATTCCAGCCCTAAACCTAACCTTATCCCTAGCCCTGACCATAACCTTATTCCAGACCTTAACCAGGACTTTAATGATGTTAAATAGCGTGTTTCTAAGCGATTTGAAGAATAAGAGCGAACATGTGTAGGTTCAGTCCAGACGGTTCTCATATTTCCTCTTTTTCCGAGGTCGTCATTTAGGAACGTGGTGGGTAGCCGAAAACGTAATATGGTGACGATTTGTCACCTAGCGTAAAATGTTACGCTTTGGGAGTGAGAACGGGTTGTCCATACCAGTGTGACAATAAGCCAAACAGATGTATGGCATTGTTACTGTATCTGGGATTTGGTGTAGTAACAATAAGGCAACACTGCCTCTGTCCAGTCAACCTGCCAGTTACAAATGACAAATTTATAAATTTCATCCACTGACTTTGATCGTCTGCTATCAACAGGCCAAAATGTGAATTTGTCCAACTAACATCAGCCTCAGCTGCTTTCTGCAGCTTCTTTGTGTTTGGTGCAAATGAGCAAATAATCAAATGCCCTCACGCTCTTTTAGGTCTGTCTTGGCATATTAGCAGCTCAGCATATAATTTCATTGTGAGCATGATAATATTCTCATATTAACAATTATCTGAACTACTGCTGTGCCTACACAAAGCCTCAGAACACTATAGAATAACTAACTATAGAAAATGTGTTTGTGCATGATGGTTAGTACCTCAATAGGTCCTCGGGTATGTAAAGTGATAGCCATCATGAATATTTAACAAGCATTAATACCATCAGATATTAGTCTTAGCCGCCCCGCTCAGGAAATCGATACAATCACAGAGAAGTGCTTAGGGTCGCCTTCTCAATGCATTTTTAATGGTCTCCAAGTGCATAGTTTCACAGCTAAAGGCAGTCCACCTAACAGACACACAAAATCCACATTGTGTCCCGCACACTTACACTAAAGAGCACTGGTACAAACTGCTGCTGCACCTTATTTTCCTTTCTACAGTATAAAGCTGTCAATTTTGTAAAAATCTGACAGAAAATATAGTAAACTGAGCTCCTCACTTATGATTTATTTAGTACATACTGTCACCAGGAGAAGGAAGCGATCAAATAAACAGTGGAAAATGTGGAGCTGTGTTAAGTGTTAAATGAGCTATTGACAGCATTTTTACGTTCCAGCAGAGGTCTGTCAGATAGTTAAGTGAACAAGGAGTTACGATGTAAATAAAGTGTGCACACCTTTAACAAACACCAAGATCAATAAAGAAGCAGGCTACATTTCCAATAACAGTAATGTTCAGCTTTCAGAGTTGAGAAACACATGTGCACCAAACAGTGGCGAGCTCAGTCTGCCATGTGCAATCTGCATGGCAGAGTTGGTCTGGCTCTGTCTGTTTGGTGAGTGGCTGTTACATGTGGGCTTAATTCACCAGCCAATGTGACTGATTTCTAATAATGAAACAAATAAAAAAATATCAAAGAAAGAGCACAAGCAATACGATTCTGTAGCCTGTGGGAAGAAATGTGACAGATAACGTTAGCCTCTTAAATGCTTAATTAAAAAAAATAATTGGAAAATAGCAAGAACTTAACTGACAGTTAAATTAATTATTGTAACAGTCCAATATATTATCTCGTGCATTTATTTAACATTTTTGTTGTTATTTTTTCCCAGAACTACTTTCTAGTTTCTACTAACTACTTTCCAGAAGCCATATAGTGTGAGTGTGTGACACAGGCTTGTCTTCCTGTCACTCACAGCTTGATTATAGGAAAAGGAAAGAAAAGTGTGAATTAAATGAGAAGCTGAGACGTGACAAACAGGTAATTTTCAGCCTTATCGCTGCCCTGCAAGGAAAACATTGCCTTATTAATTCCCACAGGAGTCAGACCTCATTTAGCCCAGTAAAGAGCTGATGGTGTCACAGTCTGCAGTCATTCACTAGGTTTTATTTAATTAATGTGCACAATGTACTTATTTAAAGGATTTAAATACAAATGCAGTAGTGTTGACACGAACATATATAACACAGTATAAACAATGAGTTTCTTCTAATCTTCACAATCTCCACATTTCCTCATACGTATAAAAACTGGTTCAAGAATCCTTAAAGTCGAGACGAGTGTTCTGTTCTCAAAGCTCTGTAGTCTTCACTTTAGCTCGACCTTGGTCTTGGTGCTTGTGCAAACATAGCTACAGTATGTATACATTTAAGACTTTTGCGTCACTTCTGCTTTTGTGAACAAAAATATTTAGTAAAGGGTCTTTTGTTTTTGTTTTGTGTTGCTTTTTGATTGAAAACATCCCATTGTTTTTCATCCAGATCTGGAAATTTTATTTGCATGAAAAAAAATATGCAAGGAAAAAAAGTAGAATATCGCCCAACAGAGAAAGGCACAGACTCCCAGGGACAATCTTTACTGAAAACATTGCTTTAGATTTAAATGTGGATTAGCTGTGTTAACACTGGCTCCCTGTTCAGTGCGATGTCACTACATGGACTCGAGCTCCACACCCTCGAGGTGTAGCGGCTTCATTTAGACAAAATAGCTGTTTGAGGTTGTCTGACTGCTGTTCCATTTATCACTCCAGAGTGCAGCCATTTAATTAAAATTTGGATTACCTTAATTTTACACCAAATAATTAGGATCAGCTTGGGCTCCTTGTGTGTGTTTAGTGTGTCAGAGGCTCATGTTGGGATTTCCTGTTAAACCTCTTGAGCAAGTCACAGTTGAGTGAAGATACTCGTGTTGTGTTGATGAAACCTTGAGTCTCTAATGACTTATGTTTGTTGTTTAAGAAGTAATTAGGTAGTGTTAGCTTAGCTAGGTCTGTGTGATGGATAAATCTGTCAGTTAAATGTGTTACCAACACTCGCCCAAACAGGAAATATCAAGAAACTTCTTCAAACTAAATCTGAGAAGATAAACTACTGGCTGCAGAAGCATCTATCGGTCTGTCCTTCAGTAAACACCGAATCAGAGATGGTCAGATCATTCCACGAGGAAAACCTATAGAGCCTGCTCAGAGAAACGAGCACACAACATTTAATCGTGAGTTATTGCTATATTTGGCTCTCTTTCACACCATGCTTTTTTTCCCGTCTCCCTCACCTCACTCCCAACCGGTTGATGCTGCAAGCACCTGGCAACAGTGGCAAAGAAAAACCACCTTTTAACAGGAAGAAAGCTCTGGTACAACCAGAGGGAGCGGTGGCCATCTGCCATGACCGTTAGAGGAGGAGGAAGAGCAAGAGATTCATTTCTAACCTGCATTTTACTCTGTGGTGTAATACACAGTGAAGCTGACGTACTTGGAGGTTATGTCATGAAACGATCTGTTTGCTGGTGGCAGCTGGTGAGTGGACACAGTGCTGACAGCTGGTGTTGATATTAGTTTTTTGAAACCTTGAGCAATATTTCTGAAAACGTCACATTCCTGTTTGGTTGCGTGTTTCTTGGCACTCCAGCAGGTCATGTACTTTTGCACTTTGTGTTACATCTTAAGGGCCTGTTTGTGTTGAACTCAGTTGTTGTTTCTACTACAGGAACGGGCTGATGATGGTTCTGGATTTTACCAAACATCATGGTGCAGGAATGACCCTACGTGCTTCAGTTCTACTGAAATACACATTATAAGCTGTTCCTTTAATAGTCTGAAACGCTCAAACTAATTAAGGCTTAAAGACTCAAATGATGAAACGACTCATTTAAAGATGTGGTAATGTAATACTTCTTTCAACATGTAATGTCAGGTTCTTTGCGCTGGTTGTTCTTTCAGGATTATGAGAGGATAATTACCAGCACAACAATCAGTGTGATCTACTTTAATATACAAAATTCTCCTTTTTAAATATTGTAATATTTCTACGTGCTGTTGGAACTGTGAATAATGAAATGATCTTACCCCAGCTTAGTTTGGATCAGTAGCTACTTTGCTTAAATGTAGGAAAACGCAGAATCAAGCCTGTTCAGTAAAGGATGATTCTGTAATGCTGAGAATGAGAACACAGCATGACATGAACGCAAGATTGGAAAAAGGAACATTACGTCCTGCTTTAAGGCAAATATTCTCCTTGTTCGAACTTCGTGGATAGCTGGGACCCTTTCTGTGTGGATTGTTTTAGGATAACGATTATTCTAATTAGGTTGTAGATTGTGAGTGATAAGTGTTCACCAGTGACCATGTGACAACCACTCGTTGTCACATCTGGTTTCAAAGCACCCAGATGGCAACGACTACAATGCTCACAGTCTGCACGTCAAACCGCTTCAATGTAAAACACCAACTACTGTAGAAAGAGCAGTTGCTGAAGACTGTAAGATGAGATTGATCAACCTGTGCAGGGCCTGGATTGACTACAAAAGAAGGCTGTGGTTTAGTGCCTCACATATGCATCCTGTCTTGAACTGTACAGGATCAACAGGACGCTAAGAATCCTCATCAGGATTTTGATGGGGATGTGGCGAACAACATTAGAGACCAACTTCAAGCCAATTACACAACTGCTGTGTCCCCACTGCTGATCTGCATAGGCCTGAACCCCCTCAGTGAGATCATTGACAAGACTGGCTATGGATAACGACTAAGGAATGGAGCAGTTGTTAGCTACCTCCTCTGCATGGACGACATCAAGCTGTATGCCAAGACTGAACAAGACATTGATTCACTGCTCCACACCACCGGGATCTACAGCAATGACATCGGAACATCATTTGGATTGGAGAAGTGTGGTCAGATGGTAACAAAGAGAGGGAAATTATTTAAACTGAGGGACTCTACTACCAGAAGGCAAAATTGCAGGCATTGAGGATTGCTACAAGTACCTGGGAATCCCACGAGAAAATGTGAACCACGAAGAGGCCACTAGGAAAGCTGCAGCTACCAAATCCCTGCAGAGATTAAGGCAAGTCCTGAAGAGTCAGCTGAATGGGAGGAACAAGATCTTGGCAATCGACACCTACGCCCTGCCGGTGACCAGGTGCCCTGCTGGGATAATCACCTGCCCAAAAGAGGAGCTAGAAGCCATTGACATCAAGACAAGAAAGCTCCTTACCATGTATGGAGGGTTTAACCTCAAGTCCAGGACCCTGAGACTGTACGGCAAGTGAAATGAAGAAGGTAGAGGACTCGTCATCAGGAAGATGGTCACAACTGACCGTGTGCTTAGTGAATACCTTGGGCATAAGAAACACAAGAAAGAAGAGGAGCAAGAACAGGAACTATCATGGAAGACCAGGTACCGCATGGCATCACCCTGCACGCTGCAACACCAAACGTACTTAAAAATGATCTAAATGATGACGAATTATACCTTAATGTCTATATTTTCTGTAAAAGATCTTAAAATATGAATGTACAGTATATCAAACAATTTCAATCAGAACTACAGAGGTAGGTGGAAGCGAGTGCGACGCAGCGAGTCGACTATAAATGGGAGTCCTTCACAGTTATAAGCAGAAGTGTTTCCACCTCAACTAACCGGCTCTCAGCAGCAGTTAAGAACACTACAAAGAGCACTCGTCATGTCATTATCCAAGCAGCAGCCATTTTTACTTTCCATCCATTGCTGGGCTTGCTTTCTTTTGTTCTTCTTCTTTCATTCTCTCTCTCTATTTGTGTTGATGTTTCTCTGTATTTATCTCAACATCTTGTCCTCTCTGTATGCTTGTGTGACACCCTCTCATGTCCTCCCTCTGTAATCTTCATCTGATTAACGCACAAGAGATAATGGAGGTAAAGAGGTCCATCCGGGTCAATCAGTTGTGTGTTTATGTGTGTGTACTTTGATGCCGGAGTTAATTATTGGTTGCAGTAATCGTTGCTGCTTGTTGAAAATATCCTTTTGTGGTTTCTCAGTGACAAAACCTCTGAGCTGTTTCCTCTCTGGCAGAATGAAATATGGACCAATTGCCTGACCCGTGTACGAGCTCAGTGGCGCCTATTGACTTACTGACCAGTTATATTGAATGACTGATTGGATAATTGACTGGGGGACTAACTAAAATGGCAAGAATGCTGCTTGACAACACTAATCCTAGATGTTTGGATCGATCGTTGATGCATTTTTATTTAAACTTTATTTTTATATGTTAAATTTTATGTATGCCGGGATAGCCATTTATGGATAAAAATACCATTTTGTTGAACATTCCATAGAATAATAATTACATTAGTACAAGAAGCACATCTTAAAAACCAGTTAGAGGGTGTCACAGGGTCTTCCTGTACAAACCACATTACCAAAATAATATATCTTGAAAAACATCTTGAAAAAACCACCGCTGATCATAGTTGAGTCAAATCAGCAAGTAATCCCAACAACCCTTAAATTGTCTAAAAACATACAAATAGCCGCTGTGTTAGCCGTTAGAGATTTTTCACTGATTAAATGTCACTTTTAGCTGATTGCATGTCTGTCTTAGCATCTTTTTTCACTGTGCCACTTGTTAAACTCAAGCCATTAAAGTGTTCAATTATTTTTAAACAATGAAGCCATGTACTCGACTGCCTCCTCACATTACAATATAATAGAATAGAATAGAATAGAATAGCCCTTTATTATCATTGTACATGTGCAATTAAATTGTGGGTGCTTCACATCAACTGTGCCACAGTAAAATATAAATAGTTGACAGCAGGAATGAATAGCAAAGAGAAGAATAGAAACAAAAATAAGGCACACATTAGGGAACAAGTTGCAAAGTGCTTTGAATAAGACTAGTAGACACCTTCCACCTTTTTTCTCATCTTATATTGATCTACTAGTGTTTGGTGGGTAGGCTTGCATGTTTTTCCAGGTGGAAAATTAGAAGTTAATTGGTTGCACACAGCTAAACTGCAGTCTCTAGTTTCACAGACATGCCGCATACTGCTACAAACCTTAACCTGATAACCTCATGAACATTGACTTTATAAATAAAACAGGTGAAGCAAAGAAGAGGCCCATGTTTTACGTTGTGCATATAACCCAGTCTACCCAACATTACTGCGCAGCAGCCAGACAGACTGGTGGCAGTAAAATTAGTGGTATTCCATCTCCATCCCACACTTGCTATGGTTACACTGTTAGCTAATATTTCGGGGTCTAATTTCACTAAGCAGCAGACAGACAGACTCTTGGGAATGTAAATTACTGCTTTTCGAATGTTACGCGAGGTAAGACATTTTGATAAATCGACTGAGAGGTTTTATTCAAACGAGGCTGGAGGAGAGAAGACTATGCAGAGTCTACTCATGGACTCATTGGCCATGTTCGCTTATTTAAATTGAGATGTCAAGCATAATTGCTGATCAGAAATTCTCTTTTACTCCGGAGAGAAAAACACAATTTCCCAGCGAACCGGTGGGAGAAAGACGACTTTGATCTCTGACTAGTGGAACAAACTCCCCTGTCTGCACTCAGACTTGTGTTACACCACACTTCATTTTTTTCCGTTCATATATATTTATTCTTTGAGCTCTATAATGATCACTGGC
This sequence comes from Aulonocara stuartgranti, assembly GCF_965226115.1. Taxonomy (NCBI): domain Eukaryota; kingdom Metazoa; phylum Chordata; class Actinopteri; order Cichliformes; family Cichlidae; genus Aulonocara; species Aulonocara stuartgranti. The sequence goes on from NC_138950.1 coordinate 3,301,010, forward strand.
AACAGGACATTTATTTTCTATGCAGGTGCTTCAAGATGAATAAAAGTGTGTTTGATAAATCCATATTCTTTTACCTAAGGACAGAAAAGTTTTAAAAGTAATGAACTCCGCTAGTAAATGGATTCAGTTGAATTACACAGCAAATCTAACCTGAACAACTGTCATGGTTACTTTCACAGCCATGAACCATAACGTAGATGCGGAGTTTAAAAAGGTCCATTTATGATGTATATACTATAGGCAGAGGTTGTTTTATACATCCATCTGGATATAGAGTGCCAAAAAAATCAAAGGTACACTTTGAATACACAGCAGATGTCAATAGTGGAAAAAGTCATGCTGGACATCTCTACATCACTGTCCCTAACGCTGTAAAGTGTTTTGACTAAAACCATTCATGGTGGCTATGCCCCATTTTTTATGTTGCTTCCCGTGAAAACAACCCAAACGTCGGACCCAAGCGGACTGTATGTCCTCCCTGACCAGGGCCTGAGTAACCTTAGCTTATTTCTGTTTGTCCCTGTATGTCACTCCACTGCTTTTCTTTTGTTTATCCTGAACCGGTCACCCCAACCGGTCGCAGCAGATGGCCCCGCCCCTCCCTGAGCCTGGTTCTGCAGGAGGTTTCTTCCTGTTAAAAGGGAGTTTTTCCTTCCCACTGTCACCTAAGTGCTTGCTCATAGGGGGTCATATGATTGTTGGGTTTTTCTCTGTAAGTATTATTGTACGATCTACTGTACAATATAAAGTGCCTTGAGGCGACTGTTGTTGGGATTTGGAGCTGTGTAAATAAAATTGAATTGAATTGAACTGAAAGACAATTTGTGGTGAAGAAAAGCTGTTTTTTTTTTTGTTCTATCATTGGGAGGGTGGAGGGAGGGGGATTGAGTGGGGATGTCCAACTAAAATACACTTACTGAGTCCATTTTCTAAACAAAATTGATATGAATCCAGTAAGTCGTAGTGCCTATGGGGCTTGAATGGTCTAATGCAGACTGATCGCACTGACACTAATAACCCGAAATGTCAACAGTAACTTAATGAAAGGCTACATTATGGTTGTGTCTGGCATCCCAAAGCTTCCTGCACTGGAATCTGTCAATGAAAAAGGGAAACAGGAAGGAAGTGGCTCACCTGGTATGTGATTTCTATAAGAAAAACAAAGCAAAAATCGTTATGTTACCCATCTCCAAAGCACGCGTAGAGCCATTACATAGAAATGTAGAAACCAATCAAAAAGGTAGGAAGTAAAAATATGAAACGCAAGATACAAGAATATGATTAATAAAGAATCAGAGACAAAAACAATAAGTGAGGACATAATGAGATGATGTCATACATATATTTGACATCTGTAATAGTCTGGATATGTATAATAATTGAGCTATTTGTGTATATATTAGAGCCTTTTGTAAACGTTGTAATATATTAATGAGTTCAGTCTGTTACTGTTATTGTCTTGGAGCAACTGTAACCACATCACTTCCTTAGTGATTATTAAAGTATTGATTCTGAAGACGAGTGAAGGAGATGGAGCTGACGTGTCCAGCAAGTTTTGGAAGAGATGTTTGGAAGAGTGATGAAAACAAGAGAAACAACCTGGATGAGAGAAGATGGAAAGGACTGTCCTGTGTGATGAGCGAGAAAGCAAAATCAGAAAAGGAATGAGAAGCATTGTGAGGATGGTGATATGAGTCTTACCCTGATGAAAGCAAAGCAGGAGGAGGACACGAGAGGCTGCTGAGGCTTTGCGGAGCCACATCCTGATCATTATTCTTCGTCTTCTTTTTCTTCTTTGCTAAATCAAATGGTTCATCGTCACATTATGTTTAAGTGAAGAATCCTTCACATCCTTCAGACTCTACTCAGCTGAAAACTCTCAAGTACTGTCTTCACTTTATCTTTCAACTATTCCTTCTGTAATTGAGTGATAACTTTTTTCTCCTCTGTTTAATTTGGCCTCTTCTTTTCCTCACTCTCATTGTTTTGGTTGTTTTCTGGCTGTCCTCTGTCCTCCATCGTGTACACACTGGAGGCAATTCGCTCGTCGTGCATCACTTTGAAGCTGCCAGCTGGTCACTTGTGAGCTTTCCAGGCTCCAGTTGCCTAAGTGACCCTCTAATGTGTTTGTTAGCAGGTCATATGTTAATCAGTGGTATTCACTCATTAGTAGTGTCTTCAGTCGCTCAGCTAAAAGTTTATCGGATGAATCCTTAGCAGCTACTTTCTTCTGCAGTCGCTTGAAGTCATAAAATATCATTTACTTTCTGTGGTCTCTGGTATTCACGGCACTGAGAATCACAGTATCTACATGGCTTTAGAACATAAAGGTAATCTCGGCCACACTGGAAGGCGAGTTAGGGAAGCTCCCTCGACATGGAGGTGACAGATTTTGACAATCTGTCCTGAGGTTGTCTCCAAAATAAAACGCGGCGGCATGTTGACTTTTTAAAATGCACAAATAAACTTTTAAAGACGTCCTACGAAAAGACAATACAGTTATTTTTGATAAACATCTAACCCGTTTTGGTCAGTGCTTAAAGCACTTCTTTTACTCACTACTTACTGAATGCGATGTGGCAACCATCAAGAAAACATCAAGAGCCACAGGACTTCAAACAGTAGTTTGACCTTACAATATAGGGGAACAGTTGACCCCATGGTCACACTGTAAAACAAATAAACAGTTCAAGCAATGACGGACAAGCGACTCATGTGTTCTGCAGTATGAGAGCCGGAGTTCTCCTCTGGAAAGGAAGCTAAAGTAGGGAAAAACATTCTGCAACTTTTTTTAGGTAGTACAAAATATTGCTCCTGATCCCCACACTGAAATAAATGACTGGTGTTGGTCAGTCCTCCAGTCCAGCCGTCCCCAACCTTTCTTGCACCACAGACCGGTTTATGTCTGACAATATTTTCATGGACCGGCCTCTAAGGTGTTGCGGTTAAATACAAAAAAACAAACAAAAAAACCAGTACCGGTAGCAAAAATAAAAGATTTATTCATAACACACTGGAAAAGACCCAGGGAAACCGAGTTAATGATAAAGAGGATAAAAAATAACGATAAAAACCGTTAAAAACCCTGAAAACCATAAATTTCACACCAAGCCTCAACTCTTGCAGCCCGGTACCAAACGACTCATGGACCGGTACTGGTCCGTGGCCCAGGGGTTGGGGACCGCTGCTGCAGTCTGCCCGGGTGTTCTGACCACCACCTGCCTCTGAATTGACATCTCATGTATCCCCACATCAAAGAAATGAAACTTCCCAAAGGATTAAAACAGTGAAAAGTGGAAACCGGTGTTTTTATTTAGGTCAAGGTGCTTGCATTATTGTATTTGTTTTAATTAGTCTTTTATATTAAAAGTGACATTGATGCATCTTTGTGAATTGTGTTGTTTTCACTCCACTACAGCACATTTAGCCCACTTTGTAAAAAGTAAAACTTATACAAAGTATAGCTTTTCCACCTAAAAGGACAAAGATATGATCATTTTGGCCGATATCGTTCAGCCGTACTCCGACATGACTCGAGTCTAAATGGACCCCCGTCCTCAGTGGAACGATCAGTCCATTCTGTGCTATTAAGGCCCTTTTTAAGTCTATCAGATAAAACAGAATTTTAATAATTGTTCAAGATGAGCGAGTGACGGACATCAAAAACAGTTTTAATGTTGATCGTCTGTAAGAGTAAAGTGCACTGATTCCTGCTGGTCCCTGCATGTTCAGTCACAGTGTCAGTGAGTAGGAAGCACCTGCAGTGTGACTCCTCTTTGTGTGAAAGTTGCTGGTAAATATAAATTGTTGTGTAAAATGAAAAGAATATGGAGGAAGTGGTGGTGTTGAAAGCAACAGCGTGCTTGGTTCTTCGGACCGTCGTCCTAATCAGAGGAGCAGGGAGCTCAGGACCGGAGGATTGCATTTTATTTTCTCCCACCCCCCCACCCTCTCGCCTCTCCTTCTCTTTGATAATGGGATTTTTGGCTCTGTGACTAAATCGAGTCAAACTTCAAAAGGGGGCTGCTGCAGCTTAGTGGCTGTGTGTGTGGTTTGGTGGGCAGGATGGTAGCGTGTGGAGGTAAGTTAAGTGTTTTTCACTTTTCAGTTCAAGTGCTGGATTTGCACGAGTTTGTAATTGCACTGCAGAAAGTTTAAGCAGTGACTGACAAACAGCAGTAAAAGTGAATGTGCATCAACTGTCTGGAACCTTTTTTCACAATTTTTTTCTTTCTCATAGCTCATTCAGTGCAACACCTGTTTTCTCTCAAGTCCCCAAATATACTTTGATATACTTTGTGCAATGGTTCTGTGATGCCTTATTGTACAAACGTTTATTCATTTTTGCTTTATTTCTTTTCTTCTTCATTAAGTAAATGGCACGCCACCCTGACTATAATAAAAATCTTTCTCCTAAGATATCTTACTAATGCTGCAGAAGGAAGTCGTATAGTAAAATTATAGAAGAGTAGAGTGTATCATTGTATCATCCTGGGAGTTTATATTCATTTAGTACTGCAAAAATGCATAAACAGCAAATGAATGCAAAGAAAGACTGGCTATAGACTTGAGTTAAAGTACACTGCACTGATGAGACAACAGTGTAAGACGGCAAAATATACACAGGATATTATTGAGGACAACGTGCTCATTCTGAATGATGAAAGCAACTTTTTCTTTAATGTCCCACTCTCTCTTTTTTATCTTTCTTCTCCCTCCATCCTCCCATTTCTTGTCTTTAGTTCCCCCCTTTCTTTCTCTCAAGCCGTAGCCGCGTTTCGAAATGTTCCAGTTTTGCTTCCTGATACATTTTCACGAAAGCTTCAACACAAGTAAACACCCACACACACACACAGACAGGTGTGCGAGCACACGTGGCGCCTTTAGTGACGAGGCAGCTCTAATTGGATTCCATGGTTGCCACGGCAATGAGAATTGATTGGCGACAGGGAGACAGAAGGCCAGAGAGAGGCTGAAAGATGAACACACCACTGTGTGATGACGGGGTCAGAAGCCCTCTTTTCACACGCACGCACACACAAAAGCGCATCCTGACGCACACAAACACAGACAAACCGACACTCTCGCGGGTTACCGGTGCCAGCGATGTTATTCCATTACCACCCACTGCGCCCGTATGGTTATTACGGGCTGTAATCAACTCAACTCACGGTGACGATAAGTGCTTGAGGTCATCTGTGTCGCTGGACACTCACACACATACAAACGCACAAACGTTAGCTCACAGATTATGGTTCCAGTCATTCGATCGATTTATTTTTTTCATCCTCTGTGTCCTTTAAACGTGTATTGATTTTCATATCTGCTCTGATGTAACGACGGCAGAGAAATGTGTAATGTCAAAGCAGTGCAGCGCATCACTTACAAATGTTTATTTTCCCATTAAAAGCCCAATTAAAAGCATTGATTTTTTAGTTAGTGTAAAATTATTAAGATAACGATCAGTTTTGTTCATACAGGAAATGAAAATGTCTTTTTGTCTTAAATAAACATTTACTGTCCTAAATTCAGTTCGGATGGGTCTTAAATCATTGGAGTCACAGCAGAGTGAGAATTTCTAGCACACAGTGTTCCTATAGTTCCTTGCGTTACACATTTAGATCACACAATGCCCCTGCATCTTTAAGGCCGTGCTATTTTAGGAACAAGGCAGACTGATCCATTTTCCAAATCAGAAGGCAATACCAGCAAGGGAGTACTGAATTACCATTAACCTTGTTCCCATAAAGTGATGCATACTTTAACCTGCTGCAATTAGTGAACATAAGGGGACATATATCAAGTGAATAGCTGAAGGTAAAAATGGGCTTATTATTTGTAGCTAATGGCTAAAAAACAGTTACAAAATATGTTTGTGTTCAGTGTGGGAGGGCGGGGCTTGTAATAAACTGGCAGAAACAATGAAAATTATGATAAAGAGGAAGACCTTCCCAGTCAGCCTCATCAGTTTTATGGCAGCGCTTAGGAAAAAGTGTAATGTGATGAAAATCAATGTGTGTTGTGGAAATTTGTCATTGCCATGTACGACTACACAAAAAGTTGTGACTGAACTCATTCGCTGAGTCCTTCAAAAGCATCCTGCCAGAGTCAAGTCCGGCCGTGCTCGTGTAATCGGCAAATGCTGCAAATTATGAGACATGACACATCAAAGGCCCTGAGTGATAGTGGCGAGGTTAATAAGGGGAGAGCACAGCACTTCCCTGTGTGGAGTAAACTGGCAACACCATGATTCAGTTCAAATGAGGTAGAGGCTGCTCACCAAATATTTGGAAATGATTGGTTTATGGGAATGTTGTCTTTTAATTTCTATGAAAATTGAAAAATGACAGTTTAAGAACTAAATACTTGAGAATAATGATTCCTGGTGGATAAAACCAATGTTTCAATTGCTTACAAAGCAGCCTGAGCAGTTTCTTTTTATGTTACTCTGTGTTCCATGTTCAAAGGCAAGTTAGTTGCCCATGAATTCAAAGTGCTGAAGATGCAGTAAACGAGGTGGTGTTAGTCAGTTTGACGATCCACTGCTGATACCCTGATAGTGGGAACCAGAGTTTATAGTCAGTTTGTTGTGTGTCTGTTTATAACTTATATGGACAGAATTCAGGTGCCTAGTTCAGGACTCTTCGCATCTTTGCTTTTTTGGACACTTTGCAGCTAGATTGAGAAATGGCACTTCCAAGTCTGAGCTGGAAAAGGGAGAATTCCCTAAATCGTTATGAAGATGAGTCGTTGCCTCCAATGGCCATAAGTGGCTCTTTCTTTATAAGAACATAACTTTTTGAATCCTTTATGAACATTTTAATAATAAAAAAAAATGCCTAAGAACCATAACTTCCATATGGCTATAGCTTGAAACTGTTTCAGAAATTCAATAGCTCACACAGGTCGCTGTATGTTATGATTATATCACAGCTATGGGGAATGTTGCCCCTCAGCTCTGATATAATCACAACATACTTGTCGTGACCTACTGCTTAGCTGAACTGCTGCACTGTCAGCTCAGAGAGTGTTCTGTCCCATGAATCAGTCATTTACGTTTCCTGCATTGATAAGAAGGCTTAATTATCAATAAGTAAACCCTCAAAACTGCAATAACCGAAATGCAAAACAGACGAGCAGTACAAGATGTGAAATGTTGATTAAATACATAATAAGACAGGAGAAGCCTGCTGTAGGTAGACTAAGACTTCATGTCAAATGTTATTTTAAGAATACGTCTTCCCATCAGATTGGTATATTTAAGGTATACTTTATGATTAGATTATGCTTGTGGCTGTGGACAACAATGCTCAAATGTACCCCAGGGACAGTCTCATAATATCACATCATTTAACACATGGTTCAGATGACCACGCCCCTTCTTTTCTGCCTCCATCAAAATGATTTGTTGACCTTCAGTTACACACACATGGTGTAAAACACAGTTTCTCCACATTGTGAACATGTTTGCAAGAGTCACTGTGTACACGTGAGTATTCACAGTGTAGCTAAAGAGGCTGATATGCAGGCTGAACAAAGCTGCAGTGATACAGAGGAGAGGAGGATGAGCAGGGAGGAGGTAGGGAGGATGAGGAGAGTTTGTCCTTCTCGGCTTATCTCGCCACAGAGCGCTGCACCTGCTGCAGTTGCCAGGTTGCAGAGAGGTTTACAAGCGGCACACAGTTGCCATGTTGGAGTGATTTTTAAGAGGAGGAGGTGAGTGGATTTGGAGGGAGCGCAGTGGAAAGAATCCCACTGCCATGTCAGACTCTTCAGAAGTGAAGTGGCTCACTTTGATGTGGGGCAGAAGTTGCCAGGTCGGTAAGTGTTTTAAGCTGGTGAAAGTGGGGAAACATGTGGAGGCAGCTGTTGCCAGGATGGTTAACAGGTACAAAGGTTAATGGAGAACAGGGACAGTTGCCATGTTGGTCTCATTTTGTTAAGGGAGTGAGGTGGACAGGGTAATTTTGGAGATATCGACTTGTTTAAAGCACACTGTGCCTTGACAGGACTGAGAGTTTGCAAAGAAAGCACTGAAAATGTTTGAGTTTCATAGTAGCAAAGGTAAGTGAGGGGGCTTTTCAGAGGCCTAGACTGGGGTGTCTTCATCGCAATGTCAGTTTCATTTGATGACAAGACAGATGACCTGAAGAAAATGACTCCCCTGGTCTTATTATGCATTATCATCAGTCTATAACAGCTATGTGTGCACAGCTGTTAAAATGTTACTTTTGGCCTTGGGCCCAGTTTGCACACTTTGGGAATCTTGGTATTGAAGAATGGCTCGAGTTGTGTGATCTGTAGCCAGATAATAGTCTAAATAAAAACACACAGGGTCTCTACCTGCTCTCCACTGGATTTTAATCTCTTTGGGTTAAAGGTGCGTACATGTCTGTGAGTTACCATGCACACAGATAAAGGGAGGTGTGCACACTTTCTCCAATGTTGTGTTTAAATAATAGCATTTCTACATTTCTAAAAATGCTTTATTTTTCCAATTACTGTGTGACACATAAATAACTCGGCGATGTCATCAACTGCTTCTCCAGTGAGTCTCTTAACCTGCAAATGACTTCACAGTGTTTTACTCATTTTTTAATTTTGTTTTCTTCTATCTAGATATTAAATATTATATATTAAAAATGAAATGGTGATGTCTGCAGATACGAGCTGCAAGGCCAGAAACCTGCATAAGTATAATCATCAGTTTGCCCCTCACAGACAGTCACGTTCCACGCAGTCCTGGTCACATGACCTCACTTGTGCTCATAGAAGTTTATTATGATGGCCTCCAGTTTTTTGCGTATTGTACAACATACCCAGGAGAGCGATGCCTTCAGTGCATTTTTAAAAAACGTAAGGTCTTTCAGGCTTTGCACAACCTGCTCTGTCTGTTATTGGCTAACAAGGGCCACGTCAGGCAGGAAAACCAGGGCACTGTTGACATGGATTTGTAACATTATTGATGATTTTCTTTGATGAGGTGTAACAGCTCAAAAGAATAAAGAAGACAAGTAGAGCCCTGTCAGGTATTAGAAGGAGATTGTATGATTGTGGAGTTGATCATTAATTCAGCTCTACTAATGTGTGGTGCATTTGACACTTCAAGTACTTGAAACTGAGTCATTACATTCACAGAAAGTAGTAAGGACTGTGCTGCCAGTTTGCTTTAGCTTGATAATTTTATACAAAGCCAAATGAGGCCAGAGCATCTAAGGAAGCCAATGTTAGCCCGTTCACCACTAATGATATATCCAGTCTTTGAATTAGTGGATCTACATATCCACTCATCTGTTATCAGTCTCAATTTCACATTAATGTCTCCAAGTGAACCTAGTCTGCTTGTTTCCTATCCTCAGTATGCTCCAACATCAGCGTTCATACAATCGTGATTCAAACAGCTTCTTTATAGAAAATATTTATCAAATTTAATAAGAAAAACAGTGCTCTGTTTTTATTCGTGCTCTGCCATTATTTGCAGAGCTCATGAATAAAACATAGAAACCATGTGAAATGTTTAAACAAATGAAAATTGATGTCAGAAACATGCCTCAAATTTAAGGCAACAAAAGTGAGAGGTGCTTGAAAAAACAGCTGAAAGAACATTTTGCAATTAATTAGATGAATTAGGAACATGTCAATAATAAGACTGTGTCTAAGAGCATGTTACAGAGGAAATCTTTACAGAGTATCACCAATCTGCAAAAACATAGAATTATCAAAAGTTTCCAAGAACGTGGAAAAGTCTTTAAGGCCAAAATCAAAAACTGATCGCCAAACCCTCAGACAGCGCTTTAATTCTGTGATGGACATCAGTGCATGGTCTCTTCCAGGGATCACTGTGAACATAAATGCAGGTCAAAGGTCTGTGATGCAAAGGAAAACATGATCCAGAAACGCTGCCATCTTCTCTGGACCAAAGCTCATTGGAAAAGTGGAAAACCATCAAATTCAAAATTATTTATCCAGTTTAATAAAATGTTTCATTGCATTCAACTTTTTTGGAGTTGGGTTGTACTAAACAAATTCAAAGACTCAAATAATGAGGTCAGTGCATGTAATGTATCTGTAAGCCAAAAGCTCAGGCATCAGAGTTCTTTAAACATGTGGTTATCGATGGGTTTTCTACTCTTTGATTGGTCCAATCACCTGCTGCTTGAATCTTCTGTTTGTGACACCAGCCTGGTGAAATCTAGCTTAAAGGGAGGGAGAGGAGAGATGATGCTTGTTTCAGACAGAGGGGTTGATATGTCAGATAAGGGTCGAGGTAAAAAAAGATAAGGAAAAGTTACTCTAGTAGAGTCCAAATACATATAAAGAGAGAAGGAAATGAACAGAAAAATTTCGGACTAAAGGGGGGACAGCCTCGGGTACTGCATTCATCAGTTTCACTGATGCAATGAGAAGTTGCCAGGTTAGATTGATGGAAGGATTTTTAAGCTCAAAGTGAGACGTGGAGAATTGGAGGGGGTATCCGACACGCAGGAGGGTTATTTGGCTCAGGGAGGCATTTGATGATTCAGTGACAGGGAGAAAGTTCAAGCTGAGGACATGTTTTGTCACTCTGACACGAAGCAGGTCATCAGCGTGTCAGAGCAGCGGCACCAGGCAACCACGACGGGGCTGGATGATACACGTGAAACACAGCTGCAACTCTGCAGTGATTTCATGTTCAGCAACATTCATTTTGATTGACCTTTCCACAACTTTGTAGTGCATGGTTATTTTATAATGCATCTTAGCTGTGGAATGATGAGATCTGATTCAATCAATTTTAATCAAATTGAATGTTTCTCTTCAATCAGTAAGAGAAAGACAAATGCTGGAGATGAGCCAAAGTTAAATCAGGCCTATTTGTGTTGTGTTCACTAAAAATGTTGCTGGCTGATTAGGATGTAGTGATGACCCTTTGTAATGTCAAATGGCTTTAAATACTGTTTTCATGCTTCTTTTGTGTGACAGTTGTGCCCGACCACCACAAGCCATTTGGCTGATACCACACAAAGGAAGCAAAGAGGTTGATGTCTGTGTTTCTGCTTTAATGAAAACCTCAGAGGTTTTTTTATTTTGCTTGTGAAGCGGTAGTAGATTTGCCAGGTCTGATTTCTGTAGCTTATGACCCTGAACAATATTTTGAGCAGCGGTATTAGAGGGACTGAATCGTTATTTGGCTTGAGTCTGTACACTGAGAGAGACTTTTGTTGCCAGATTGACTGCCTGTTTGAAGCAGTATGATGCTATACTTTGGGTGTTGATGATAGTGCTGCAAGGACTGTTTTTGATGCATGGTGGCAGAGGAGGGGTTTTATTAATGTAGTGTGAAGTTGCCAGGTTGGAGAAACAGATGGAGCCATCAGGTAGAGCGGGGAGTTTGTTTATTTTCGAGATGGCAGAGCGCGTTAAGGTTGTCAGGATAAAGCGAGGTGTGTGAGGTGAAGTAAAAGCTTCTTTCTCTTTGGCCATTCAGATGCTATCAGCTTCAAAAGGAGGTTGTCTCCTCCAGGAACACGATGACTCTTCAGAAGTGAAGCTTGGAGTCAGTTTGTTGTAAGTTTGACCTCAAATATATTTGGAGCCATTTCAGGAAAAAAAGGTGAAAAAAAGGCTCATAAGAGAGAAGCTGTTTAGAGTGGGATAAGTCACCAGGTTTCACAGATCTGAATTTACATTAAAGAAAATTGGGAATTGGTTTTTAGGAATGCCATATGTTGAAAAGTAAGTTAGACTGTTGAAAGTGAGAAAATGACGACTTTATCCTGAATTAAGGTACCTGCACTATTTTAAGATTAGGTTGGATCAATACTGTTAAAGATGGTCAGAGATATGACAATCAATAGACATGTTTGTATCTCTCTGATCAATTTAAGTTATTTTGTTGTGAAGTATTCTGTCATTCATAGCACGTTCAACAGTAAATTAGTATAAACTCACAGCAACTAGAAGTGAGCTTTGTGATCAGAGCTCCGCTGGCCTGACAGGGAAACGAGAGTGAACACCAGCAGAAAGCAATTTCTTTTCATTGTCGCTGGGAAAACGGCTGGCTGAGCCAAACACTGCACAACATCTCGTGCACTTAAGACTTCAGGGCAGAATAGACCAGTTGTTCATAAAAGACAGCTCCTGTCACAAATATTGGAAAATGCCCGCCTTCAGAACACTTACCAGAACCAAGCAGTGCTTTCCACAGGCATGTATTGTTTGGTTCAGATTCAGATTCAGATTCATGAAATAAAGAGCAGAGAGCATCAGTGATGAATGCCAGTGGATAAGATATAATGCCCCATCCCCAGGAAACATCCACAGTTGAAGGCAGGCTTTCTGTGCTGCTCTAAATTTACTATATTTGTCTTTTTACATTTACTGAAACTTCATCTTCTCTCAGTTGAACCTTTAAATATCCGTACAGTGACAGTCCATCTCGGATGAGGCCTAAGGCTGGGTCTTGTTTTAGCCACATGGTACATCACCATTTTTTTTAAATCTGAAGACGTTATAAATCAAGTTGAGTCATATACATTTTGGCATTGCGCATTTCCATGATGATGTTCCAAACATGAAATATTTCCTTTCATTTCTTACAATCAGGTAACTGATGCCACTGCATTTTCTTTTTCTCCTGTGGTGTACAGTTTTCTTTTTGATGTTGTTGTTGTTTTAGGTAAGTTCATCCCTGCATATCACCTTGACTTGTTGTGTAACAAAGATCAATTATATTATTATTTAAAAAGATCCAAATCATGTCAAAAGTCGCCTTAAAGTGCTTTATATTGTAAGTTAAAGACCCTACAAGGAGATGAAGCTGACAACTGAGACCAAAAGCTGATTTTTTTTGTTTCTGTAGGAAGTAACAGCATGTGACATCCTGTTTTCTACTTCTAGAATATTTCTGATAAGTCAAAAACACCTAACAATTATGCAAATGCTGAAAATTATTAGAAAAAACAATCCTTGTTTTGGCTTTGAGTTTTAGACGGTATTCTTCCTTTAATAACTACAAAGTCCTCAGGGTGGGGAAAAGGAGGACAGTGGACAAAGAAGAGTAGCTGCCAAAGTGGGGTGATTCGAGTCGGGGCAGCAGGAAGATGGCTCCCAGCATTATTTCTACAGAAGCGCTGACAGTTCCCAACCAGAAAATGTTCTTAGAAACCTAGACCTTTTCCTGCAGTCACTTATTTAGTCTTTTCCACTTCAGTCTCAGTGGATCTTTGTGGAAACATAAGTGGGCCAAATGAAATGCACAAACTTTCTGAAAGAAAAAGAGCTGTACTTAGTGAACAGGCTACACACTGGGGCTGGGAATCAAAAAATGCTTCCAGCTGAGAAGCATCTGCAAATCTGCCCAATCCACTGGAATTGTATCATTTATTGTCAGTGCCAGCTTCTTTCTGACAGTTTGTTTTTGGTCTTTTGATTTCTAACTGTTCCTCTTTGCTACAGTATACTGTGTTCAAAGGTTTGTTTGGTCAGTGTGTCAATGCTGAAAAGCTGTGAAGGTCCACTTCATCCACACGTAAAATCAATCAGCATCAATAAGGGGAGCAAATACATAGAACCAGGTCAAGTACATTCAAATTCATATATATTCCTACAATGGAGAGGTGAGAAAAGGTGAGACAGATTTACCTTACAAGTGCCTGTTTGGATTTGGCATTTTATAAATAAAATTACACAGAATTGAAGAATTATCCCGCTTGGCTTTATTTGGGCCTCTGTGCTTTACCATAAGAGGTAATACTCTTAAACAGTCGGGCCGTTACCGGTCTGTGAGTCATTTGGTACCGGGCCGCAAGAGTTGAGGCTCGGGTGTGAAATTTATGGTTTTTATCGTTATTTTTTTTTAAAACTTTTTTTCGTTAACTCGGTGTCCCTGGGTCTTTTCTCGTGTGTTATGAATAACTCTTCTTTTTTTGGTACCACTACTGGTTTTGTTTTGTTGTATTTATCCAGGACACCTTAAAGGCCGATCTGTGAAAATATTGTCGAATATAGACCGTGTCCGTGGCGCAACAAAGGTTGGGGACAACTGGATGATCCAAGTAGCCTTGAAATACAAAAAAAAAAAAAAGATTTGGAGCAATCAAAGAAACTTTTGTCCTGCAGTACTACCAACTGTCCACTATTGGCTGGCACGATCTAACAATATTTTGCTTGCCCGAGTAGTCGGTCACGTGACTGAAAACTATAGATTCCCAAAATACAACTGAACAGCATGAATGATAAGATCCAATCACACATGGCCTCATAGCTAAAACCCACAAACTGTTGCTTTGTATGTTTTGGTGATAGTATTTGTGTCCTGAGCAGTTTTTAAATCTAAATCTTGTTGGGTTACATGTGTAGTAACCTGTCAAAATCTTTGACCGTGTGCGTCTCTGAGTTTTATGTTGTCTTCTCTCTCCAGTCATTGTCTTTCACAGCTCACTGAGCTCAGCATATTGTTTAGCGGTGCATACTGCCATCTGGTGGTGTTTTCATGCAGTGTACAAAAAACATGACATCGATACAGAATCTGTTTAAAGAAGGAGCATCTGTTTCACTGCCATGGCCGTGATCACATTAAGACAGTGACAAAGCCTGAAGCCTGAGAAGAACAGCTGATGATTTTTAAAACTTGCTTGAGGCAGCCACAGTAGCCACACTATGCTTACTGTATAAAACATGGTAGCTGTGTCATCAAACGTGTGCCTTTGTTTTCATTTAAGTCAAACCCTGTGATAGAAAACAGAGCCAAACTCAGTATCATCATGTTGCCTCTAAAACATGATATTCCCCTTAGAAAATCTTGATTGTTTCCGGATTTAAGGTTTAATCAGACCACTGATTGGTAAAAGATGATTTCCTTCTGTGCTGCTGATTGCATAAACAACAATGAAAGTAAATGTGTGAAGCAGAGAACCTGTTTTTTCTTCTTTGCTCCGTTTTTTTTATGTGGTTTGGAGAAAATAACTCAGACAGGAGCCATCTGTTGGTAATTGTGTCTTTAAAGTGTCTCAGAATAATAACATGTAACTCTTGGGACACATTACAGTGCTTACATGTATAGCACAAAGCAGCTAAGAGTAAAGGTTAAAGGGAACTGATCACCTTCTCAAATGTAAACATTAATATGATGGTCCAGATAAGTGGAGTCACACAGTTGATGTTGCTGAACCCGTGGTTAATCTTATACAGAAAGTGTATAAACCAGTGAAAATCTTTGATATCTTTTTATGAGCATGGAGATTTCCCATCTGTAGATGTTGACCAGTTAAGCTGTGGTTGGATAATCCTGCCTTTATAAAGCCATTACTGGGGCAAATATATAAAAACTGGGATATATCCACGCTCAAACCCTTTAGTGGAACATAATAATGGAGACACGAGTCACCATTTTTAGCTGATATGCCATATGAACAGTGACATGCAACAGTTTTTACAAAATGTAGCCACGCCCATGACTCGTTTGATGTGGTGCTAATTTTTTTCGAGCCAAATTTGATTACAAGTTCAGAAAATCCAAACGTAATTGTGCCATCGCCATTAGGGTTGACCGAGTCCATGGTTCTGCAAATGTGTACGCAGGCAGTCCGTCCCTCCTGCTGTCAAATAATTCTAAGCGAGCCTGAAAGAGTACTGATAACTGATAACACTTTTCTCCTTAAACAATCAGCACAACTGTGAGACCAGTAACTTCTTGGTTGAATCAGAGGATAACGGCTAAACCGACTGAACCAACTGAACCTGAGAGTGCAGCCCTAATGATCAGACATGTTTGGTACATCAGGTGGTGGGGATGTCCCCAGATGTTTAAATCAGTATTAAATATGCCACAGCAGTTTTGGGGGATTCTCAGCTGGCACGAGGTTCAATTTTAAGTAGTTTTGAATACAAACAAATGTTGAACACTAAATGAAATTGTATATAATATGCAGAGTCAATGCTGGGGTCAGATTTGGTAATGCTATTAGCCTTCAACCATAAGTCTTTCTTGTGAGTGAGTCAGACCCTGTCATTGGCTAAGGCTTTGGCAGACCACCTTAGCATGATGCTGACACTGGGTTTCATTACTTTTAGAAGTTAGATGATGAAAGACATCTTTCCAAAACATGACTTGTTTGTAGCCGAAGTGAAATGTTTGTAATTGAGCACTGACTGATTAATAAGCAGTCAAAATGAGCTCCATCACTGTGTCACTGATAAGATAAGAAGCCCAATGGCACCAGCCACCTCCTGTTCCACCCTCCATCTGTTCAACTTTTAACTTCTTCTCTCCTTCTGATCTTTCTGTGCAGGCAAACTTGGCAGACTTTGACGGGCAGGTGACTGAGCCAATGATAGACTTACAGGACTTTTAACGAGCGCCTGCTGGGTCCTCCAGTCCGATTTACGAGGGCGTGTGCACCACACGGATGAGCCCGTGAACCCGGATGAGCACCATCGCTGCGATAAACCCTGTAAGAAGAGGACGGCCCCCCTCCCTGGTAAAGAGTTAAGCTGCTGCTCAGTGTGACACTGCTGGCACTGACTGTGGTTGCCTTTAATTTAGTTTACATAATTACATTTAACTCTATTGTCTTAAAGTAATCCAGTCATATGAAACTGACAGCTACTCTACATCAGCACACACCTACAGGAAAAACACTCAGTTATATAAACTCTGTCCTTTTTTCCGACGACATGGAATGAAATGGTATGAAAACACGACCTACATGGTTTTGAATGAGGGTGGACATTTAAAATTCAGGACAGTGAGACGTTTCTGGAGGAGAGGCAGGCTGCAGATTTACATTATCTATAAAAATGTAAGTATTCCAACTTTTTTTCTTCTCATGCAGCTTTCTTTGTGATTAAAAAGAAGGACAGCTTTGTGTTTATTTCAGTCCCAGGTCAGAATCTCTGTATTCTCCTCAATAAATTCATGCATTCTCAGAATTTGTACACAGCAAAATCTCCAGTGTTAAATTAACACTGGAGAGTGTCTATATGGGTCCACACCTCTGAGTGTTAAATACAACACTGTTGAGTGTTAAATTAACACTTTTGACAGTGTTATATGTTTAAAAGTAACCTAGTCAGTTTTGAAGATTAACAATGGCTAACACTGAGCAGTGCTGATTTTCTAACACTGGAAAATAACTCAAAATGTTAGAAATATTAGAAATTAGAAATAACACAAAAATGACCTCATATTGAACACCTCGGAGACGAAGGAAATGATAGTAGATTTGCAATGATTCAGGCCTCCCCGCCATCCTGTGAAAGTGGGGTGGACAAAGAGGTAGTAACAAAATATAAATATCTAGGCTTACACCTAGATAGCAAACTAGATTGGTCCTCAATACAGACAAGCTATGCTAAAAGGGGCACAGTTAGGTCAAGTTTATTTATATAGCACATTTCCAAACAGTCCACAGCTCCACAAAGTGCTTAACAATGCAAAATGCCTCTAAAGCAAATAAATGTAAAACAATGATGCAGTAAAATATAGAAAAAAATAAATAAGTCAATAAAAACAACTAAAAGAACAACTAAGGCTGTTAAAACCAAAATGTTAATGTTAAGTGTGTTGAATGCCAGACCATAAAAATGTGTCTTCAGTAACGATTTAAAATGTGTTTGTGCAGATGCAATATTTAGGGGAAGACTATTCCAAAGTCTGGGACCTGCCACAGAGAAGGCTCTGTCGCCACATGGAATGGATAACATTAGTTTTGAACTGGACCTCGTGGTTTTCTCTGGAGCACAAATAAATAGGAGCTCTGACCAGTAAGAAGGAGCTCAGCTGTTAAGTGCCTTTAAAACAAAAAGTAAGAGTTTAAATTGGATCCTGTAAGTTGCTTCTTTTTGTTAAGAAAACTGAGATTTCTTGTGCTGTTCTATGCTGCAGTCTGCTGGGGAGGAAGAATCAGAAACAAGGATGCAAGGAGACTGAACAAACTAGTGAGGAAAGCTGGCTCTGTAACTGGAGCCTGACTGGACACACTGGGGGAGGTGGCTGAAAGATGCACAATAAAGATGTTGGAAGCCATCCGGAACAGCTTTGGTGACCTACTTTATAACATCCTTACAGAACAAAAAAACAAAAAACCTACCTCTCCATTGCATAATGCAGAGATACAGAAAATCATTCGCACCCACAGCCATCAGGCTTTTCAAGTCTCATTCAAATAGCAGGTGAGCTAAGTCAGACATGAATTTCTCTCTGGGATCAATGAAGTTATTCTTATTCATATTTACATTGACAAACAGTGCAGTCCCTCCACATTTCTGTGAATCGGAAAACTCCTGAAACCAGGTGCAGTGTGAGTGTCTCTGACTATCGCCTCCAGAGCAATAATGATAATGAGGACGAGCTTTGTGAATTCATTAAAATTGAACCATGTGAGCAGAGCTGATGTTAACGCTCTCTGCACGTTAGCAACGTAAAATACTGGAGTGAGAGACTCAGTGATCCGTACTGTAGAAGCTGTACTGGAAGCAAAAGGTGCTCAACATGATGGCAATGAAACTGGCTGCATTTAAACCCTGCAAACCATCAGATTTTTTAAAGAACTCAGAACTTGATGGGCTTCACGCTCACACCTCCTACTGAGTTGCTGAGCAGTTTGCTTCTTTTGGATGTTGCAGAAAATCTGTTGGAAATATGTGATTGTGTCTGAGAGTCTAGTGTTTGTGGACATATGTTGTGTGTTAGGAATAAGAAACTACGATACTGGCATTTAAGCTGGAACTGTACTAATAACTCATATCTGCTTGTGGAAGAAAGAATAGCCCACAGAGAATAATAAAGAATAAAGTTATGGCTTGCTGGAGAGTTTAACTCTGAGACTGCTGTAGTAAAGCGTCTTCTATCCACTGCTACATTTGCATATTTCACTTTGTCGTATTCTAAAAATAATGGAGCCGAGCGTTGTTACTGATTTCAGTGCTGCAGAAGTCATTTGTTCACTTATTGTGTGCAGTTATTTTTGTGTTATTCCAATAAGGATTGATTTTAACTATGAAATGAAATGATAACAGGAGTTGCAAAGTCGTGCAATATTAACAGGATGAAAGGTTGAGTTACCGTTGCCGCTCTCGCTGTTTCCTTTTCAGCTGAAGTTTCTACCCACTAGAGAATGTGAAAATCAATGAAACGGTGCAGACACAAACCCGCTGTATGTTACCTTGACATCAAACATGACATCAGACAGTTTACTCCACTGGGTTAAAAAAGGAGGTAGATAAATGAGTTTTATGCACCGGATGACAGTCCTGCTTTCCTGCAAGATGCATTTAAAACGGTTTAAAAGACTCAAAAAAATAATCCAGTTCTTTTTTTAAAAGCAGAAAACAAGATTTAAAAGTCATTTTTAAAGGTTAACGCTCATCAATCTGTGGCAAGTTGCAATGAGTTCAGCAGCCCGAGGGTGACCGCACTGAAGGGAATTACACAAACTGGTAATAGAAGAAAACATTACAAAGAGTTCGCAATTAAAGTGCGTGTGTGTTTGTGCGAGAGCGTGGTGCAGAGAAACACTGACTTAGGGTAATGCAGCCTTAATAGCCACATTAGTTTCTTGCTCCGGCTGAATCGTTTGAAGCAACTTGGACAAGCAAATAGGTCCATTAGGTAGCTATAGATCTCATAACACACGCTGAAATGGGCCCCTGAGTACAGCAAACCTGCATTCACCTGCACACTTCACTTCTTCTGTTCTCACAAAATGCAAGATGCACAACAATGTGCAGATGCAGTTTGTCTCTCTGATTAATTAACACACACAAACACGCACACAGAGTCGCATCTTTTTTCCCACTGCCACTCCGCGTGTCATTGAAGGCTTTTCTATCACAACTAATTTGCTGCTGCCGCATTCACTGCTGCAGTGACAGGACTTTCCTAATGAGACAGAGTGCTCACAGTAATGGCAGGTGTGGACCTTGAATCAGAATTACAGTAATGAGATGAGCAGGCCTAATGGTCACAAGCAGAATAATAAGAAGTACAGACACAGGATGAGAGCAGCAATAATGAGAGTGAAGGCTGTGAGACGAGTCGGGAAAACAACAGAGCCACGGCAGGAGAAGGTGGCTGCTGTTGTTTTTGGGGACGTCATCTCAAGATTTTACACATCTGAAGGTTTCTTTACTGAATATTCAGCTCTGTCTGATTAAGTAACGTGAAAAAAAAGTTTTGAAGTTTAAGTTTAGTCATGAAAGCGTGGCCTACATACTGAAGAGGCTTCCCTCTCCACCTCTCACTTGTTTGTGCTGTTGAGTTCTGCTGTGTGACAAGATAACGGACTCATAAATAGTCATCATTAGCAGTGAAGCTTCCGTGTTTGAGCTGATACCTGCAGAGCAGTTTGCGCTCAGTTACCATGTGAATGCAACAGTTTGGCATTAGTGTGACAGCAAAAGTTTTTCTTAAATCATTACTATAGTTATTTCCCACCATTATGCAAATTCCCCTCGGTGCTGGAATGAGCTGCAGACTGCAGAATCCCTCATTAGCTTCATATGCTAGTCTCATCACGTGCTGTCTGACTAAACAGGTTTGTGAATGCGTGTTGCTGGTTACACATCCCTGAGGTTGTGGTCTTAATGGTCCAGTGTGTGGAAATGGGGCAGTGGCATTTAACTCGTTTTCGTTTATGGGCAGATGTATCCCAGTTTGGGCTCGGAACAGGAAACTCAACAATCTTTTGCCATTTTCAGTGCAAAATTTTAGCATTCTGTGCAACCCAATATTACAGCAAAGCATATAATAGACCCACTGGTCCATCATGTGGGTGTCATGCTTTACCTCCCATAAGCGTGAAATGTTTAAGTTGCAGCAGAGAGCTACAGTGAATTAAAACCAACAAGTCGTTATTGACCCTTTATGCCAGGTAAGGTTAAGCTAGATTGCTGATCTGTATTGGGGAATGTTTCTTTGAAAGCTAAGGAGCTTGGAAAGAAAAGCGTCTGGACTTCTTTAAGTTGCTTGAAGACGTTTCACCTCTCATCCGAGAAGCTTCTTCAGTTCTAAGGTCAAATGGTGGAGAGTCCCAGATTTAAACCCAGTGGGAGTTTCCCCCCAAAAGAGGGACAAAAGCTGGCTTTCTTTGAAAGCCCATTGCTGTTTTTATGTTGGCTTTGAATTATCGCCCTCTGCTGGTACTGCAAGGCACTTCAAGCCTAGGAGAGACTTCCACAAGATGGACCAGCAGGTCTGTTACGCGCTTTGCTGTGATACTGGGTTGACCTGCAATGTCCGCAACTGTTCGCCATGGTCAGGTGTTAACTTTGTCTAATCCCTTTGTGGTATGACAAACCTTCAGGGGTTACATAAAGTAAAAGTCCAACCATTATACTGTTGTTTTATTCAGTTTTCACATACATCTGCGAGCCCAGGCTCAGAAATGAAAAACTGTAAAATCAAGAAAGCCCTAAATTTTCCATGTCGTGTAGAAGAATGGGGACTCGTCATGCTAGAATCCCACCAGAAGAAAATTTAAAGCTTTTAAACAGGTGCTAGAAATGTTTTATTTCAGCCTAAACTCGATCTTCTCCTAAACCAACCAACAGTTCGACTAAAGAGCACTGGTTTAAAAATACAGACTTTAAGAAAAAAGTGAGCAAAAAATGGTAAAGCTGAGTAAATGAGAATGAAACAAAGGCTACAGTGGCAATAACAACATTTGTTTGAACTTCCTGCCTTTAAAGATGCTGTTTAATGGTTTTAAAGGCCACTGTAGGTCACAACGTGTACTCAGCAGTGTCATCTGCACAATGTCACAAAAGTTTACACATTGCCCTTATTAATATTATTAACATGTAAGATTTATGAAGCTGTGCACAAGTTATAACATATTAATATTAAAAATGCATTAATGGAGGCGTAAGCGTGTTGACAAAGAGAAATACAATGAGTATGACAACAGAGCCTTGACATTTGTAAATGGCCTGCATTTCTAGTCCCTAAGGACCCCAAAGCGCTTCACACTACATTCAGTCATTCACCCATTCACACACACATTCACACACTGGCGATGGCAAGCTACATTGTAGCCACAGCTGCCCTGGGGCGCACTGACAGAGGCGTTTTCTGATGCGTCACAAAGGCTCAAAGATCAGAGAATTGTGTTTGAGACGAGAGGTTGTTCGTTTCTGCTAGTCATTACCATTGCTTGAGCCCAAGACCAAACTCTTGAACCTGCTCGGTGGCCAACAGGCTGCACTGCGGTTTTAGAGGAAGTCCTACAGATACGACTGTTTCATGGACAATTTAAATGGAACAGAGAAAAAGTAAAGTTGTTGAGATTTGTTTGCCCAAACTAGCATTTCTTGCTGATATGTTGGTTGCTATTAATTAAGCACTTGTATGATGTGTTGGTGTTGTCTGCACACCACACCAGGACAGTCATTAGGAAACCCACCAATTCGACCTGCGACTCAGACAGAGGTTGCAGTTTGAAATGCCCTCGCAGCAGAAAGAGCAGCTTTGGGAGTTTGGCTGTAATGGGCCTGTAACTACCACGGCCACAATTGCAATGATAAAGTGGTCACACTCAAACTTGAGGCTACTGCAGTCTCCGTAGAGCTGAAATTACTGAGGTCTGGTTATACAAGATTCATATCCCAATATACTTAATGATGATGCATGATATAAATCTCAGTATCCTCTGTGAAAAGAAAAGTTCAGAGGCTGCTGCGTCAGTTTTACGAAACATAGTTAAACCGTTGTCCATCTTTCTTTGTGCAGTTTAAAATGATTCCAGGTTCATAATTATGAGAACTGCTTCACTGGGTCAACTGTTTTCACTCATCTGGGGATATCTCAGCTTCTTTGCTGTGGAGTTGGATGCGGTTCTGGTCAAACGTCATCGTTTTCCATACATTGTCGTTATCACACCGCGGCCTGCGTATCACATTCATACATAAACAGTAATGGATGTGTCTGGAGTAATGTGGGGTTCATGTTGACCAAGAGTGCTTCGACTATAGCGATCTACCAATGAATAAAAAGCTGGTACTGCCTGCCGTGTTACGGACACAAACTGCAGCACGATGGATTTCAGGCAGATATCCTTCAATTAGGTGGAGGCCATGCAATAATTATATTCACATCTTCACTCCTTTACCTGTTAAGGAAGTGAAGCTTTTATACTCCAGACTCAGTTATATTAAAAAAATGCCATCTTATCAAACTCAGAATGAGTGATGAGAGAAGAGTGGAGAGCTACAAACGTGCAAAATTGTTAATATTTAAATGTTTTGATCATAATTCAGTACTGAAGCACAACCAGTTATCAAAAGTCACGCCGTGCTTCCTTTGAATGCTGAATATTTCTTTGCAGTGATAAGCTTTTTTTAGCCTCCGTCCCCTCAGCTTTTCTATAAAATAATGCAAACAATTTATTTTATAGAAACTTTTAGTACATCACTGCTGCATCAAGGTACCTAAAGTCCAGCCATTCAGATGCTGTAAATATAAAGAAGACTGGGAAAAGGGCTGTCCGCTCCCTGGAGCTGTCTGGCCAAAGCTCCATGAATACTGAGCTTGCGAAGAGTTTCAGGCAAATGCCATAAATATACCCATAAATGTAAACATACTGTTGCTGCTGTTGAACTTTGAAAACACTTTTGGAAGCAGAATAGCTCTTAATGTGTGTGGCGCTCCCTCTTCCCTTCGCTGTAAACTCAAGGTCAACAGACATATTACAGTCCTGACAGGAGCGGTGGACTCAGCCAAGGGACCGAGGACACATCCGGCTGCCGACAGGCTGCTTGGCCTTACTGGCTCCCTCTCTGTGTCGCTTTATAACTTTATTGATCTGGACAAAGCAGTGGAGCAGACAGGCCTATTACAGTGCACCCTGTATACCGCTGTGTTTCTTTCATGGTCATTCAGTGGAAGAGGTGCAGCAACGCCTCTACAGTGATGGGCACAGAGGAGCAAAATGAGGTTTTATTCTCAACAAAATTATATGTATATTGAGAAATAATGCAGAAAAAATCTAATCTAGCAGAGAAGAAGTAATCACAGTGCTATAGTTTCTGGATTCTGTCATTTGAGGGCTGAGCGTTAGCGTTTTGGATGCCATTGTTAGTGTGTGGAGTCAGAGTGAGCTCATAAGCTTATATTAGAAAGCTTGGTTAACACGCTGCATTCAGAAACACATTCCTGCTAATAAGTGCTCAGTAACACACTGATAAAATGCTGCAAAATCACCAAAGATGAAGCATAACGTTTGTGTTTGTACAATTAACCACAGGACAAGCCAAATTATTTATTAGCTTTTATTAAATTTGGTTAAAAAAAATCAGCGGTCGACTCAGATGGAGCTGAGATCTAGCAGGTAGCCTTTGGCTCAAGCTGCCTGTATCAATCAAAGAAGCCACGCCCCTGACAACCAGTATCCTGGTGGATGAGATACAAAAACAAACAGTTCATGTGAAAATGTAAAATATCCATAAAGGTGTTTTTTTTTTTAGATGTACCTCTCAACATTTATCTCTTCTGTAAAGCTGGCCAGTTTAAAACACCTTTTAAATGTGTGCTCGTTACTTCTGTTTCACCTCTGATATTTGAATCAGTAATCCGACACGCTGGCACTTCTAAATGTGAGCACAATTAACATTAAAGTCCCTGCTCTTTTCTGACTTGTCATATTATTTAATGTCAGCAGCTTCAAGGCTTTGGCTGTGCATTTCCTGCTGGCTGTGCAAAAAAAACTTTGGCTACGAGTTGGACTGTCAAACAAAGCTACGGTTTGTCAATTATAATGGTGCTTCTTCAGCAATAACACACATCCACTTTTGATGATAGAGTAGCAAATAAAATGCCTCGAATGGGCTCTACCTCTCCTCCGCACATCACCCCACCCCCACCCACAACCCTTCATCTTCTCCGGAGGTGTTGTTAGCAAAGAGCAGGCGCGCAGGAGGCTGAGTGAGCGTCCACATTTTACAGCCGTGTGAGAACTTTGAAGAATTCCTGATGCTCTTGCACAGCAAGACTGTGAACCCAAAATGTTGCACAAATGATGTTATGATGATGGAGTTTATTTCTAAAGGCACAAGGCTCATTGGTGTTATTATTCAATAGTTGTGCTGAGTCAGCAGTTGTTTTAGTTTTGTTTGGGGAAATCAGGGGAATATGTGCTTACGGATGCTGTTATTATTTTAGCCCTTCAGACCCCCACAGGCAATCGAGGATTTAAGACTAGATACTATTTTAGTCCAACATTTCAAAGTAGACGTCTGGTGCAACAACATCTGGATGGATGGACAGAAGACACTTTTAAGAACTCCAGTTCCATAGATCTGTATGTAGTTGAATTTAGGTGACCAGAACTGACGGTAGTTCAAATCTTAATTCCAGAGGCTGTTCCTCTGTCCTCCACAGTGCGGGCATCATATCTTCCCTGCAGAGTGACTTGGGGCATTGCCTGGAGTTCATGGTTTATGCTGGAGTTCCATGTGAACTCCAAGTGAACCAAAATGCGTCACGTAAGAATGTTCAGTCATTCGTTTGCCAGGAAGAAGGTGTTCTGCACTATTGGAGAACATGAAGAATTTATGTTCATTTCACAGCTAGTATGTAGCCCGTATAGATTTTTGCACATCTGTAGTACCTCGTTGAATCCCAAAATACAAAGCATATGTTTTTAGCTAAAACTTGGAATGTACCCCTGGTGTTGGTTCAGATGGAGGTTGGATCACATTCCCATCATTCCCATCAACCACTCTGGAGTTCATTTGGAACTGCACTGAGACCTTGTTTTGGTCTGTACCCGAGTGCGATCACTGTGTGCACCAGAGAACCACACCAAGGGGAAAATGAGCCAGAGTTCAGTTAAAAAAAAACAACTAGCAGTTAAGAAAACACAATGAGCACTTTGAATACATTTCTGATAGCTGCTGCTGCTTTCTTCTGCGATGTTTTGTGGCTTTGACTTGTTTTGTTTGTGTTTTTTGTTTAGCTGGCTCTGTTTAAGGTTTCACTCCAGTTCCACACCAAACTGGGTAAGCTATAACTGGCTTGACGTTGTGCCACAAAACCAGAAACGGTCAAACCCAAACTCCATTTCTTGTTCAGCTTCACGTTTCTGTGTTAGTTTCATCACTTTCATCAGTTTGTTCATTCTATTCGTAAACCTATGTTACATTTCAGAGTGTGTCGGCCTTCTCTGTGTCTGTGTCAAGTTTTCATGTTCTTCTTGTGCATCCATGAATTTCCTTCAGGTACCCCGCTCTGCCCAGAGACCAAAGGCATGTATGTTAGGTTTGTTAGTGATTCATTGCCAAAGCAAGAAACCCTTCACTACCTTTTAGGTACTTCTGAACCTAAAGACGAAACCTCTCAGGAGAAAATATACTGGATGGGGCAACAAGATGTAAGGCACCATCAGTACAAAGAGATCCCGGCATGCTCACTGGGCGGGACTTTTTTCACAAATCCGAATGCCCATTTTTCGATTATTATATTTCTGTAACATCGCAGGTTCGTCATACCTATCTCGATACTTCATCCATTAGTTTGTGCTCTATTTTTAGTATTTATTTAGTATTATTTAACATTTTCATGTTTTTATTTCTGTGTTTCATTTTCAATATCTGCCTTCTAATTTCTGTTTCTTATTTGCATGCAATTGTTTTGTCTCACTGCGGTATCAGTCCCATAAAACATCACACTCTTATTATTTCAAAGCATTTCTTCACAATGGCTGATTTATTGCGGAGGTATCAGAGCTGCTCAAACAGTGGATAAGCTTTGTGTAGCTTCTGTTTGGTTCCCACCTCCTCGTTGTTTAGTTTGTTAGAGATAATCATGTTTATTTCAAGGTTTTTTCACACTGTTCTCAATTAAAAAGAGTCTCAGTTTCTCAGTGTGGTTAATATTTTCTTTATCTTTCACTCAAAGCATTCATTGTCAAATATGAATTCGTGGCAGCAGAGATGATAATTCTACACTGTTTTCAATTCACAAGGTTAATTATTCCTGATTAAAGAGAGTTCAGCTCAGCTGTCTCAGAGGCAGACACTGGTAACACTGGTGAGACCACCGGTGAAAAAAAAGGGGAAAAGAAAAGAGTGGAAAGCTGTTTATGAAAGGTGTTTCTTAGGCGGGAAACCCTTGCAACTCAAAAGGTGCTGTTCTGGTGAGCCCCAAAGGGCTTTCTGAGCCTCCTGCATGGAGTATTTCTCTGCAATCACAAACTCTGTGTAAACAATCTTGGTATCAAAATAAAGCTAACAGATTTCATCAGAGGTTTAAATACTGCAGCAGTTGTTACTGTGTCAAAGTTACTGAGGCTAGAACACAGATAGTCAGTAATCAACATTTAAACATCATCTGTGCCAAGATTTATGATTCCATGGTGGTCTTCTTTTGTGGCTGGTTCACTGGATTTTGGTCGGAGCGTGTTGAAACTTGGAGTTTGGGGATCTGTGAGAGCCCAGCTAGCTAACCAGGCTTTGGTTCCCTTTTTACATGAAGTCGGGAGAGTTCGTGGCTCCGTTGTGTGTGTTTAGAAGACTTTTGCACAATTACGTAACTGCTCTTTTAATCATTGCTTGTTCTCACTGTGTTTGGTTGTTGTAGAAATGGTTTATATGAGCGTTTAGATTCTAAGGTTTCTGTGGATACCCCACATGTCAATATTTGCGTAAAAAACTTCATGCCACGGAGGGTTGCATACCTCTCAAGAGGTTTGACTAGTATTAAAATGATGCCTGCAAGCCACTCTGCAACCCAATTCCAGCTCTAAGTTTCCATTTAGTTTCTGTGTCTTTTATTAAACTTAACTGGAGAAGTTGTTTCTTTTCTGCCAGGTTTACATTTCCTTAAGGTCTATTTTCTGTTCTATTCAGTTTTCTCTCTGTGCACCCAGTGAGTAGGTGAAATTATTTTGGTTCACCACTGAAACACCAACTGAGCTCTGGTCGTCTTACACTATATAAACATGACAGGTTTTATAGTTAGCTTCTCAGCTAATTCGTTCACGCAACTAGAATCTGTGGTCGTCTTAGCATCCCTGGATTTGCACGCTGCAATGAAAGCTCAGAGAAATTTGGTTCTAATGTGGGATCTCAGTCCTAATCTTACGAATTAGTGAGGATAACTTAATAATGGCAAAAATCTTAACCTAGTTTTGTGGCTGTCTCCCACTGTTTGTCGACTCTGCTGCAGCGGGATGTGTGCTGTAAATGTCAGAGCAATTTTTCATTCTTCATCTGTGCCAAAATGAATTCCTGAGGCCTGACTGTTTGGCAGTAACAGCAGCCTGATCTGCTGCTTGGCTTTGCTTTTGTGTGCTAATGCCCCCCTGAGGAGCCCCAGCAGGTCTGTGTGTGGTGGCTCAGTGAATGTGAATGTCATGGTAATTTTACACTTTATCCCTAAAAGGATGGAGTTATATACTTCGCCTATCTATATCTGCTGAGATTTCATCAGACAGTGGTTCATCTGTGCACATTTCTTTTGTACGTCCTGACCAGAAGAATGTGATCTGGCTTTTTTCAGTTATTCTTCCTGAGAGAGAATTTCTACATCTGTCCTACTCTAAGACACTCAGGAGAATCTCACATGGATTGTACCACATGCTGGTTGTATATTGATAAAAACATTTAATATTTTGGTTTGAATAATGTAACTTGATAAAAATATAATCCAGACTCAGAGTCAGAAGTGTCAGCATGTTTTAAACTAAACAAGTTGCATGAAAATGAAGCCGATGTGGATAAAACTGCAGTTCCTCTGGATGCCACCTGAGGCTGGCTTCAAAAGTGAGTCGTCCCCACAGCCCTGTTAAAATGCCTCAAACTTTAATGCATTAAAACGTATTTATATGTTTTGGTGTATTGATGGTCAGGCTTTAAGTTATGAAACAGTCCAGAAAGAAACCCAGTGCCAAACACAGCAGGCAGGATAAAAGTTCACTAAATCTTCAGTCCAGCTCATATATGATCATGTAATGAAAACAACGGGAATACAACGAAACAGAACTTGAAGAAAGACTTAAAACAGTTTAAAGACGAGTGTCAGGGAGAGCAGTGGAGAATATGAATCCTGTAATTAAGTGTACAGACTGTTCTCATCCATGCTGTGTGTCTCAGTTAGGCCCACATCACTCAACCAAGCAAAGCCATCTTTACAAAATCTGTAGAAATAGGAATTGAATGTGTTACGTTGCTCTGAAAGGGTCCAGGCGATTAGGAAAAGTAACAAAAAGTGTCTGGGTCAGAAAAACGAGACAGAGAGGCAAAATGGTTAAATTAAAGAGTTTTATTAAAGTTTCTATTAATAACTCAACTAAAAGAGACGGACAAGCTGCTATCACCATTTAAAGAAACAAAACAAAACAAGCGTTGGTCAGTAAACTGAAAAGTAACTAAAAAGGATTCGTTGCCAAACACTCGCCCACACAGGCCCTAACCCAGCCAGGGCCGTGACAAATGTAACAAATCTCCAAATGTAACAAATCTCCAAATGTAACAAATCTCCAAATGTAAATGCAAATCTTTTAAGCAATATGCTTTCTCGACATCTGCTGATGACACAGGAAACCTCCAAAACCCCCTTGTTGCCCCTGAACGAGTTTTGAGTTCTGCTTGTAATGATGCTTATATTTGAATATGTGAAGTCCGAGTACTGGCCAGTGAACCCTCTGATGTCTAAATTATAATTCCTGAGAAGTAGCCATCACCCTAACCCCTAATTTCCTACATTTTGGAGAAAATTAAATGCTAAATGAGCAGTGACAGGGCTCTGTAAGTTGTTGCTAAACCCTCCTTTAGTTACACTGCAGTGGGCCTGGGCTGCTGGAGGCTTCCCCAGTGAGGTGAAATGAACGCAATTACTGAAAAAATGTTTATTTGGAAAAAAGCGATTAGTTGTAATTTGTCAACAGTCAGCAGAAATTTAAAATGATTTAAAAGCTGATAAATCTCCAAACATTGATTGTGTTCATCTGGACGTAGCGTTTTCAGTGGGAGGAACATTTCCTCACTCATCCAGAGGACTTCTTCACCCTCAGCTACCTGCAGCTTCAACCATCCTTTTTAAAACAAAACGTTTGCACAATGACTGAAACTAGCACCACTGACAAACAATGTGCTGCGAGGTCACTTCCTTTATCATTAACCATCAACTAATTTGGGGGTTTTCTTACCTGGATGATTGAGCATGCATCAAGACAAAAGCTGCAGCGGTTAAATCCAAGCAGGGCTTGAACAGTCTGCGTGGAGCGTAGAGAGGAATCCATTTTCTGAAACATAATCTCAAGACCACCAGCTGCCAACACTTTAGCTTTTTATTGGCATTTTCTAATTTATCTGCACTCATGGGAAGCCTTGGCACAGATATCAACTGCATGTTATCAGGATAACCGTACGTTTCACTAGAGGCCAAGAAAGAAAAAAGGTTCCTCTTGATAACTGATGGATTCCAGATAGTTGTTAAATTATCTATTATCCACAGCTGCTTTGATACTGATTAATAACTTCTGCAAAATGTATTAAATTGGGGCAGTCAGAGTCTGATATGCAGTCTTCAGTTTCAGAATGCCTGTGATGTAAGGAGCCTCACTTCACTGTTTGCTGTCATTAAATCACCATAAAGCATGCAGGAACTCTTTGAGGCACTCTTCGTATTAGCTCTTCGTATTAGCTGATGGTTGAAATGTCCCCTAAAGATGTGCATGTTTGTAAAACTAAAACAATTGTTGGTGGTCACAATGTTATCACCATTTTGTCAGTAAGCACACTTCACCTGTTGGTACTTCACCTGTTGGTGGGTGTTTTTCACTCACTGGTTGCTCTTTTTTCCCTCGTGCGCAGCTTCACAGCATGTTTGAGCTTCCAGTGGCTCTTATTTGTTTTCCAAGCTTTTTGGTTTCAGATTCGGACACCACATTTATTTGTTAAAAAGCTCCAGTCGCATTTTCACGTTTGCATTCTGCACTTCACAAACCTCACTCCTACTCACTTTCCTCAGTTTGCTCCTGTGTGCGGTGGTTCTTGATGAATGAGAGGCGTTTTCCAACTGTTGAGCTTAAGACTGCTTCACTGCGCTGAACACTGATATGAGGTCGCGGGTGTGAGCTCGTGGTGGCTTTACACTTTGGTGGTCGTACAGTGACAGGGATAATTTGCCACAGTGGGATCTGATTTCCACAGTGATCACAGAAAATATTGTTGGACAGCTTAATTAGTTTCATTCAGCTTCACGCTGATAACATTCCAGAGGTTTGCTAATTCAAATGAGGGTCAGATTTTCTCATTTTCATTTTTTTCTGTTCTTTTTTTCCTGTATGAAACCAGAAAAACAAGCGAAAGAAATGGAATGAAAGTGTGTGAGGGCGACAGATGAGAGTCGTCTTGATTTTAAACAGTAAACTGAAGGAAATTCAACACCAGCCACAGACAATGGGATATCAGTGTCAGTTTAACAAATAGGCTTTACAAGTATATGCTGCTCAATGCAAGAGGGGAATTAAATATAGTAAGTCACCTTGATAAAGAAAAGAAGAACATAGTATGTCACCCTGGACAGGTTAATATCCCACTGAGCGCGTGCAGCAGAGCTGTGGCATATATAACGTTGCCCAAATGAAATTATCTCAGGAAGTGTGTACCAGCTGAGATGGAGACAGGAGAAATAGATATAGTAAAGTGAAATGCAGATCAGGTGTTTTGTGAGCAGCTCTGAATTTGCAGGACAAACTCGACCCAGGAAAAATATAAATGCATACAAATCTCTTCACTCATACATGTTTGCAGTCATGTTCTAAATATTTGATACTGATATGCTTTGATTAATTTGTGTGTAACACGTTAGTGTTACAATAGAATAATGTGCTGCCTATAGCATAAACAGGAGCTGTAGAGGGCTGTGATAAACAAGGCCAACTATAAAGTGCCGGAGCTTCCACACATAGATGCCGGTCCATAATCGTTCACTTATTCGAGGCAAAGTGTGGACCGTGCTGATCGATGTAAAGCCTATTTTACAGATATGTGTTTGTGTCACTTTGCGTAAGATTACAGCCTTAGCGAGGATGCTTGTGTGCGGTGCTCCAGAAAACCAAAGGCATGCAGCTCAGTGCGGATGAATCTGCAGGGAGCCCTTCACTTTCGAGCTGTTGTGCTTCAGACTCGAGCAAAGCACAGAAAGTGGCTTCAACTGACTTTTTATTTTAGCACCACAAGCAAAAGCAGCCCACAGAGCTGTTGTTTGTGACATCGCCCCCTGATGACAGTAAACAGCTACAGCATGTGAATGACAGCCTGCACAGCCATCCATAGGATCTGTGTGGGACCAACCCCAAAGCATGAAAAAGCCATGAAATCTGCACAAATCCCTTTGCTTTACTTCCAAAGGCGTCTACAGGAGCCTTTGGACTAAGACCACCAGGTACTGGAACAGCTTCTTCCCCACAGCTGTCAGACTCCTGAACTCTGCCTCCTGACGTCTGACCCACGTTAACACATGGACTGAACATACACACACACAATGGAAAACCGTACCCTCAAACACACAATAATAACATGGACTGAACCACCACTCACAACCACTAGCACTTTTTATAGCCTCTGTAGAAACTATCTACACCCTCACTTATCTTAACTGCACTACTGTATAGCTCTGTGTAAATAATCATTCTGTACATTCGATAATTTTTAACCCTACAACTGTTTACAACTTGCATAGTTCCCATTTCTGTATAACTGTATATCTCCGATTATTATTTATTTCATATTCTGTATAGTTTTTCATATTTATATCCTGTTCATAGCCTGTACATAGCTTGTACTCACTACAGCCTGTACATACCTATAGTTATAGAATATTCACAACATACTTCATACCGTGTACATTATAACATACCACAATAGACCCATTTCTGTAATATACAAATTCAAATTCAAATTCAAATTTTATTTGTCACACACACACAACCATACACAGTATGACATGGGGGTGAAATGCTTGTAGCTGTACAATGCCCGACCATTAAATGACAGAAGAAAAGTTTTACAATATTTACTACAAAAATTTACAAATTAACTTAGGAATTAACTTAGGAATTTACAGTAAAGAATGTGCAAATAGCAGAAGAGATTATTGTATTGTATTGTATCTTTATTTGTTTCAGACATATAAAACAAAAAACAATATATACACACTACATATATTTTCATTTACAGATACGAATATATATGTAGATATACACACACACACGTATGTGTTCAGATAAACAAAAAATATATAATGAAATAAAACAAAATCGTCTGACATAATGTAACAATGTTTGGTCAATGTTTGGATTATAAATTATAGGAATTATAGAATTATAGGAAATGTGTGGTGGTGCGTGTGGTGACGTGTGTGAGAGTCCAGTCTTATAGTGACGTGTTTGGGAGAGTCCAGTCCTACACCTGGTTCAGGCCCCGAATAGCCTGGGGGAAGAAGCTCCTCTTCATTCTCTCTGTTTTGGCCTTAAGGGAGCGGAAGCGCTTCCCAGACCTCAACAGTGAGAAGAGTCCATTGTTGGGATGGGAGAGGTCCATCATAATCTTCCTAGCTTTGGACTTGCACCGCTTGGTGTAGATGGACAGCAGGTCAGGGAGCTCTGATTGAATGATGCGTTCATACTCACATATCTATATTATTGCTAATATATATTGTAATATATCTATATCACTAAAGCACTTCTGGATGGATGCAAACTGCATTTCGTTGCCCTGTACCTGTGCATGTGCAATGACAATAAAGTTGAATTCTATTCTAATTCTATTCCACACCAGGTTTCTCTGAAACTGAAGCCTGTCTCGTTCTAACAAAATTCTCAAATAAAAATCTTGCCAATTACCTTTTTTTCTCTTCTCATTTATCTTCCACATCCTTGTTCCAGAGAGCTAACTGACCTGTTTCAAACCTCAAAGCTTTATCACCCTTTTTTTAAAAAACATTTCTCCAGTGCAAAGCTGATTTTAGCCACTGGTAACTGTAAATGCCATCTTATATGCAGGTAATCTATTATGAACCCACAGGGCCTTTATCAGCAAATAGCAGTCCTATAAATACACATGTGAAATATATAAAACCATGAAACATAACTGCGCCATCCTTCAAATGTTGCTTTGTTTTTGTTTGTTTTAATTGATTTTTATTTTTGTAATTTTCCCTTTCAAACTCTTGCTTCAAGTATCGAGACTCTTGCTCTGAATCAAACTCAAGTAAAGACCTTTAGTGGGATTTGAGCTCTAATCTCGTAGTCTAGTTTGCAGAGTTTAATTAAATGTGGATCTGAAGTAAATCTTTGTGCGTCTTCCCGCTGCTGACTCAAAAACACTGAGCTCCTGCTCTCAGCCACAGCTAACGATGCACAGTCAGCTCTGCGCCGTGTCGCAGTGGATCTAAGGGCAAAGGGATATTGTGCTTTGGTGGACACAAAAAGATGGGTCATTTGTTAAAGTTGGAGTCCCAGTCTTATCGAGCCACGGGCAACATCTTTAATTTGTAGCGCTGAGCAGTGTTTTCAGCAGCAGATAACAGAACAGTCTTGTGTCATGAAATTTCTTACGTGATGTAGGTCTTGTCCAGAATGCTGCTTCTTTTACAAATTTAGTGCTGAAACTCATTATTTCAATACAATTAGATGTCCTGTTATGCTTCACTTGTTTTCTTCCATATGTAGTGTACACTGCTGGTGGATACTGATATTAAATCTGGCCAAAGGTTTCCAAAAGTGACATCAGTGTATGTAAAAAAAAATGTGTGTTATGTCAGAAGGGATTTCCTTATATAGTCGTCAGGCATACTGAGACTCCACCCACTGGCTGTTTAACCCTTCACACTGTTAGGTGCAGTTAATTTGGGGTTAAAAGTGAAAGGAGCTATAAGTGCTTTTTTGACAGGATGAACCGATTTGATCAAATCCTAATTGTGCAGACGGATGTGTAAAGAAGCTGTTCTCGTTTGGGCTTTAAAGAAAAGTGTACATGACTTGTAAATCCAAATCCACTGGTGTTACGGCCTTTACGAGCAGCGGCACGCTGACTCAGACAGGCTCAGACACACACCAGCACTCAGAGTTCTGGATGAACATCCAGGGTTTTGGAAGTGAGGCAAACATTGACATATAGCAAATGGTGAGCTAACTGTGTTGCGGCACTGAGAGGCTGTCTGGATTTCACACTGTGTGGTCTGGCAAGTCTGTTACATGTCTGACTGACGAGGATGTATTGCAAGGTTTGCCAGCCAATGCAAACCCGGGAGCAGCTCATTTTCTTTTCCCCCTTCACCTCTGAGCACACCTCATTAAAGGGAGGATGTGAGCAGTGCGTTTCTTCACAGGGGATGCACTTGGATCTGCCGCTTACAAACTAAGGCTTAATGAAGAATTTCAATCCACTGTATCATTCTTTTGCTGGCCTCAGATACAAAGTGAAAAGGTAACATAGAAGTCTCTGTGTGACTGGAGTTTAAATCAGCTGCAGTGGCGGGTTTTCCAAGACTTCCGGTGTAGCCTTGATATCCAGCGGGTGGATCGCAATTCAAGGCCCACTCATTGTTTACAAATGTACTTAAGAAGCGTAGTATATAAAAAGGCTTCCAAAACTGATGATGCATTTCAGTAAATGTGTTTCCTCCTTGCATGCATATGTAGCTTAGATACGATTGCCTATCTGTGTATTCTAAATCCTGATGGTTTTAGTGTGTGAGCAGCTGAGGTTAGTGGCGTTTGCTGACTGCACTGTCTCGTTGGGAGCATGGAGGGCAGTGAAGTGACGCTGACCCAATCAGGCCCTAATTTAAACGAGGCGCCCTCAGCCTCCAGCCAAAGGCCAAACTCACCTCGAGCTCAGAGTAACAGGAAGAACATCGCCAGTGTTGGACAAAGAAGAATTTAGAACAGAGTAATGGAGATGATATAAATGATGACTTGGGTCATATTTTGATGCGATCATAGCAGACAATATCTGGTCAGAGAGTAAGTAAGTTATTGTAAGTACAAGTAAGTGGTAATTTATTTATTTATTCGTTTTTACCTTTAGCTTAGTGGTTAAACAGTGAGTTATTCTTTTTTCACTTCCATACACTCACAGGGAGGCACTGGGGACAGTTTGGGGTCCAGTATCTTTCCCGAACAGCGCACTGGATGAATTGTTGGAACCACTGACATTCCAGAGAGGGCTGTCTAAACATTTGACTTATCATCAAATGTTTAGACAGCCCTCTCTTCCTGAGCAACAATATCAATAATCACTTCCTTACCTGCAGATTCTATAGATATTCACTTATCTTCAGATAGAGACTACCATAGTTGTATCACTGAAATAATCAGCTGTTTGCTATCCTAAATAGTATCACATACTAGTACTCGTATGTACGAGGTTGTCATACCAAGTGCAGATGTGTGCTTGGTCCTCTTCACTCCTTCAGATAAACGAATGAGGCAGGAGCTCAAAGCAGCAGAAAACAGAAGGAGAGTGCTGCTGCCTGTTGATTTGATTTAATGTAACGGTGTTTGCAGAGAGGCTTGTTTGTCTCCTCTGCTGAACTTTTGTTTCGCTGGGCGTGCGCGTATGTTGGTGAAGGTCTCAGCTGTGTGTGGGGACGGCGCGGTGAAGGAAACATAACAACAGACTGTGTAAGGAAGTAGAGCTGTGATCCAAAGAAAAGGAAAAATCCAAAAGATCTGAGCGCAGATGAGATGACTTTACATTGTTGTTGGTGTTTGTTTACTGTATGGTCACCAGTAGCTGCAGGATCAATCATTCACTCATTTATATGTATGAGGTTCTCATGCTGGTATTGCCTGGTGAATGGTTCACACTCGTACCAGTAGCACTGGGACTAGTGGCGATGCTACTGTTTTCTTTCTGACACTTGGACTGTAAAGATTCTCCAACCTGATGTAAACTGCATTGTTTATTGTATTTCACTGGTAGAAGAAAAGTTTCAAAGCTTTTAATCTGATGTTGTGCTTATGACAGTGCAGCTCTGGAATCTTACACATACTATCATCCACCCCGACCTCTTTCATGCATTTTTCTCTCCCAATGAAACATCAGTTCGACTGAAACTGAAGTCTCTATTCATGATTTATCTCGAGTCTTTTATCACGCGGTTGAAGTGGTGTCTGATTTTTGTTTCACTTAAAATCTCCTTGAAATAAATGGCAAACAACAGGATGATTTAGATCACTTAACAAGAGCCAAACTGCAAGTCAGGGAGAGCTTTCAAACTATAATCTGCTGATGTAGTCATCCACAAGCTCTCTACTTCACATAACGGCGGCATTGTTTTCAATACTGGCATCAAAAGAAAGCGATGGAGAATGAACTTAACTACTATTTGACTGAAATTCCAACTTATTTCTAGTGAATTTGGCGTTACAGCATTTTAAACCAGTTTATTTATTTATTTTTACCATCTTGTCTGCCATGCTCCTCGCTTGGTGACTAACTGCAGTTTCTGTTTTACATATGCAGCAGGATATAAATTAGCATAATTACGTGTAAAGGTTGCTTTAACTCGACACTGTGAAAATCACTTGGACAACATTAATGGTGAGATAGACTTAAATGTAGGCCCCACACATCACAGGAGCAAAGCCAGCAGCACCACGCATGTTTATTGGTTTGTTTATTGAAATTTCTTTCATTCCTTCCTGTGCGCACTTATCCCTTCTTTCTTAATTTTCCCATTCTTCTCCAGTTGCTCGTCTTCCTCCTGACTCGTAGAGCTTAAATCAGGCAGCAAGGAGAGAGCAGATAAGGCCAAGGACTTGTAAGCTTGTATATCACTGCAGACAGGCAGGATTGCCTTTATCTCTGAGGAAACCCAACACCACAGGGCCTTGCTCAAGGCTGAAACCAGTAAAGCTTCCCCAGTAGATCCCAGTACACTTCCCAAAGCTGTAGCACAGAGCCAGCTTTATTATCGACCCTTGTTGCCTGGGAAGATATATGATACTTTAGATCGCACGCACACGTACACACACTTCAGATGCAATAGCAATTCAGTTTCCTCCGCTCCTTCATTATATGTGTGTTTACTGCATCTGAGATAATGGCCTGTTCCTATTGGCTAAAGCCTTTGCAGTATGTAATCCTCAGGGACCTATCAGAGCTCAGCGCTGTCTGGGGAGTGCTGGGCTGAATGTACTCATACCCTGTGGGTAGTCCGCCGGGAACTTCTTTTTCCTGTGCTGGGAAGTCAGTGAAAATGAGGTGCGTACAGATCAGGGTGTGTGTGTGTGTGTGTTTGTGTTTGTGTGTGTGTGTGTGCGTGTGTGTTTGTGTGTGTGTGTGAGAGAGAGAGAGAGAGAGAGAGAGAGAGCAGGGGTTAAGGCTGTAGAGACCAACAGAAATTTCTCTGTTTTCTTTTAAGTGTTGTTGCACCACAGTGGATCAGTGGCCAGAAGGAAAGAAGGAAACGTATACGTGCACGGTTTCCTGGCACAGTACTTGTGATACAGGTAGTGATAAAGGTTAAGTATTTGGGTCAATAGGTGGGTGAGGATAGAAGATTTTATGACTTCAACAAAATAAGCACAAAGTATCTCGAGTTCTTGCTCTTGAACGGAGCAAAAAGAGAGCAAAGTTTGAGGGGATGTGCTGACTGTGCCAGGCTGTCGTATCACAGAGAACCGATCATGAAAGCAAAGTTTTGGCAGTAAAAGATGGATTCATGGATCTGCTACAACAAAAACAATAGCAGTCATTGTGCTGCGTTGGCCAAACATGGCACATCCAACCAACAGGTAGCCTTATGCTGTGATGAGTAAAGTAAAAACAGCTCATTGCTTTCATCATTTCTGTGGCTTCAAGTGAATTTTGATGAATAAAGCTGTTTGTAAACTTGTTTTTGGCAAACTCGCTCAGCACTTTCTGAGTTAAACACAAAGGAAATGAGACAACCTGTTGCTTCTGTTGCCAACACACTGCCTGCAGTCTCTCTGCAGCTTATTGTATGTTTTATAAGATATAACTGCTTGTTATGATGAAAGTATTAAACTGTTACTTTTTAAAGGATTCTTTAACTCTTTACAACCTAAACCATAAAATCATTTTCAATTTTTTTGAAAATGGAGGGTTTATTCAACCATCTGACATTTTTTTTCTAATAATTAAATATCAGTTTCCAAAAATGAATTGTAATTTGTATAATTTGTGCTACATCAATCTCAAAAACGAATCTATCAAATACAGTACACTAGGAGTTAGGGGATTTAAAGAGCTACCGGGCACACTAAAGTCTAAAGTCATCACGTTATGAGTTCGTTAGTAGAGTTCGTTGGACATGGTTATTGTCAGTTATATTCTTAAACAAGAAAAAAAAGTTTTTATCACACAGACTCTGAAACTGCTGGAAAAAGTGCTAACATTGGAAATCGCGCTCACAGACGTAGTTTTTAATTTGGTGAGTCAGCGCCCAGGGTAGCTATGAGCACAGAACATGAGCGATCACAAACACTGATGGGTCACTGGCAGCAGAGTGGCAGAGATTTTTCCAGGGACAGTGATTTTATTTTGCAGAGAACTAATAGGTCAGCATGCTGATTTCTCAGATCTCTCTCTTATTTTGAAAACCCAACGTGTTCTGTACCAGTATTCGGCTCCGTCATAACTCCTCGAAAGCTCACTGAGAGCCTTTAAGAGCTTGTCAGCCTGTGATATTTGAAGGTGGCTCCTTCTCCTCACCTTCAAGTTCCTCTGGTTTCTTTTTCTTTTTTTGTCCGCTTTCTCTTCCACAGCTCGTCTTCTGTCCCACACCCCACAGCCAGTCACAGAAAATGTCTGCTCCCTGAGCCTGGTAGCTGGTAAAAGGGAGTTTTTCCTTCCCACTGTTGCCAAGTTCTTGTTTATAGGGGATTGTGTGGTTTTCTCTTTACCTTAGTCGCCTTGAGGTGGCTGTTGTTGTGATTTGGCACTTATATAATTACACTGAATTAAACTGAGTTGGTGTCTATGCCTTCGGCCTGCCTGCTTTTGCGAAACACACTGGGTGCACAGTCTTCATTCTTCTTCTTCCGGCTGTTCTCTTCGAGGGTCACCACAACAGACCGTCTGCCCCCATCTCGCTTCATCCCTAGCATCCTTCTCCATCACACCAGCCCTCTGCATACATGTAAGTGGCCGATACTGTCGGTTAACACACTATGTCCGGCACCTTATAGGAAAAGTGCGATGGATTAGTGTGTTTTCTTGACAGCTAGCAGTTATGTGGTATTGACATTAAAATTGCCTTGCTGGCTTGTGAATCTGGGAAGCTATCTAGCTTTTTTAGTCTCACACAAACACTCCTTCAGATTTTTACATAAAGGCTGGCAGCACAATGTTGGCATCATGTCGCACAATATGATGACATCTTGCCATCTGATATGTTATTTACACATCAGTGTGGTTACAGCAGAAAAGATCTTCACAGTCTGAATATGTAAATGCGACAAGAGGAGGAGGAGCGGGAGGGAGGAGGGCTAACAGCGATCCTGTGTGGGACGCGATGTGTCGTAAATGCTGATTACAGTATCCTGCCACTTCCATCTCTCCAAACGTATCGCTACTCGATGACAACCGCCTCACCATCCACCCCCACCCCCACACCATCTATCTTTCTCCCATCTGTTTCCCCCACTCTCCATCTTATTTACTTTAGGTGAAGCTCCAACATGAAGCTGTGGTGTTGCTGATGCGATCTCTGATTGCAGCATCCCACCACTTCTGTCAGTCACAATTCATCACTTTATCCGTTCCTCTCTCCCTCCATCCTCCTCTTTCTCTCCTTCTCTCGCTCTGTCTTTGTATTTATTTGTTTACTTACCAAAAGAACGATTTGATATGAAGAAAAGATGGAGCTGATGTTGCTTTAATGCGATTGCGACATCCCACCCTTCCTGTCAGTCATAATTTATCATTTTAGATGTTTCACCCTCTCTCTTTCCCCCCTTCCCTGTCTTCCTGTCTCCTGCACGTTGATTTAGTGTGAGAAGGATGTGATGAGAATTAGCCTGCTGACGTGATCTTGTGATGTTGATTGCAGCATCCCACCACTTCTGTCCACCGCAATTTAGTATTCGTTGCTATGCCAGCCCACTCCTCCTTCTTCCGGTGTCTGAAGAACATTTTCTTCTCAGACTTTTTCAAAATGATAATTATGACAAAATAGTTTTGTCGAGGCTTGTTAGTGCACTGTGTATCAGCACGAAATGTTAATATATTGAATGTGTGTAAAAGACTGGATTCATGGTCTTTTCACTTCTCATCCACACTGAAATTATTATGAACTTTCAAATAGTCCAAGAGACACTTCTCAAACCTCCACAGCCTCCAAATGTGGATTTTTATTGCTATTCTAATCTGGAACATCACATCAGCTGGTAATATCCACTGGAATGATGTCAGCTGCCAAAAACAAGTTCAGACAGCTGATGAGGTTTGAAAAGAAAGACATATTTTACTACTGTGAGCTAATGCTAAAGCTATTTATTAGCGCTGTGGGACTTTTTTCCCCGTTTCTTTTGGCTATGCTGCTTGGGCCCAGTGCAACAGGGGGGCTGTTTTGTATGTCCACATCCAGCACACTCTCACACTACTCTCTTATTTGGGTTTGTGTCGACCTGCAGAATGTAAATGAACAGACAGACAAACGCTCACCTGGAAACATCAGGCGAGCGTTTGTCTGAACGCTTGAAAGACAGCAAAAAGTTGAACAAATGTTTCAGAATAAGGCTCGATTTCATTGCATATCCAGAAAACGTGCTGTACGCCTTAAAGGACAAAGACCTAGAGTTCAACGCGTGCTGCACACGTGAGCATCGTCTGAATGAATTTAACATGCAGGACCAGCAGAAAGTAAGAGACAGCAGTCCCAAACAGCTGCTTAAACAGGCTCTATGAGTGCGACTCGTTTCCATTTGTTTTTAAACTTAAAAGAAATAAAGCTTTGATATTTACAAAGTCTTCTAATATTAAAAAATGTGATGATATGTCCCAGACCTAGTTTTACATTAGTTACTTGTTTAAATTTAAAGTGTGCATGTTGTTGTTGTAGTTAGGGAGCCGAAAAGCCTTTTGTGTTTTTGAGCTGCACTAAGATTTTATTTATATAGCACCAAAGCACAACAACCCCCTCACTGTGTTTAATACTGCACGATACACAGCCCACAGTAATGCAACGATCCATTTTATTGTGTCAAATGCTGCAGTGAACCTCTGAACTCTCAGCGCTGTGGCGCAAACGTCCTAAGAACAGACATACGCATTTCTTCGGTGAATCTGTGTGCAGAGTTGCTCCTCGTGATTTCACATCGATCGTGTTATTAAAACGCATCCGGTCAACAAGCCGAGAACATGCTTCTTCCAGAAGATCAAAGTAACCGTTTAAAAGTAGCTGATGTCTGTTTGCTGTGTTTGGGACACAACTTTGTGGGTTTTTTTAATGTAACTCAGAGAGAACTTCAAGCTGAGGAAGGAGCAAAAGTCTGTGTGAACGTGATGAATGTGGGTCAGCATGATTAGCTCACATGCTTTATTAAAGCTCTGTTTCTGTTTCTAAGTTCAGGGATAAGAGATGAATCCATTTCCACCACTCGACTTTGTTATGGTGGAAGTTACTTAGTTAGTTTATTTGCTTGTTTTAATCAATTTTAAATCATGCTTTTTATTTGTTCTTGTTTCTAATGTCTCTGTAAAGCACTTTGAATCACCTTGTTGTTGAATTGTGCTATACAAATAAACTTGCCTTGCCTTGCCTTGCCTTACTTTCATATATCATTAAAACAACTTTTAACTTCTGTGCATGACTCCACAGCTCAGTGTGAATTACTGGGACAAATACCAGCAGCAGTACTGGTTATAATGGGTGTTCTACACTGATTAGAAACATTTACTTTCTTTAATGTTGTTGCGTGTCTGTTGCATCACTATTAATCATGATGAAGGAAAAAAATGAAGCATAATTGTAAGTAATAGAAATGAATGACTCTGATTCCCTTTGTCTGTTCTGTGTTTCAGTGTATGATCCTATTATGACCTAAAAGAGCAGTGAGATTGTGTCATTGCTGTAACTGGTATTAATGGCACTCATACTGGTGACTGCA
Source organism: Aulonocara stuartgranti (assembly GCF_965226115.1). NCBI lineage: Eukaryota > Metazoa > Chordata > Actinopteri > Cichliformes > Cichlidae > Aulonocara > Aulonocara stuartgranti. The sequence goes on from NC_138950.1 coordinate 3,344,074, forward strand.
TGAAATTTTGAAGTAGTTTGAAGCCGCCTTATAACCATCAGAAGAGCTGAGTGCAAACACCTCAGGGAGCTGTTTACAGAGCAATGTCAGCCACACAGAAGATGAAATACTTTATTATGCACTTACGAGGCAGTTATACTAATGTAGTGCTTTTGTACCTTTGAAAAGTATATTTACAGGCCTTTCCAGGAAAAAAGTACAAAGTGTCCTGTAGCTCTCTGCTAAGCTACAGCTTCATGTACCCGAGTCACTGCCCTGGACCTCTCCACTGTGTGTCTGTGCATTGGAGGTAGAGTACAGTTTATAAGTCCAGCTTGGTTCCCAAGCTGCCTGCCGTTAGCTAACAACACTCGAACCTTTATCCATCTCGCAGCTACAACCCAAATAGAATCACTGGTTAGTCTAATATTCATGTGGACAGATGGAGGAAACAGGAGAAAAGGCAGAGGCAGAGCTAGAAAGATATGGAGACAGATACAGAAGGAAGCTTGTTGGAATGAATGCTACATGGTTTTATTTAAGTTACATCAACAGTTAAACTCATTGAAGTACATCATTTATTTTTCAGTCTGAGCACACGTTGTCTCCCGCACCTAAAAGAAGAAACTGTGTAACATTTACCTTTTACTGCACAATCTGTGCACATAGTTTAGATGTGTTAAGGTTCAAAATTGAGGAAGGAGAATACAAACCACCCATGGTCCAGGAGCTCTTGGTCAAACAATGATTTTAATGAATACACACGTGTGGGAAGACAACTCTGTATGCAGACAGCAAGTAGTCTTCGACTTAATCAAAGCATAAACAGATATTTTATAGCATCAGGGTTTGATTTACTGACGCCCCTTCATGTGTCACAGATACATTTTATACATAGATCAGATCAACACCACAATGACTTTTAACCCAGAAAATCATCTTCTATTTTCATGGCCGATTCCTCCGGTCAACCTTTCAGTTCCTCTTTCTTGCCGAGAAGACAAGGACGGTTCCTCTTTTACCGAGACACTTTTGCAGTTACAACCAGACATGACTAATCTCTCCTCTAAATAAATTTAACTCATGTGTGTGTGTCACGACCTCACATGCTCTTTCTCAATTCACCTGTTGTACTTCTGACCTTTCACCAGACCAGAGGCTCACTGAGACTATATGTATGTCTTCTACTAAATAAATGTTTTAACCAAGAACCTCTACTAAAACCTTAATATAAAATGACCTGATATATAAGTGTTTTGTAAGCATGTATTGCAATTCCTTCTATGGCTCCAAGTCACTTGCACAAAGCTTCCAACCCCCAATTAATTGACCGAGCTCCAACTCTTTAATAAGCACAGATATGCACTGTGTATAAAATAGTCATAACTGCACCTGAAATACAAGGTCAACATAATAACTGTATGCATAACATCTTAAGGCCTTCTTAAAGCTATCTGTTACATTGTTAAAGCCTCGTCTTAGCCTGCTGCTCAAAATAACTTCCTGCTTCTGCAAACTCTCTGCAAGCCTGTTTCCTGTCAGCCTGTGACTTTTAGCCTTTCTGAAAGACACACACTGTTCAACCCCTGAATGCAATATAAACTCCAGATTATATTATTAATGCAATGGTAATGATGACAATTATTTAACAATAGCAGTAAAATAATTTCCCTGCTCCACAGATGTTGTGTGCTTTGTTGTTTTGCACGTAACTGATGTCTGTGTGTGGGTCAGTACATTAACACTCACACATGCCAATACATGTTCACACACAAGAATGTAAAAATAAACATGCACGTGCACTTAAACACACACACACACAGCTGGTGCCATCTGTTGAATCACAGTAGATTAGCCTGTTGGTGGCAGCAGCCTCATCGCTCTCTCTCTCTCTCTCTCACACACACACACACACACACACACACACACACACACACACAGGCTGTGATGTGCCAGTGTCTTGGGGCCGAGTATGACAAGGTGTCAAAGTGTTTTGCTCTGCCTGCCAAGTATCTCTCTCGCTCTCTCGTCAGCTCCGCCTTCCTCCCTACCTCTCGTCTCATGTCTCCTTTTCGACACGTTCTGTTGATCTTCACTGTATTTTTTGTCAAAAATAATAGTAAAGAATATCAGTATTATTTAGCATCTTACATACAGCATATCTAAGATAAGGTGATGAGGGCACACTGACCCAGGCAATAACTCACCATTAGTACTGATGAACTGTGGTTGCTGGTGTTCACTATAAGCCATTATCATATGACTGGACTGAAAACACATCCCTCTGTGCTGTTAGTGAGTCGGGCATTTGCATCTACTTATCAAGGTCAAGCATTCAGTGTCCTTTGACAAATTTAAAAAGTTGTCTTTACTTAAAATATTGATAAATAAAATCTACATTACCGTATTTTTCTGGCAATACGGCGCACCGGATTATAAGACACACTGTCGATGTTTATAAGTGTGGCTTATAGTGCGGAAAATACGGTACTTTGCAAATGATCCAAAAAGCTAAAGCTACTTTTTTAGCGTGCTGCACTTAGTGAGATGACGTTGGCTTATTATTGCATTGCAAAGTAAAAGCTTCATATAATTTTATATGTTACAGTGACATGGAGTCATTACTCACCACAGGAGTCTTAATCACGATGGCCTTTGTAGTATGCTTGCCCACACAAACACTTGAGACCAGATCCCACAGCACTACATAAAAGGAATAATGACCACACTAATGCTATGCCATGAACTCTATAACAGTGCTATTGTACTTTCACAGACAGTCAGAGTCAGCTGGCAGGGAGTCAGAACAGACTGTTATGTCCACTGGGAGCTGCATGTTGAGTAGATGTTTATATTGAGTTCAGTCAGCCATGCTCTATATGTGGCATTGCAGCCAACCACATGCCAGCACACACAGAGGTCTGTTGGCATCTCCAGTAAACTGAACCATGATTCCTTTAAGTGAACTGGATATGTCGCTCACCAGTATACTTTAAGTTAAAATGTTGTTATACACGCCCTACAGTAGACTGGTGACCTGTCCTGCCAATGCACTGGCACCAGCTGGCACAGCCTCCAGCCCTGAATTGGATAAGCAGTTTATAAATTGAACGGGTGAAGTGATGATGTTAATATACACAAAAGCTTTTCCTTACAATGAATTTTGACAAGTGGTGCGAAATACCAACAATATCTGAGCGGGTGTGCGTCGGTATGTTTACTGTGAGTGTTGTGCACATAATGATTTTTCTATCCTTGATCCCTGTCTTCTTAACACCTTTAAGTTTGTGACCTGAAACTGTCTAAATGCAATAAATTTATCTTTTAAGTGATTCTCTGTATTTGCCTTTCCCTACTTTTTAATCCACAGCAAAAGACAGAAAGTAGTGGTAAATCCACTACAGGTTTAAACACACACACACACACACAGACTGTCCATCTTCTCCTGAACCATAGCCCAGTTTTCCAACCAGTCTATGTGTGTGTGTGTGTGTGTGTGTGTGTGTGTGTGTGTGTGTGTGTGTGTTTGCTTATTTTGGTGAGCACAGCTTGAGTGTATTCATGTGCACGTGTTGGAGACAGAACGTGTCTGTGTGTGAGTGTGGGTGTAAGAGTGTGTGTGAGAGGCTGCCATCTGTTAAAATATTGAGTGGAACAGACCAGTATTATTCCCACAATCCCTCCCCTGCTGTCCCTTCTCTTTGCCATCGTTTACTCTCTTTCTTTCACCACCGTCCCTGCATCTCTCCATCCATCGAGTTATCGTGCTATCTCTGCCTCCTCTGGTAACTCGCTCTTTATTTGCACCTCCTCTTTTCATCTTCAGGCTATTTTTCCTGCAGCATCTCCACGGACCCACACTTAAAAACAACAGCATCATCAGCGTATCATAGCACACAAGACACACACGCTTACATTTGTGCACATTACGCAACATCTGAGCGTTACTGGAATTGTTTGCATTAGCTAATTTGGTGAATATGTATTCATTCATTTTTTGTGCAGCATTGTTTTATTTTTCATTTCCATCTAACGTCAACACACTTCATTTACTTTCTGGATGCTGCTTTTTTTTGTCACATGTGTCCATGGAGCCAAGTCCCAGGGTACCATGTAAACTGAGCATGAAATGCAAAAAGGATGATGTATTCACAAATGCAATGATATGTAAGATATGTGTTTACTGGATGAAAGGAAAGTGATGTAAACAGAACGTAAGGCTTTGTGTCCACCCAGCTGACACAAAGATATTTCCTTTTTTTAGCTTTACTAAAAACAAAATCCACAACATCTGCTTGTTTTAGAGTTGCAGTTATTCATGTAAATATTTCTAGGATGTTTGTTGGTTTTGTTCTATTTGACAAATGTCATTTTAAAAAAAACGTATTCAAACATATATTTGAATAGGAAAACATTTTGTACATCATAAGTTTGACACAAAAAAGGAACGAGGGACTAACAGAGAGAGGAGCCGACAGGGAAACCAGTAATAAAAACCAAGAGATGAACCACGATTGCAAACTGAAAGTCATGACTGAATGAACTATGAAATAGATTCAGCAAAAGACTTAACATTGAGATCACAAAGTTGCAGTCTTCAAAAATAATAAAGAAATCCAAATGTTAACACAAAAATCAAGCACTCCAAACACAAAAGCAGCAATAAAACACAAACCAACAATCCAGAGATCAACAACACAACCAATCCCAGGGACCGTGGCGCAAAGCTTTTATAACTGAAGCCTCACCAAAACATCACTCCAAGCTTGGTCTCGGGGCGTTGTCAATATCTGTGTGGTTCCAGTCACAAACCTCGGACCTGGACAGTTGTGCTGACAGCTCATAGTCGCAGGGTGATGCAGTGCACTCCACCCAGCTGCATTATCCTTGACTTCAAATTCCAACCAGGGGATTTATTCTCAGGGTGATCCTGACCTCTGACCTCACTGTGCAATGGAAAGTCAAGTCAGGAATACCCTGTGAGGATCCGTGAAGCATCCCATTATCATTTTAAGTTTGAGCAGCGCCTAAATTAGCTCTTTTTTTTTTATAATATCAGTTGTCTCAGTTTTTTTTAATCAACAAAACCCTTGGTGCTTTGGTCATGTGCTCGATTATTTTCAAGAGCAGTTTGGCCACAGTTATTCTCGTTGGTTAAACTGCTGTTAAAACAGTTTAAGTGTGTTTACTTCTTATCTTTTTTTCCGTGAAAGTTTAATATAAATCGAAGTGAACGTGTATTCAAAGACCCCCAAAAGTCCAAATTTAATGTGGTCAGACGTGTTAAACTGTCATGGCTACAGTGGCACATGTTCCAGTCTCAGGTTTTTTTAAAGATAACTCGAGATTTAACTCGTCCCGATCGATTTTATGGCTAAGTTACTTCTTAATTGGTGCCACGCACCATAGCACAACTGTTAATATTTAATGACTGAACTGACAAACCCGAGAGATGCCAACCAGCTACCAACTCTGCTCAAACCTGAGACTTAAACCTTCTCAGACATTTTGTGGAAGCAGCGATGTGAGGAAGGTAAAACTTGATGCCCTAATTTCTAGAAGTTGAGTTCATGGCTGGAAAAAAAAGAAAAGTAGTTTACGTCGGCTTTCAAAGTTTTATGCACAGGTTGAAAAAGAAACACTTATTCATTTTTTGAAGATTTCAGCAGCATTTTCATCACCACAGAGATAAAAATATCAACCAAAAACAAAGGGACTCTGTCCTTCATCTCTCTGCCTCGGCTCTCCGCCTGCCTTCTACCTTCCTCCCTCATTATGTCCTCCATTATTCTCTCCCATTCCACATCTACCTGTCGCCATGTTGTTTTCTATTTCTGAAATGAATGCCCTCAGATTTTCATTCTCTCCTCCTTGTCGTGATCTAATACATGAATGCAACAGAAAAAAGATGTTTTTTTCTTCACTCTGCTTCTTGCTGTTCTTATATTTTTTGCCAGCGAACCTTTTCATTTAATTTTTTTCGCCTCCTCGAGCCTCCTCGGGGGCTTGTTGATCTGAATTTATGGCTCTGTCTTCAATGTTTTTTTCCAGCTCATTTTCTTTTTATCCTAAATCTCTCATTCTCTTTTCCTTTGACCACGTCTTTGTCTGAATACATGTATTTCTGTTGGCACTGCGGGTGTTTGGTATTTTAGTCGTCTCTGCCGAACCAACGGAAGAATTTAAAGTTTTTTGAGCCGCTTCTCTTCTGTGCGCGATTCGGTTTTATAAGATGCTTTATAAAAAGAATATATGTGCTTCTGTAATACTTCATCGACCATTGTTATCACCTGCAGCGGGTGAGCAGATTTATTTTCCTGGTGAATGCCAATGCGAGTTCTGTATTATTGACACAGCTACATCTAATCTAACAGCACCAGACCACCTCTCCCCACCCGGGGGATACTGGGTATTTGATTTGGGCTCCGTCTCCATCTGGGCTCCAGCAGAAAAAGAGAATTGCAAAGAAGTAATGCCATGCTGCTTCCAATACCCTCAGCGTGCTGGGAAGTTCAGGCTTCACTCTGGCTTTTGAGAGATTTAGATGGTGAGGGGACAAGCGAGGTTGGGCCGCCATGTTGGTAACAGATTGAAGCCTCACCAGGACGAAAAAAACCTCCACTCAGAGTATACCATCCATATTGGAAGAACACAGAAATCGTGAGGCAAAGATTATCACACCAGTACTTGAAGTTGGAGATTTACTGTGAGCACTCTGAAGTTGAAATCAGTAATTGAGCTAAATGTTAGAAAGAGTGCTAATCAGTTATCGGACAGGCACTCCAACAGAAATGTGTCTATAGCACAACATTATGCTCCACTTACACTGATTTACTTCACTTGTCGGAGCTGCGGCTCCCATAATTTGGTAGATTTGAAGGAGTGAAAATGGAAAGAAGAATACAAGCTTCTGTGAGGTAGCTACTTCAGTCTTGTAGTTTAGCCAATATCTGTTTTATATTTAGGAAATCTAGTTCCCATCAAGCTAGACAACAGAAGAAACGGATTCATCTCTGAATGAGCAGAAGCTGTTGTTTCAGCTTTTATTGCTTCTGTGACAGCATGAGGAGGCGGTGCTGGGAGGTGTCACGTAACCATGGATAATATAGGCATGTTAAAAATATTGCATGGGTGATGCTTATGTGCTAGTATAAACTCTTTCACCACCTATATGCAAACATGCACTTTTTTCTACCATGTTATTCATTAAGTCTTTTCCAGCTATGCTTATAATTAATGGTCTCACATTAGACCACTAATGCCAGTCTCCTGGGTGAAGTTCCTGTTTTGGTATTTAAATGTAAGCTGATGAGAAATTAGAATCACAAATGTGTGATTACGTGGAGAAAATCAGATGTAATAAGTGGAAAAGGCTGATCAGAGAGCACACATGAAAGAGAAGAAACAACGGACAAGGACAGGCGAGCCTGATAGAGGACATTTGCATGACAGTGACAGAGATGTAAGACAGACAGAGGGTGAAGATGAAAGGGAAAGGACGACTTCGATCAATAATCTCAGAGAGTGCAATATTGGAAACTTGTCCAGTGATCCGTGGAGTGTGGGAGGACTACAAGATGTACACATCATAGATACACCGTCCAAGGATAAATAACCGCATATACACTTACACCTGCAGGCTGGAAGTCGGGTATCATCTGAATAATCTGTTTGTCACACACACAAACCAGGATTCTGTAACCATCCTCCACGATTTCATCTTTAACAGCACAGCAGAGGAGTCAAATCCTGATTATCCACCTTCAGCTTCCTTCCCGACTGCACACGGATTGCTTGTTCCTCCACCTACCAAATTTTTCTCCTCTCCATGGATGGAGGAGTGTTTTAAACGTGGGTCTAATTCTTTTCTTTTCCACATTATTGCTATTGATTGCATAAACAATAAATAGAAAATGACATAGATCTAGTGTATCAGAATGATAATTTGTGAGACAGAAGACATGACTGGAGCTTGTACAGCTGAGTGTTTCCTGTCGAGGTGGCTCTTCTATTCCATGTGTTTGGGTCGGTTTCTCCGATGTAGAGGTCTGAGCGCTCCTCGGTGTGTCGGGCCAGCTGAGCCTTGTCCAAGGTGGGAAAACAGACAGATATATCCAGCATTCACATACACAGAAGAAAAGTCTTAAATTTAAAAACCCAAGGCCCCTCTTCAATGATAATCGAACCATGTAGGTTTTGTGAATTAATAAGTGTTGTATAAATATTGATGAGGATGTGAGTACACCCATAACCTCTCCACACAGGGGTAATTTATTTTTCTCATTAATTTCAATTGCTGTGTGCTCCCACCAGTGCTGAGTACTGAAAGTATTTTTGTAGACCTTTGAAAATGGACTGCATTAAGTCCAAAATAATTCCAAAGAGTAGTTTTCTAAAGGTCCTGATTTAGAAATCATTAGTATTCTAGTAGAGGATGTATGTTTTTAGACCTCAGCTAGCTCTGCTGAAGTGTTTCTTCAGACCATCTGCAGTGAAACGTGAACCTCAGAAGGCAAGGCAAGGCAAGGCAAGGCAAGTTTATTTGTATAGCACAATTCAACAACAAGGTGATTCAAAGTGCTTTACAGAGACATTAGAAACAAGAACAAATAAAAAGCATGATTTAAAATTGAATAAAACAAGCAAATAAACTAACTAACTAATTAACAAACAAACAAACAACAGTATATAAAATCAAAACAGATAAAATCAGAACAGTAGATAAAATCAGTAGTTAAATGTAAGTTTTGAAATTGAAGCTTAAAACTGTGGATTTGGTGCTTTATTCAAATGCAGCTGAGAACAGGTGAGTCTTCAACCTGGATTTAAATAAACTGAGTGTTTCAGCTGATCTGAGGCTTTCTGGGAGTTTGTTCCAGATATAAGGAGCATAAAAGCTGAATGCAGCTTCTCCGTGTCTGGTTCTGACTCTGGGAACTGATAAAAGACCGGATCCAGATGACCTGAGGGATCTGGATGGTTCATACTGGGTCAGGAGGTCATTGATGTATTTTGGTCCTAAACCATTCAGAGCTTTATAGGCCAGCATCAGAACTTTAAAGTCTATCCTCTGACGGACAGGCAGCCAGTGTAAAGACCTCAGAGCTGGACTGATGTGGTCCACTTTTTTGGTCTTAGTGAGGACTCGAGCAGCAGAGTTCTGAATGAGCTGTAGTTGTCTGACTGATTTTTTAGGTAGACCTGTAAAGATGCTGTTACAGTAATCAAGCCTACTAAAGATGAATGCATGGACTAGTTTTTCCAGGTCCTGTTGAGACATCAGATCTTTTATCCTTGATATATTCTTGAGGTGATAGTAAGCTGACTTTGTTATTGTCTTAATGTGTTTTTCTAAGTTTAGGTCTGCATCCATCACTACACCCAAATTTCTCGCCTGGTTTGTGGTTTTTAGGTGTATAGATTGAAGTTCTCTGGTGACCTGTAATCGTTTTTCTTTGGTGCCAAAGACTATTACCTCAGTTTTGTTTTTGTTTAGCTGGAGAAAATTGTGGCACAACCAGTCATTGATTTCCTCAATGCATTTACCAAGAGCCTGTACAGGGCCTCGGTCTCCTGGTGACATTGTGATATATATTTGTGTGTCATCTGCATAGCTGTGATAGTTTATTTTGTTGTTGTTTATAATCTGTGCCAGTGGGAGCATGTAGATGTTAAACAGAAGGGGTCCCAAGATGGAACCTTGGGGAACTCCACATGTGATACTTGTCTGCTCAGATGTGAAGTTACCTATTGATACAAAGTATTTCCTGTTTTCTACGTATGTTTTGAACCAGTTTAGTACAGTTCCTGAAAGACCTGTCCAGTTCTCCAGTCGTTTGAGTAATATGTTGTGGTCAACTGTATCAAATGCTGCACTGAGATCCAGTAAAACTAGGACTGACATTTTTCCACTGTCTGTATTCAGACATATGTCATTAAACACTTTGGTCAGAGCGGTTTCAGTGCTGTGGTTCTGTCTAAAACCTGACTGGAAGGCATCGTAGCAATTATTCTGTTTTAAGAAGTAACTGAGCTGTTGAGAAACTGCTTTTTCAATGATCTTACTTAAAAACGGGAGATTTGAGATCGGCCTGTAGTTGTTCATTTGTGTCTTGTCAAGATTGTCCTTTTTCAGTATAGGTTTTATTACAGCAGTTTTTAGTGATTCTGGAAACACACCTGATAATAAAGAAAAGTTGACGATCTGTAACAGGTCTGACTCCAAAGTCTTTGAGACCTTTTTGAAAAAACTTGTTGGCAGGACATCTAAACAGCAGGAGGAGGAGTTCAGTTGACCTAAGATGTCCTCCAGGTCTTTGCTGTTAATAGGTTGAAACTGTTTCATGGTGTTTAAACAGTTTTTTGGTGGACACAGTACATATCCTGGATCTGCTGTTGATGTACCAATTGCTTGTCTAATTTTTTGGATTTTTTCAGTGAAGAATTTGGCAAAGTCATTGCAGGCCATGGTCGAATGAAGTTCAGCTGCCACTGACACAGGAGGGTTTGTTAGCCTGTCAACTGTAGAAAATAAGACCCGAGCATTATGGCTGTTTTTAGTGATGATGTCAGAGAAGTAGGACCTCCTTGCATTCCTCAGTTGTAAATTATAATTGTGAAGTTTCTCTTTATAAATGTCATAATGAACCTGGAGGTTTGTTTTTCTCCATCTGCGCTCAGCTTTCCTACACTCTCTTTTTTCATTTTTCACCAGTGTGGAGTTTCTCCATGGAGACTTTTTCCTTCCAGAGATAACCTTCACCTTAATGGGAGCAATAGTGTCCATTACATTTAACATGTTAGCATTGAAGCTATTGACGAGCTCATTGACTGACCCTCTGGACAGGTCAGGTGTTAATGGGAAGACCTGGTTAAAAATTGCACTACTGTGTTCAGTTATACACCGTTTTGTGATCACTGTTGTTGATATATTTGTGTGGGCTGAGATTTTACTTTCAAAGAAAACACAGTAATGATCAGACAGGCCCACATCAGACACAGTAACCTTTGAAATGCTCAGGCCTTTGGAGATCAGTAGGTCAAGAGTGTGTCCTCTATTATGTGTGGCCTCTGTTACATGCTGAGTCAGCCCAAAGTTGCCCAGAGTGTTACTCAGGTCTTTAGTCCCTTTGTCCTGAGGGTTGTCCACATGAATGTTAAAATCCCCAGCAATAATTACACAGTCAAAATCAACACAGATCACAGACAGCAGTTCACTGAGGTCATTAAAAAAGTCTGTGCAGTATTTGGGAGGCCTGTAAACATTAAGAAACAGAACTTTGGATGGGGCCTTCAGCTGTAAAGCCACATATTCAAAAGACTGAAAACTTCCAGGAGATAGCTGCTTACATTGAAATGATTCATTAAATAAGACAGCAACCCCTCCTCCTCTCCTGCTCGCCCTGACCTCACTGATAAAACTGTAGTTAGGAGGGGTCGTCTCGATGAGAACAGCTCCACTGTTACTTTGGTCCAACCAAGTTTCAGTTAAAAACATAAAATCAAGGCTGTGCTCAGTGATTAAATCATTAATTAAAAATGTTTTCCCAGCTAGAGATCTAATGTTTAATAAAGCCAACTTAAGTGTTTTAGAGGTATTACTTGTCCCCTCATGTTTGGGAGCAGTCTGTGGCACACAAGGTATGTTTACTATGTTTAAAGATCTTTTAGAGTGCAGCTCTCTGTGTTTTGACCAGGCCACATGTCTCCTGTCACCTAAAAGTACAGAAATTTTAAAACCTTCTAGTAAACAGGGTCCCAGCTTCTCCTGGGAAAAGTCATCACTGCCATAATCCTCACAGCCCGGACCCTTCACATATCACATATCAGACTGCGGAGACAGGGCATGAAGAGGAACTAAGGGGGGCGAGGCTGGGCAATGTGACTTCGATTGCTCTGTTGAGGGTGGGGCTCGATGGCGAACCTTTGGCCGCTCTGGTGGGGGGTTTATGGGGGACAAAAAGGGATTGGGACGGGGGGTAGATCTGAGCCCAGCATTGACCCGCTCCATCATCTCCTCAGTGAATTTCAGGTGTGGGGAGGAGGGAGAAAGGGAGGGGGAGGAGGGTGATGGCCTGTCAGGGGTTTGGGGGACTGGGGAAGGTCGTGGTCCCTTGTCCTGGTCGTTGGTGTTGTTGAGAGAGTTGGAGGCAAATAGGGACCCCTCTTCTTGCCTTAGATGTCTCTCCTTTCTGAGGCTCTTCCCGGGTGGGGGCAAATGGAGCTCCTCCTCAAGGTTTCTGCTGGGCTTTGTCTGTTCTTGGAGTACTGTTTGTTCCTCTTTATGAGATAACTCCTCGTTTATCTCAGCCTTGGCACCAAGCACGGATGGATGACGTATGGAATAAAACAAGTTGGAGGTGAACAGTTTCACCCCTGACTTGTTAAAATTAAATCCATTTGCTTTGAACAGATGCCTGCGTTCCCAAAAAATATTAAAGTTGTCGATAAAATGCACTGAGTGGTCAGCACATGCTGATATAAGCCATTTATTCAGTGTAAACAACCTGCTGAATCTCTCGTCTCCTCCTCTGACCGGCGGTACAGGTCCACTGATGAATACAGCTGCATTCAGAGAGTTTACAGTATTTAATATTCCAGTAAAGTCCCGTTTCAGAACCTCCGACTGTTGTTTGGACACATCGTTTGACCCTGTATGCAGAACAATGTTTGTCACAGTTGGATATTCATCTGCAATTTGAAGAATTCTCTCCTTCAGGTTGTTGACCATATCCTTAGGAAAGCAGAGGACTTTAGTGTTCTTACCGCACATCCTTTGTACATCCTTTACGGCAGAGTCACCCACAATCAGAGTTTCAGGCCTAGCCTTTAGCTTTCCCTGTGGCCTTTCACTTTTCAACAGATTTTCAGACCTTATTTCGCTGCTTTTAGATGGATGGTTGTCCGATATAGATCCAGGGTCCTTTGATAGTGGAGCAAATCTGTTCTGCAGTTTCACATTCAGTTGTTTTGGAGGTTTGTTGTTAACCTTCCTATTCACGGTTGTCCAGTCCTGTTTCCTCCCGTATACAGGGAGAAGAATATTTCATGTTTGTATCAGCTAATGTCTTCCAGTCCTTTACTTCTGTTTAGAAACACATCAGTTTAAAGGGTGTGACTGTCTGAACTCAGACCGTTTCTGCCATTTATTTTGGATGTATGTTTCTAATATTCCAAGTAAATAGTAGTAATTATTTTATTAGGCTGTGTTTAAACAAATTTGGGTCTGATGTAAGGATACTTCGACTGTGCTTAGTCCCAAACATCAGCTGTACGGAGTAGAGATAATGAAGCTTAAACAGCCCAAGAGACATTTCGTTTTCTGTGAATTTTGTGAAGACCAAACCAGATCGTGAACAGAGAGGTATTGCTGGACTACACCACTGTCAATAGGTGATAACACAACAAGGTTCATTTAAATCCTTGTATGGACCATGAGCTCTTAACACAGAGATCACCAAATTCCCTGATTGGCGGCACCCTCCTGCTACCTCACATGGTTTTTTGTTTCTTTTTCCTTGGTGTGTAACATTACCTTGTGATAAGCATTTAACGCCCCACATGTGACAGTGGGTCGGGTGTTAAGAGGTTTTTGTCACTTCACATATAAGAGGAGGATATAATGGTATCATTTGGAGTTTATTATCCTCTAACTAACCTGATAATTAAGTAATGCAGTTTTAACGGAAGAATTATTCAAAACGAGTGGGCGGTGTTTGCAACGATAATCACTGTCAGTGTATTTAAGGATTGTAAATGTGCTGTCAAAGCTTCAGCACCTGGAGAACTGTGACAGGCTGATATTAAATAAACATCCATTGTCTGTCTGATATATTGGCCCTAACGCTGCTCTCATTATCTCCATGGTGTAAATTTGACAGTGGCGTGCTCCCATCCATCAATATCACCCGGCTCCATATCCTCTAATAAAAACGTATTTTGAATTGTGAAAAGACAATCCTTTTGACCTTATTCTCTCTTAAGTTCTATTACTACACTTCAGTTTGTAATATTACAGGAATATTTTAGACGACATGGCCCTCCTGATCCTTTGTCTCCAGCAGCACTGGCTGCCTGGCACACAGTACTGATGAATGTCATTTCATTTTTTCCCTTTTACCTCATAGTGAGTTTTGGCATCAGTGGAGAGTTGCTCTGGATTAAATGTCAGACAAATGTCAGTTGCGCCTTCAGAAGTTTGTTGTATAGTTTCATGATGCAAATGGCTTTTGTGCTGTTAGTGATTTGGGTTTATTTCGTGCTGAAGCTGTTCAGATGAAGGCAACACAGGGACTTTTATGTCATGATATATATATCAAGTCAAGTCAAGTGGCTTTATTGTCATTCCAGCCATGTGCAGTGGTACAGTACACGGTGAAACGAGACAACGTTCCTCCACGATTCTACATATAAAAGACCATCAACACAGGACTACCGAAAGTACGAGTGTGCAAAAACTGCAAAAAAACAAAACAAAGACAGAACGATACAATTATACCAGATTAATCAAAATAGTTAATGCACTTTTATTGTGTATATTTGAAATAAATACCACTTATAAAGAAAGAAAGGTTTGAAACTGTAACTGCAGGCCGCTGTTATGATGATTTTTTATGGAATAATATTTATGTCATAAGAAATGTGCAAGCAAGAGTGTCATGCTTTGCACAAGCTGCTGTTTCATGCTCACGTGAGTCGCTCTCTGCGCTCGGGCAGAAATCCTGCTCGGAGGCGAAGCCCAAAAGGAGATGGGGTCCTAATGCGATTGGTCACTTTAATGGATAATCTGTTGATTATCTTTTCAACCTCTTGTAGTATTGAAACAGAATCAATAGTCATACATCTTCACAGTTAATCTAGTGCACATCCCCTCAGAGGTCTTTCATGCTCTCATTTGTTGCTGTGGCTTTTGACCGCGATCTATTTTTCAGATCGATTGCTCACACTCATGATTACTGACTCAGGATGTTTTCAGTCAAATGCCTACATTTGCTGATCACTTACATGAGTCCCATGTAAGATGCACATAATCACAGTTGAAGCACATGCATGGATCCATATTGGTGTGTTGGGATTGTGTTGGCGTTTTTTACATTTCTGTTTACCTTTTTTTTTTAACCGATGCAGATTTTTGCAGTTCCATCACTTAAAAAAGAAACAATGTAACTACTTACTTATTTACAATGTAAGTGTGCAATTATACAGTGCTAAATGTTAGTGGAATCTGAAATTATATATATATATATATATATATATATAATTATATATTCAGTTTATTCCAAGCACATTTTAAAAAGCGCTAGAGAACAAAGTCATGGATGCTTGTTATTTTTATTGTTTTAATCTGAAACTATTAATAAACCCTTAATACTCCTTACATCGCTACTTTAGAAAACCACCATTATTTTTCTCTCTTTGTAGAAATCAGTTAGCTTTCACTGTCCTTGACTAAAAGATATCAAGTGTGGAAGCTCAGCTTGTTTTGGTCCTTGTCTTCTTTTTCTTTTATACATAAAACGCTTCAGTCTTCATGAAAACCATCTTTTATGTGCAGCAGCTCCACAGACACATCAACAGCAATTGGACATGTTTGCATTGAATATGAAATGGTAAAAGTATTCATGAGCCGAACTGTTTGTGCGCCGCTGATTTAGTAGGGAACCCTTTTTATTTCTATGCAGCTGTCCAGCAAATTCACATTCATCACGTTCTCCACTGATTCCATCTTTGGTAATTCACAACAGAGCCGCAAACAGCCGAATACAAACAGAAGTCTGGTTATTGTGATAATTATTATTATTACAGATGTTATTATTATTATTATTATGGCTGATGTCTTTTCTCTGTCAATGCAAATGTCTCATTTTCATGATAATGCCCTGCTCGTCGGCCTCGCCGCTGTTTCTGACAGAGTCTCTGTGCTCTCTGTTTATTACTGCGCCTTCATTCCTCAAGAGGAAACAAGCTCCTCCAGATTCATCGTCACACTCTTCTCTGTGTTTGGGAAAAGTCTCTTGTTTTGATTCTCATGATTTCAAGATTTTGATCCAAACAGAACTGAGAAAGTTTCTGATCTTAAGATTTTGTCATGAGGAGCATCGCCTGTTTTTTTTTAATGATATTTACATTGGAGCTAAAAAAAATTTATTTCTTAGTTCAGCCCAGGTAACAGTTAAACAGGACATAGTGCAGAGTTGTTGTCGATATTTCAACACGTTCCCACCCCCAAAGTGGAACATTTTTAATTGAAAACTCAATATATTACGTTTCTGAGCATCCAACAGGTCCCTATATTACGAGATCAGAAAAATGAATAAAACATGAGAACCATTTGGAATGAATCTGCACATGTTTGTTTGTTTTACTTAAATTGCTTTGGAAAACACTGTCTAATGTCATTAAAGTGCTGGTTAAGGTTAGGGATAAGGTTATGGTTATGACTGGAATACATGGCTGGAACGTGTAATACCACTGGATTTCATCCATAACCCGGCGCGTAGCATAAGAACAAGGGAGGTCACCTTTCGCGTTCCTCAGGAGTGCCTCAGGACTTGACAAATCATCTCGATATTACACCTCGGGAGTGAGAACGGGCCGGATATTTCCAAACAACGTTTGACCTTGTTTGACGTATAATATTTTTTGCCGTGTTATCACGATGCTCCTGACATGGCAGGAAGAAATAAAACATGTTCAAACTTTTTCATTGAGCAAAATGAGCAAAGGACAAAAAGTTGGGTTATTATCATTGTCATACAGGATGCTGGTAAAGAGTAAAGTTTAGCTATTATAAACAGTTCAATTAAACAGTGCACTGCACACTTTACTGCAACCAACACCTTTCAAAAGGCACCGTTTTTCCTTTGAAACTGGTCTCAGTTTCCAGTTTGTCTTGCACTTTTGACAGTTTCATTCCTGCTTAGCGAGCAGTTCTTGAGTGTTTACAGACAGCAAAAGACAGTCTTTTAAAAAAATAATAAAGTGCTTGAACAAACAGATAAAATGTCTCAAACACAAACCTTTGCAAAGTAGAGTTTGGGGATGTTAGGCAGTGGATGAAAGCGCTGCGAGGCGTAGGAGGGGGGACTTTCACTGCTTCAAAGCCCCAGCAGTTTCTACCCATGTTTGACCTGGTTGAACATCAACATTTTGGTGGTGGGAACAATTAAATTCACCAGCTGAAGTGAATTGAGTTGGAAATAAAAGCCTTTGTTTAAAGGATGATTTCACAATCTTGAATCTCACCGTAGCACAGTTGTGTTTTTTTCTGTGAGATGTGCCACGCAACATATCTCATTAAACGCGAGTCACACGAGGCTGCACGGCTTGCTGTCAGTCACCAGCATTTGATTTCCCCAGTTTTTACCTCATACTGATGTGACAAGCTCATTTAAATTCTTCTGTCTCCTGTAGGGGAACGTGACCTTGGTCATAAAGGTTGATGATGTCACAACACAATATAGGATTGAATTCTTTCTTCTTATTGGCACAAGCCCCTTTTCATCTGGTGCAGCTCCGGTGACTCTCCCAATGATCCAGGAACCACGAGGTGCAGAATCATCCACTATAAGGACCACATCTCCAGGAACAACGTTGCGTTTAATCCTTCCCCATTTCTGGCACTGCTGAAGTTGTGGCAAGTACTCTTTAGTCCATCTTTTCCAAAACAGATCAGATATATATTGAACTTGCCTCCATCGTTTACGTGCGTAGAGATCGTCCCTCCGGAACAGGCCAGGTGGTAAAGACAGGTTAGACTTGAGAAGAAGGAGATGGTTTGGTGTTAAGGCTTCCAAATCATTTGGATCGGTGGATTCCAGTGTAATGGGTCTACTGTTAAGGATTGACTCCACTTCACAAAGAGCAGTTTGGAGCCCTTCCTCGTCCAAATGCTGTGTTTGGAGAGTGGAATTAAGGACCTTTCTGACAGAACGAATCAACCGTTCCCATGCTCCGCCATGATGCAATCCAGTTGGAGGATTAAAGATCCATTTCACTCCCTTCAAAGACACAGCATCAGAGATCTTTTCCTGATTCCACTGTTCCATAGCTCGTCTCAGCTCGCGCTCTGTGCCCACAAAGTTAGTCCCATTGTCTGAGCGCAGTTCTTGTACCTGACCTCGTCTTGCGATGAAACGTCGTAAGGCGTTAATAAAAGAGTCAGTGTCAAGAGATGAGGCAACCTCAATATGTACTGCTCTAATTGCCAAACAAGTAAAAATAACACCATACCGCTTCACAAGACTTCTCCGACGCTTCAGTTCAAATGGACCAAAATAGTCCACTCCAACAAAGCTAAATGGGGGTTTCTCAGGGGTCACTCTGCTTTCAGGCAACTCAGCCATCTGCTGCTGGCCTACAGCTCCATGAAACCTTCTGCAGGTCACACACCTCGACATGATGCTTCGAATCAAAGTACCAGCACCAGGAATCCAGTATTTTTGATGCAGCTTTGAGAGTATGTGATTTCTTCCACCATGACCCACCTCTTTATGAATGTGCTGTAGAATGAGATTAGAAATGTGGAGCTCTTTAGCAATTATGACAGGATGCTTGGAATCTTCTGACATGACAGCCCTACTGAGATGTCCACCAACCCGCAGCACATCATCCTCCAAAACAGGATTCAACTTATATATGTGGCTGCTTCGTTTCACAGACTCTCCCCTTTGGAGATGAGAAATTTCTTCGGCATATCTTTTCCTCTGACAGAACTTAATTATTTGCATCTCAGCATCCTCAATCTCTCCCAATGAAAGAAAGCCATGCCGGAAATCAACCTTATGTTGAGCATCTTCAGACTGAATTGTATCAGATGCAGACTGGAAATGTTTCTTCTTGCGATGCAATAGCAATGTGTTGAACCTCAAAATCCAACCCATCACCCTGACGAGACAAGTCCAGGATGAGGCACGATGGATTAAAAGGGTCAGAGGATGATCATCATTGTGTGCTTGTAAGACCTCGATGGCAGCAGCCACCTTAACTTCAGGATCTTCATGTGGAAGTTCCTGCAAGTTTTCTAGGTTCACAGGCCAATTGTTCTCTGGCTGTGTAAGAAATGCAGGACCAGATATCCATTCAGTGTCACGTAAAAAGGTCTCTGCCTTCATACCTCTGGAGGCAAGGTCCGCAGGGTTATGTGTGGTGTTCACATACCTCCATTGGGAGGCACTAGAAGCCTTGAGGATTTCTGACACTCTTCGCCACAAAAGCACGGAACCTGGAAGTCTCATTGTTTATATATTTCAACACTGCGGTGCCATCCGTCCAAAAGACAGAGTTTAAGAGAAAGTCCATCTTGAACTGCTGTTTCCATAGCTTGTCCAGTGTGACAGCAGAAACTCTGTTGACAGTAACTGTTGCCAAACATCCTGGCCTTCCACAGCATTCTCGATTAAGTGGCCCATTCACTGTCCAGCCAAGCACAGTCGTAATGGCAAAAGGTCCATCACCGACACTCCGGATGACCTCCAAAGGTTCTAGAGCTCTGGGCATATTCATGCCAATCAAAAGCTCAACATTGGCCTTAATTTCTGGCAAATGAACATGCTTCAAATGTGGCCAGTCATCCAGGTCCTGTTGATTTGGGATGTTACCAATATCTACAGGCATTTTATGCTGAGTGAAGAGGTTAGGCATATCACAGTACATGTCACTGTCCAATCCAGCAACTTCAAGTTCAGGTACAATGAAGCTGTCCACCACTTTCTCCTGTCCCATGGTGCGCAGGAGAATCTTTGTCCTCCTCCCAGCAATATTCAGCTTGTCCATAAGACCCACTGTCCAAAAGGATGCTGAACTCCCTTGGTCCAGAAAGGCATACATTTCCACTATTCTTTGACCTCTCTTTGATTTTACTTTAACTGGCACAATGGCAAGCTTACAGTCCTGCTCACCGGCCCCAGTAAGACCACTAGTCTGGATCGTAACAGGAATGTTATCTGCCTCATTATTAGGTTCGACTTCATTCTTCTCTTTGTGGTGAATATGGAGTATACTTGCATGTCGGAGACCACAGATTTTACATGAAAGGCGTTTTCTGCATTCTTTGCTTATGTGCCCAGTACACAAACAGCCAAAACAGATGCTGTTCTTTTTAAGAAAAGAAATCTTCTCATTATGAGGTTTCTTATCAAGCAGAGCACATGACTCCAGTGTGTGTCCGCCTTTGCAGAAAAAACAAGCCTTCACAGTGCTGTGACGATCTTGAGCCCCAGTCTGATTCTGTCTCTCAACATCAGAGAGTGTTGTGGCGAAGCTACTTCCTTTAGCTCTTAGATGTGGAGAACGTTTCCCTCCATTGCTGCCCTTGGCTGCTAGATGTGTTGCTGGAACGTCACATAGATTTTCAAAGACGGGATCTGTTGCAATTTAAACTTGAGGCTCACGGAAGGAAACAATGTCAATGAATGCCGCTCTGCGATGTTGCCTCTCCTGAATGTCACATGCTACTGTTCGCCATTTGTCTTTAACTTATATGGCAGTCTCCTAATCACAGCAAGCATATTGGAAGGTGTATTTAATTCAGAGAGATCATTAATCTCTTCCATTGCATTGCAGCATCCACGTAAGAACAAACAATATGCCTGAAGAGCTTTTCCATCTTCCGATCTAATCAGTGGCCATGAGTGAACTTTGTTCAAATAAGCAGATGCAATCACATGTCCATTCCCAAAGTGCTCATACAGCAGAGTCTTTTCCTTTACATATCCAGCACTTCCAGACATATGTTGACAGCTTTTAACAAGTTCATTGGGCTGCCCCTTGGTGTACTGTGCAAGATAATGCAGGCAGTCGCCAGCATCGCCAGTCTTTGCTTCTATGACCTGTTCAAACGAGCGCATAAAAGCCTGAAAATGTAAAGGTAAACCATCCAAGGTTTGAATCTCCCTTTTGGGCAGTGAAGAAAGACTTTGCTGATGGACCAACATACAAGTTATTTCATTTTGTTTTTCCATAATGGAAAACAGATTTTCATTGGCTACTGGATGAGCAGCTTGTGGTTTAGGCAAAGGTGGAATTGATCCAAAAGCGTCAGAAGGCCCCATAAGAGTGGGTGCAGGTCTTTCCCTTTTCATATTCTGTTGCACTGTTTTTACTTGAAGCTCTGCATTCCCAGTGATTGCATTTCCTTTTGTAAGCGTCTGTGGAACAAAAGTCTCTGCATCCACATTAAGAATTTCAAGGCTGTTTCCCTTTGTTTTAAAATATGATTCCATTCCATTAGATTTCCGTGAAGCGACGCTCCGCATAGTGGATCCAGTTCTCAGCACATTCACCTTTGCAACAGTTGCAGCTATATCTGCTTCAAGCTGAAGTTGTTCTTTCTTTCTCCTCAATTGTTCCCCTTGTTCTTCAAGAGAGTGTTTTTCTTTCAGCATATGTTGACATGCGAGCAAGGCAGCCATTTCAGCTTCTGCCCTGAGACGTGCCGATGAAGTAGATGATACTCTTGAGCTTGACCTACTGCCTTGATTTGACACACTGTCGGATGGCAACACGTCATCATTAACATCATTCTGAGGATTAAGAGATGATTGAGGTTCTTTTCCAGTGTGCTCTCGCACCTCCACTTCTCCTCCCAGAGAAGTTTCCTGTGACTGTGCCTTGTCAGATGAAGGCCTCCCCGAACGTTTATCAGTTTCAGAAAGCCATATCTTAATATCCTCCATAAACTCTTTATTGTATTTAGCGATGCTTGAGTGCCATGTATTTTGTTTATCTTTCTCATCAAATGAGATTAGAGAAAGCAAAGATTCATGCAATGCACTGGCATCCTTAAACAGGTGTGTTAACTCATCAAACTGTTTTTTGACTTGTGAATGATTTTTATCATCTTTCATTAGCTCTTTAAGAGACATAATAACATTTTTCATTTTGTTTATATGCCTTTTCCGATCTGTTTGGATGGTTTCAATTTTGTTTGCAAGAGCTTTCTCAGTGAGGGAAATTAATCTTTTATCCTTTTCAGTTTTTCTAACAACAGATGCAGCCTGCGATCCACTCATTTTAAGCATTCAACATAAGCAGCATGCCAAAATCCAAAACAAAGGCAACAGCAATTCCTTCAAACTCAGTTGAACGCCTGCAGAGCCACAGCACACACACACACCAAATCCAACAGCAAACGTAGCGGTGGGCGTGTCACAAAAACATCTTTGTATGGTCAGAATCCAAACTGCGTTCAAACAAACAACACGCAGCACAAAAACACAGTTTACATACCACCATCGTCTTCTCCTTATCTGTCAGACTAGCCGATTTTATGGGTGTAGTGGCGGCGGTGTGTGGGCTCGCGTCGGCGTTTATTCAGCGCTGATTGCGGGAGGCTCCATTGCCGCCGCACTTTTTTGCTGACAAATATTGGCGACTGTCAAGCCTTTGAGTTGCCGAGCAGCTGAATAGGGGAATAATGTTGACGCGCCCGCTGTTTAAAACGTAAGTCAAAGTTCCAGGTTAAAACTCCTTTATTTGTTATCAAATTCTTAAAATCCGTAGAAAAACTGTGATCAAAAACATTCTAAGCTTGAGCGGTCAGCAAAAGTCGACTTCCCCCATCACCCACTCATTCACAAAAATTCCCTCGGGCCGTGAACAGGTGATATAGCAATCACTATTACTATTACCGACACCACGTGACCCAAAGCTATGCCTATCCACAACACTTCTTCTTCCTAAAAGTGTAAATGTGTCCTTTTGCTTGTATGTCATAAGTTTGTTCTGATGTCAAACTGCTTTGTAATGTTCACGTTTGAGCTTTATTTCCCTTCATCTTTTTCTACAGCAGTTAATAAGGCTGCTCTATTACCGAGAAATTGTATCACGATTTGGTTTAAAATGTCAGGAAAATGTCCACAGTTGGTACTAAATGAAACCATTTTAGGTCTAATTTCTGACAAATTAAACTGCAGCCGCACTGTGATTGAACTTAACATGGACCTAATGACACAATCACTATCTATTATATCTTTTTCTCTTGTTCTCTTTGTCTTTCTCATCCATCTTCACACTATTCCTTTTCTGTCGTGTCGGAGTTTAACAGTTTGATTTAGAGCCACATATTTCAGAGTAGACCTTCCTCTGTGATTCATCGCCCTGCTCTCTCACTCTCCCCTCTGAATCTCTGCCTCTCTCTATTGAACATCCTCCCCGTAGAGCTGTGGTAGGTCGGTAGGTAATGGATTTCCAAGGAGCAGTTATAAAAATGAACACACTCACGGCGATGACCCGAGATTTATAGTTTGGTCTCTTCTCTTGCTGCCGTAAAAGAAAGGGATAATACAAAGCGGACTTATTTATAGACGCCATCCTTGTCTCTTTTATTCTGTCCTTGCGATGCTGTGCTTGTATGTACCCTCGGTAAGGTCGGATGATTTCTACACTGATTCTAGGTTCGGTTTTCTGTTGTTTTTTGTGGTTTTCTTTCAAGGCGTTGCGTCAGGCCCTAGTTATTTTATTTCTTTTCGTCCAAGCAGGGCTGACATATTAACAATAACGTGGAACATCTGCTCTGCACATTAGCATTTTCTGTTTTCCAAAAAACTTACAAATCAATTCAGTTTATTTTCTCTCTTTGCTCTGATATCGGGTCACAGATCCATCAGTCTCAGCACTGATGCTCAAATCTTCCTCCCCTCAGCCAACTCCTCCAGTAATCTTCTCTTTCCTCTC
Organism: Aulonocara stuartgranti; assembly: GCF_965226115.1. Classification (NCBI taxonomy): domain Eukaryota; kingdom Metazoa; phylum Chordata; class Actinopteri; order Cichliformes; family Cichlidae; genus Aulonocara; species Aulonocara stuartgranti. The sequence continues at coordinate 3,367,726 of NC_138950.1, forward strand.
CTGATTGGACATGCTTGAAACTGCTCACCTTGATTCAGCTTAATTGGCCAGCAGTTGGTAATATAGCATTACCTCTAGATATGATATTTTAGTCCTCTTTCATTCTTTTTATTTTGCAGCTTTCATGTGTTTGAAAAAGCTCCTTTGGCCTGAGAGCAGCTATTACGCTCTGGTAACTCCAACATCTTCACTACTTTTCACTGAAAGTTCAGGTTGTAATAAGCAGTTGTAATATATGTTGTAGATGTACTGCTACAGGAAGTAAAGGAAACACTGGGATAATGTTAACATTGATTTTTGGTGTGATTTTGAATCCAGCCCGAAATCGGAAGTGACGTCATTTTCGCGGAAATGTAGTTTTTTACCATCAGGGCCTTATGAGCCTATACTGGTGTTTTTAAAAGTTATGTTTGACTTTATGACTTTCTGTGTCGTTTCTGGGATGCTTAGGACTCATATTGCACTGCTGGAAATAGTTTATTTTGATGCATATGCTGTTTTTTGCAAATTTGCACTATAATATTTATTTTCGTTTTTCCTGCAGTATATAAAAATTGGTGTATTTCGAAAATAAAACTATGAAGACACTCAAAATAAATTTCCTGTGGTGGGAAACTAGTTTGTGCAACTTTTTTGTATTTACAGTTTTGAGGGATAAGCCTCTTATGTTAAAAAAACAAAAACGATTTTCAATTTTTTTGTAGTTTATTGCACTTTTTTGCAATTAATGTAATTACTATGCACTTAATTCATACATGTTATTAAATTTTGGGCTATAATGGTTGTATTGATGTATATCAACTTGAAAATGGCTCCACAGCATGTAAAAATCTAATATAAGCTCTGGCGGACTTGGTTCTATGGTAGGTGTTAAAGGGTTAAACTGATGTCCACAGTATTGTTAAAGGAATACACGTTGTAGAAATAGTTTTGTGTGCAGTGAAGATTTCCGTATCTTGTTTGCAAGTAAATGTCAAATGTAGAACAAAGTCCGACAACAAAGTAAAGTGAGAAAAAAGAACAAGTGGTGTCAAGTAGAGGCAAAGCAAATGTGACATGGAGCTAAAGGGGAAAGTTGACAAGAAACAGTCACAAAGGTCAGCAGCGAGCACAGAGGCAGAGCCTGTGAAAGTGTGTGACATGAGAAAGATTATCAAAAGGGGAAAAAGCTCAAAGAGAAAGGAAAAAGGATGAAGTGACAAAACCCAGAGACAAGGCCAATTTGATATTCAGCCTGTAAACTAAGGATGGGTTCAGTTTATCACCTCAGGGACGCAGACGCACTCGACCAAATCTCCACCTCATCAGTCATTCAAAACACTATCAGTCAACCAGGAAATCACCCATCAAACAGACACAGTAACCCACAATGAATCAGACTCGTACCAAATAGACTTGTCTGACTGACCGAGTGACAGGTCCCACTGGCGCTTCTCTGATTGATGAATACAAACATTCAGTCATCCAGACACCTTTGAGTTATCAACAGTGTCATATAAGGTTTGGGTTCAAAGTTAAAAAGTACTCACTTTCTTCAGGTTTTGAGATGATTAATCATGTTGTTGCCATTTCACCCAAATGTTACCCAAATCCTGCCAGATAAACAGCATTCAGCTGTCCAACAGTTCTATTTATGTTGGCCAGAAGGTATGTGTCATCTCTGCTGATTGCTCAACACACTGCTGGTATTGTCCATCCCAGTATTACACCACAATCTGCATATAGAGATCCACAGGATATCGTAACAGTGCCATCTCTGCTTTCAGGCGCCACAATAAGAGACGTTTGTCCAATAACTTTAATACAAACCCAATAAAGACTTTTAGATAAGGCCTCTACTTTTTTATTGGAAAGGAGTCTAAGGCTCAGGCCACATGACTCCACTCTGTAACATGATGTCTGGTTTCTGCTGGCGACCTTGAAGCCTCGCTCTGGTATCTGTTATCTTAGAGGCCTCAGTCTGTTTCTGGCATCTGTCTGTATTATTTTTACTTGTATTTGCAGCTAAATGAAGGTCAGAAAGGAGCTTCTAGACAAAATATTAGAAAGTATTTAACTCCAGTGACGGAATGAAGAGAATATAAAAGTATGAAATGAAGTATATAAATGTTCACAGTGGGAGGACAGTCTCAGAACTCGAGCATTAATGCCACTCACGTTTCCTAAATGTAGAAATACAGTAAATGGTTTGACAGATTGCAAATTACAATCTCCTGAAGCATTCTTTCTGCTTTGAGGAAACCTGATTCCATGAAATTTACAAATCTAACCAAACAGCCACACCAGCCATGCACAGTTTTATTACACGTATGACCTATGCAAGCACCATTTAACACGAATGATGAACACAACAACTTGGAAGGCTCGAACTGGTCAAAACTATGAAAGTGGCAAAAGCTAATAGATGATTATTCATCTATCAGCTTATTCTGATAGATGATTATATGAAATTCATCATCGTATATGTCTTATAATCTGCAGATTAAGAGTTTGCCTGTTAAAAACAACAACATTCAGAGAGCCCAGTGCCCCCTAAAGGGCGTGACCTTGACTTGACCCGATTTTTGCCAAAATTAAATCAGCTGCAGCTTTTATTGGTATCTACCATCACCCAAAAGTTCAATATGATATCTTGAAAACTGTGGACACTAGACTGCTAACAAATAGACAAACAAACGCAACTGATTTTACAGCAGATATGTTGAAGCATCATTGTGTCACACTATAACAGGATAATCCTCAAAAAGTTATAAATTCTGTTAACAAAAGGCTGCAGGTAGAAGGACAAATGCTTTTTTCTGGTTCAAACTGATAGCGTAGGAGTAACAGTACCTGTAACAGTGCTGCTGTGTTGGACAAATATTTGGAGAAGCTGCGACTCATTTTTCATCCAAGAGGTCTAAAGAGTCGAGAAGTATTTCACTGGATGAGCAAAGAAGATGAAAAATAGAAAAGATTTGGGGTTAAAAAAGATTTACAGACTGTTTGTGACTCGCTCATCATTCATGTTGAACGCACACTTAATAACCACACGTAGTTTATCTGAGCTACAGTATTGTAATCATCCATCTTATTATTAACTCTCCTGTTTGATCAGCTGATGAATCAGTTTCACCTGTAAGTTAAAGGGTGTTGGTAGAAAAATCCTCTCATACCTTTGTGGTGTCCCCTTGAAGTCTCCTCTTTACTCTGACAAACCTTTTTGATGATGCCTAACCCCCCCTGGGGATTCCGCGTGTCCCAGGTGGAGGATGCGGAAGTGAGGATGAGATGGATAATAAATTGCTTGTAAACACTGCATTGTATATTACAAATGTGGAGAAAAAAACCCTTAACTGACATTTAGTGCGCACGAGTGAGTAGATTCACTTCAGCATTCAAGAACAAGGACTGCCGTCCATTCAAGTTAGCAGCAGAGGATATTACTGCTAAATTTTTTTATTCAATTGTATGTTGAATGAAAATCAATATTAATTTGTGGATATAAAAGCAGCCTTAACGACAGTTGTTTACTTACAATTTTCATTTAAAAAATGCAAAAATTCTACCTGAAAGTTGATCTAGAGCCACATTACTAAAGTCAATAATCCACAGATGCCTTATGCATGTGCAAAACAACAACAACAACAACAACAACAACGAGCAAACCACTGATTACACTCGAGACCAGCAAAGTCAGATATGATTCTGCAAAAGACAACAAAAAAAAAAAACAGTTCACCTAAAAGCACTTACACATTTCTGAAATAAAGTGTTTGGATGGATGAAACAAATACAGGGTTTAAACTTCCTGCATCTGTAGGTTCTCTGGGGTCTGCTCAGGTCATGTCATCAAACAGTGAGCATAAGAGCCCATCTGGTCTTTAAGTTATGACGTATGAACTCTGCTTCCGGGTCCAAACGACTCTGCTTTTATTAAGGCAGTTGTGTTTTTAACATGTTTTAATGCTTTGTTCTATTTAATCTGAACAAGCCCCTAAAAACAGTCAATGATCACTGTCGGCCTCTCTCTGTTTTTATTACCACTGTTCAACGGCAGCACGTTTTAAAGCTCAGTTTTTAAATCCTTACCATGCAGCAGTATATTAATGACTAACCTCGTATTGTGGATGGATTATCTCAGTTGTTCTCCTGACTGAAGTTTGGTCCATTTACAGCATCCTGCCATGCGACTGCATTTGTACCTAACCATCGGGAACCCTCACGTTAACTTTTATCGAGTGGGAAAGTTAACGTTCATCCTCCAGCTTCACTGTTTATGTTATGCTAACATAACTGTGTCGCTAGCCACCACATAATTACATACTAGCTAGCCCAACTTCAGTAACCCTACAAATGTCACTGCTGTTTAGTTTTCTGTCTTCATTTATGTGGGAAGTTTTAGCAGAGCTGTACGTTTAATTTTTCAGAAATCTCTGTCAGAACATGATATATCATCTTTAAATGGAAACTAACTTCCTGCTAATTTCTAACTCCGTTAAACTTCATAAATTCTGTTTTCATGGATGCCAGCAACGCTGATCATTTTATTAAAGATGAAAGAATTTAGACAGTTTGTAGCGCTCAGTGATGCCGCAGTGTTTGTTTGACCCAGAAACAGCTAAAGACATCAGACTCAAAGACCAGATAGAGATGTTCACATTCCTATCTGCAGACAATTTGCAGGGATGAATACTTGGATGTCGGGTCTCTAGCTCCCTGTCCCTGTCAATAACAGAGTATGAACGAGGTGATATGACAAATGACAAAAAAATTGTGTTATTGTCCACACACTTATGGACCTAAATGTAAATGGACACGTATCAGCTGAACAGTTGTAGATAAAATGTTAGTGTGAGGTGATTTTTGCATTAAAGGCTTATTTTGTGTTGTTATTGAAGTTCAGCCATTTCGATCTTGAAATTGTCACTGACCTATCCGCCTCGCTCATTGGCTGCTGCAACTGTTGTCGAGGTCATTTAGTCAATAATGGAGCTGTTTGGGTTTAGAGCAGATGAATGTTTATTCAGAATTCTATTTTTATGCTGTGATTGCTCACAAACAGTGTGAGAGAATCATCAAACAGCTGTATTTAGTCTGGCTGTTTATGGCCTTCGGCAGCTGCAAATATTTTTTTCTAAATAGGACTACCTTGGATGTTGTTTTGGTTTCTTTTATGAGTCTGTAACATGAGAAACAATCTAAATGACCCGCAACAAAAGCTAAAAACTTCTTTTTAGTTTTTACAGTTCAAAACAAATTTTAATTCTCTAGATGTCTGTGGGTGTGATTCCAACAAAATGTCCCTATAAAGAGCTGAATATCCTTGAATGTGACACCTGAGCTCCTTTCACCTCTCAGCTCAGTTGTGAAAATGAAAATCTAAGTCCGTGTCACGAATCAAATCCACCAGGAATCAAAGAAAACAGCCTTCCTTTGAAACTGATGCCCATGGATATTTGAAAATGTTTGGCTGCTCCCAGCGTGATGAAACATCTTTACTGTTTAATAGACAGCTTTAACCTTCAATCCATGTTCAATTCAAATGGATAAAGAAAAAAAGTAAGCGCAAATGGTGAGATTTCTATCCAAAAACGTTCAGCGGGTTCAGTTCCAGGCAGGGAGGAGGTGGTGGAGATCTGTGCCCAGCTGGGGGATGTTCTGGTGGAGCTTAATGCTGGCGGGGCGCCCCTGGAGGCAGAGCTGTAGGGAGGGAGGGATGAAGAGAGATGAGGGACCCACAGGGGAGAGAGACTCAGCTCTGACCATCTGCCAGCCTCCAGACGCTGCCAGCACACACTTACACAAACAACCCTGAATGCATCCTTTCTGCCTGCATACATTCATTCACCGTACGTGTCTATACGCTGTATATTTTTAGCCAATCAGGAGAGTTAATAGCCTGCATGTGTATGTGTGTGTGTTGGCAGATAGATGCAGGGTCTGGCACTTCTGCTGCCTCCCTGCTGAATTTACACTTCTCTCTCAGGATAAAACAGCCCTCCACCTATTAACTTCTCCATCCAGCCATCCTTGCGTCTCCACCTTCTGTTTCTGCTCCTCCTCTTCTTCGTCTTTGCCTTCTCTCCACAAATTCCACGTCGGTTTATCTGTCCCTCCTTTTATCACTCCAGTATGTGTACACCATATAAGAGCTGTTGCTACAGTGGGGCAAAAAAGTATTTAGTCAGCCACCGATTGTGCAAGTTCCCCCACTTAAAATGATGACAGAGGTCAGTAATTTGCACCAGAGGTACACTTCAACTGTGAGAGACAGAATGTGAAAAAAAAATCCATGAATCCACATGGTAGGATTTGTAAAGAATTTATTTGTAAATCAGGGTGGAAAATAAGTATTTGGTCACCTCAAACAAGGAAAATCTCTGGCTCTCACAGACCTGTAACGTCTTCTGTAAGAAGCTTTTCTGTCCCCCACTCGTTACCTGTATGAATGGCACCTGTTTGAACTCAACATCTGTATAAAAGACACCTGTCCACAGCCTCAAACAGTCAGACTCCAAACTCCGCCATGGCCAAGACCAAAGAGCTTTCGAAGGACACCAGGAAAAGTATTGTAGACCTGCACCAGACTGGGAAGAGTGAATCTACAATAGGCAAGCAGCTTGGTGTGAAAAAATCAACTGTGGGAGCAATCATCAGAAAATGGAAGACATACAAGACCACTGATAATCTCCCACGATCTGGGGCTCCACGCGAGATCTCATCCCGTGGGGTCAAAATGATCATGAGAACGGTGAGCAAAGATCCCAGAACCACACGGGGGGACCTGGTGAATGACCTGCAGAGAGCTGGGACCAAAGTAACAAAGGTCACCATCAGTAACACACTACAACGGCAGGGAATCAAATCCCGCAGTGCCAGACGTGTTCCGCTGCTGAAGCCAGTGCATGTCCAGGCCCGTCTGAAGTTTGCCAGAGAGCACATGGATGATACAGCAGAGGATTGGGAGAATGTCATGTGGTCAGATGAAACCAAAGTAGAACTTTTTGGTATAAACTCAACTCGTCGTGTTTGGAGGAAGAAGAATACTGAGTTGCATCCCAAGAACACCATACCTACTGTGAAGCATGGGGGTGGAAACATCATGCTATGGGGCTGTTTTTCTGCCAAGGGGACAGGACGACTGATCCGTGTTAAGGACAGAATGAATGGGGCCATGTATCGTGAGATTTTGAGCCAAAACCTCCTTCCATCAGTGAGAACTTTGAAGATGAAACGAGGCTGGGTCTTCCAACATGACAATGATCCAAAACACACCGCCCGGGCAACAAAGGAGTGGCTCCGTAAGAAGCATTTGAAAGTCCTGGAGTGGCCTAGCCAGTCTCCAGACCTCAACCCCATAGAAAATCTGTGGCGGGAGTTGAAAGTCCGTGTTGCTCGGCGACAGCCCCAAAACATCACTGCTCTCGAGAAGATCTGCATGGAGGAATGGGCCAAAATACCAGCTACTGTGTGTGCAAACCTGGTAAAGACCTATAGTAAACGTTTGACCTCTGTTATTGCCAACAAAGGTTATGTTACAAAGTATTGAGTTGTATTTTTGTTATTGACCAAATACTTATTTTCCACCCTGATTTACCAATAAATTCTTTACAAATCCTACCATGTGGATTCATGGATTTTTTTTTTCACATTCTGTCTCTCACAGTTGAAGTGTACCTCTGGTGCAAATTACTGACCTCTGTCATCATTTTAGGTGGGGGAACTTGCACAATCGGTGGCTGACTAAATACTTTTTTGCCCCACTGTATATATGGACATTTGACATATTTTTGCTTGTTCATGGTCAAACTGTTCATGATGCTGAAGTCAAAAACAGTCAAAGTAAAATAATATTTTTGGAAATGTTGTCAAATCTTGGTCAAATGGCAAGTTTTTTGTTTTTTTTCCCTTATATGAATGAGTTTGTCAAATATTTGCTACTTAAAAGATGAAAAGATCAACATTTGTTGGGGAGTACAGAGCGCATGCAGCAGATGCCATCTGGACGATGTCATAATAAATTGATACAGCAATTATGGTGGTGATGTCGCCGATGTTTTCAGATGTGTGGATGAGTTTTTGTAAACTTGGAAAATCAAATGAGTCTACTACAAAAAGAGTTAAAATCTCAGCAACTTGCACAAAGTTTGAATCAATGAAAGCGATCGTGGCTCAAGAGTTGGGAGTTCGCCTTGTAATCGGAAGGTTGCCGGTTCGAGCCCCGGCTTGGACAGTCTCGGTCGTTGTGTCCTTGGGCAAGACACTTCACCCGTTGCCTACTGGTGGTGGTCAGAGGGCCCGGTGGCGCCAGTGTCCGGCAGCCTCGCCTCTGTCAGTGCGCCCCAGGGTGGCTGTGGCTACAATGTAGCTTGCCATCACCAGTGTGTGAATGTGTGTGTGAATGGGTGGATGACTGGATATGTAAAGCGCTTTGGGGTCCTTAGGGACTAGTAAAGCGCTATATAAATACAGGCCATTTACCATTTACCAACAAATTTCAGAAATTGTTCTCGTTGTACCCATGTGCTGTATATGAAAGATAGACATACCCACTGCAATTTCCCCCATTGGTTTCAGCTTCAGCAATAGCTTTTTTGTCACACCAGTGTTGTTTTTTGTAACCAGAAGTGACCAGATGTGGATGAGAGAGTGGGGTGATGAAGGATCAGATAATGCTAGCTAGCTTGCTGGAGCCATAAAGTGCACGAGCTCATCACGTAAACACATGCTACAGTAGTTAGTACTAAATCGTCTTTCTCTGGTGGGCCTGTAAGGATTACCACAGCTGATCATTGGCCTGCACATATACTTTGCACTGACTTCAGTCAGACTAACCATCTGGTTGTTCTCTCTCACCACATCCACGAACCTTCGCTTTGGTCTTCCGCCTTTATTCTTTCCTTGCAGTGACATCTTCAACATCCTTAGGCCAGTATATTGACGTTCCCTCTCCTGTACATCTCCAAACTGTGAGCTTACCCTCAGATGTACACATTTATAATCCTGTCTGTCAACAAACTCTTAGCATCATTAGTTGTGCTGCATCCAGATCCACTTCCATTTTTGTCAGTGCTACCATCTTCTAATATACTTCAGAGCAGAGGTGCCATCTTTTAGACCTTTCTTTTCAGCTTTGCAGGTAGCTTTGCAGTAACACTCATCTCCACCCTGCCTTGCAACTTCATCATTTGACTTGCCTTCTATCATACGCGTGTATTCTGTCTTGTTTCTACATTCCTCTTAGTTATTTTCACGCAAAAAACGTGGATGCAGGCTTCTTGGGTTTTGGTATCAGCCAGGCTCTGCTCTCTCGTCTTCAGCTAGTTCAGAACGCTGCAGGCCGACTCTTGACAGGCACTCGTAAACATGACCATGTTTCCCCAGTCTTGGCTCGTTTACACTGGCTTCCAGTACATTGTAGAATTGATTTTAAGATTTTTTTTTTTTAACTCTAAATGGATTAGCTCCGTCATACCTCTCTGATCTGTTAACTTAAAATACTCCGAATAGAACTCTCAGGTCAGCTGATAAGTTGCTTCTAGTTTGGAAACAGGCTAAAAAACAGAGCTCGGGCCTTTGCGATTGCTGCACCCAAACTTTGGACCAGTCTGCCTCTTGAAATTAGAATCGCTCCAACACTTGACATTTTTAAAACTCGTCTGAAAACACAGTTTTTTGGTTTTTTTGTTTTGTTCTTTGTGTGTGTTTGTTCTACTTTTTACTTTTTTATTATGTTCAGCACTTTGGTCAACCTGTGTTGTTTTTTAAATGTGCTTATAAATTGATTGATTGAAAACTAGCCACCTCAAACCAACCAATATTGTTTCTCAAATAACTGTCCCAAAAGTTTGAGTTCAATGAGTAATGCCAGCCTTGCCCTAGCTTTAGACTTTACTGCTATAGTCATTGTTTAGTTATGAAAAATATTCACTCTCTTTACAATTGTTATGAAAGGAGAAATGAGCTAAGTTAGACCTACACTGTGTTTCATAGCAGGCTGTAAACATGCCTGTGCTGTAAAGTTGGACATTTAGGAGTCTTTGGTGATTGGCCCCCCCGAGCTGACTTCACTCTGGAGCTCTGGAGCTTGATGCTAGTTTGAACCTCATAAAGAAGAACACAGTGCGACTCTATTAACATGCCACCTGTTGACAGATGCGGATCAATGTGCAGATGTTTTTGGCACTTCAGGTGTTTAGTTTAGATTTGCATCTATCACAGAAGCATCGAATCCCAAAGTCACTGTACAGCATTATGATGTCCTCAAGTATACAGCCAGCGGGAATGAAGTACCTCGAAAAACTGCACAAGTGTTAAGGGGGCTGGTGTCGTTATTAAAGCAAATATTGATTTGATTTAGGTTTTCAAATTTCAATTCATGAATAAAAATTATTCATGGCATTCTTTTTGAAGCATCTTCTAAACTTTGGCGTAGCTCTGTACACATGGGCTTTTGATCCTTCAATCTGTACTCAGCATGTGTGAAGACTGGGAACAACACATGTAAATTTGTCAGACTTAGCGTGTTTCTGCTGTGTGTGATCCTGCGTTAATCAGCGGAGCTGAGAGCAGAGAGGATTAGTGACTTAATCAGGGTGCTAGATGATGGTTATTAATAGAATTAGACTGAGTTGTCATCGCTGTGATGAGAGCACTTTATTCCAAAGTTTCTCTTTTTTTTTATAGTTCCTTGTTCCATTTGAGAACACAGCACATGTTTGTTAAACACCAAGAAATATGGCAGAACGGTTTGATCAATCTATCAGTTCCACACATTAATTAATAGCACCCTTTAATCCTGGCCATTCATCCAGTGACTCATCCATCATCTGCTGTCTGCACTCAACCAAAGACTTTACCAGTCAAGTAGTAGGTTTTGTTTCAAGCAGCCAACTAATCTCACATTTATAAGTAATTTCATTAAAAAAATGCATTTTTTTGTAGGTGGAAACATAATAAGTGACATTTATCTCAAACATAGCTTTTATATGCTACAAAGCAACAGGATAACCTGTAATGAGTGAGCACCATTCCAACTGGCTACCAATTATCCCTCCAAATCTCTCCCCAGTTATAATTCAACAGCATCTCCAACAATAACGTTGTTGCTGGTTTGCTATAACTGGACCAAAATGATCAGAAAGCTGTCATCAGACCTGCTGCTCATTCTGTGAGCCGACCACTGGAAACAAAAAGCTCACATAAACCTAAAAGGATAAATAATATTGTATTCTTCCAGCAGAAGTTTTCACTGCTCAGTGTTTGTTTTGCTGGTTGGAAGTATTGAGAAGAAAGAAGACGGATGTTTTTTTCATTAAGAAAAAGAGAGATCCGCTCTGTGGAGTGTCAGGTCTGTCTTTAGTTGGAGACTCTGAGACTCTCCAGCTGGTTGTAGAGAAACACACTGTATGGAGGCAAAGCTCCGGCCGTATTAATCCTCAGTGTGTAAGTCGACCCTAACCCCACCTCGAGGCATCACAATATGTAATTTGTTTTTCTTAAATTGTTCTTCCGAGTCTCAACAATCATGGAACAAACAATATAATCACTGTGAGAAATATCAAAAACTATTCACAGATCTATGATGATTTAGACCTCAGTGAATTAGTTGTCGTTGCAGGGTTTCTTCCAGCTTCCTCCCACAATACAAAGACGTGCATTTTAGGTTAAGTGATAATTCTAAAGTAGCTGAGGATGGGAACATGAGGATCAATAGTGGTCTGTCTCTCTGTGTTAGCCCTGCAGCGGGATGTCAACCCAGTGAGGCTGAACTGGATACGCAGAAGAAACTGGTTAGATGAATGAATGAATAGAGACGCCAAATTATAAGTTCATGCAATGGAGTCAGTCCGTGTAGCCAATTCACTTGCAAACATGACTATTTGGAACTGAATTGGACAGAGTGATTGACTCACATCACAGCAAGTTTCTCTCCAACTCTTTAGGTTATTTGAGCAGTTTATTGTGACCCATTGTTTCTGTTTAACTAGTGGCCATAGTCATTATGATCGGAGAAAGACAAAAGACTTGCGGTTATAAGATTTTACAGCCACAAAGTCCATATAGGAGGAGCTTTACATGAATGAACTGATCAGGTAAACAGTGGAATTTCTGCTAAATTGTTTTTTATTCCTTTACCAAAGCAGTTCAGTGGCTTTAACTTTATTTCTGTTAATGTAATGTTGAGGACAAACCCACACCAAGCTAGGTGAGCAAAAATGCTGCTGCTGGCTGGTCCACTAATTCTGGACTCCTACAGATCATTTTTATTTGGTGAGAGCAAGCTGCCAGTGTCATGTTTAATTTCAAAGGACTTGTTGTAATCAGTGAATTATGGATAAATTATAGACTTTGAACAAAAGCCAGTGCTTTTGAAGAAAAAATAATAACATTCTCTTTATCTGATGTATTAAAGATGTATAAAGCTGAAAGTAAACTGTGCCATTTTTCATTGTTCATGATGAAAGATGACCAGTGTGACAGAACTGTGGTGGTATCATTGGTCACCACTCCAGCTGCACTATGAGAGAAGTTGGCCATTGTTACAGTCCCTCCTGTTCTGATCAAGGGCAAAAGTTAGAATAATGATCTCACAGTGGGACTAATTAATGTGACACTGGTGCAACGGTGAAATACTTTAAAAAATCAGAATAGAATAAATGGAGGCAAAAAATGCAAAGTGAAAGACTTCTTTCAACAAAGAAGAACAAATAATAGTTTTGGCACATTGTTTGTTTGCATGTGTCCTCCAGGTGTTATCGTGAAAGTTAAGTAGGACGCAGCATCGGAGGAAACAAGGAAGTGCACACTCATCATAGGCTGTGAAACAGCAGATATTAGAGAATCACCATGCAGATCTACATTTTAAATCGTACAGAAGGTCATGATGTTTGAATAAGTGAATAGTCATTAAATGATGGATGCAAAAAATCAAATTGTTTATGCAACTATTTGTGCGTTTTCTTTCTTTTTACCACAGACTGCATGAATAAAGCTGGATGTAGTTTCCAAATCTAAGAAGTAAAGACAAAGTAAAGACCAGGGGGCAACTCCAGAAGTCCATGGAAAAAAACTGTAATTTCTGACATGTTTTCTTCTGGTCTCAGTTGCTATTTTCTAGTCTTACTAAATGCAGCATGGCATTCATTTCATAAATTATGGTTATTATTAGTTAAAAGGAAAAAATTAAGCAGGTATGCTTTATGGTGGGCTTACCCTGCCACATGCATGTGTTCAAAGGAGCTTGCAAAGAAAAGCGTCTGGACTTCTTTGAGTTGCTTGAAGACGTTTCACCTCTCATCCGAGAAGCTTCTTCAGTTCTAAGGTCAAATGGTGGAGAGTCCCAGATATAAACCTAGTGGGAGTTTCCCCCCACAGAGGGACAAAAGGACCCCCTGATGATCCTCTAATCGCCTAAGCCAAGGTGTGAAACTGGGTGTGGGTCCCAATCAGCCAGAGTTTCGGGTGAGTTCATTGTGAAACCTGGCCCCACCTTATCATGCGAATTCCTGAGGTCAGATGGCCCAGGATGTGAGTGGGATTTAAGGCGTCTGAGCGTGTTGCTGGGTCTGAAATGCACCGGGATGTCATGCTTGGAGAAAACTCTCCTGAGTTTTTCTGATACACCGGCTACATAGGGGATGACAATGTTGTTGCGTCTGTCCTTCTTATCCTCCCTCGCTGGTGTCTGGTCTTCTTTTCTGGTCTTCAAGCAACTTAAAGAAGTCCAGACGCTTTTCTTTGCAAGCTCCTTTGACTACGATGACCTGGATGACTGAGAACCTTCACAGACACATGCATGTGTAATTTCCCACAGTTTCTCAGCCAGAAGGTCCAGTCCATACTCTGCAGTATATACCAACAATCATGGAGAGCAAATACTCAGTGGTGAGTTTGCTCAAAATGCCAATCCACACTTTATATATCAAACCCGAGTCTTTAAATCGATGTTGCACAGTGTGGCATTCAAAACAGTTGCTGAAAATCTCTGTAGCCGCCTTTAGATCAGATCTTGTAAAGTTCTGGTTATCATTATGAGCATGATTATCCTCAGTATCACGTCTCCCACTGTGGATGACGACTCCTCCCAAAGCGTAATTACGGTTGAATGTAGCACAATGTCAGCAGACAGATTATATACAGTGGAGGGCTGGACAGACTTACTCTCTCCCATCTACTTATCTCTTCTCTCATCTTAATAAGACCAGAGGAGCGGCAGCATTCTTCCCACAAGGCCTCACTGTCCGGGTCTGAGCCACAGTCTCATTAACCAGGCATATTGGCCTCTGCAGTACAAAGGGCTTCCTTTGGAGCTGACACTCTAGCATCCTGACTTGCTCATTTAAAAGTGAAACGCTGACATCCTCGCTGTGCCATCATCGATATCAGCACTCTGGGAGAGAGCGAGAGGGAGGACGCTTTGCTTTTATTCACGCGCAGCTGCCGGGTGTTGAAGACGAGGGGTGGCGTTTGATTCAGATGTTAGCGAGATTAAGTGAAGGGGATCATCTCTAACTGCTGAATAGACCTCAATCTCTCATGATCATTTAGATCTTCTTCTGTCTTGTTAATCCAGTCACATCACACAAAGCTATATGTTTGATGTGTGACCTCATAATCCCGATTCACAATCTTTATTGAATGTTTGCACTTTATTGCGAGCAGGGAACAAGTCGACGTGAATTTTCAACTTGTAAAAGGTAGAATATGCAGAAGCACCATACTGCGCTGCGGAGTTTGTTTTTTATCTTCACAAACAGCCAAAAGCCTCATGCATTCAAATGACAGCTGCTCAATGATGCAGACGCCAAAAAAAACTTTCCAGTCTTCCTCCATTTGGTACCATGACGTAACACGGGCTTCTACAGTGTTGCTTTTTCTAAGTGAAGCCCATAGAGAACATGCTCAGATCAGATTTCTTCCCGCCAAGCTAGCTGACTTCCTGCTGGCTCTCTGCAAAATCATACAGCTCATCTATACTTTCCAAATGTCAGCAGACCAGATGGAATATACTCGAGTGATAAACAGAGTCCTTTTTCACATTAGTAATAATAATAATAATGGATTGCATTTATATAGCGGCCCCTCAAAGCGCTTTACAATACCACTATTCATTCACTCTCACATTCACACACTGGTGGAGGCAGCTACAGTTGCAGCCACAGCTGCCCTGGGGCAGACTGACAGAAGCGAGGCTGCCATATCGCGCCATCGGCCCCTCTGGCCATCAGCAGTAGGCGGCAGGTGAAGTGTCTTGCCCAAGGACACAACGACCGAGACTGTCCGAGCCGGGACTAGAACCAGCAACCTTCCGGTTACAAGATGAACTGCCAACTCTTGAGCCACGATCAACCAAATTAAGAGAAAAGTTATTTTTGGGTCATGGAATCAAATTGTAGTAACATGGTGTGGCCACTATGGCAACAGCCATGAAGGGCTCTAAAATCACCTCCATGTTAACTTTATAGCTACTGTGACATCATTTTGCTTTGATGCTCTGATTTTAAGACCAGGAGTGATCGTGCTTTTGAGGCTTTTGTGGAACAGCCTTCCTCAGACAGTCAGGTCGGCTCACGTTGTTTGTTTTATGAATGCTGAAAACTCGATTTTATAGGTTAGTGTTATTTGAACTGTGAAGCACTTTGTAGCTCTGTGTTTTGAAAAGTGCTATATAAATAAAGTTATTATTATTATTAATGTTGTTATTATTGGGCATGGTGGTTAGCACTGTTGCCTCACAGCAAGAAGGTCCTAAGTTCAATTCCACCGTTCCAGGATCTTTGAGTTTGCATGCTCTCTCTGGGTACTGTGGCTTCCTCCCATAGTCCAAAGACATGCAGTTAGTGGGGATAGGTTAGTTGCCCATAGGTGTGAATGTGAGTGTGAATGATTGTCTGTGTCTATGTGTTAGCCCTGCTACAGACTGGCGACCTGTCCAGGGTGTACCCTGCCTCTCTAAGACAGCTGGGATTGGCTCCAGCCCCTTGCATCCCTGACAAAGGATAAGCGGAAGAGAATGAATAGATTATTATTATTATCATACATTGTTTTTCAACTCTACCTAATCTTTTGTGCTGTTGTTTCATTCTCTTTTTCAGTTTTTTTGTTTCGATTTTACTGGATCCAGAATGGAATATATTTGTGTAAGATGTGAGTGCTAAATTATGACTTTAGTGATAATTGATAATGATGATAATTAGTGACACAGATTAATGGAGGTGAGGCCGAGCAGACAGGTAGTAGCTACTTTTAATAAGTGAGTTTATTCTTGAGGTATAAAATGTCCAGCCTCAGTATATTTGTCAAAGATCTTCTGAAACTATATTATTGTGAAAAAGTTATTTTTTCCCAGCTTCTCAAAAGGTGTTTGCTTAAAAGCAGCTTGTTTGTAACTGCAGTTGGTTTTTGTGTATCGATGCCAAGAACCTGAAAACTTGGCAGATAAGTCCTGAAAAGTTGATTCTGTTCATCTGGACGTAGCATTTTCACCACTTTCACCACACTGTACTGTTTATTATTATTATTATTAGTAGTAGTATTAGTATTAGTATTAGTATTATTATTATTACCTGGATGCGCGAAATATCTATATCCAGGTGAACAGAATCAACTTTTTGGGACTTCCTTGCCTGGATGATTGAGCCTGCATTGAGACTTGGCAGATAAGGTTTTACATGACATTGAATTCTCATTTTAATTAACCAAAAAAAGTTTTTTAATCAATGAAAATCTTCTTTTTTTTCAGGCTGTTCCTGATCGAGTCATCACATCGCTACCGTACTTCGTCGTGAGAGGCTGACATTGTTGAAGAGATACTGAAACCCTCTGAAGCAGGTAGGATCGCTTTTGCAGAGTAACTTATGGTTTCTTCCACCGGGGGTCCAGAGTATGACTGTTCTTACTGAGTTTTTTCTAAATGCACCACTTGAAACCCACTTAAGCATAGGAATGATGAGAGGTCTGGGGAGAAGCTACAGAAGCTCCCCTCTCTCTCTTCCTCCCTCTCTTTCCATTTCTCGTTCATCCTCTGTGGTAATTTCAGATCCCGCAGGCAGACACCTGCGTCTCTATTTGATAAATATTGAATCTTCCAGAATTGAAATGGATCTTTAACAAGGCTAACACACGGACAAACACAGCACACACACCACCCGCACACTCATAATGCCTCTGTCATTCTGAAGCCAGCACAGGTTAGAAGGTTACTGCTGTACTTTGTTGCACATCTGTCAGTTTTGTTGCTGTCTGACACACACACACACACACACACACACACACACACACACACACACACACAGAAGTGATAGCTACATGCGTGTTGCTAATGTCTGTGTGTTTGTGTTTGCAGTTACAGTGGGGCAAAAAAGTATTTAGTCAGCCACCGATTGTGCAAGTTCCCCCACTTAAAATGATGACAGAGGTCAGTAATTTGCACCAGAGGTACACTTCAACTGTGAGAGACAGAATGTGAAAAAAAAATCCATGAATTCACATGGTAGGATTTGTAAAGAATTTATTCGTAAATCAGGGTGGAAAATAAGTATTTGGTCACCTCAAACAAGGAAAATCTCTGGCTCTCACAGACCTGTAACGTCTTCTGTAAGAAGCTTTTCTGTCCCCCACTCGTTACCTGTATGAATGGCACCTGTTTGAACTCATCATCTGTATAAAAGACACCTGTCCACAGCCTCAAACAGTCAGACTCCAAACTCCGCCATGGCCAAGACCAAAGAGCTTTCGAAGGACACCAGGAAAAGTATTGTAGACCTGCACCAGACTGGGAAGAGTGAATCTACAATAGGCAAGCAGCTTGGTGTGAAAAAATCAACTGTGGGAGCAATCATCAGAAAATGGAAGACATACAAGACCACTGATAATCTCCCTCGGTCTGGGGCTCCACGCAAGATCTCATCCCGTGGGGTCAAAATGATCATGAGAACGGTGAGCAAAGATCCCAGAACCACACGGGGGGACCTGGTGAATGACCTGCAGAGAGCTGGGACCAAAGTAACAAAGGTCACCATCAGTAACACACTACAACGGCAGGGAATCAAATCCCGCAGTGCCAGACGTGTTCCGCTGCTGAAGCCAGTGCATGTCCAGGCCCGTCTGAAGTTTGCCAGAGAGCACATGGATGATACAGCAGAGGATTGGGAGAATGTCATGTGGTCAGATGAAACCAAAGTAGAACTTTTTGGTATAAACTCAACTCGTCGTGTTTGGAGGAAGAAGAATACTGAGTTGCATCCCAAGAACACCATACCTACTGTGAAGCATGGGGGTGGAAACATCATGCTATGGGGCTGTTTTTCTGCCAAGGGGACAGGACGACTGATCCGTGTTAAGGACAGAATGAATGGGGCCATGTATCGTGAGATTTTGAGCCAAAACCTCCTTCCATCAGTGAGAACTTTGAAGATGAAACAAGGCTGGGTCTTCCAACATGACAATGATCCAAAACACACCGCCCGGGCAACAAAGGAGTGGCTCCGTAAGAAGCATTTGAAAGTCCTGGAGTGGCCTAGCCAGTCTCCAGACCTCAACCCCATAGAAAATCTGTGGCGGGAGTTGAAAGTCCGTGTTGCTCGGCGACAGCCCCAAAACATCACTGCTCTCGAGAAGATCTGCATGGAGGAATGGGCCAAAATACCAGCTACTGTGTGTGCAAACCTGGTAAAGACCTATAGTAAACGTTTGACCTCTGTTATTGCCAACAAAGGTTATGTTACAAAGTATTGAGTCGTATTTTTGTTATTGACCAAATACTTATTTTCCACCCTGATTTACGAATAAATTCTTTACAAATCCTACCATGTGGATTCATGGATTTTTTTTTCACATTCTGTCTCTCACAGTTGAAGTGTACCTCTGGTGCAAATTACTGACCTCTGTCATCATTTTAGGTGGGGGAACTTGCACAATCGATGGCTGACTAAATACTTTTTTGCCCCACTGTATATTGACAAAGCACGCGAAGAATGTGTGATGAGTAGGGCTGCCACGATTTGTCGACTTGTCACGATTACGTCGACTATCAAAATCGTCGACGACTGATTTAATAGTCGACGTGTCGTTTGAAGCTTTGTAAGATCGCAAAAGACGCAGGAATAATAGCAGGATTTAAGAGTGTAATAACGGACTGAAACAGAAGATGGCAGCACAGCATATACAAGGATGCCAGCTGCCGTTAAACCCCGAAGAAGAAGAAGCAGCTGTGTCCCAGAATTCATAGCGCGGCCCAGCTTAGTTTCCAACAATGGCGGTAGCTAGTTAGTTTTAATATTACTCTTATTATTCTTTCTGGGTCACAAAATAAACGTTTAACATATTTTCAGGCGAGAATGTAGCTGTGTAAACCTCAAATATCTGCTCAGTTTATCAGGACACCACATATTTTCAAAAGCGCTCCGACGTTTTCGGAGACGTCTGTTACCCACTAGCTCGATAGCTAGCCGGGGGCTAGGTCACTAGCGCCGTGAGAACACCGGACTCCCGGCAAATTGTTTTCAAACCCACCGCCGTCTTTCGCGACTCAGGTTAAATATATATGAGTCACTTAGATAAATTAAAAATGTTATTGTTTGGCTTTTTTTTAGTATTTTATTTGTTCCTGAGTAAATCGGTTTGGCTGAGATTAAAGTTATAGTTTTTACACAGCTGAATAAACGTCAAGCAGACAGCTGATTATCAGGAGTGTGAGATGCTGGAGAATATACTCCGGTGTCCTGTTATATTTTAGATAGCAAGGAGTTTATTAAACTTTACCGAAACAATCTGCAAATTTCATTAAAATTGAATAAACTATCATCTTGTCTTTATTTTTAGTTAGCACCTTAAAAGCTTAAAGCTGTAAGCTAATGATAGTTATATAAGAGCAGATGCTGCTGGTGCAATAAGCTGTAGTTTTACGTCCAGTGGATGATGATCTGATTAGTCGACTAATCGCATAAATAATCGGTGACTAGTCGACTATCAAAATAATCGTTTGTGGCTAGGGTTGCCAACCGTCCCTTAAAAAACGGAATCGTCCCGTATTTAGAAACAAAAGTACACGTCCCGTATTGAGCTAATAAGGGACGCACTTTGTCCCGTAATACAGTGAGAATCAAAAGTAGTCTATAACTTTTAATGGAATTAACACTTTGTTTGAAAACATAATTCCCAGCCCCTCTCCTGCTTTGTGACCAATGAGCTGACAGCACACTTATGACAATTCGAGTATGACAAGTCAGATTACCGCTCATCTCATTGGTTGAGGAAAGGTCGCTTACGGAGAAAATACCGGAAGACAACCGATGACCACAACAACAAGCATGGCCAACAGGGAAACAAACGCCGACACTGCGGTGCAAGTCTCGGACGGCACACTGTGCGTCCATAAAATGAAGGTTATAACAGAAAATCTGTCGCTCGCTCTCTCTGTCTTTCACTCACACAGACACACCACCACCATCAACTTTGCTAAATTGCTAATGAAAAACATTGATCAGGCAGCTGTGATTGAGCAGCAGTGTAAATCCAACTATTTTCACGGTTGTTGTGGTCGTGATAATTTTGTGATGCCACATGGAAAAGGCTCGGATGAGCTTTCCAAAGTTCTACAAGTTGTGCCTCCATCGCTTGTGTCCAGATCACACGCTGCACAGCTGTGCTGCAACGTCTTTTTCACCGACGTTTACGTGTTTGCGCGTGAGCAGCTGCGGTGACACCCTCACGAGCGATTGATGATCGGGAGCTGGTCGTGAGGTGTTAATCGCTTCTCGTTACCCCACGTATACTACACGACGCACGATGAAGGCCAAAATCGGGCTGATCACCAAATCGGTCGCACGACTCAAAAATCGGCTCAAAATGGGCCAAAAATCGCACAGTGTGAGCCCAGCATTAGAGCAGCAATGTTTGTTCGCTCAGAGAAAGAAAAAAAAAGGCTGCAAAAGTACAGGGAGGAATGGGAAAAGGAAAACACCTGGCTGGAAAAGTGCACTATAAAGCGCACTGCACTGTGTGCTGGCGCACTTTTTCCATAGGCATGCTTCTATTGGTGGGCACATGAAGAACATGAGGGGCGTGAAAGCTCGGGGAACCCTTAACCAATTTTTTATCCACCAGGCCACGGCAGAAGCAGATATGGTATGTAAACACTGGTTTGTTGTTTAAACCCTCTGGTTAAGGTTAATATGGGCATGTGCGGTGAATATCAGGGCTATGTGGCCAGAAGTGTAATAATATAATTTATTTTGTGTAATAAACAACTGCAAGGATAGATGATTACAACAAATAGATCACTAATACATAAAAGTAATACATAGATGAATAATGATGATGAGTTAAGATGCGTAATCATGGGAACAAGCGGGTTTACAAACAGGAGCAGCTGATTAGCATTAGAAAAGCTGAAATAATACCTCAACTGAAGCCAACTGTACTAAATGCACTATATGTGCACTGTTACAAGAATATTTTTCGTTCTATTGCTTTCTATTAATTTATATAATTTTAAGTTAAGTAGGACAGAGTTCTTTTAAAGAAAGATTTACTTATATTCTCAAAAGTTAAGCATGACAGGCTTCTGTTTAAGAAGGAGACCTGTTTTACTGTGTTAATGTTGTCATTGTGAGCTAAAAATAAATGGCTAAATGATCATTTGTTTCCCATATGGTCATATCACAAAGAATATGCATCTGCTTAAATCAAGTTCAAGTCAAATGGTTAAAAAATAATTTCACACACAAAAAAAGAGCTACCACACTGGGAAGGGTGAAGACAACTGGGTTGCCCGGCCCTGGCCACGAGGTGTCCCTTATTTATTTATTTTCAGGGAGTTGGCAACCCTATTTGTGGCAGCCCTAGTGATGAGCATGATGCTGTTTTTTGTACGCGTGTGTGCGTGTACATGTTTAGACATCTTTGTGTGGACAGAAAATTGGCATGCCACTATACTTGTGGGGTCGCTTATGGGGACAAAACAGCCGCCCCCACAAGTTTGATGGCATTTTTCTCAAAATGTGTTTTCATTGTCAGTGTTACAGTTGGGTTATGGTTAGGTTTAGCTGATGGTTAGGGTAAGTAGCTAGGGAAAGCATGTCAAAGGGGGGAGGGGGGGGGGGGGGGGGTTAGGGGAGAGTTTTGTATATTGATAGAAACTGAGACATATAAAGTGACACGATGAGTGTTTGAAGTTGTATAAAACATGAAACTGGTCATACAACAGGTACAACGTGTTAGCGGTTACAGACAGGTTGTTGGGTTTGTTAGCACGGGAAGTGCTGATTGAGCTTTTTACCTGTAAGCAGATAAAAGCCACTATGACGATACCAACCTTTACTTTAGTTCCATCGTGGTGCCTCATGTTGAGCTACTTCGATGGTGCAGTCTTGGTGTTTTCACCAATGAGTGAGGTTCGGACATAAGTGAGACCCGAGGGAAACCCTACATCCTCATAATGAGGCAGGCACACCTTAAAGCACACCCTAAGGTTACAAATGAAGTTCCCCATAAACATTGCAGACTTTAAATCATGAACTGAATGATTTAAAGTCTGCAAACAAAAAAAAGAGAGAAAAAAAAGGATTTTATGCCATGAATGGAAAAATCTTTTGGGCCAGTAAGAATCTGGTGTCAAACCAATCAAACCAACTTCAGCCCAACTACAGTTTACACTCCCTGAGTACAGACTGCGCCCTGCTGTTGCACTCAGAGTGTAAACTGTGTGCGACATTTGTGCTTTGGATTTGGGGTGAGTGGTCTTTTGAGTGGAAAGTAAAATGACAGCATTAAAGCCATGAGTTTGTATTCATCTCTAGATCTGCAAACCTTGCATTTCACATTTTGCCTGTGATATAAACAGAGCATTAGCACAGTGCTCTGTTCCGGTTCAGTTCGAGTAGGCACCACATAATAATAATGTGCAGCATTTTCACACCTGTGCAGCAGCCTGATCTTTCACATAAATGACCTCACTGAGCATCATTTGAGAGTGCACGTTTCAGCACAATTGGACATCAAATTGTTTTTAACCTGCCAGCTACTGAGCATGAAGTTCATGTAATATCAGATTGTGTGCCTGTGAGAATAGCTCAGTTAATTGCTTGCAGTGGCTGGCTGTTCTCTGTCCTGCATGCTCTATCCTGCCTTTAACCCCTTTAATAATAAACTCAGCGCTACTGCTGATTGCAAGAAACAGCAGAAAGCAGAGAAAGAAAGAAGAGAGACTGCATGAAACTCAAGACATGTGTGGGTAAATTATAACACCAAAACTGAGGACTAACTACAATGTGGTGTCTGTTTTACTGGAGTTCTTTGTGGAGCATCTTACATTGTACAAGGTTAGGTATAATAGCACCATGAATATCAGTGTGAAGGTATCCTGTCTGTGTCCTGTGTTGTGTACCCTTATATTGTATATTAGGCTCATGCTGACCAAGGACACATCTGTTTGCCAGCACAAAACAAGCGTTTCAAGGACGTGTGCTGCCTCTTAAAGCAGAGGTAAGGGCAGTGTAAGCATCTGCAGCAGCAGCTATAAAGCAGAGCAGACCAGCACTGCAGCTTCTCAGCAGTAACAATGGTTTTATAGGCAATGAAAACTTATAGTGGATGGCTGCTAATGGTGTTTAGATGAGTCTACCAGAAGCTAATAGCACTTATGGGATTTTGAGTTTGAGAAGGGAAGGGAGTGTAAAGGCTTCTCGCCTCATAGGTTGTTGGATTATTATTAGCTAGTACAAACTTTGAAACTTGGAAATAATCCCTTTTATGCTATCAGAGTCATCAAATGCCAAAATATAGACTAGGCATGTGTGTGACAAGTAGACTCTTACAGGCCTTCACTAGACCTTTGTTCAGGTTTTCTCCTCTTTGAAATATTGTCTCTGTTGCAGCAATGTTCTCGTCTGTATTTGTAACAGAACGTTGTAAACAGGCAATGCAGGCGTGAGTGAATGCAAACCTGCAAGGGAGGACTAACCTGACTTTGTATGTGCACAGCACAAAGAGCCAATCATTGCTGTTGTATTTAAAGTCTGGTTTAGTTACTGAGCAACGCGACTGTGGACAATATTGGACCCTGTGAAAAAGGAACGTCTCTAGTCCACGTGGGTGAAAGATTGAACCCTTGACACCAACAGTGAGGGGATCTGGTGGTTGTGTTATTCAGTGAGAGCATTTTGCTGCCATGGTTTGGGTTCTCTTGGCCGCTGAGACAGAACGGTCATTGCAAGTCAAATTATTATATACACCAATTATTCTGTCCTGAGTGGAATGGTTTCTCCCGGGATGATAGGACATGAGGCCCCACTGAATGCTCTGATGATGGTGAAGATTATCACGCAACGTCATCGGATATCTGAATACCTGGGAGATTTCGAGCGTCTGTCAAACCACCAAGCACCGACATAGCTTGTCTTTTCATTTCCATTAATTTGTCACCTGTTCGTGTTTTTGCTTGTAAGTGCTGAGGGAAACAATCCTCAGCTTCTAGGAAGGATTGTGTTTCACCGCCTTTCATCATATATAATGTATCACAGGATTCATTTTTTAATGATGTGATTGCTTTTTAGTTGGTAAACAAATTTAGATGCAAAATGAGTGAGTCTCTTTCCCCAGAGAGGAGCGACGCATTCAGTCAATATCCACAAATGACAATTTGACTGCCAATTGCTCAATTCAAAGCACAAAACCAACCCCTCATTGCTGACTGAATGGGTTTTTCAGCTGCATCCCAGAGCAGCTTCCCTTTGTGACAAAGATCTTTCACAACGGCTTAGACATCATTTAAATTTCCTGCAGGCTTCAACAATTCAAAGACCACTTTTTCTACCATTGTTGTGTTAAACTTGACTTTGCTTTTGTGGACATGCAAACTTTTGCGTGCTAGTTTGAGTTAATCACACGGCAAGTGTTTACAGTTTGGCTAATAGTAGCTTAGTGTGTCTAGGAAGTAGAGCTTATTAGAATGAAGACTAATGAAGATGAAGATCATTCATCAGCTGGCGTGAGCAGCGTTAAAGCAGGATCTAATTTTAAAACTGCAAATTGGGATTCTCTCCACACGGTGGGCAGCTGTAGCTGCGGTGAGATACAGAACAGAGCGATGACTTTGACTGTATGTAGCTTTTAATGCCAATATTATACATAAACAGTAAAGACTGATATATCTTAAACAACACATTTTTGAACATTCGCTTGTAAAAGTTTCAGTATCTTTTCTTCGAAACCATTTTGATTGGAGCTGATTTTCACATTTTGTCTTTTCATTTGCAGAGATTTGGAGCAATAACAGGTTTTCTCCAGGAAACTGTGAATCCCACTGTCTCGTCTCTCTGTGTGTCATTTGTACGCTTTGTATTCATTTGTACTTTGTGCTCGCTTCTCATCGTTTGGAATCCATTCAGATCTTTTCTTTCCCATATCATGTAGCCACATTAAAGATGCCTCTTTGCTATTAAACATTAGAGGTTTTTGGTTGCAAATAGGAGCCCCGGCGTCGAACAATAGTGATGAGCAGGCATGCTGAACAAAAGCATCTCAGTCAGAGAGGCAGATTTTAGTTTGCTGCTAATGGGGACCAGCACTCGGAGACTTAAAACCATCATCTCCACTGGCTTAGAACAGAAACCACAGGGGAGGAATAAATGAATGAATTGAGGAGCGAGCAGGAGAGAAGCGGTAGGAAAATAAAGGAGGATTTAATAAACGAAATGGAGGCGATAAATTTGTGAAGACTGTTATTAGAGCTCGTATTGTATTCTCTAGGTTTGGATTTCACAACTCTTGGTTGAACAATAGAACAATCAAGCTTTTTATTATCAAGATGTGTTTCCTGCGTTGCTCACAGTCGTCTCTGCCTCCACAGCACATTCATCTGTTAAAAACGGTCGTCTGCAGAGATGTAAATGAAGATATGGAGCAGCAGTGATTATTGTCGCCCTACATTACCAAACACATTCTTAACACAGTTGTGGTGCTGAATATCTTACAGCAAAGTACATCTGACTATATATAGACTGTATATACTGTATATATATATATATATATATATATATATGTATATATATATACATATATATGTGTGTGTGTGTGCTAGTGCTGTCAGCGTATTAATTAACGAGCTAACACGTTGACGCCGTGCAGCCCCACACGGGGCGATCCGCGATAACTCGCTCATGGAGATTTGCCGTGTTAATGCGGTTGTGGCGTTAACGTCATTTTAACACTGACAGCACTAATATATATATATATATATATATATATATATATATAATTTTTTTTCTTTGAAGCCAACAGGAGAAGGTCTCAGTTCATATCCAGTTAGTCATATGGATACTTTATCCTTGTCAGTATTGCTTATTGTTAGTAATAGTTAATGCTGTCCGTGTCTGACGCTGGTAAACCTTTTATAAAGAAGCGTAGTTATGCTCTTCAGTTTTTGTCACGACACCAGAACATATTTTTACTGTTAGTTTGTCTTTAAAGGACACGAGCTGCATTTTCTCTTCAGATGGAGGCAAAATGAAATCCTCCTGATATTCATTCACACATTTTGCCAACAAGCTGTTTAAAACTCCTCTTAATCTGCCAAAGTTTCAATTTGTTTCTTGTGATTTTTCAAGAGGGATTCTTGTTTTTGGTCTTCTCTGATCCTGCATTACTCCCTGTAGGGAAATTCAGTGTTATCTCTTCTTTCCCACAGCTCGGTCAGAGTTAAGCTGCTGAACATAAAGGCTACAGCCTGTGGGGATTCATCCCTCAATTCAGCAAAGGTGTGCAGAGGAAAGAGCACTCCCTATGCCCCCAGAACAAATAAATCAGAGAGGCGTGCTTTGGAATAAATGCGAGGATTGAGGGAAAGCTGCCAGACAGTGATGTTGAAAGAACAAAAAGTTTAGATGCTCTCAAAGCTCCTTCACCTGTTCAAGTTATCATCTGACTCCCACAAGACAGAAATCCAATTTGGCATGTAAAAAGTAGGCTTTGATAGATTGCATGTTCCTGTTTTTCCTGCAGATTTGTTGGTGTGTAAAGAGCGCAATAACGCATCAATGTTCTCACACCATCGGTAGAAGAGCTTGTTAGCTGATTGTTTAAAACGAGTGTGTGTTGTAGACTGTTTGTCTTCACCAAATTCATGAAGCCAATAAGATTTTTTCAGTCCCACAGCCTCAGAGAGGAATCCATTTAAGACTTAGGGGATTCTGGATGGCGGTGTTGGTAGAAGATCTTTGCTAAGCTTGTTTGCACCTCATTTGCTGTGTGTTCTTGGGTATAAGCTGCAAATTCTCTCTGAAAGGAGGCCCTACCTGTAACAACTGAGCCCTGAGTTATGCTGTGTCTTGCTGAAGGACACTTCAGCAGAGCAGCTGTGTTTGTCACTGAGATTTCAGTTCTTCTGGCTGAATGGCTCGTCCTCCTGCCCAAAGTGGCACAATAAGAACGTCACAACAACCCTGTAGACACACAATGGAGTTTGCTCATAGTTTTTTTTCTTCTCTCCTTTTTTCAGCTCCATCTGTCTTCTTTTCTTTTTTTTCTTGTTTTTATAGCATTTCCTGCTCATTCATTTCCTGCAAACCTTGTTTATGTTACATAAGTGAGCAGTGACAAAGTCGCTTGTCTCTCTGGAGAGAAACATCTCTGCTCTCCCTCTCTTAGCTTCAGGTGTAGCTGCACATTGCGACGCTGCATCTTTTATGAATGGACACCTCTTTATCTAAGAAGTCTGTTGAGGCTGACACATGATCGCTTCCTTTTTTGCATAAATTATTTTCATGTCATTGTAAGAGTCGGAGTTCCCGGCACGGCGCACGCAGTAATGATTTGGGAGAAAAAGAAAAGCCAGAGCTTGTCAAGAGTTAAAAACTTGCCTGCAACCTGCCCCAGTCTGAGACAGGAGAAGGCGTTAGACATCGACAGGAAAATTCTCCAGCGTCAGAATCATCAAAGTGTATGCCACTGAGGTTTGAGGCGACAAGCCAACAGCTCTGAAGATCCTGCCACCACACAAGCCCAGAGAGGCCAGAAAGCATCAAAGCCTGCAAGACTGAGGAAAGTCCACTTTCTGAGAGGGAGAATGTAGGGGCAGCATGGTGGCACTGTTGCTCTCTCTGAGTGGGTTCTCGTCAGGTACTCCGGCTTCCTCCCACAGTCCAAAGGCATGACGTTAGTGGGGATGGGTGAATTGGTAACTCTAAATTGCCCATAGTTGTGAGACAGGCCTAACACTGTCTCTATGGCTGTATCCCAATTCAGGGTCTGCAGCCTTAAAGTACGCAGCCTTAACGGTCCACAAGGGCGGCGTACTCAAAGAACGCTGAGGCCGGAAGTGAGAGGCTTGTGAAATGGGACGGTCTAGCCTCCATTGCGCTGCCCAGGTTGCCTAGCAACCGTGACACTAACAGCTGGAAACGTTTCATACAGCTTTGTTTGACAGAAATGAAGGAGAAATCTTTTGTTCATTTGGTTGTTTGTTTCTACATGAGCTTTGATTTAATAAGTATCTGAGGCTGAGACCACAGGACTGTGAAATCATGATTATTGGGCTTCACTTCTGTACTGAACAGTCATTTAAGATTAGCTAGTAAATAACAAATAGCCAATGTTGTTCATGAGACTAAAGTCATCTCACTTTGCTAATGTAAATATAGCATGGCCAATATTAAAGTTATCATTTCAATCATTATTAGTTATAACAGCAGTGAATGACTCTGTTTCAAACACTGAGCTTCAGTAAAGATTCAAGTTGCATTTATTTATATTTCCTGTCACCTTAAATCTTCACTCAAAGACAGGTTTCTTTGACACTGTATATATAACTGTGTTATATATATGAGAGACAAATATTGTTCTTTTAATATGTTGGCATTACTACATTTGTCTCAATGCTTACTTTAAATATCCATGAAATCATCACATTCTCTTATAGATTAAAGTCAACTATTGAACTGGTATATTTTGTATTGTATGTATGTATTGTATTTATATATTTATCGTATATTTTGAAGTAAAGGCTTTAAAACCAAGTTAGTACAAACATCACTAATGTCACATAACTTTGCCGACATGTGGCCAACAGGAATGTTTGTTCTTCGTTATTAAACATTCACACATAAATAAGTAATATTCAGTACTTACTTTTAAAACTTTACTCTTCGGCCGCCCCTCTTCCGCTGTTTTTTTTTCCGGCAAAATTATCCACACTCACCGCCGCGCTATGCATTCTGGGATATGTTGGGCCACGAAGTCTACACCGCCACATCCTTAAAATTCAGTGAAATGAAGGACACATTTGAGGGCCGCATTTCGAGCAGCCTTTGAATTGGGACAGCCTTCGTCGCGTCGCTGTGACGTAATTGGCCTTAAAAAGCGGCCTTTATTAAGGCTGCAGAGCCTGAATTGGGATACAGCCTATGTGTTAGCCCTGCAGCAGACTGGCGTCAAATTAAACATCCAGCTCTGTGTGGAGCCGGTCTGTACCGTGTTGCCTGTTATCATTAGAGGTCTAATGTAATGCCGATGTGCAGCAAACACAGACTCCATTTCGACTTGTTCTTCAAATTTTTTGGCACATAATATTTTGTCATGTGGAAAATCACCTGACAGGCTCGAGCAGCACTTGATTATCACCTCACCTGGTTTTTTTCTTGCTGCATATAGAGCCCACTCACGGTGAAGGTGCAGCTTTGAAGTAGAGGTCTCTGCTCTTCATCATCTTTGTTGTTCTTGATGCAGTGCCCCCCCCCCCCCCCCCCACACACACACACACACACACACACAGCTGCTAACAGGCTGGTGAATGGGTGTTTTCACCGTGCACTTTATAGTGGTGATTGAAAAAAAAAATCACATCAGTGCTAATTAATCCCTGTAATGATCCTGCTGGTTCCTGACAGCAGGGCAAATACTGCCAAGTGTGCTTGTCAGATAAGATTGTTGAGTGCTGTTAATATTCTGGAATACATGTACCGCCGTTACGTATTTAAAATACAAAATATGAGTAACTGTATTCCGTTACAGTTACCGTTTAAAAGGTGGTATTTAGAATACAGTTACTTTGTTGAAATAAATGGATTACACGGCGGTACTTTCCTGTTTCATATTGTCGCGGGTCAGGACTGTTTGGCTTTTGTTTGACATGTTCTGTTGTTCCAGGTGGCAGTGTTACGGTTGCCATGGTCTCTGCGACTGTGTGTTTCCTGGGTGAGAGAGCGCCTTTATGTTGTTGTTGTTGTTGTGCTAAGCTAATAGGCAGAATGCTACAGACATAACACTAAAGAATGTAGCCTCATGGGCAGTGTAGTCCGTGCTGCAGGGAGAATGAACGGCCATACCCGTTATGTGTCTGTGAGCACGAGGAGGGAGGAAAAGGAAAAGTACGAGCTGTCATCAAGCAAAAACGGGAGCTGGAAGCATGTAAATATAATAATAACCACTGCAGCCAAGAAGAGTGCCTGACGAGCCCAGCTGTAAGTAAGCTGTTTAGACTCGACTGTACGCTGTGTTCGTGTTTTCCTCCGAAACAATAAGTTCCGTTGGAGCAGCCTTTCGACGCCTCTCTCTGTCTCAAAGTTGACCCAGACAACAAAGTAAAGCTATTTTTCGGCTACGAGCCGACACGAACCCGACGTATCAGTCAGAGGTCCCTTTACTACAGTTCGGAGCCGCGGACCTTCAGTAACAGTAATAAATCACAGCAACAGTACATTCACGTTGTTGTAAACAGCATGATAACATATTAAGTAATCCAAAGTATTCAGAATACGTTACTCTCATTGAGTAACGTAACGGAATACATTACAGAATACATTTTAGGGCATGTAATCTGTAATCTGTAGTGGAATACATTTTAAAAGTAACCTTCCCAACACTGTCTTCAGTGTACTTTTGACTTACTTCACTGGTTCCTGGTTAGGACTAGATCCTTTTAGGACACCGTGCAGTGATGTCTTAGACAGGTCTTTTATTTTTGTGTCAAGGTTTTCAGCGTGCCAGTGTCCCTGTGCACAAAGCGCCACTTTGTTGTGGTGGAACTTGACAGATCCCTGACCTCAGTCCCATCCAAGGAGCGTCTGTGTGTGCGTGCATGCTTCGTGTTGCTGTCTGCACCTGTTCACTTGCATCCAGTGTGTGTTTGGCATAATGTGAGTGTGTCTATTGTGTTAATCCATCAGCAGAAAGGCTTCCCCTCTGGGTTTCCTCATTGTTGTTTAACTGAGAACTTTTCCTCTCAGTCAGCACAAACACACACAAGCGGAGAGAGAGGGAGGTGCATGCTGTTTGCTCAGGGACAGAAACAGCACCTGGACTGAAGCATCCAGCTGAATTCACCACACTTCCAAAGCTGACAGCTCACTGCACAGACCACTATTTTTATCTCCTCTTCTTCCTCTTCTTTTACTTGTCTGTCGTCTCTTCCATTCACTTCTTTTCTCTTTGTTCCTCTCCACCTTTCCCTCTTCTTGCTCTCTTAGTGTCCAAGTCTTTCTTTTTGCTGTTACATGGTGCGGTCTTGAGCAGGGAGCATTTTTGAAAACTCTTCTCACTGTTGAGTTCAAAGCTGACATTGACATTCGGCGCTGGTGAAGGAAACAGGCTGAAAATTGATTGATATGCGTGCTGCGTTGGCTTTAAATCAAACTCCAAAATGCCGATTCTGTGCAGCGTAGGTCGTCTTACGGCACGTATAGAGTCGTGTTTACTGTGACCGTTCCAGATACTTAATTTATGAATTACAAATCCATCCCTGTGTTCATTTAGCCAGCGTAAATGTAATCTTTCAAGTTTCTAATTATTCTCCACACATCCCTGAAGGCCTTCCTCTTATTCAAGGGCACTCATTAATCAAACACGCATGTGAACATACACTTCACATATGCAGGCAGTGAGAGCCCAGGGAACAGATACGGGAAGCATGCACAGCGTTGTGGAAATACCATGAATACATTTACAACATAATTATAAATTCTCACAGAAAACACTGCTGCTGGGAAGTATGTAAAATGTGCCGTCTCTAAGTATGAGAATCTCAAGTTTCGAGCCCAGACTTCTCTGCTGCCATCCTTCATTTCATATTTTCTTTGTCAGGTTGCTATTCATTCATTCATGTATGCATATGTTGATGTATTTAGCCTTTGCTCCAATCTCTTAACAGACTGCAGTTGCTTCTCTCAGTCAGCATTCAAGTTGTTCTTCCTTTTTGAGCCCTATTCATGCTGTGCGATCTTAGCTTAAAAGATGGGAAACATGAAATATTCATGCTGGAATCTCTGGTTGTGAAAGTTGGTCTAAGTTAAAAGGAAACAATATGTTGTTCATTTATTTATTTGTTTTCTGTTTTTTCTTCTGTGGCACTGAGGGACTGAGGCTAACAACACAACACACTCTTTACAGATTTTCAGCCTAAAAAAAGAATTAATAAATATTCCACTACTGTAGATTCCTACTTATCACACTTAAAATAGTTTGCTGTGAGGGTTGGTTTAGGAGGGGTTTTTTTTCTTCTTCTTCTTCTTTTTTTTTTTTTACCAGGCTGTGAATGTTTAGTTGTACTGTAAACGTGGCCGTTTTTATGTGGCAGCCAATGGAGAAAGCCCTGCTTTTGTAGCCACTGGCTGAAGGAACTACAGCTCACTTTCATGTTGTCAGTCTTGGACGTTGCTGCTTGACTATAACGCAACACAAACAAAAAGAAGCAGCCACATCCTCCTGGATCTATTGAGCTACTGCACCTCTCTTCTTTGCTTAAGCAGCATAACATTGGGTTTGTTTTTTTAGTTTAGGACAGGGGTGGGGAACTCCAGGCCTCGAGGGCCAGTGTCCTGCAGGTTTTAGATCTCACCCTGGGTCAACACACCTGAATCAAATGATTAGTTCATTACCAGGCCTCTGGAGAACGTCAAGACATGTTGAGGAGGTAATTTAGCCATTTAAATCAGCTGTGATGGATCAAGGACACATCTAAAACCTGCAGGACACCGGCCTTTGAGGCCTGGAGTTGGACACCCCTGGTTTAGGATATCCAAAATTCACTGAAGATAGGCTTTATCTATTTATCCAGATAAAAACAGTTTTCCAATTTTCTCTCTTTTGTGATAAATAATTCCACATAGAGTCAAGTTTGCTCTCCTTATGCAGCATGAGTTTATTGCCTCAGTAAAAAGCTGTATTTACCGTTGCGCCACATCACATGATCTTATACACGTTTTGGAAAAGAAACTTATTGATACGCTCTATCTGTCCTTTGATCAGAGTCAGTGAAATCTCATAAATCATTACAGCCGTGTGCAGTGCTGACAGTACAAAGGAAACAGATTTTATTTTAATGCAGAGGACAGCACGCTTAAAAAATAGATTAAGCAGGTTTTGATGTTTTACTAATTGCTGTACTTGTAGTTGAGGTAAAAATGGAGAAAAGTGTTTTAACCGGGCAGGAAGGAAACACATTTTGACATATTAAAGCTCTGAAAAATGTTTTGACATTAAGAGGTGCTGACAACATGCTAAAGTTAGTGTTTAATGTAATTTTTAGGAATATTTCGTCTTTTGACTCAGTGCTAAGGGTTTTTACATATTTGACATAATGCTAGAATAATCCAGAGTTGTTTATATTTAAATATTAAAGTCCCTGATCCCAACAACAAAATGCTAAATCTTTGTGCTCTCATTAACCTAAATGTGGATGACAGACCCTTTGAAGTCCTTTTAATGATTTATTTTTAATGGCCTTTTGTAGTTAAAGCAAACACAGCAGCAGACGAGCAGCCAAACATTTCTGTGTATCTCTGTGTGTCAGCTTCTCTGCGTTTGTGTGTGGTTTTTATACATGTGCGTCCGTCTCCATCGCCGTTTCTGTGAGGCGATTCTGTCAAGACGTGACAGAGTGCAAACAAAACAAGTGTGTTACCTGGTGCTGTGTGACACCTGTCGGCTACCATCCACCGTCCAACCTCACAGTCAGACTGACCTTTCCAAAACAACAACAGCATATGTGTGTGTGTGTGTGTGTGTGTGTGTGTGTGTGTGTGTGTGTGTGTGTGTGTGTGTAATTCTGTCCTGCTGTGTTGAGTGTGTGTGTGTGTGTTCTGTTTGTTCTGCTCCTCGAGTCTATGCTCAGCACCCTGCATACCTACAAACAGACACACAGGTAGACAGATGGGCAGGCATGTAAGAAAACAATGGAAATTTCCATGACAGTTTCTTTCATACATAATCTGATGGTCTGCTGGAAAAACAGCTTTCCTGTTTCCTTCTTTTCTATCAAATATATTATTTTCCAAAGACAGATCTTCATATTCATTTATTATGAGTTTCAGATAATAGCGCTGGTGTATGTACTAATAATCCCTCTGAACCAAAAGCTTAGCTCTAAAAGTTCAGGTTGTTTTTTTGTGTGAATAAAGGAGTACCTGAAGTAGCTTCTTCTGTATCTTCTTGTGAGTCTGGGAAACAAATGACTCTTTCACCTCATGATTATACTGTTATGTCTTCAGCGTGTGTCAAACTAATGTGACTTATAGAAACAAGTGCTACCTGTATTGCTGATATGTTGTTACCAGTGAATGAGGCTGACATTGGCCAATAGACTGGTTAATCTGATGCATCATCCCTATTTTCTTCTACTCTTGGCTCTACAGCTGTGGTACAATTTTCATCTCAGGTTGGCTTTACAGGGGAGGAGCTAAAGTCGTGCAAAGCTACTCGAGTCAAAAAAAATGTGGCATTGGAATTGAGCATAATATGTTAATTCTGACCAAAAGTTTTAAAACCATAGTGGTATATTTATTGTAACTGTCCAAAAAAAATGTAAACATATCTTCCTGTGCCTTTTCCCCGCTTAGTTTATCCACTGCACCGACTTCATCATTAACTCCTCCCGATCGACCATATCTGGCAACCAACTCATTATCTCCCCACTGGTTTCAGACTGGGTATGCATTAAATATGAGATTCTGTGCCGCTCCTTGGTGTTTAGATGGTGTTCACACAGTACTGTGCATATTTACAGATCAATCAGATAGTCCATTGTCTTATGTTGAACAGGTTCAGCAGCACTGTCATTTTCTTTGCAGGTTTTGTTAATAAAATAAAATAAAATTAGAAAAACAGATAAAATCAAACTGCATTCTTAATGCTTTGGTTCACCGTGGTCAGTGTGTTTCTGTGTATGTCAGTTTTATTTATTACTTTCTTTTTTCATCTTTTTTGTCTCCCGATTGAATGGATTTGATTTGGACACAATGGACTTGATTAAGGAGTCATTAAAGATTAAGGTGGGCTGCTTAAGCTCTTAATTGCTATGGAAAATATTAAACTGGCATAAACAGCCAGTCAGCCCTTGCACATAAATATGAAAACATATTTGATGTTAGAAGGAAAAGAATTCCTATGGATAGACTGAATTTAGTCATTGAACCTAAAGCACTAAAATCCTTGGGTTTATGTCTATAAATAACATCTTTAAGCGTTACTGGTTTACAGGATTGACTGTGTTTTCTGGTTTATTTGACTCTCAAATTCAAATTCAAATTCAAATTTTATTTGTCACGTACACAGTCATACACAGTACGATATGTAGTGAAATGCTTGGACAACTGCTCGTGACCTAAAGAGAACAAAAAAGGAAAAGGCTATGAATAAGATAGGAAATAAATATGAAAAATTAAAAAGGGTAAATTTAACTAAGAAGGAATAAAATATAAATTAAGGTTAAAAATGAAATAACTGTACAACACAAATTAGAATGAAGGGTAAATTTAACTGGGAAGAATAAGATAAAATATATAAATTAAAGTTGAAAATAAAATAACTGTACAACAAAATACACAATATAGAACTATATAAGAATGTATGAAGAAATCTAAATATAAATAAATATATACACAATAACAGCAGCTGTACAAGTATTAACCGGAAATGAAGAATATAGTGACCAGTGTTGTGCAAAAAAACAATGTGTGCAAAACCAAAGTCCAGAAAGTCCAGTGTGTGTGTAAGAACCATATGTGTGGGTCAGTACTGTGTGGTGGTGTGATTGAGAGACCGTATCGCCTGCGGGAAGAAGCTCCTCCTCAGTCTCTCTGTGTTGGTCTTCAGGGAGCGGAATCGCTTTCCTGACCTCAGCAGAGAGAACAGTCTGTTGTTGGGATGGCTGAGGTCCTTCACGATCTTCCTGGCCTTGGTCCAGCACCGCCTGCTGTAGATTGAGTGCAGGTCAGGGAGCTCGGAGCGGATGGTGCGCTCAGCTGACCGCACAACCCTCTGTAGAGCTCGTCTGTCCTGCATGGTGCTGTTCCCGAACCAGGTTAAGATGTTTCCCGCCAGGATGCTCTCTATGGTGCACGAGTAAAAGTTCCTGAGCACCTTGGAGGGCAGTTGGAAGTCTCTCAAGCGTCTGAGGTGGTAGAGACGCTGTCGGGCCTTTTTCACCACAGTGTTGATGTGACAGGACCGTGACAGGTCCTGCGTGATGTGAACTCCGAGGTATTTGAAGCTGTCCACTCTCTCCACTGGGCACTCGTTGATGACGGGGGTCTGGTAGTTCCTCTCCTGCTTAGTGCTGAAGTCCACTATCAGCTCCTTTGTCTTACTGACGTTTAGAAGGAGGTTGTTCCTCTGGCACCAGTTCTCCAGATTCCTAATCTCCTTCAGGTAGGCCGTCTCGTTGTTATCAGAGATCAGGCCCACCACGACGGTGTCGTCAGCAAACTTGATGATGGTGGTGGAGCTGGTAGTGGCCACACAGTCATATGTGTACAAAGAGTACAGCAGGGGTCTCAGAACACACCCCTGGGGGGCTCCAGTGCTGAGCCCCACTCTCCTCATGTCAGCAAACTGACGTGTCAGTTGGACCGTAAGAGTTTAATAAACCGTCACCGATGGCGTTGGTTTCTCTTTTTCCACCCTCTGATCTTCATAGCTTGATGTGATGGTTTGGTTGAATGGAGATTCTCAGTGAGACATACTGAAGCGGGAAGCAAGGCACCAATACTACTTCCCACCTCAAGACTGCTATTTATAGAGGAGGTGTGATGTTTATTATTTGTACTGTGGTATGTACATAAAAAATGTGTAAAGGTTTATTAGATACTGAAATAACTCCATGTAATCATTAACCGGTAAATGGTAAATGGACTGATTCTTAAATAGCGAATTTCAACCCTGAGCACTTGTCTCATTCACACATTCACACGAGCACATTTTTATTTGCTATGTATTTAAAATTCAACAACTTGGTGTTGGTATCTTGCCCAAGGATATTTGGATATTTGGCATGCAGATTGGAGCAGCCAGGGATCGAACCACCAACTTTCTGATTTACCTTCTCTTCCTGAGCTTCCACCTCAACTACACTAAAAGTAGAATCCATTTTCTTCTACTTATCTAGGCTGTGGAGCCAGGAGTCTATACACTGTATTCCAAATTATTATGCAAATTGTGTTTAAGAGTCATAAAGACTAAATAAGTTGTTTTTCAATTAAACCCATGGATGGAATTGTGTCTCAGGACTCTTTGTATCACTGAAATCAATCTCGGACACCTATGATCATTAGTTTGCCAGGTGAGCCCAATTAAAGGAGAAACTACTAAAGAAGGATGTTCCACATTATTAAGAAGGCCACCAATTTCATGCAAAATAGGAAGGAAAAATGATGTCTCTGCTGCTGAAAAGCGTGAAGTAGTTGAATGCCTTGGACACGTAATGAAAACCTTAGATATTTCACGAATATTTTAGCGTGATCACCATAATGTTAAAAGTTTGTGGCTGAGTCAGAGCACACATGGGTTCGTGCAGATAAAGCCACAATGATGAAGGTGTCCGCCAGATGAATACATCAGATTAAGAGAGCAGCTAAAAGGCCATCACAAAGCAGCAAACACATATCTGAAGCTGCTGGTGCCTCTGGAGCCCTGTGAACATCAAGGTGTAGGATCCTCCAGAGACTTGCAGTTGTGCATAAACCTTCTATTCGGCCACCCCTAACCAATGCTCACAAGCAGAAATGGCTGCTATCGGCATAAAAGGAGAAGAATGTGGTCCCCATTCTTCCCTGACTTCAGTCCTATTGAGAACCTTTGGAGCTCAGGGATCCAAACAACAGCTCTGGGAGGCTATTCTGACATCCTGCAAAGACATTCAAGTAGAAAAGTAGAAACTTTCCAAAAAGGTCCATGGATGCAAGAATTGTAAAACTGCTATCAAATATGGGGTCCTATGTTAATATGTAACTTGACCTGTTAAGATGTTTTTGATTGAAATAGCTTTTGATTTCAGTGAAATTGATCTTCTAGTGCTGCAAATTCAACAAATGACCATTTTCAATTCTCTACAACCTATAAAATCTTTTGAAACTCTGTGTGCGTAATAATTTTCTAAAAAACATACTGTTTTAATTGGGAGGTTTGTTCAGTAGTATTTGAATTATACTCTATTGGTTGATGACTCGAAAATTATGCCAACTGTCATTTGAATTGACTATTTAGGAAAAACAGAGAAAAATATCATTTGCATAATAATTTGGAACCCGGTGTAGAGATATTAAGACCTTGTTTTCCAGGGAAATATCAACACATTCCTAAGCCAGTCAAGAGACACGAATCTTTCAGCATGTCTGGAGTCTGCCCCAGTTGGACATGACCAAACCACTTTAATTATGAAGGCATCCTAATCAGATGCCTGAACCACCATATCTATCATACAGAGGAACAGCGGCCCTCCTACATAACCAAGCCCAGACACAATAGCTAACTCCTCCCTTGACCACAACTGGATAGTATACAATTGTAGTATCAACATCACTGCAGAGACTACATGTCAACATTCATTGACCAAGATAGTTGAACTCTTCAACTTGAATAGGCTCCCCAACCAAGAAGATAGAATCCATCCTTTACTATGTGAAAATCATGGCCTCAGACTTGGAGGTGGTAAATCTCATTTCAGCCATTTCACAGTCAGCTAAAAAACCACCCCATGGATGCAAATCATCATTCAGTGAACCCTCTCCATAAATCACCTCCCAAATACAGTTGAATAGTTTGATTCCCAGAGTGTTCCCTGGAGCTGTTGTTGGGGGAAATTTATCTTTGGTAGGCCCAAGAAAAATTGATCATGGGTATGGAGTCAGTCTGAGGGCAAAAGACACTAAGAACAACAAGTCTAAGAGACTAACAGACTTGCGTCACCCTTAAGGTTCAATGCTACTTTATTTATACACGAAGTTATATTTGGTTTCCAGATAAATGAAACACAAACGCCTATTTGAACCTGACAGACACATATTTGGTATGAATTACATAAAAAACAGTTCCTTCTAAGTTTAGTGGTGGTGGCAGGGACAAAGCTGTTTTAGGAACGATTTGTCCTGCATCTTGGAACTAGAACCTCCGTCCCAAGGGAAGAAGCTGAAATTCATCCCGTAGAAGATGAGAACCATTGTTAAAAATGGATAAAGCCATCTGTTGCAGCTGTTTAGAGTACAGGGAGGCTAAACAGGGCTGTGACTCACCTCTCAGACGACTGGAGCATCTCACTATCTGATTCGGTGAGTTTGTCTCTGTGACAGAGGTCTGACCAAACCATGCCACCAAACAAAAAGATAAAACAGACTCAATGAAAGAATGATAAAACAAAGTTAAAATTGTTCTGTCAATGTGAAAATAATCAAGTTTCCTAACGCAGTAAAGGTGCTGTTGGACCTTTTTGCAGACCGATTTCATCAAAGTTCAGTTTTTCATTGATTATGGTCCCAAGATATTTATATGATTGCACTCGCTCTATTTTGTGACCCTGGAGAAAGTCTTGAAACCCGATATTATTGGCTTACTCAACGAGGCCCAGTAGCACTGAGAATGAGCCACACTGGTCCACTCTGCTATGGGTCACAGGAGTTGTAGAGGCTGGTGGTTTGAGGATCGGGCAGCAGTCAGTTGGGAGGATTGCCAGTCCGATCTCTGACTCTTCAAACTGACTTCAGGGATATTGAAGAGTAAAATGTTTGATGTAAATCTGATTCTATAAGCTGTGCCAGAAGTTTTAAATAAATGCATTTGCAGGGGTTGCAAAAAGCAAACACTGATTAATGGCAATTTAGCTTCTGAAAATGTATGTTTTCTTAAAAGAAAAACAGCTGCTCATTCATCAAATTGTCAGCTACCAGCAAATTCTTTGTTTAAAGCTACATTTATAATTTAAATTGCCACATGGAAACTAAACCGTTTACTAGAACTTCTCCTGTCTTTGCACTTTTTGTGTTTTTGTGCAAGCAAACCACTTTACAAGACAAAGGAATTAGAAGGAAAGGAATAGCCTTGCCTTTACCTTTTGTGCTCTTTTTTACCAATCAGTTTCAAAAAATATCACTGTAAAACCTTAAAAAGATAAAATTGAAGTGTTTTTCATTTCATTTTGTTTGCGGCATCGATTGGCTTCGCGTGTGGCTGTGACTTTAGTATCTGATTCAGCGTGTGTTCACGCCTTTGACAAAGAGCCTGTAACGTATCTGTGGTGTTTACATTCCAGACACCAGCAGGCATCAGCACCTTTTTAATAACAAGGCCCAGTGTGCCCATATCTTTGATGAATAGTCTCATCCATACCTTTATTAAAAGTCCCGGTGTGCGTGCTCGTCTTTGATTAAGGGCCTCATATTTGTACGTATCTGTTGGTTAAAAGGCCCAGCGTGTCCATACCTGTAAATAGTTGTTCACTGAATGTCTTCTCCTTTGTGAAGTGATCTACTGTATGTGCACTGTTCTTAAATATGTG
Source organism: Aulonocara stuartgranti (assembly GCF_965226115.1). Classification (NCBI taxonomy): domain Eukaryota; kingdom Metazoa; phylum Chordata; class Actinopteri; order Cichliformes; family Cichlidae; genus Aulonocara; species Aulonocara stuartgranti. The sequence continues at coordinate 3,408,464 of NC_138950.1, forward strand.
GGTACAGTTTAGTGTAAAACACGTGTCTATTCTGTTTTTACCATGTTTTCTGCTTTGCGTGTTTCTTTCTGGTAAGCACCAATAACTGCAAGTGTGTATAAAGCATAAATAAATATGTTCTGTAAAGATCAAAATTATCATTAATAAAATAAACAATAAAAGCAAAGGCAAAAAAAAAAGAGGAAAATTATCATCCGCTTAATTTGAAAGATTTGTTTTCACCACTCAGCAGCTGTTTCTCCCATGTGGGGGAAAAAGTTGCTGCTGAAAGGTTCAGTAGCTCTAATGTCACATGTCGAGGATTGTTAACAGCATTTTTTTAATTCATCATTGTAGCAAAAGAGACTTTATTTATTTTATATTGAGTGCATACTGCTCACAAATTAACAAGATTAAAGTTCATGTTGATGAGATGGACGTGAGAAAGTCAGATTTGCCTTATTTATCAATAAAAGTCCGATTTTCAGTGAATCCCAGATTAATTTAATAAAAGAAGGCAAAGTAAGCAACTCTCCTTCAACGTATCTCCTCAAAAGGATGACCAAGGTGTAGTAAGCTGCCCCTGACTGCAGCGGGGAAACCTGGTTGATTGTTAACGACAAAAACAATCCTTTTCTTTGCACTCAGTAGGTGTTTAACGATATGAAAGGGTGTGATGTTAAATGACATGTGAAAAGCTTAAAATGACTTGACGAGTTGGGCAAAAAGTTTCAAACAGTTGCTAAGTTAGCAGTGTGGTTGTTATTATTATTAATTTTTTTTCTTTACTTTAAAACTAAACAGGAAACTCTGGCATTCTGCCTGCGCTGAGCCTGGCTGATGGGAACATTTGACACGGGGATGTGATAATCTAGAGATAAAAATGTGAGACAGGGCCATAAAATGCTTCTTTCCTGCTTCTTGATCCATTAAACACTGTGCTATAACAACATTAGTGTAATAACTCAAGAGCTGCTATTTCTAGCACGAGAGTCTGAAAACTTAGTTTTGGACTTTTACACATGTTTGATGTGTTAAAATAGACTTTAACAGTCACATTTCTCCCATTACAGCTATACATGATGGTCCCATAGTGCCGGAGAGAATAATGTTGGAAACTCTATCTGTTGTTTCATTATTAAGTAAAGTATAATTGCATTGTGCAGTCCTTTACTGTGTGTACCTGCAAATCTAAAGTTGTAGGGACAATGAGGACACCGCATCCAGTTCTGGCCTGTCGTTCACCCTGCCTGCTAGCCAGCCAGCTCTCCTCAGTGGCCCACTTCATATTTCTAAAGCCTCCAGTCTAATCAGACTAGCAGAGAAACAATGGTTTTAAACAGTATGAAAAGGCCACGCATGGTGTGTGTGTTTGTGTGTTTGTGTAAGCGTATTAAAGCAGTCAGTAATTACCACGGTGCGTTCACACCCACACACATGCAGGCACCAGTATTAAAATGGGACTTTTGTTTCATTGTATTGTTGTTGTATAATTTGCATTATAACCCACAGAGCTGGCCCACTTGATTCTAATCAGTGTGTGGCTTTGGATGGACTCCTTCTAGTCAACCACACTTTTGAAAGCTTAGTGGAATCAACAAAAGAGTCAAAAGTTAACCTGAATATTAGGAAACCAGTGAAAAAAATCAGATTATGAAAATGTTATTGGAGCATAATTGCATGATATTTTATGAGGACTATTAGCATTTCTAATGCTACAACGAACAGTGTAAGATAAGTTTAAGATCTCATTAAAATCCCAATGTTCTGACCTGTCCTACAACATGATCGAGCTGGACATGTGCAAGCTGTTGGATTTCTCTTTAAAACTAATCAAAACTATTCGTATTGTTTTGCTGCTGGTTCATGCAGAGTTTGCTGCTAAATCACACACCCAGTCAGCGACAGCAATGAGCACAAGTTCAGACTTTAATGTAGGAATGATGGTGCACTTAAAGACACATTTAGTTAAATAGCTAATCCCATAATATCTGCATGACATTATCAGCCGCGACAGTGACGGCTTTATTGCCCGTTCTAACCACACACCTTTTCTCATTTATGGCACGAAGAGTTTTTAGAGAAGAATGAAAGAAGATCTTAAATCATAGTCATTACTTTTCTCTCACTTTTTTAACATCAGACGTTTCCCTGTATAACATACAGTTGACAGTTTAATGTGCTTATTTTGATCATCTGAAATACTGTGCACTCATTACTTAACCTTTTCACAATACCATCAGGGACTATAGGTTCTGACTGTGTCACTATGGAATATTTACATCTCTCCAGCAAAAAGAAGTAGAAGAGGCCTGAATAAGTCTAGGATTAAGACACACCGGTGCTGGACAGCCCCTCAGACTGCTTGGAACAGCTGCAACATGCTACCCTGTTTACTTTAAGCTTAAAACTTTTCAAGTCTTTTCTAGTCTGTGTTGTATTCAGGCATCACCCATCCTTTAAGTAAATGGAAAATTTCCAGAGGTGAAAAAGTGGCTGACATGAACTATTTGCACTTTGTTTCTGCTAATGAGAAAAGGAAACATTTCCTGTTACTCCCCTCGAGTCGTAATAAAGCTCAACTTGTTCCTTGTGTTTTAACTGACATTTATTTCGGACAGGAGGATTCTTCGACATGCCTTAACATGTAATGATGTCCAACCACAGCCGATACAATGCCGTCAGAACTAAAAAGAAATACAAACTTAAATGAATATTCTTAATAAAGCCCCTAAGCATTATATATGGCGAAACATTCCAACAAAACAATCAATAAAATACACATTACACCTCACACTGCGGTAATTGCACTAGAATATCACGCAACACTAGCATATTTACATACAACGAAAATAAACAAAAGAAAACATTTACCTCATTGGCCTCACTCAAAGGGAATAAAACTTTAATCCTTACATCGTGGGGAGGTCCAAAAAAGGCACTCTTTTATTTATCTTACTATTTACTATCTTACTGTGGACGTGCAAACCTCGTGGCTCGTCTCAATTAGCTTGCTGAGTGTGCCAGCCAAAAATACCCTCTTAGCAACAACAGACGGAACTATAGAAAAGGTTCCTATCTAATTGCACAATTAGTAAAAATAACACATTTAAACATATAAATCCAATGAACAAAACATGAATTACTATTGATTTATTTCTTAATATTTCAACTACTAATTGTTTCAACCTTACATATCTAATAAAATGAACTTAAATGTGAGAGTTGCCTATGACAGCAGCTACATTTCCCAACCTGATCCTCTCAACATTTCTCTGACTTCTTGTGTAAAAACAGCTTCAAAAACTACAAGGATACCAGAAAGAATTGGTCTTGTTCCTCGGGTTAACTTCACTTTACTTTAAAGGCGCAAAATGTAGACAGACCTGTTTGTGCTGTTAATGACCGACTGGCTTCACATTCAACGAAATCAATGTGAACCATTAAGAAGTTTGGAAAGCCAAAAGCCGGCACGCTCTGTGCACATTTAGCCAGTGTTACAAGCAGCCAATGCAAAACTAAAGGCCAAATCATGCAGGCATACAAAACTGTGACTCCACAAAGTGTTTCAGTGATCGTGCAGGCACACACTCCTCATTAGCACCCTCTCTCTCTTGACTGCACATAGCAATTACAGCTCTGTATTGAACACAATGGAGCTGGCAAGATGATGAATGGACAATAATGGAGTTTATAGGATGTATGTATGTGTGAGAAAGGCTTCCATCTATTCCAGGTGTGCTTTGATTCAAGTCCCTGTGGTATATGATTACATGCCTTTGTAAAACTCAATCAGACCTTTATGATGGCAGTAAACAGCACACCTATGAAAACACACACATTGTCAAGCAGAACCTCACTCAGGTTTAATGAGTCTTTTCAGTAGGCTGTAATCAACACAGCCTCTGGGGATTTCAGCTCTGCTATTAGGGAAATTATGGATTCTTTTTCTCTTATATTGTTCCCTCACTTATTTTTCATTTTGCATCAGATAGTTTTTTGCTATCTCCACGTTTGGGGAAATTAAATGTTCCCTTGCTCGTGGTAAAACAATTTAAATTAAATATGTTTTTGTGGCTATGAACAAGTTGCATAAAGACCCAAAACCAATGTGAGGGGTGATTTCACTCGGCCAGATTCTCAGCAATGCTGCTTCACAAAAGAGTTCATCTGCGAGCAGCTTGTATGTTCTTCCAATGGGTGTTCAGGTTTTCCTGGTGAGCTCCAGTTTCTACTGTCATTGACACCTCATTACCCAGAATACCTGCATCATGTTTTCATGACCAGACTCTGTTTTAGTACCACTGGGAATCAGTGAAGATACTTTTATGACCTTTTATACAGCAGAAAGAAAAAGAACTAAGGCTGGATTGCATTTAAAAAAGAAACATTGTTGCACATAATCTACGTGTATCCTTCATTTGCAGTTTTTAAAAAATATAATTAATGAGGATGAGTAATCAGAAAACAGACTGGTTTCAAGTGCAAAAGCATTTACAGCTCACATAAGCACCAGTACAAACTTTATATATTTTTTTTCAGTCGGAAAAATGTTTACTCAAGCATCTGTAAATGAATCTTTATTGAGACAATGAAAATTTGTCAGATTTTATTTTGAGGACAGACCTGTAAAATTGTTTAAGGGATTCTACTTTGAGCCAGACTTCACCCGTTGCCTACTGGTGGTGGTCAGAGGGCCCGGTGGCGCCAGTGTCCGGCAGCCTCGCCTCTGTCAGTGCACCCCAGGGTGGCTGTGGCTAGAATGTAGCTTGCCATCACCAGTGTGTGAATGTGTGTGTGAATGGGTGGATGACTGGATATGTAAAGCGCTTTGGGGTCCTTAGGGACTAGTAAAGCGCTATATAAATACAGGCCATTTAATCAAAAACGAATCCAAAAACATGCCGTCATCCTCTCAATTGTTAGAGAAAGACAGTAAGAAAGACGGAGAGGGACACGCTCTGGCTTCTGGCATTAGGAGGGTTTGGGCAGCTTGAATTGCAATGACTCGTGACAAACAATTCAAGCTTCAGAAGATTTTCCACCTCTAAAGAGACTTTTGCAGAAAAGAACTGCTGTTCTGTGTCTGTTTGAGGAGTGAGGGTTAAAGTTACAGACATCGTCTTGACGTCTCCCCAACCCCACTGTTGCAAACTTTTTGGAATAGCATTTTTCAACAATATGCACTCGGTGGAGAAAAGCTCAGAGCTGAGGAAGAACCCCAGACAGTATAAAAGGTGGACGTAGACACCGTGACATCGCCGCCCTGTTATGCAGACTCGAGCTGGGCGTTTTTGTTGTTGACATATTCGTGCTTTAAAACCAGATGTGACTAGTTTGGAGTGGCTCTGACTGTGAAACTGCACACTGAATCTGAATTATCCTCCTTTCTCACTCTCAGAATAACCAAAATGAATTTTAAAAAATAAAATGTCCTCAGAATGACTGAGCCCATTAATTTATCAAGAAAGTGGTTACTGAGTTCAGGCCTGAAGGCTACATTCTCATGGATATCTATGGGACCAGAGGCCTTTTTGCAGCCGTGAGCATTGTCCTGAGGTGGCTGTTAAGAATGCAGATTTAGGACACTTTCATGTTGGTTTCACTTTTCAGACCTGGAAGCTACGCCCATCTTTTATACTGTTGATCAGGAGAGCCACACATACTTTGGACACCATACCATAAGTCAGTATGGTTTAGAATTTGCAAAGATGATCTGATTAAAATGCTAATCTTTATGACGGCAGTGACCTCACACATGCATCTGTGGCACAACAAACATCAGCTGAAACAGAGTCCTTTGTAAGTTAATTTAACCTTCACAAATTTTACCTGCATCAGCACTATCGCTCAACCTGGGAAATACAAGCACTGCATTGTCCCAGAGTACTTAACTCCGAGAGGTCAGTGAGGTCAGCAAGCCCTCATTAAGCATAACAAGAGTCTTAAAGATGAGTCAGCTCATGGCTCTTTTAAAGGATAGAGGTGTGGTTACGAGAGCTTTGACATGGAAGGGGTCAAATTAAGTGTCTGTGCATGTACTGCCAAGCTGGAGTTGATGAAAAAAAAGCCATCACCTTTCAGTCGATATTGGGAGATTATTTCATTAGTCAACAAGGCACACAGTCATCTGTTTATTAGAGATGGTCGCACCTGAACTGTGAACATGAAACCTGAGAATAAGCTCAAAGATTCCCTTTGTGCTACATCGTTAAGGAAAGGAAACTAGCCAACCTCCAAAAGACACGTTAGATCGACTGTGACCTGACAATCAAAGGTGAAGATGGTTATTCAGGACATGTCTTAAATTAGGCAACACTTCCTGGGTGGTCAGAAGCTTCAAAGGGTATGCAGCATCATCACTCTTCTTCATCTTCCTCCCCCTCCTCCTCCCCCCTTTTATATCACATCACAGTGGATAATCTTCCTCTGTCTCTCTGTCGAGCCTTGCCGTTCTATCTTTGTCTCCAAACTGCTCAACCTGAGATGTCCATCATGATCATTCTCAATCAAAATCTTAAAATCTCCAGTTTCCAATCATTCATCACAGCAGGTCTTGTTGCCACCTTGTAAACCTTCCCGTTGACTCTTGCTGCTATCCTTCTGCTATCCACATTTCTCCACCCTCTCCACCCTGATTACACTTCTTCACCTCTCTTGTGCACTGCCTTTTGCTGTCGATGGATGACTCACTCATTCAAACTCATCAAGCTTCATCACTTTGTTGTTACTCCTGTTCCCCTCTCATTCAGAGACATTGAGAGTGCTCTAATCTTGCTTCTACTGACTATCATTCTTCTTTTCTCCACAGCAACCCTCCACCTGCTCTCTACTTTCAACACAAATCATAATGTCATCTGTAACCATGAGTCCATGGAGACTCGCCTTTGCGTTCTTCATGCTCTTCATAACTGCCCTTACTACTTCTTTACTAATGATCTTGCATGTGCTGATTTACCAGCTGCCCTCTATTTGTACCCACTCACCTTCTCAGCGTACTATCTTCACTGGTCAGTACATTTCCTTCTCTATCCTTAATCTCCTTTACCTGCTGCACATCCTTTCCAGTTTGATGTTTCTCCCAGTCAATCGATACGAGTCCTATTCTCCCTACTTAGTGTTCAGCCTCACATATAACTTATTATAAGCCTTTTCTTATGCCTTTGCCACCTCTCTTGTTGCTATTCTCTAGCCTCCAAGTGACAGACTCGTCATCTCCCTCACTATAACACTTTTTTTATACTTTGCTAATCTCTTCCTGTAATTACTTTCCTATATTTCCTCCACCACCAGTCTCCTTGTACTCTTTTCTGCACTTTCCCAGTCATCTATTAACTCCTCCCTGAACTCTGCACAGCATTCTTCGTGCTTTAGCTTCCACCATTGAATCCTTGCTTTTAGGTTCACCTGCTCTTCCCTCTTTATTTCCAAAGCTATCTTACAGACTACTAACTGCATTTTTGCCTGCCACCACCTTGCAGCCTCCTTTCTTTTTTATATTGCACCTTCTGCATAAAATATAGTCCAGCTGTGAGCACCACCCTCCACTCTTATATGTGACCCTATGTCCATACTTCTGTGTTCATCACAGCCATTTCCATCCATTTTGCCAAATTTGCCACCATCTGCCTTTCTGCATTTTTCCTTAGCATCATACTTACCCAAACCTCCTCATCACCTCTGTTCCTTTCACCTACATGTCCACTTTAGTCTCCTCCAGTCTTCATCCACCTGTTCAACATTATATTAGTTTAATATATTGCTTTGTTTTTTATCCAGCATTCTGTGATGTTTGATATTAGATAAATATTTCGCACCACACAGGATGTGTGCAATGTTTTGTGAGAACTTTAAAAATGACACATAAAAATGACAGTTTGATATTTCCTGGTAACTAATCCTCCTTTCTTTGGAGAGAATCCCCACCTGCTCTGAAATGACGGTGAACAGCTGTTAGCTTTAAGTGTCAGCATTGCACTGGACCTCATTCTGTTGATTTATGTGTTTTCTGGAAGAGTTGCACCTAGTTTGATGGCTGTAGTCTTCTTTGAGTTTTTATATGACTCTTTCGTATAAAGCAGAATCCAATGTTCCCACAAATATCAGTTTAATAATCTTTTTCTTCTGTTTTTGTTGTTTAATGATGCCAAACATGGTCTAGGTGCATTAGTGCCACCTTCTGGGTGCAGCTGTGCATCATCCAAGGTGCTGGTAAAAACAAGTCAGATTAAGATTTTAGGATATTAAGATAAGAAAGTTACATAGTAATGGAGAGAGACAGAAAAAACGAGTGCTTATGAAGGCAAAACTATTTGGTTACATGCAAAGAAAATGAAAAGTTGTAAATGGACTTTATCCGGCTCATTGGATCTTCTTCAGGAATGTGAATATATGTTGTTATGTTTTTTTTTGCACAATAGTTAGATTGGAACATTAAAATGACGTTGGTAGCAAAGCTAAAACAGAAAACAGAGCTGACACTTGGATGTAATGGTAGAAAAGAAAACTGCTGGCACAAAATGTGAAATATTTGATTTTCACAAGATTTCTTTTTTCCCATGAGCATCAGGAGTTAGTCCACTCCACCCAGCAGGCTTTAGACTGGTGAGTGGCCATGCTGCCCACAACAGCTTTACGTGGAGGTTGTTTTGTCTGTATGTGGACAGCCTGTCCTCATCAACCATAAATTTTCCCCTCCTCCTGGTGTGAAGAAACTAAAGGGAGAGCAAGTTAAATGAAATGAAGCAAAGGGCCTTTTTGAACTATGCTGTGCTTAGCTATATGAAGAAGACAAGTAGCTGATATTTTCTATTCTAACTCCTTCATCCAAAGCTACAGAAACATTTTCCCCACGCAGATCAAACATTTATTACACTCGTGTTTGTATTCCCGCCCGCTGCACAAACTTCCTGTGTGCTCATGCTTCTGGCGTCGCCTGCGCTCAAATCTTGACTGGCTGATTGATTGCTGCTCAAATTTGTTTTGTGCTTATTGAATAGTTTCATGTTAATGATCTCCTTACTCGGTTTTAAACATTAAGCCTCTGTTCTGTTTCATCGTTTGATGTGCCGCTCTGCCTCCCTTTTTTTCTTCTGTAATTACGGGAGAGATTTTTTGATGTTGTTTTATCAACTTATCTTGTGTCTCATATATGCAGCAAGCAAACAACTTTAAGGTAATCGTGTGCAAATGCAAAAATCTGCAGTTTTCAATATTCTGGCTGTTTTTTGGTGTCTCTCATCGAGAAGCGCTGGGCTACTTTTCGCTATCAACACTGGGCAGCGAGCGCCTTATTGTCTCATTTACCATCTCTGTCTTTTGCACACAGTCCTCATTGTGCTGAGCTTATCACCGGGATGCACCTTTTGCGCGTTTGATTTCCTCATGGATACACACTCGTCCACCAGGCGCTACAGTTCACCTGCAGGGCTGGTGCCAGTCTGGACACTCTTCACCCACTGGGCACAGCACTCTTTCCCCCAAAGACACAAACACGCAAAGTGATTTGTCCATGCAGGCACACATCCTCGGGCATATTTTCAGAACAGGCTGGCTCCTGAAAAAACACAGGCACGCATGAATACATTCACACGCTCCAAATTTAGGCAGATGAAGAAAAGATCACACAGCCGCTCGGGCAAATAAACAAGCGCGCATACACACACACGCAAGTGCACACGGTTTCAGGCTTCACCGAAGAACAAAAGATGCCAAGGTAAGAACAACAAAGAGCTGCTGAAGTCAAAGTGTGAAAAAAGTAGTAACAAAATTAAGAAGTAAGGTAGCGGATGAGGGTATGAGGGGGCACAGGGACAGAGCAGTGAGGTGGAAGTCAGAGTGCCAGGGGCACACAAATGTTCTCGTTCTGATCTTAAATTCATCTTAACAAACATTCAAACCCCCAAACAGCTTTCCATCATCCCTCACCTTAAAACGACCCCTGACTCTTCAGACATACCTTAAATCTTTATTGAAATGACATTTCTATTTCTCTTCTTATATTTATTGTTTGTCTTTTGCACTGAATGAAACTGGAGCCTCATAGTGTCGTCTCACAATAAAGTTTACTTTGACTTTGATTTCCCATACTGTAGCTCCATGCTGGTCGTTAGTGTATCACTAACACAACGACCAACAGTCTCAGTCATTGTGTCCTTGGGCAAGACACTTCACCCGTTGCCTACTGGTGGTGGCCAGTGCGCCCCAGGGTGGCTGTGGCTACAATGTAGCTGCCATCACCAGTGTGTGACTGGGTGGATGACTGGATGTGTAAAGCGCTTTGGGGTCCTTAGGGACTAGTAAAGGCTATACAAATAAAGGCCATTTACCATTTACTAATACAGAATACCGACTGTCCTGAACGTCGGCCGTAGTGATGCAGTGATGAGCCATCAGCATCCAGCAGTGTTTAGTGAACACTTTCATTCTCGTGTTGTCAGAAATAATTCCACTCTGGTTTGTAATAAGGGGTCACATTACTTCTGACACCTTTCAGATGAAACTCCCGTCTAACGACCTCTGGCTGTGTGCTCAAAACTCCGTCTGAACTTTTGAAGCTGGAGATGAAGGAAGCCTTTTCAAATCCTGCCCAAACCCACCCTCTGCCAACAGAAATACATATACTGGAAGACCCCTTCCAGGTGAACTGAAGAAAATCAATCATTTTACTGTGAAGCAATTTCTGTCAGGAAAACTTGCATTCTGGCATTTTCTTTGGCATGTGGAAAAAACACAAAGCTGCCCTTCAGTGGTTTGAGGAACACGACAAAGATCCTGGTGGCAGTGACCCAACTGTGACAGAACTCGGGCTCGAACTGTCTTGCCGATCAAGGAACAGCAACACAGTAATTAAAAAAAAGAGCTTTAATGTTCATATGTGCACACTGCACACCCTCACACCAGCTGAGTAGAGTAGAAGTGTGGTAGTGCCCTTTCTAAGCTGAATGGTTCCTGGTTTGAATCTTCTGGTTGGCTGGGAACTTTCTGTGTGGAGATTTCATACTGTGTGTGTGTGTGTGTGTGTGTGTGTGTGTGTGTGTGTGTGTGTGTGTGTGTGTGTGTGTGTTATTCTAAGTTGGCCATGGAGAGTGATGAGAGAGGAGATGGAGAGTTGTTTGGTCCGTTTCATCCTTGTATGATTAGGTTCAAGGATCCTCGATCAGAGCTGGGGAAAAGCACCCTGTTGGGTTTGTGCACTAAATCTGTTTGGTTAGGTTTAGACACCAGGACATACTGGGGCTGGTTGAGGCAATTAAACTGCACAGTAAGTTCTAGACTCACATGTATTTTGGTAAGGTTTAGGTAATAAGACTGCTAGGTTAGCTTTTAAGCAATAGTAGTGCTTACAGTAACATTATTGCTGGAAATAAACTTTTTTGCAACTTGTAAGTTGTGCTTACTTAATATAAAACATAATATAAAAACTTGCTTTACATGAATCTCTGCAGACTGTTGAAATCTCCCAATTCTTTGAATCTTTGGGCTGAAGGAAGGACAATACTCTGTGTATTTATGCTCAATCAACAATCATTTATTTCCATACAATTCAACACTTAAGAGCATAAGGACCATCATGATGGGGAGACCTGCCTGCAGAGGGTCACAGCAAGTCTCAAAATGGTGACGGGTTGCTCAGCTTTTTATAGTCTCTAGTGGCCCCCATCTAGTCGTAAAAGCCAAAACATCACATTCTTTCTCTGTTACAGCGCCTAAGTTATGACCTCGGCAGTTGTTTCTCTGCTTTCTGTAAGGTGGGGGTATGGAATGTGGTCTGTCTATCTCCCCTGTCTTAGACACAGAGTCTCCTTCTCTTCATGATTCAACAATAGAACATGTCAAGAAAACAGTGTAACACATTCCCAGCAGATCAAGGATACAGAGTGATGCACCTTTATCTAATGAACTAATATGTGAATATGTTCTGTTAACTCAAAAGTATAATGAGAACTAAACTACATACAGCTCACACACTCTATATTAAAGGGTATAATATGATCTACAGCAGTATTCTAATTCAACTACTTTGATTACATATATAAGGTAACATATGATAACAGAGTAATATCACAAGACAAATAATCGATTCCATCTTCATGACTCTTCAGCACGAGTTAGTCTGTGTCAAAGAGGGGCGAGGTCCCCTGGCTCATGATCATCATCACAGAAGATTGAGAGTGAAAGGAGTAACGTTATAATGTGATTGAGTTAACACAGACTCTTGCAGTAAAAGAAACTGTAACCGTTGTAATGAAGCTTGGGTTGATTTAGAAAAGGGGGCGGAGCCTGTACTGGTCTTGGTCAATGGTGCAATGGAAGTGACTCATAGGGAGCAAGCTTTGTGTGACAAGGAAAGAGAGAAAGAAAGATGACATGCCTGGAAATGTTTGCATGGTGTATATAAAAATGCAAGAAGAGATAACCGTTATTACGAAACTAGTTCACAAGGTCAGAATTATAGTTTGCAGTGAAGAGCTTCAGGAAGAAACCTGAAAGGAGTGAAAACAACTGGATTTAAGATTTGAAATCACACTTTTCCAAAATTCCCTCCTTGTTTATGCTGTGTTGGATTGAAGCCTGGGAGAAAGTTTTGGGAACATTAAAGGTAAAACTTGTGTATAAATATTACATTTCTCAAATGGTTCTTACAGGTTGTCCTAGCCTTTGACCTGAGGACTATTTTCCTGACCACTTAAGTTATAAGTCTAATAAGTAATTTGCATTCACCAAATGCAAGGATCATGGAGGAGAGCTGCCATTAAAGGGTTTGGCTGTTGATTGCAGCGAACTTTAAGGGTGGTGGGTTGAATCATCGAGTTGAAACGGGGTAGGCATCCGAATGTCAACAGTTAGAGTTAGCCGAGTCTCCTCACCACCGGCTTAAATTAGGTTCTGTCAGCCTATTAGGGTAATACCCACAGGACCAGAGACTCGGACCTTTTAAACCAGAGATGTCAAACTCATTTTACATTGTGGCCATTCCAAGGAACCAGACCAGGGAAACTCCCCTTTGTGTCAGTGTAAAAAACTTTAACTACACATTTAATCCCTCAGATATTTTAATATAAGAAAAAACTGTGCAAAAATACGTGCCAGGTTTTCTACATGTAAAGAAATGCTGTGGTAAACGAAACACTGTCAGCATGACTCTGTGACTTAAAACGACAGAAAAAATAAGTTTTTAATTTTTTTTTTCCCAGTGTTGCACCACAATTTCTATTATTTTTTTGGTTTTGTGTATTTTTACAAATGATGCCACAGTAAATTCTGTTTTAGACAGAAGCATCTCTAAACTAAAGTACTTAGAAAAAGCACTGAAAATATGAGCTGATTAATAAACATGGCACATAAACATGTTTGATGTGGGCTGCCAGCAAAAAGATGAATCCAATCACAATAAGATTTTATCCTGTTCCAAAATGTCTTTTCATGTGAAGTGATTACAGCAACAGCTCCTGTCTGTACGTTAATTATCCTATAGTGAGGCTGTATTTATGGAATAATGCTTTGAAAACAGATAAACAGCATCTCTGCCTCTAATCAGCTGCTGAGATAAAAAGTCATGTTTTCAGTACCAGATACTGTCACGGTATGGCATGGCACACCGTGGAAGGAGTGGGGAAGGAGGACCCAGGCGCGGTGCTCTATGTACAAACAGGGTTTATTTACAGAGTGAAAACAACGTAACAATAAATCCCCGTGTTCTCCCAGACTCCCGTGTCGTGTCTCCCGTGAATAGTCCGTGTGCTCTCTGCTCCCGTGTCAGCACCCCCCGGTGCTCGCTGCTCTCCGTGCCTTCCACGCTCTTCCTGCGGGAAACAATAGCGCAGCTGTCAGGACACTCAGAAATGGCAGGCATACACTTTCTGACTAAACTTAGACAGGGTGACTAACGTGGCGTCTCATGCAATGATCCCGCGTCGGTGGGAGCTCCAAGACTCTCTTAAGTAGCTCCCCCGACGAGGCCTGATCAGCAGCAGGTGTGTGGCTTCGGGTGTGGCCAGTCCCCTTGCAGGGCCACACCCTCCAGGCCTGACGCCGCCTATAAACAAGTGCTCAGCCACCCACACACACATATACACAAGCACAGGGAAGGGGGAGCAACACCAAAATACACAACAATAATAATAATAATAATATAATACATGACTGCTCAGGGATCCTGGGTCGCCCAGTCCCAGGACCCTGACAGATACAGGGATAAGTGCTAATTATCACTAGTTATGGATTCAAAATGTCAAAATAATCACAAATCAAGAGCATCAGGGCATTTGAATGGAAGCACCTACCTGCATGCAAATTGTTGCAAAACAGAATATGATCATAAAGTCCATTTTCTGTTGCACTCACCATAGTTTTTGTAGTGTTTTGGGGGAGGATTGTGTCAGCTGCCATCCTCATCTGAAAGTGTGGATAAACTCCAAATAAAAGCTTGGGTAAACTGAGGTTTGTGGGATTTCCTCTTGACTACATTGCTGCCGTAAAGCTTGGTTTTCCACACAGACCGAAACAAACAAAATGATTTGAGAGTGTTTTCTGCATTTCACCGGGGCTGCCTCCTCACAGCTCCTCTCACAGGCCCACAGGCTCACCTCAAACCACCTTAAATACTGAGGTTCACTCTTAACCTCAAGCTCACTTCGTTATCTGCTATGAAACACAGTTGATGTGTTTCAGCTTCAGCACAGCTAATACCTCAAATCAGACCTGATTCTGGATTGAAATCATAGGAAATGTGTTCACATACTCCTCCTCAGGATTGCATCAGCACTACCAGCTTCGCCGGGATTTCTTTTCCCGTTTTCCTCCCATTTCTTTATTTTTTCCAGATTTCAATATTAACACAGCCAACGCTGGTATTACCAAACCTCTACATAATTGGTTACCAGAGTCCTAAAGATCTGAAAGTGATTTAAGAAGGCATGCTCTTTATCTGGGAATGAAAAGAAAAGAAATGCAGGCAAAATCTTAAACATGAAAGTGTCATATTTGCAGAATATATGTCACACTTGCCCTTTTCACATCAATTTAAAGCATCATAATTAGCGTGTTCTCTCTTTTCATGAGTGATCGTACATACGGCTCACACACAGAAGCTGAATGAGTATGCACGCATTAGTCACACATGTTAAGCAATAAGACAGCACAGCACTTCACAATGACATCAGCTGTTCTGCTATCTATAAATAAATTATGTGTAGCTGCTTTTTATTTATGGCACAAAATTCTTGATGTTTATAATTGAGTGATTTGTATATATTAGTGCTATTTCTTAAATTTGTAAACTGTAACATATTGTATTATTTAAATATGTTACTGTTGCTGTCTTGGAGCGACTGTAACCCACAGAAGTTCCTTAGGGATCAATAAAGTATTCTGATTCTGAACATATGTGTTATGTCTATGTAAATTAGCATGTCCAGCATAGTGTGTCAAATAATGCAACAACAGATTATTTCATATTAAGTATTTTTATTATTATTTCGTTTCATATTATTTCTAAGCTAAATGTTTATATATAGCATATCAAATTCAAATTCAAATTCAAATTTTATTTGTCACACACACACAACCATACACAGTATGACATGGGGGTGAAATGCTTGTAGCTGTACAATGCCCGACCATTAAATGACAGAAGAAAAGTTTTACAATATTTACAATTTACAGTTTACTACAAAAAATTTACAAATTAACTTAAGAATTTACAGTAAAGAATGTGCAAATAGCAGAAGAGATTATAAAGATAAGGATTATAAATTATAGGAATTATAGGATTATAGGAAATGTGTGGTGGTGCGAGTGGTGACGTGTTTGGGAGAGTCCAGTCCTACACCTGGTTCAGGCCCCGAATAGCCTGGGGCTATACGTGTACGCTTATGTGGTCGCTCTATGTACAAGTCATTTTGCGAGCAAAGCTCCAGCTTCACACTGCACTAAGCAGGGGCTGAATATTGAGATGGTTTGAACTCGCTGTATCGCCTCATTATTTTGGGGGCCTGCTTACACCTCTGCGGGTTGAACCTCGTCTCACTCGCTCTACAAAAATCCTGGTAGCGTGGCAGCTGAGAGGTAAACCCCACTAAAGTCCATACAGAGTGAGCTGAAACATTAGCACAGAAAAGGTTACGAGGGTGGCGTGCGTGAGAGGAATACAGGAGAAGAAGAAGAAATGAAGAGACTAAGAGAGGAGGCTTTCAATTGACACAGAATTCAAGTAGAAAGGTGGGGAATACTGATGAGCGGTCAACACAAACGCTTTCAGCCCTCTGAGACCATTACCCAACCACTCTGCTACTTTCAACACATCTTCCACTCCCCTTCTTTTATTCTCTCAGTATCTCGCACGCAAGCACAAACTCCCTCTGCCTCACACCTCTTTTCACTTTCTTTACTTTTCCATATGGTCTTTCTGACTGTGTCCCATACAAATGAGATAAAACGGACTGTTGGATCGTTTGGAAATGATGGCTGTATAATAACTATTATGTTTGAATAGACCTGGTTTGCAATTAGGCTGGATGAATGGACGGGTGGACACTGGAGCAGGTGAACACAAAAAAAATGAATAGGTGACTATTTGGAAGGATGAATTGACTGATCAATGTTTCTGAGTGAATTGCTCAATGTAGCTGTAAAAACTGTGCAGTGAGATAGAAATGTACCAGGTTTTTCCAGAAAAATCACACTGTGCTTAATAACAGCTGGAGTTATATGTGTATAGTACTGAAAATTGGCATTGTACTGAAATACAATGTTGGGTTTCCGTATGGATTACAATGACAGTCCAGCCAGTGAGGGAACAGATACAGTGAGTGTCCTAAAATTCTGGACTTAAAGGCGAGCCATGTCTTTAGATCTTTGTAGCTGTAAGTTAAAGGTTTTAAGGGAAATTGTTATTGTCGTGTTGTTCCCATGTTTGACTTTTAGTTTGGTATTTCTGAGGTGTTTATTGATGTGCCTTCACAGGTCTGACAGCCCTTTAAAGGGTAGTTTTATCCCTCGTGAGGATTTGTAGCTGCTAGCCAAGAAGATATTGCAGCCACATGGTTGGTTGGCCTGACAAAGGTTCCTTCTCCATTACTACGTCGTCCTCTGGCAAGTGGTGCTGTGCCTGAAGTGGTTCATCTAATGAGGCATCTCTCCCTTAGCTCCTCTTCAGCAGCCAGGGAAGGGAGATGAATTGTTAAATTACAATTTTATGTGCTACACGAAGCCTTGGATGCACTTGAAATGCTTACATTTGGATGCTTCAGGGCTTTTACATGGTGGACAAAGAGAGCGTCAAAGAAGCCTGCTCGTGAATCTATATGGCTTATTTTAATGCTTTCATTCATGTCTTCGGGAACTTCACCTGTTTTTGGTTAGTTAAGCTGAACACAAAGCCGTTCAGTCAGAATCTATTTGTTTTCTTTGTCTTTGAACACTGGTTTGCAGAACTCCCCACAAAACAGACTTTGTTTCACTAAACCAGATGAAAGTATTAGCTGAGGCCAGTCGAGGGGAGACTTGATGTTTTCTGTTGTAACTGTCAGTTGTTCTGTTTGCCTTGAAATGTTCTTGGTGGGGTCAAAGGTCTCACAACAGATTTTAAACAGTGATACACCGAAGACTCACATCTACAGGTGAAGGCAGCACAGGTCAGTCCACCCTGTGTTTTCAGAGGCGCTGGCTTCACTAAATAAACGGTAGGTGGATAAACTGATTTACTGCTGGGTATATTTATCTCCCCATGTTTCTCACATAATCCCTTTCCTGGTGGGGTAGAAAAGGGTTGCAACAGCATTCACACATTCTGACACTGAACTCTCTGAATCGGAACAAACAGAAATGAAATTCTTTGAGCACGAATGTCAGCTGCTCTGTTTAAAATGGCCTCGCCTGTTGAATCTGTGGAAAGAGGAAACAGCGATGTTCTCTCAGGCGACAACACGATTGTTTCTCCATGAAAATTCATTCTCAGCTTTACTTGTGCAAAAACATGAGTTTTGCTGTAAACCAATCTTTCACTTTCGCACAGTGACAGCACGCTGTGTTTAGACTAAAGAGCGATCAGGTAATGTTACAGTTGTGATGGTCAAATTCTTTGATTTGTTAGTGTTTTCCAAAGACTGATATTCTTGAATCAAATCAAATCAAATCACTTTTATTGTCACATCACATGTGCAGGTACATTGGTACAGCACATGTGAGTGAAATTCTTGTGTGCGAGCTTCACAAGCAACAGAGTTGTGCAAAATACAATAATGTAAACAAGCAAAATACAAGAATGGCTACATCTGAAACTAATAAATATATGTACAATATATAATAGTATATGCATTTCTGGATGTGTATACTAAATATTTTTATGTGTGTGTGTGTGTGTGTGTGTGTGTGTGTGTGTGTGTGTGTGTGTACACATATTTTACAAATTAAATAGAGTAAACAATAAATAAAATATATAAAATATACAGAGTTGAGACATGTGCAAAACAGTGGCATTACTGTACAGTGTGGAGTGCATAATGTTGAAGTTCCAGTAGTGAAGCTGAGGTGTCTATGACGTGTTCAGCAGTCTGATGGCCTGATGGAAGAAGCTGTCTCTCAGTCTGCTGGTACGGGACCGGATGCTGCAGAACCTCCTTCCTGATGGAAGTAGTCTGAACAGTTTATGGCTGGGGTGACTGGAGTCCTTGATGATCCTCCCCGCTTTCCTCAGGCAGCGCTTCCTGTAGATGTCTTGGAGGGAGGGAAGCTCACCTCCAATTATCCGTTCAGAGCACTGCACTACTCGCTGGAGAGCTTTGCAGTTGTAGGCGGTGCTGTTGCCATACCAGGTGGTGATGCATCCAGTGAGGATGCTCTCAATGGCACAGTGATAGAAGGTCCTGAGGATGCGGGGGCTCATGCCGAATCTTTTCAGTCTCCTGAGAAAGAAGAGGCGCTGCTGCGCCTTCTTCACTGTTTTGTTTGTGTGTACTGACCACGTAAGATCCTCAGCCAGGTGTACGCCAAGGAACCGGAAGCTGCTCACTCTCTCCACAGCAGCGCCGTTGATGGTGATGGGGGTGTGTACTTCTCTGCACCTCCGGAAGTCCACTATCAACTCCTTTGTCTTTGCGACGTTGAGGGTGAGATGGTTGTCTTGACACCAGTGGGTCAGGGCGCTGACCTCCTCCCTGTAAGGGAATATATTTGAATATATTTCATAGTGTTATCGTCACATGCTTTATTACAAAGCACACGTTCACTGTGCTTTTAGAGATTCGCTAGCTTAGCTTAGCTCATAGCCAACTTGCTAGGCAGCATGGCCTCTTCCTTGTCCCTCCTCCCTGCTCACTGCGTAATATGTTTAGCTACTCCTCGGCCTCCTTTAATAACAATGATACTGATAATAAATTTAGCCTGTTTACAGCTCTGGAGGCCAGGATTGGAGACTTTGCTCCATACCCTTGAAAAACCCATAGAGAGTCAGGCCCGTGTAGTCGGTGTGGCCAAAGAGAGCGCAACCAATGTTTGCTCTCCCCTGGCAGATTGTCCTGAGCAGGTGGGAAAACAGGATGGCTGACTGATAGCGAGGAGGAAGCACAGTCATAAACAGAAGCCCTCGGTTTACCACCAACCCATTCGTGTCTCTATTTTTTTCCCCCACCCTGCAAAACACCAGCTGAGGAACAAA
The DNA here is from genome assembly GCF_965226115.1 of Aulonocara stuartgranti. Lineage (NCBI taxonomy): Eukaryota > Metazoa > Chordata > Actinopteri > Cichliformes > Cichlidae > Aulonocara > Aulonocara stuartgranti. The sequence continues at coordinate 3,428,100 of NC_138950.1, forward strand.
CTCTGAATAAATGTCAAAAAGTCCTGGTTAATCTCTAATTTACGGCTTCTAAATTCAGATGAAACTGAGGTTATTGTACTTGGTCCTAAAGATCTTAGAAATCTGGTAACCAGATGCTTACTCTGGATCACATTACCTTGGCCTCCAGTAACATAGTTACTCACCTTGTCTTTGTCCTGTCTTCGTCCTCTTACCCCAAACAAGATGGCCGCCCCTCCCTGAGCCTGGTTCTCCCAGAAGTTTCTTCCTCTTAAAGGGGCGTTTGTCGTTTCCACTGTCACCACATTGTTGCTCATAGGGGGTCGCCTAATTGTTGTGGTTTTCTCTGTGTTATTGTAGGGTCTTTGTGTTAGAATATAAAGTGCCTTGAGACAACTTTGCTGTATGAATAAAATACAATTGAACTGAACTGTAAATCTACCAGCAAAGAAGGGAAAAAAACAGATTAAACATTAGCAATAAGATAGATTTCTATTTTGTTGAAGTGCCATCAAGTATTCTTTCATCAGTCAGTCATTGCTGAGATGTCACCCAAACTCATTCTTTTTCCAAAATTCAAATAATTTGTCAAAGTGATAACGCTTTTTTTTACTCACATGGTGTTATTTGACATTGATGGCAAATGCAGAAGGAAAAAATACTTTTTCCTGCTTGGAATGACTTTTTTTCCAAATGTGAAAACAGAAAAGTATATTTTCCTGGCAAGGCCATCAACCCGCTTGGTACAATACCACACTGTGAGACTGGAAACTGCAGCTCTTGTCACTGTCATAGACCTTTTGCTGCTCAGTTATACTTTAATACCTATTTGAACAGCTTTCAATGAAGGTAAATGTCACCATCTTTGGAGTCCAAGGCCTCTAATGCTGTAAGAAATGAAAGAGCACCAATAAAATATATGACCTGAACAAAAACATTTGGTGCTTGATAACACAGTTGGATGCAACCTCAGTTTTGCTCTATCAATATAACCTGATTCGTTTGCATCATTACTTTTATGAATAACTAAATAGGACAGCTAAACAGAACAAATAGTTACACAAAAAAAGCAAAATACCAAGGATACTCTAAAATTGGAATGACAATGCCAACATGACACGTTCCTCTGGTTCTTTGAGCACCTCGAGACGTTTGGCAGTGTGTGGAAAGAACTAAATAACTACCCACAGACCAATGCTCTCTCCTTATTCCTCCTGACTGATTTTCTCTAGGTTTGTGTTTTGTTAGTGCCGTTGTCACAATCAATAGCATGAAAAAGTGTCTGCAGCCAATCGAGGTTGCACAGGTAATTCAGCTCCTCAAGGATGACGTGTTTATATTCCAAGAAGGTCTGCTGAGAGGACGTTGTATGTAGAAAGCAAGACATGGCTTTAGAAGGACATCAACGCAAACACAGGACCTGTATCTGCTTTTTAGTACAAGAAGGATGTAGACATATGACCCTTAAAGTGACTAAAGTGGTCATCTCACTACTTACATGAATCTTTCTGATCAAATTGTGAGAAACAGTCTTTATGTCTATGAGTAAAACATGAGATCACAGCCCAGCACTATGCAGATTGGCTGGCATTCCCCAGACAACACCTGAACCGGCAGGTGCACCACTGGTTTCTCTTTGTCCTCACAGGTAAAAACAACTTTTACCTGGAAACGATTGGCCGCCAAGCACTTGCTGGAAGTTTGCTGGGATTTCTCTTGAGCAGGCATCTCTGGAATTAAATAAAAACAAAAAAACTAAACAAAAACAATCCATAACTCTGGACACCAATGTGATATGTTTTGTTCATAGTTGAAACATAGCTACTATCATATATGTTGTAGCTTGAGCTTTAAACACTTTGCTAACCAAAATAAACTGCCTGTTGGGGGAGGGGGGCTGTGCACCATTTACGGGATCCTGCTTTCATAATTTCATGTGAAAATAATGTTGTAGTTCATCATAAACACTGTAGCTTTCCCTGCTTGGAGCAGATGCAGCATTAATGAAAGGTAATATTTCTTTCTGCAGGCAGACATGGGAACAGTAGCAGCGATCTGTCACTGTCAGGATAGAATTAAAGTGGCTCTGACTGGTCTTCAAAAAATAATTTATACATATTTGTTTTGTTTTGTTTTATTTTCATTTTTTGGGAGGGGGTGTGTGAGGGGGTGGGTGTGTTTTGGCAGAACTAAAGAACAGAATGTGCTTCTGAAGTACTGATGGGCTTTGTTACGCAAAAACACTACTTTACAATAATTACTGGGAACTATTAGGCTGCTTTAAAGATCGCCACCCTGCACCTGCTCTCACATCAGCTCGAGGGTCGTCAGGTCCTGCGCGGACCAACTGTGTGGGGTGATGGAGCACCTCTTCAACCTGAGCCTGAGGTTGGGAAGAGTCCCACAGCTCTGGAAAACCTCCTGTGTTGTACCAGTGCCAAAGACTTCACGCCCCAAGGACCTCAACAGCTACAGGCCAGTGGCTCTGACATCCCACCTGATGAAGACCCTGGAGCGGTTGGTCCTGGCTCAGCTTCGGTAATAAGCTCATCACTGGACCCACTTCAGTTTGCCTACCAGCCTGGCATTGGAGCGGATGATGCCGTCATTCACCTCCTACATCGTTCCCTCGCTCACCTGGAGACCGCTGGAAGCACTGTGAGAATCATGTTCTTTGATTTCTCCAGTGCCTTCAACACCATTCTTCCCTCGGTTCTAAAGGACAAGCTGGTGAACTCTGGAGTGGACCATCACCTCACTACCTGGATCCTGGACTACTTCACCGACCGACCACAGTATGTGAGGACTCAGGGCTGTGTGTCGGACAGGGTCGTCTGCAGTACGGGGGCCCCACAGGGAACGGTTCTGGCTCCGTTCCTCTTCACCATCTACACTGCAGACTTCTCCCACAATTCCACCCAGTGCTTCCTGCAGAAGTTCTCTGATGACTCTGCAATAGTCGGCCTCATCACTGATGGGGACGACAAGGAGTACAGAGGTCTGACCCAAGACTTTGTGGACTGGTGCCAGCTGAACTACCTCCAGATCAACGCCAGTAAAACCAAGGAACTGGTGGTAGACTTCCGCAGGCACAAGCATTCTCCACTGCAACCACTGAACATCCAAGGTATGGACATTGAGGCTGTGGACAGCTACAGGTACCTTGGTGTTCATCTGAACAACAGACTGGACTGGACTCATAACTCAGACGCCCTCTACAGGAAAGGGCAGAGCAGGTTGTACCTGCTGCGGAGACTCAGGTCGTTTGGAGTGGAGGGCCCACTCCTGAAGACCTTCTATGACTCTGTTGTGGCTTCTGCTATCTTTTATGGTGTGGTCTGCTGGGGCGGCAGCATCTCTGCTGGGGACAGGAAGAGACTGAACAGGGTGATCCGAAGGGCCAGCTCTGTTCTAGGATGCCCTCTGGACCCAGTGGAGGTGGTGAGTGACAGGAGAACGGCGGCTAAGCTGTCATCCCTGATGGACAACATCTCCCACCCCATGCAGCAGACTGTGACAGCACTGAGCAGCTCCTTCAGTGGGAGACTGCGGCACCCACGGTGTGGGACGGAGAGATTTCGCAGGTCTCTCCTCCCCACTGCTGTCAGACTCCATAATAAAGACTTTAACTGATCAAGCACACACATCCATACATATGCAATAATACTAAGTGCAATAATCCTTTCTGTCATCGTTGTATTTTTACTCAGTTGTATATAGTATTTGTATTTGTATTCTATTTTTATCTTATTGTATATTTATTTTATTTTATTCTACTGTATATAGTATTTTATTTTATTCTATTCTGTACAGTTGTGTACTGTATTTATTCTTATTGTATTCTAATTTTTGCCTCATAACTTTTGCACTGTCCACTTCCTGCTGTGACAAAACAAATTTCCCACGTGTGGGACTAATAAAGGTTATCTTATCTTATCTTATCTTATGACTTAGTATAGGTTTGACACGCTGGACTGGAGCTCATTTTGTTTTTTGAGAACATTTTGGTGGTTGCAGTCATGTTTGTGTTTAAGAAATATGTACTGTGTCTCCCTAAAACAGCGATTTTGTTCCTTTGGTCACTACACCACTTATAAACACGACTCTAAGATATTTAAACTCCTCTCCTCAGACGGGGATCGACAGATATGTGACATGTGAGTTCAGCTTTAGGAAAAACTAAAAAAGGTCTGAACTTCTCTCTTAGTGCTGAAGGATGAAGGATGTAAGTGTGGGCGGGGGAAGTGAGGAGCAGGCGAGGAGAAGGGAAATGCTCCAGATGTTTCCTACAGCTAAAAACATCAGATTAAGATTCCAGCTTGACTTTGTGTTGACTGACATTCAAACTGTTGGACTTGCAAAAAGTGGTTTGAAGTAGATGACATGTTCCAGTTAAAAAATAAAAATCACTTAGAGTGGGAGGGTTGAGTATTAAGTCTCATATAGCATGTTAACCACACACACACACACCATTATATAAGCTGACATTTGCCTTCAGAGTCATTTTAAAACAGGCATCTACCTACACATACATTTAATAAACCATTTTTCTGTGTTTATGTAAATATGCAGATACGTTTTAGAGTGTTTATATAAAGATGACCCAACAACATCTCTCGCATCTCCTCAGCCACTTACCTTCTCTCTTACACTGACCTGAGTCTGTAAAGCTACAGAAATATGCAACCTGGACCTCACAGAATAGGGCTGCAAATCCAAACACAAACTGTCAATCGAATACCTCACATACAGTTATGAAGTTTTTACGGATATCATGAAATTTTCTTCTTTACACAATGTGACTTTTCAGTGATGACACGATCTCATTATATTATTAGCACACTAGTAAACAGCTGTATGGAAACTCTTCCCACATGTTTTTACTGATGCACTCAAGGCAGATGGCAACGACTGAGAATTCATTAAATAATTCCTACACTCATCACTGCTGACTCACTGTAGTATTGACACTAATTGTAGAACTTTGTCACCTGCAAAGTTTTCAGCAATTAAAGTCAAAATTGCATTTACTGTGAATACATGATGACAATAAATACACGGAGGACGTTAAAGACACATAATGTGAATGTACATGGGTGTAGAACATAGTCCTAGCGCGACCTTAGCTTTTTGAAACCAGACGCTCACGCCCCAGTTCACAGCTTTCTTTGTCCGTCTTTTTGACTTCCAAGGGGTAATTAATTTAAACTGGATATTATATTGTATCTATATAGGGCAGACCAGGGTGTACCCCGCCTCTCGCCCTATGAGATGGGAGCTGGGATAGGCTCCAGCGCCCCCCGCGACCCTGAAAAGGATAAGCGAATGGATGGATGGATTATTGTTGTATGTTGTTAAATAGTACATAAAACTAGTGACTGAGTCCATAAACTCAATGAAGTGTTTACTGGGGTCATAGGAGCAGATAAATATATAATCGCCACATCATCAGAATGAACAGTGATGCCGATACAGCAGATTGATGGCCCCCTGCAAGCAAGCAAAGGAGAGGAAGTCTGAAGCAGACGTGCAGAACTACAGCTGAGGAACAGAAGTCATTCGCCATGTAGACAGATTTAGGCAAGTACCAGTAGGCATAAAGCAAACAGTGTTGTTGTAGCCACAGGATTCAAATCCCACCTGAACAAAGGCAGATTTGAGACGTCTGCACCGATCACTTTTCAGACCTACATATATATTCTTTAATTTACAGTCTGTGGTTAACAATCACAGATTTTGTCAATAATTAAAGAAAAACTACTCCAAAATTCATTTCTCTCTGTCACAGTATCAACATCTGGAAAATAATGATAATATATACATTTTAGGAAAAGAAAAGAGCCTTCTGCATAGGCAGTACCCCATCTGGTATTAACGCTTACAAAAACTTTCATTCTTGTTCTGGTGATTTGGGTCCAATCTTCTTCCTGAAGGATCCGACTTCTGTCAGATTTTCTGCAAACCTTTCACGCAAGATTGTTGAGGTCTGTCTACACATTTGTCATGATGTTTTGTGGTAGTCCGTTGTGGATGAGTGAGATGATTTAGGATTATTGTCCTGGTTGTATTCCTCAGATGCAAAAGCACCACAAGCATGATCGATCCGTCCCAGATTTTCTTCTATTTTTTTATTCCTTTGTGTTCTGACCAAATGTATTAGAATGGTTTCTTTGTTCAGTTGTAAATTTTTGATGGTATAAATGAAAAAACTTTTAGATTTTTTTTCCTTCTGACTACTCTTCTGTGAAGGTCGTACTTGTGTGCACAGACTAGAGTGCCTTTGAGCAGTAAACAGTTTCTTAAAACATTAATGTAATGTTCAGTTTTTATTGTTCTAGCTCCACTGTGTTTCCACTTTTATTATCTGTTCTTCATACTTTGGTGTACTGTACTAATGGTTGTCCCTTTTTTTGATCTATTTGTAAAACAGTTTATACAGTTGGTTGCAGTGGTTTCCTCAACATCCAGAGTGTCACCCCGGAAGACTCATTTTATTTTATTTATTTATTTTATACTCATGTATATTTCTATGGACACTTTGAACCTAAATACATGAATAATTATGAGTATAATTATTTTCAATCCACAGTTCAGTCTTTCCTCCATCTGTTTATCTCACAGTCTATCATTCTCTGCGTCACAGTCTGCCCTCCCCCATCTTCATCTCTCTCTATGTTGTGCTGAGTACAGGACGTACTCCATCAGTGTTGAGGTGTCAGCTTTCTTGTTGCCTTTCTCATCTCTCTTTTTCTTCTCTGTCTCAGCAAACTTTCCTTTTCCTCTATCCTCCTTCTCCCTTTTCCCCTCTTAGCCTGATCCACCCATATCGCTCCTCTCTCCACCCTGCTCCTCCTCTCTACAATTTATCTAACCTCCACTGCTCCCTAGTCATTATCTTGATTCTCTCCAGTCACTCCATCACCAGAGAGGCACATGCAAGTAAATACGAACATGTATGTGCACGCTCGCATTTGCATAATTACTCCCCATGCACGCACTCTGAGCCTGAGAGTGTCAATTAGTGCTGCTGTTGATGAAGTGGTTTCCAATGTTGCAGGGAAGAAGAAATCATAGATGAAGGGGCAAATTTCATCTGCGTTGTGTTTCTTCCTAATGTGTGTCAGTGAGAGCTGTAAGGGAAATATCTGTAGTTTAAAACATGTGACGAGCTGAAACATTACAGTAAACAACCTGAAGGTTTGAAGGTGAATGAAGTGAATATGTGAGAGCCAGTGAATGTTATGCATGGATTATGATAATCAGCCTCGCGTTTGGTCTGCCGTGTTATTTAATGTGTTCCAGAGTTGCTAATTCTGACATGAAATTATGTTTGATAAACACGGTATTGACAAATTGCTTCTACGGCAATTTAGTGTTGGTTCAACAAATATCATGACATGCAACTGGAACATGATTTCCTGGAAAGTGGTGCCGGCGCTACCACCTGTAGCTTCAAAGCACAACAGGGTTCTCTGCCATGATAAAGTCTCCTAAGTGATCCAGGTTGCTCTCGTTCCCACGAGCCAAACACTGGGATTTTTCAAAGCTGTTGACATCTCAGAGACACAAGGTGTTCTTTGGTGTTGGTACCCTCATTATGCCAATAGTGACACATGTGCATTATGTGTGGAACCTTGTAAATGAACCGTAAACAGCAGACTTTAACCCTTTAACAAACCACAGCTTATTTAGGCGGTGAACAAGCATCTTTTCCTAAAGGTAGAAAATAATAAATAAAAGCTGAGTGACAACCACTAAACTGTCTATGCCAAAAACTGCAGTTGCTCTAATGTCCACCTAAGGACGATGACAAAATTACTCCCCAGAATCAGTTCCTCTACATTCTCACAGTTTCAGACTTTTCCACCATTAAACACCATGTTTGCAGTCTGTAGAAGAAGGGTCGAGGCTCTTTGGACTGATCCCTCCACTCATAACAAGCCTGCTTAGGGTTATTTTTTCTTATAACTGACCCTGCGTCCTGCATACTAGAATTGGGAGCCCCTGATAGCTTACCACCCAGCGCTCTCATTTTTATGAGTTAACTTCCAATGTCAATAAAACAACACAATGCTAATGCTAATGCTAGTGTTTCTGAACGAGGAGTGCAAAACCAATAATCAAATCAAATCAAATCAAATAAAATCACTTTTTATTGTCACATCACATGTGCAGGCACACTGGCACAGCACATGCGAGTGAAATTCTTGTGTGCGAGCCCCACAAGCAACAGAGATGTGCAAACACAACAACACAAACGAGCAAAATACAAGAATGGCCAACCTGAAACTAATAAATATATGTACAATATATAATAGTGTATGCATTTCTGGATGTGTATACTAAATATTTTCCTACGTGTGTGTGTGTGTGTGTGTGTGTGTGTGTGTGTGTATACACATTTTTACAAATTAAATAGTAAAAAAATAAAATAAAATAATAATAATAATAATAATAATAATAAAATATATAAAATATACAGAGTTGAATATGTGCAGAACAAGTGGCATTTATATACAGTGTGGAGTGCATAATGTTGAAGTTCCAGTAGTGAAGCTGAGGTGTCTATGACGTGTTCAGCAGTCTGATGGCCTGGTGGAAGAAGCTGTCTCTCAGTCTGCTGGTTCGGGACTGGATCAGCAGACTGAGAGACAGCTTCTTCCATCAGGCCATAAATAAATGATGTCACAGCGGATACGCCAGTCTGTTAAACTGTCAGAGCACCTTACATGGCTTTTTTATGTCGCTACTCCTCGGTATGTAAGCGCCTCGAGACCTGGCTCTGCTTCAACATGTCGTCAACAGAGTGCGAGCAGTCCATCACTACTAAGTACCAGTGCGGACTTTATCGCTGTTTGAAAGAAGACTGTTAGAGCACTGTTATCTCTTGTCATTCATAAACGTCGCTATCCATCAACACGCTGATGCTAAACAACACTGTGTGTTTATCTCTGCGACACCATCGCAAAGTGACAGAACATTATCTGATGCCCTGGAACGAATGATCATGAGTGAGCATGCAGGTTCATTACCACATCTGAAGAACACTTCCAGTTAAAGGTTGTCTGCTCTCTCATAAACTGGAGCGTCATGTGACACGGTGCTGGAGAGAAAGTTTGGTTACATCACACTTGCCTTGTAATCGGAGGGTTTCCGGTTCGAGCCCCGGCTCCGACAGTCTCGGTCGTTGTGTCCTTGGGCAAGACACTTCACCCGTTGCCTACTGGTGGTGGTCAGAGGGCCCGGTGGCGCCAGTGTCCGGCAGCCTCGCCTCTGTCAGTGCGCCCCAGGGTGGCTGTGGCTACAACGTAGCTTGCCATCACCAGTGTGTGAATGACTGGACGTGTAAAGCGCTTTGGGGTCCTTAGGGATTAGTAAAAGCGCTATACAAATACAGGCCATTTACCATTTTGCATATGTGGCAAAAATTGTGGGTTGCCGTTTCCTTCCTCCATTACTGTCAGAGGCTACTCTCCAACACAGTGAGACCTAACGTGTCATTTGTGTTGGCAGCTTGTTATGACTTTACAGCTTTATAATCCGGGGTTGGAAAAACACCCACCCATCCATGCTTTTTTTGTTCCCTAAAAAATGTGGTTTGTTTTCTCAAAAACATTCTTTGGGTTGCGTCTCATCACTGAGAGGTTCAAAAGTAAAGTAGTCTCCTGGTTGAGTGATGGTTCAAATCTGTTTCCTTGCTCTTCCCTCACTGCCATTTACCTCCTCACATGGAAATCAGTTTTTACTTAAAGAGCTTTGAAAGTCACAAATGTTTGCTAACTTTAAAATAAAAGCCCAAAAAGCAAGTCACTGATTATTTTAACGTGGAATATAGATTCTTTTTTTTATTGATCTGAATAGATTCTGAATAGACTAATAGAGTCATAGTGTTAAAAGTCAGAGAAGGATGTGAATGGAGTTTTGCACAGAGCTGATTCTTGTGTTATTATCTGGTATGATTCCCAGTTGAGGTCAACTGACAAAAAGACCACTCAGATATAAGACTTCATTCAATCTTTTGTGCCCTTTACAGCCTGAATGAGATTGGATGTCTCAGAACGTTTTGTGAATCCTTCTTGAATCATTGAATCATAACATAAGTGAGATAGAATGAATCTAAATTTAGAGGTTCAGTTTTTTCCAGACGCCTGACACTCGATTCCAGTTTTGGAAATAAAGCTGTTACAGCTTCACATGTTTTACCTTCATCAGAGAAGAGGAGGCGATGAGGAACAGGAGCAGTTCATTCATCTTGGGAGATTTATTGTCATTTTAAATGTTCCATCAGGGCAAAAGTTGTATCTTTGGCATGGTTTACTGCCATGCTCCAGCTGCAAACAGTCCTCTTCCAGTTTTCTGTCTGCGTTCTGTCAAAAAGGAGGAAAATATATATAACAATAAATATAACAAATCTTTGGGTGGATTGCTTTACTGCCTTTGTCTTATTTTCTTCTTTAATCCTATCCTCAATCATTGTACGCTGTTTAATAAATGTGACACTTTGCTTCAACATTCCTGTGCAGAACTGAAAGCAAATGGTACATAAGGGTATTTTTTTCTTTTTCTTGGTTTACTTCTCATACTTGAGGTCATAAATGAAGGTATTCATTTATTTCCTCAGTAGCACCGTATAGCTTTATAGTTTGGTGGTTTCATCTGTTGGTGTCACAGCTACCAGATGGATTGTCTTTTGGTGAGGAAATTTCCCCGAGGACCTCGGAGTCAAAAGATCTGCTTGTTTAACACCACGGTCAGGTCAACGCTGAGACAGATTACCTCCAAATCAATCTAGTGTATGCTAACATAACATGCCTTGCATGCATAATTTACCACTTACGTTACATTAAGTGATATTTATTAGCCACGCCATTAAACACGCCTCGGCACGCTGCAGGCATGTACACAGTGCACCGTGCAAATGAACCATTTTTAACTTTGCTGATTATTTTTTCAAATGAACATTTTCACTGAGTTTATCTCTGTCTGTGTTTATTTCTGCACATCTCCTGGCTGGAGCACCATGCATCTGCTGCTCGTGAATGCTGCTGCAGCACGGAGCTTCCCAGCAGCTCATATTAGTGCATCTCCACTGCCGTCAGCAGCCAATCTAAGAGAGTCTCATAAACAATTCAGCCGCAGCATGACAGTACAACAAGCACACCGTTAGAGTCATCTACACAGACCTTCAGCTTTTCTTTTTGGTGTGCCTCACTTGTTTTCTTTGTCATCCGGTTTTTCTGTCTGTCATCTTCCTCCTCCCCCTCTTCCTCCTCCCGCTCCTCCTTTCTGCTGCTGCTGCTGTTTCTTATTGACATGATAATCCTCTTGTCACTGCACCGGCCGCCTGTGTTTATAGAAACAGTTATAAGCCTGGTGTTTGTGCATGAGCAGACATGCTTATCTCCGTCAGGTGTAGGGATGCGTGTGGCTGTGTGTGCTTAAGGATGTGTGTCGAGATTATTTATGTATTACTGTGTTTTCTTTCCGACGTTTCACTTGCAGTTGAATAAAACCCGTTTCTTTGCTCTTGAACACCTGTTCTGTTCACTTGCCTTGTCATGACTGTACCACACAGAGCCAGGTAATAGAAATGTGGTGAACAAAGCAGTCAAATCACTCAAGCCACTATTCGGCCATTTCTTCCAGCTGACACACACAATAGGTACACACGGTCACCAAGTGCAGTAATTACCACTGCTGTAGTCTTTATTTTCTTTCCTCAGATTTCATGTGAGTTTGTGGAAATTCTGAAGTGGCCACAATATCACCAACATGTTTATTTACTGTAAATGGTGGAAATTAGACCTGTATCTGTTTAAATGGGCTGAATGCACCTCAAGTATAAAGATCACAACAAATTTTACTAGCGTAGGTACGATTTGATAAAATAGCGTATTATCACTATGCTATGTTATCAAATCATATCCTGTGTCATCCTCCTCATTGGCTTTAACTGGGGCAGGAAAATTAGCTTTGTGTCTTCTAATGAATGAGACCATAAATGTGTCAGGAAAGTATTTCATGGGGTCATAGATTGAAGGAGCCAAGGTGTCATTTTCCAGTAGACCTCTATCTGAGTCGCCCCCTGCTGATCGTTAGAAAGAATGATCAGCATTGGCTTTCTGTCTCAGACATGACAGCTATGTCAATCTTTTATATACAGCCTGTGCTTATAAGTCATGCTGAAGTAACCTCGTTTAAGACGCTGAACGTCCTGGTTGTCAGGCTGTGATCAGTAACAGAAGGTTCTGGATGAAAGCACAGAATAAATGCAGCCATTTGCTGTTTATATTGTCTGTCATGATGCAAAGTAAAAAGCTCCAAGCCTGCCAATCACTGCAGGCTAGTATCATTTTAAACATTTTTTATTGACTTTCACACTTTCTGTAAAAGAAACTGACAATCCCTGATGGGTGGGGCTTATTTGCTTAAAGCTGTGACATCATCAGTGACAGTATAAACTGGTTAAAGAAGGAAAAAAACAGTTTGAAACCAATTATTTTGAGCCTTAGCGTTGTATTGCAGTTGCAGAGTTAGATGAGAAAAGAAATAAAAATACTTCAGTGTCTATTTTAATATTAAAATAAATGCAAAAATATTATTTTCCATAAGATAAAAATAAGCAGACAACGCTCCACAGACTGCAAAAAAAAAGAATGCTCTGAATTTCAGTCATAAAATGCAGTGATTAAAATCTCAACTTGATTTGTACAATTATCCTGTTGCAGAACTTTTATTCTGCACACACATTACACAGTGCACACACAGTTTCCCAATTAACACGAGGCAGCAGAGAGTGGATCGGAGAGCTGATTGGTGTTTCAAATGTCGTCTCTGTTTCTGCTGTAACGTCTCTGTTCGTGGATTATGTAAAATTATTCAAAATCGACTCTAAAAACAATCACAAACACAGTGACACACACACACACACACACACACACAATCACCTACAAGCAGTGGCAGTGCACAGATTAAACATGTAAAGTTATTTAAATACAGTCTTCACAAATCCCACATGATAGAACTGAGAGTTTATACATGTACACACACACACACACACCGGTGACATTCAGGAATATAATTAAACAGGCTTGTCGAAAAAAATTGTTACGTAATTACTCTCCATCTCTTACACACGCACACACACACACACACACACACGTCATGTGACCTGCTTCTGCTCCAGAGTCACACTGAGACAGAGATGAGATGAAGCGATCTGACTGATGACTCTGATTACCTTCACCCAGCCATGATCGCACACACACACACGTAGACGCCCCGCTGCCAGCCCACTGTCTCCACAACCCCTCGAGTCACCTAAGCATCAATGTGAAATCTTTCAGATAACCCTTTCAACTGAAATGTTAGTTTACAAGACGAACTGAGGGCAAACGAGTGATCCCTGTGGTTAGGAACAGGCTCAGGAGTGCCAAAGCGTGTGTGCGCTCCTTTCTTTCCACCCCTGCTGTACTCTCGAGCCTCTGTTTGATTGGTTCGGTGACTGGCAGCTGTAACGGGTGCAGCAGTGTCTCAAAAGGTGAAGTGTGGATCAGTAATGGGATGAGGACGTACCGTAGGGGTCTTATAGCCTATTGAGAAGGAGATCCCGTTTACAATACTGTGCCAATGATACACCCTGTTTCTGTCCTCTTACATCGAAAACCACTGTTTAATCTTTCTTGTACGTATACTACATACAAGAAAGATTAAACAGCCACACAGTAACAAGTTTATAACCAGTTTTGTGTTGTTTCTTTGTGGCTCATCATTTAGTTTGCAAGTTACAGGTTAAAAAGCTAAGAACTTATTGCATCAGGACACATGCTCCTGAGTTGGGACATCACGGGGATGTTCAGGTTGATTGAGGATCTGTGCCAATAATTTAGATTGTTTTAATAGTAATGCATTAAAACAATGTTATACTATTATTAGAATGATGTTAAATTTTAACCTGCCTCCCTATTAGTTTCATGTCAGGTTGGTATCTGTGAATAAGTCCATGCATGTGGCTTCACCCTCTTTCAAATGATTGTCTCTGTGGGGGAGTGTTTTCAATCATCCATTATGGGGTGACTGTGGCTCAGGAGGTAGCAGGTCATCTACTACTACTGGAAGTTTGGTGGTACCATCTCTGGAGCTCATTGGGCAAGATACCAAACCCCAAGTTGCTCCTGATAAGTTCATCAGAGTGTGCATGTTTGCTAGAAAGCACTCAGACACAGAAGGAGGAGCTTGTGTGGATGGGTGAATGAGACGTGTTGCGTAAAAGAAAGCACTATATAAGAACCAGTCTATTTACCATAATATCACAAGTGAAGTCAGAAGGAAAGTCTTCCTGTTTGTTGGTTTGAGATTAATTGGTGCTTCATGCAGCCGTGGTTTATCAGATGTTATCTCTTCTCAGCTTGTTGTTTCACTGAATGTGTGTTTTTCGGGCGAGGGTCTTCTGTGTGGGCAGGGCACAGTGAAGTATGGAGGAGAGGCAGGTGAGCACTTTACACAGCAGACTGGATGATGCAGAACGAGTGCGTGTGGGCCTAAATCATGCTAAATAGCCTTCGTTCTTTGTCAACATGTTGGAACAGGCAAACAATTGGCCCCATGTTTCCTTTTCTGTATGCAGAGTGAAGCGTGTAACTTGCAGATGTCAGTTTGCATTATGCCAATCTGCAGTGCGCTAATTTATAAACCAAAATATAGGCAGGTAGCTTCAATAATGATCAGCATCCTAGCAAGGGCATCATCAAATTAGCAATTAAAAACAAGTAGAGCCACTGAAGGAGCAAATAATCTACTAAACATTAAGCACAGGTTTGATGCATATGTGAAAAATCAGATCAGTGAGGCAGCTGAAGGAGAACTGATGCTTTTGATATGAAGGTAAAATCACCAGCTGCACATTATTGGTTACTGACAGCTCAGGTGGAGTGCAGGACTCATTCTTTACTAATAAACTGCTGCCTCTAATCTTTGTGACACAACTGACCTGTGCGATGTACAGATAATGAAGTTACAGCAGCATGTGCATAAATGTGCAGATTCCTCTGTTTTGCTGTGTTTTAGTTTTTTTCTTCTTTTCGCAGCCTGTGTTGAGCTGCAGGTATTTATTGAAGCCAGTGTGACATATTTTAAGACTGAGACATTCCAGGTGTGTTTGTTCCATTAATAGCTGTGTTTTGACAGATATTTCAGTTTGATTTGCAACAGATCCAATATTTCAGAGAAGAATAAATAAATAAATTACACCCAAGTTCATTTTTGTTAAGAAAAGCCAGACGGAGAGTATTTCACTGTGGACCAATCTTTATGTTGAAATGTGACTAAAATCTGAAACACTCCAAACCTGTGGCTCACTGTGAAAGCTCCCTTAGCTGGAAAACTTTTAAATACATCTGCACGAGCAGCACTTTAAATTAAACTGACGCTGCATTTAGTGAATATCAAAAAAAGGATCTACACTGTTAGTAAATCTGTCCCAAAGAGACTATTTTAGATAAGAATAGATATATTTAAATAATTCATGCATGTTAAAAGCTAAAAAAGGCCTAAAAGCTTTTCCCCCCCAATCTAGTCAATCTATCTTCAGGTTTTTACATCTGTTTGAGTATGAACACGTTCAGCCCAAAACAACACCGTTCCCAACGCCGTCGCTACTCCTTCCTCCGCACTGATGAACTTCCCAACACCATCATTCATATTAATGCCACCGCAGCCGGTATCAGCCGCTGTCCAGCAGCTCAGCCTCTGCGATGAAGCGATGAACGAGGGCTCATCAGCAGCGTGGAATTTTCCTCAAAGGCTCCAAAGATCAAAGTCGAGCTAAAATCTGGTTCGCCTTTCATAAAAATTCAATTTAATACGTCTTTGATCATGCACATTGCACTTCTCTAAATCAATGACTTTTGAATTGTGTTAAGAAAGCTCGTCGTGTTTGCTCCCTTTTGATCACAGGATTGCAGGCAATCACTGATTTGGTGTGCGTGCCTTGTTTTGAGCAACAAAAAAAAGAAAAGAAAATGTGGTAGAAGTAAAGTGTTTTGGCCAAGCTGTTAAAAGCCTCCTCATAGCTGCACGGATCAGATTTTTTTTATTCCCATTACTCCCAAACCCGTGAGTGGGCAGGCAGTAGCATCTGACGGACATTATTAAGGTGACTATAATGACCAATTTTTAGAGCTTCACTGGTTTCTGGAGATAAAATCAAAGGCAAATTCAAATGCATTCGAAGCCACTTGGAAATATGGAATATGATGATTATCCGACACATATTCGTCCTCAAAACCAGAGGACGCAACTTTTTAGGGTTGTAATAAGTTTGGTTCATATACAGTTTTGTCAAGAAAACATTTATTTTACAAAAACGTGGGCCCATAGTCCCAACGTTTCCTAGTGATAGCTGATAGCAGTGATGTTGGTAAAGATAAAAGTTATTAGCAAAGCGCCTTCCAAAACCGAGAGAAGCCGACAATGATCACTGACTGTTTTTAGGGGCTTGTTCAGATTAAATAGAACAAGATACAAAGTATTAAAACATGTTAAAAACACAACAGCCTTTATAAGCACAGAGTAGTTTGGACCTAGAAGCAGAGTTCATACGTCATCACTTAAAGACTGGACTGAGCAAAAGGAATATACTCACTTATAATTAATCTTTCTAAGCTTTAGATGATCCAATCACGGCGTATGACATGTAAGAAAGGATATTCAAAAGAAAAATGTAACTGGACAAAGCTGCACTATTTAGGTTATGTTAATCCAACAAACTCGTGTCAGATAACAATGCTAGAAAACAGTCCCTCTTAGAGTCTCAGCAGCACTGAGAATATGTTCATTTATTTTCTGCAGCCTACGATGAGAGATGGAGACGAGTGGCGATGGAGCTGATTTTATGAACTATCCGTGTAGTCTAACATACATGTAAACTCGCTGCCTTAAAAATCACCACTATGAATCTGTGCTGATTGTGTGCGTCTATGTTAAAGAACACTACAAAGCTTAGATGTTGCAAGGAGAATGTTTGTTGTGGTTCTCATTACAGGCATCAACACATTAACTTAAAATTGGGGGAAAAATGCAACAGTACAGTTGTGGTGACTTGGATGTCTCTGAGTGTATTCCTCCTTCAGTCTTGCATTTCTTTGGTGGCTCTTGCTCCTGTCGGGCTTCATGTCTCTAACGTTTGTACTTGTCTTTTCTTTACTTCCTGTTTTACTTTTAAAGTCAGTATTTTTTTTAATTAATTCAGTGTCAGTTTTACACAGGCAGGCAGCACGGTGGCACGGTGGTTAGCACTGTTGCCGCACAGCAAGAAGGTCCTGAGTTCAATTCCACCATCAGGCCGGGGTCTTTCTGTGTGGAGTTTGCATGTTCTCCCCGTGTATGCGTGGGTTCTCTCCGGGTACTCCGGCTTCCTCCCACCCTCCAAAGACATGCAGCTTGTGGGGATAGGTTAATTGGATAATCCAAATTGCCACTAGGTGTGAATGGTTGTCTGTCCCTGTGTGTTGGCCCTGCGACAGACTGGCGACCTGTCCAGGGTGTACCCCGCCTCTTGCCCTATGACAGCTGGCTCCAGCGCCCCCCGCTACCCTGAAAAAGGATAAGTGGAAGCGAATGGATGGATGATTCTGGGATTGTTCTTACTTGTGTTTATTACATCTACCTTAACTCTGTTTGTTTTGTGTGACACTGGGTTAAAAACAATAAGCATATGAATATAATAGAAAAATCCATCCATCCATGCCCACAGGTTGTGGGGGTAGTCTGAGCAGCGAGGCCTTTCTTTCCCCAGCCACCCCCCTGCCCAACATTTCCAGGGGGAAGCTAAGGTACCAAAGCTGGCCAAGAGATGTAATCACTCCAGTGTGTCCTGGGTCTGCCCCAGGGCGTCCTCTCGGGGTCTTTTCCCAGTGTGACATGTCCAAAACACCTCATCTAGGAGGTGCCCAGGAGGCATCCTGGTCTGATGCCCAAACTGCCTGACTCCTTTTGTTGTGGAGGACGAGCAGCTTTACTCTGAGTGACCATGACCTGTCTCTAAAGCTCGGCGTAGCTAACCTTTGGAGGAAGCGGCTGCTCCGATCCATCATTTCATTCTTTCAGTCACTACCAGGAGCTTGTGGCCATAAGTGAGGGCAGGAATTCAGATCAACCAGTCAACATTGTTTTCAGGCTGAGCTCTCTGTTCAGATCCCTGCTGATGCTGCACCAATACATCTGTCAGTGCTCCGCTTCACTCGTACAAAATGTATCCATTTATTTATTTTTTCTGATGGTGAAACAAGCAGTGAATTCTTTTATGTAGGTGCCAACTTTGGATTGAAAGACTTTCAGACAGATGGAAAGTGTAGTATTCCTCCCCAGCAGCGAGGAAAGAAGTAATGTTGGTCAATATCTAATGATGGCGTGTAGTCTCAGTAGGCCTGAAGACCCCTCTGGTGACATTACCACAGCATTTGCATTTCCCAGGCTCTCCTGAGAACAGCTCATCTCCTGAACAAACAGGAATACGATTATCACTACCAGGCAGCGATGGCAGCCCAGTCAAAGTGAGATAACGTGAGAGGTGGTGATCATTCAACGATATGAAACTTGAGTCGAAGCAACAGCAGGAAAAAAGTGTTTTCGTCTTTTTCCTATTTTTTCACACGTAGTTTGAGGTTTGATTTTAGTCTCTTTGATCAGAACAAGAAATGAAGTTAACAAAATGATATTAGAAGCCCTCGTGTGCATGCTACAGTTGGCAGTCTTCTTCGTTACACAAAGATTAATAAACTGTACTGCATCCATGGTGCATGCTCTCACTTAAACTATATTCATTCTTTGGAGCATCCACATTGCTGCTCACCGTGTCCTCCAGCATTGCTTTATTTCTATATTAATTAATTAAACATCCCCTCTGTTGCTTTCATAAAACATATAGATGTTTATGCCGTGTGTAAAAATTCAGCCTGAAATGATCAGCGTATGATTTATTTTGCCCAGTTCTGTCTCCTTACACTTCTAAATATACTGTATACTCAGATACTCGAAAAGCTTGAAACCCTATAAAAGATGCACGAATATGTGTTGCTTTTAGTTCTTATTATATTCAGTATGTGCCACACACAGTTGGGTGATTTATCTGATTAGAGGTGACTGGTGGGATGGTGGGATTTGCATGGTAATGGTGTTTTTATGTAATCACTCGTGGCCCTGGCATCAAATAAAATATTCCGTAAATAAAACAATAATAAACAGAGCCAGCAGTGGAGACTGGGAATGCGCGAGATAAAGAGGATGTGCATTTGAATATGGAAGCTGCTCTCTGAGTGATATTGATTACAGCTCCTGGTTAAAGTACGACTCTGTCAGCTTTACCCAGTGTGGCTTGTAATGAGCATAACGGTGA
This sequence comes from Aulonocara stuartgranti, assembly GCF_965226115.1. NCBI lineage: Eukaryota > Metazoa > Chordata > Actinopteri > Cichliformes > Cichlidae > Aulonocara > Aulonocara stuartgranti. The sequence continues at coordinate 3,447,472 of NC_138950.1, forward strand.
TGACTGTAGAAATGAAATGACATTTAAATATAAATGACACTTTCCATGATGCTCGGCCTACCAGTGTGTCATGTGTATGCAAAATCCATTAACATGTCATCGGTATAAATGACAGTGATTGATGTTAATTGAAATTGAAATTTGTCTGCCTGTTTCCCGTGTCTCGTATACACACACACACACACACACACACACACACACACACACACACACACACACACACACACACACACAAATGAGCAGCATTAGGGCTTCTTGTAAGCTGTAAACTTGTAGTAACTTCTTACTGTCATCACTTTTAAAAGCACTGTGACGACAGGAAAATGCACTTCTATATTTGGCTGCGACAGCATTATTGTCACAGCCTGTTTTGATCACAAAACTATAATACTATAATAAAATGTTGAATTTAAGACTGCAGTCTGGACCTGTGTAGAATAACTGCACTTCGCTGATTGCTGTCTAATTACTTGAAAACAAGCATTTTGCTCAGTTCTATCACTAGTTCTTTCAGTCTGTCGCTGAGCGATGGGTCTCCTTTCAGAGCTGCTCCGAGTTTAACAATAGCTTCCATTGAAAGTGGGCACACATACTTACCCATAAGTGAAAGCATCTCAATCAATAAAGCAGACATGCTTAACAACTTTATCACTTTTTTAACCTTTTTCTTTCATCTGCTAATACTACAACCACCTGACACTGATGACACATCTGTGCACAGCAGAGTAAAACATTCAGGCGTCAGATGATATTTGAATTATGCACCTAAAACTAACTTCTGTGAGAGTGTTTTCTCTTATGCTTTTCTATTGTTTTAGATATACAGTTATCACAGTTTTGTTGCATTTATTGTTTGCAGTCGTTTTTTTGCACAGTTGCATTTTCAGAGTCTTTATTATACGAGCAAAACTCATTAATCAACGTTGCTATAAAATGCGTATCGCGGTCATTTAAATAGTGGTGTTTTTTTGGCACGATTTAAAAGAAATGCTGCTTAAATAAAGGTGGTTGTCCTGCACTTGCTATTCAACAGCTAAGCTGAGCAGCATACGAGCCAGTCATGGTGTTGCACTCACCCACAGTTCCATGTTTTGGTGAGCATAGCTACTCGTTTTCATAGTGAAGAAGTAGCAACTATTAGCATTTAGCAGTTTCGTGCTGTGGCGCAGGAAGCCAGAGATGTTGACTGTGTTGGCACTACAGACTGATCCATTAATGCGACTGTGCAAAGGTGAAAAGGAGACTTTTTAAAGCCTGTTTTGGGAAAAAGTCGGCAGTTTTCAGTAGATTCAATTAGCACACGTGCAGTTTTTGTGTCCCAGTGACCTTTAAGGTTGAAGTTATGGCTTTCTTGCCTTTCATTTAGAAGGAAACTTCAAAAATAACTTCCTAAATAAATGCACAGAGCTGTTACTAAGATGGCTAAGGAGTGGTGACCCTTGTGTCTAGAAGGCCGTTATTCAATTAATGAATGGGAATTTGTGTTCAGTGACCTATTTCCTATTTTATGATTCCTTAAACTAATTAAACTAACAGTTTTTTTTATTACTTTGAGTTGTGTTTTATCTTATCAATTTAAGCCTCTTATAAATGATAGTGGATCGTGCCATAAATTCAATATTCTGTGCACTTGCTGCTATGATTTAATTTTTCCATCTGCACAGGAACATGGTGTTGGTATGGATGGTAAACATTCTGTATTAATATGTTTAAATCCAACCCAGACATCAACATCAGTTGGCCTCTGCATGTCAGTTACTATTGATTTTAATTCCATTTCAGATGCATCGATTCAAAGATCATCAGCAGCGAGTTGGTTGTGTCAGAGCAGCAGTGGCAGACACACAGATAAATAGATGGAGATGATGTGACAGAACTCTTAAGCTCAGCTTCTCTCTCCTGCTGGGAGACATGCTGTGATCACTCTGTAAAATCCTGTCTCATTTAAGGAGTGTTGCTTTAAAAATGTGAAACATTATTCTCTTACAAGTGGGACACGCTGGGATCAGATTACTTTCTTTACTCAAAAAGTCTTTAAAAAAAAGTAGCACGACATTACCGACATGGTGTAACTTGAAGCATCTGTGAATCTTTCTGTGAGCTTCAGAGAAGTGATTTTAAATCAGCTCAGTTTCATTTTTATAGTGTTAAAACACAACAACCGTTTTTGTTATTCATAAAGAATATTTATGATAAATTTCTTTGCTTGTACAGTTGCAAAACATATTTTGGACTAAACCAGTAGCACACAAACAAACTTTTCATATCTTTATTGATCAAACTGCATAATCATTCTGCGCTGAAGAGGAACAAAGGCTTATTCACTGATTTATGATGTGTTTTGGACCAAAATGAGACTTGCACAATAAAAATACTCTGTTTACCCAAATTGTTGCCATGATATATTATACCAACAACACAGTCATGCATGTACAGCCTGTTATCATTATCATTAACTTCTTCTTCTGAATCAAATCAAACTTTAAGTCTATCCCACCGTCATGAAACACAACGCTGGTTTGGACAAAGTTGATACAGGATTCAAAGCAGACTTCTTGCACTAATGAGACATCTCATTGGCTCAGGCCTTTCTGTGTGGAGTTTGCATGTTACCTCTGGGTACAGTTTCCTCTGGGTACTTCAGCTTCCTCCCACAGTCCAAAGACTTGCAACTTAGTGAGGCTGTTGATTATAAATTGGCCTTGGATGTGAGACAGATAACGTGCTTAAAGTGTAGAGAATCCACTGGTTAAAATGTGACTTGTAGTCTAAAGCACTTTGTAAAGTGCTTCCGTACATATAAAAGTGGGAATGTTACATTAAAAGTAATCTTTATTTATCTTATACTGAGCTACAGTGCAGCCCTAGCTTATCATCTGTCTGAAATAAGCCATCTGTCTGAAATAAGCCATCTGTCTGAAATAAGCCATTTTAGCTTCAATCCTGTTAAATATCCCAATTCTTTGATCTTTGGGCTGAAGGAAGAACAACACTCGGTGTATAAATGCTCAATCAACAATCTCTTTATTCCATACAACACTTTGCGCATTAGAAAACGTCCAGACGGAGATGTGGACAGGAGGGTGTCCGCAAGATCTCGAAGTGTCTGACCGTTTCTCACATTCTTGTAGCTTCAGCCCCCCTCCAAAGTCATAAAACCTAAACATCCACATTCTTTCTCTCTCAGTGAGCCGAAGTTATGACCTCGGCTTCCTGTGCAGTATGTTCCGTTCTTTCTAATCAGACAAATAAGGCCATGATTCTCTGAAAACAATATTTCTTGTAAATCAGCATAAAACAATGTAATTCATTTACAATAAATCAGCAGTCTAATGTAATACAAATCAGTCTAATAAATCTAATAGTTGTCACCTTCTTCTAAGTCAGGAGTTAAAACTACATAATGATTTCACAATCTTTAATTAGGGGTACAACGTGGCATAAGATAATATAACAATCTCACAACCCCCCTTTCTCCAAGCCATTTTTTTCTGATTGGCTGACCCTTCCAACATGAAGGGTGCATGAGTCCTGCACTGCATCGCAGCACAGCTGTGAACATATGGTATAAGATCCTGCAACCTAAGCAGAATGTAAGCAAGGTGTAATTTTATTCCTTTAATGTATTCAAGCCACCGCAGCATTTGATGCTTAAGTTATAGGAAGCAGCCTATGAGTGTGAGGTAGAGGCAGCAGTCGGGCTTACTGAATATTCACAGTCTGATGAATGTAAAATATCCCCTCATGCTTCAGTTGTCAGATGTCGCTCTACCTTGTGTGTTTTATTCTCTGTTTCTCGCAGCATTCGTCTTCATTCTGTTCCTGCAGTATACACATCGCTTTAGCACAGTGGCCTGACTTTGCTTCAGCCCTGAGTCTGCATGTTTGTGTGTGTGCACTTGCAGGCGTGTGTGTTCTCATGTTTCTGAAGCTGTAGCTAAACATCTCCACCAGCTGGTTGGAAAAAGGAACTTCTGCTCTTGTCCTCTCATCAAGCTCCCACCCACTCAATGGCTTTCCTCTATTTCTCTCTTCAGCCTATACATCCACACTATTCTCTGTGACTTCTCTGTGTGATTTCTGCTCACTCTTGTGATTCTTTAGGCACTTTTTTTTTATCATGAATGACAAAATGTATGTGACACACAGTCAAAGCTTTCCTTTGTTCATTGACAATATTAATGCAAAAAATACTCTAGAGACATCAACACCTTACGTTTAAACCTTACAATGTGAAGCACCTGTGGTGTTGTGATTTGGTGCTATATGAATAAAACTGAACTGAAAAAGAAATGAAAAGTATTTTAGGAAAGAAAAGTACTTGGTCAGCTTTAGGAACAGCTGATGGTTTGCATGCTGACAACCATGAACCGCATGCTTGAGCGCATCTTAGAGTGCCCCAAAGAGAAGCTTATCCCACTACCATATTTTACTATAATTAGTAGGATTTTTCACCACTTTACAAAGCTGTGACATTTGCAGAGGTGGTCTTGGAGCAAAAAGAATAATGGCATTTTAGGAATATTAGGTTGCTCTGACGTTCAAAATTTGGTTGGATGGACTGGCAAAAAGACATTTTTATAGATATTTGCACTTCCCTGAGATTTCATCCCACTGATTTTGTCGAGTTTTCCAGTGAAAATGCATTAATAAGTTGGTTCACACATTCATGGTCCTGAGTTCGACTCCACCTTCAGGTCTTTCTGTGAGGAGTTTGCATGTTCTCCCCGTGTTTGCGTGGGTTCTCTCCGGGTGCTCCGGCTTCTTCCCACAATCCAAAGACATGCAGTTAGTTGGGTTTGCTGGTACTTCTAAATTGCCAAGGTGTGAATGGTTGTCAGTGTTAGCCCTGCGACAGACTGGCGACCATGGTGTACCCTGCCTCTTGCCCTGTGATAGCTGCGATAGACTCCAGCCACTTGTACCTTCTTCAGGTTCAAACATTTTACTACAGTTTGAAACTTTTGGCTCATCATGATGATTTTCATCGTCATAATTGTTTTTTTAATTAGCAAGTATCCTGATTAGGAGCATGTTGGAATGAGAGTTATTATGCAGCTCAAAGCTGCAGCACTACAGGTTGTTTTGAAAATGGTGGACGTATTCGGCATCTCAAATTCGCTGAGATCATGCCTAGCAGGGGGTTTTCTTTTGTATCAGGTGGTAAATGTGTTGCTTAACGCTGTTAAGTTTGGTCATTTAACATGGGAGACGCATGAGGCAGCCTCATGTGGCCAAACCAAGAACTGCAGTTTTTTCTGACTAGGCTTCATTTTTCAGTCCCGGCGTTTGCAACTCGATAGCCTCACACTAACACGCTACAAACCAAGATGCCAAGATGTGATTGGTAAGAATTTCAAGACCATGTCTGAGATCTTATCCCAAGGTCCAAACAAAACAAATTAGAGGCAAGTAGAAGTACTGCTGCTCTCAATAGTACCTCCTGCTTCTTTGAAGGTCACTTTAACTCAGGTCTGGCCGGCAAACCATGAAGTTCAATCAACATACAAATGATCATTTTAATGTTAAATTGCATATTTCTTTATCATCTGAGGACATGTTGCTCAACACGTGCCTTTTATTTTGCAAGCAGCAGATCCCAAACATGTAACATACTATTTTTAAATATGAGGAAGAGAATGACGCAAAGGCGATGAATAGAAGGGGAGATGACAGGAGGATGACAGTGTGAAAAATTAGTGGTAAGGATAGATGGATGAAGAAGGAGTTGATCAAAGAGAGTTGAGAGAGATGCACAGAGGGGAAAGGGATGGACATGTAAGTCATGTGGCGAGATAGATGAGTAAATGCTCTTCCAGGGATGAAAATGGAGAGACAGAAGGATGGATAGAGGCAGTGATGCAGATGGAGGAAGAGAATGATGATAGGATGGGAGGAAAGAGGAATGAAGGGATGTCTGCAGTCTCAGAAGTGAGAGGTGACAGGAAACAGCTGAAAAGGGTTTGAGAGAGGGATGATGGGATGATGCAGGCAGAAAGATAAGTAGAAGGATGGAAAAAAGAGGCAATGCAATTGAAATGAGAAGCACTTTCAGTCGAGAAGCAAGTGATGAAAAGAGGAGAGAGAGCGACGGAGATTGAGAAGTGCTTGTAGTCTGAAAAAGAACTGTTTTGCATTTTTCTCACGCTAAGCTGGCCTGACTAAACAAATTAAATCTGTTCTCAGAGCACCAGTGCTCTTCAGAGACCCAACATCTTACGGCACCTGAAAAACCTGCAAAAGTACGAAACAGTGTATATTAACGAGCTGTAAACAAATTGAAACAGTAGAGATAATTGGTCACCTCTGCCTCACACCAACAGTGTTCTGTGTTTAATGTGTCCAGCACATATACAGCGCTGCGCATGTCCCCCTTCCTGATTTATTTTTACATATTTACATATTTTAGATCACCCAAATAATTCTAAAGTTAGACAAAGATGACCCGAGTAATTGTAAAATGCAGTTAGCTTTTACTTGAATGATTCGTTTATTACAAAGAGCTCCTCAGACCTGTCTGCCACTGTGTGGAAAATGTGCGGTCAAGTTTTTCTGATAATCGGCGATGAGCCTTTTCACGTCGCAGTGTAGGAATTTTGATTGACTCTTAGTTGCAGACTTGCTTTAATTCATCCACATTGGAGGGTTTTCAGTCATGAACGGCCAGTTTAAAGCCTAAAGTTAAAAAAAAATCAATCGGATTTAAGTCCAAACTTTGACTAAGCCACACCAAAACCATTCAATTTGTATTTTTGACCCATTCAGAGGTGGACTCACTGGTCCTGACAATATTTGTCACGCTTACATGTTTTATTCAAAAATCAGGAAAAGAGGGCAAATGCTTTCTCACAGCTCATCCTCTCTCCCAGGCATCAATTACTGCTGTTCTCTAAAACGCCAACAACCAACCACAAGGTGCTACTTGGCATCTGCGCCGGGAGTTCAGAATCCAGTCTAAATGTTAATGTTGTTAATGTGTGTTTTAACAAAAACAAGCATATTTTGCTGAACCAAACAAGTGGACCATTCCTTCTCAGTGTCCAATATTCCCTCAGCCAGCATGTCAAGTGCTCATGCCCTAGGAATGAGAACAGGTTGCATATGTATGGGTGACCATTTGAATTCAATTCTTTTTTTGTCAAGTTCAAGCCTGTAGAGTTGGACTGTCCTCCATCAAAGATCAAAACCATTTTAAAACTGCAAATTAAAAAAGGGTCCAGACAAAAAAGGGAAGCGCATTTCTGTTCTGATAACACTTAAACTCATTTGATTCAGTCATGCATCTCTATGCTCTCTCTCACACCTTTACATTTATTATAATTTGGTAGTCGTCACTGACAACTTGCAGGAAACTCTGTGATAGTTAAAACTGAAACAAACTTCCAAGCCATGCTCCTCTTTGAGCTTCATTTTTCATGCATGCTGTTCATATGCACGTATTGTTAATGTACATCGTGGACGTGGAATACATTTCCATAAAGATCTGAATGTATGTGGTTCGAGGAGGCACATGCTCATACTGTCACGCTGTGTTTGCTGCTGCTTCGGCCAGGTCTCTCCTTTTAAAGACATTTTGATATCAGCAGGACTTCCTGGTCAATCAATGAAACCCTTCTGTTGGATGAGTCACAGATACGACATATGAAACTTTTTCGTTTACCCTGAGCCTAGCCAAACGTCTTTGAGATTCTCATTCACGTGACAAATTTGTGAGCGCCGTTCGGCGCTCATTATTGTTTGAACGCTTGAATTCCCATCGTGTGCACACTCCTGAATTACCCATTGACATTTGGGTGTAGTCTCAGTTGGGTTTTGAATTCTCCTCATCATTTCCATTGAATTTATCTCATTCCATTACATCTCTCTCATTAGTTGCTCACATTTAACTCCGTATCCTGCACTCTACCATGTTATGAGGACACAGACGCTTCCTCTTCTGTATTCTGTGCTGCAGGCTGAGGCACAGTTTGAATATTTCTGCACCATAAATAAAAGAGCGCGTCTCTTTCCGCTGTTATTTGCAATCGACCTTCCTCCAGTCGCTCGGCATCTAACTCAGAAGAACTTTTCAGAGTGTGTGCACATGCGGGAGTCCGCACGCATGCATGAATGAGTGTGTGCGTTCTCATGATTTTCCTTTGCGTGTGTCATTCCCGCTTTTGTGTGTTTCCCTTTTCTCTTCATATGAATTTATTCAGGGCTCCGCCGAGTTGAACTTACAAACATACAGCGAAATCAATATGAATGTAAATGTATTCCTTTATTGCCATGGCTGGGAAACTTGGTTTGGTCTCATTTTCATGCACAAAAACATCTCTGAAATTTATGAAGTGAGGCAGACAACTGCACACTGTGTAATTTGTGTTCTTTAATGTTCTACTTAGATTGCAATCATAAGAGTGCGCTGAGGTTAATTGGTCGTATGCATGCTGTTTACTTTCACTTTCCCAGGACAACTCACTCAGCAAAAAAAAGGGAAAGTGCTGCAATAACATGCTCTTAAATTCTTTCATTTACCTCAGCGTCTCTGATTCCCCTCCCGTTCCCATCTCCTTAACCATCTATCTCTTGTCTCCTCTATCCTTTAATATAAAACTTTTCTTTTCTTGAAACTTTTTGTGGAAAAAGATGCATAAAAGAAATATTGCTTTGTTGCTGTGTACGGCCAAAAAAAAGCAGAAAAGAAGAAAAACAGCGTGTTTTCTGCAGTGATGAATAATCATTTATAGAGTCATCCTGCAGTGTTTGACTGTCTTTGCTGAATAACCAACCCTTTAAATCAAACCAAGGAGCGCCGATTTGGATCAAGTGCAGTTTTTTTTCTTAATTTGATGCTCCGTGTGAGCTCTGGAAGTCATTTCTGTCCCCTGCTGGGTGTTTTTAAAGTCCAGTTTGATACTTGAGTGTGTGCTGCTGCATGAACTGATGTGTTCCTAATTTCTCTGTTGCAGCAGGAGAGCAGCCATGGATATCATCTCCTTGCTGGTCTGCCCTCTCCTCTTCATCCTCCTGTCCTCCCTCCCCTCCTGCTCCTCGTCCATGCTGTGTCCGAAGCGGTGCACGTGCCAGAATCTGCTGCCGTCCTACACGGTGCTTTGCGCCAAGACAGGCCTCCTCTTCGTTCCGCCCAACATTGACCGCCAGACGGCTGAACTCAGGCTGATGGACAACTTCATTACGACGCTGAGGCACCGTGACTTCGCCAACATGACCAGCCTGGTCAGAGCTCACTTTTTTAACACCTTCACATTCATGTTTGTACTGTAGCTTCCTTCTGCTAAGCAGGCTCCACCTGGGCCGCTTCTGCCAGGAAACTCTTTTTTAATGTTGTTTTAGCTTTGCATGAAAAAGATCACAGCAACCAAGTTATTCTAAACATTTATGTTACTGATGCCCCACATATTGATTATATTTACTCAACCGTGCTCTACTTATTAGCTTATTAAACAGCCTTTTGTTTACATGAATTACATTTTTTTGCACACTGAGCCAAAAGACTTGTTAAGCCATCAGAGATGAATCAGTGCCCATTATTACTTCAGTTATATTGCAGCAACAGTTCAGATTCATGCAAGATGTTATAGGTTATTAATGTTATGCTTGAATTTATTGGGAAAAGTAATCCTGTACTTCAGCATCTCCCAGCCTGCTTGACTGGATTGCTGCAGATGAACAGCAGCGGTCATTCTTAAGTTAAACGCAACATTTTGAAGCTGCAGAGTTAAAACAGCTTTGATCAACTGGAGGAAGGTTTCTCTACCCGATTCTGCTGTCAAGTCTCAGTCACGCAGTGACATTACAATAAAGTGTTAATCATGGAACATTTTCCACATTGAACAGGTTCCAGGGTTTTACAGAGAGCGTTTGATGCCGTGAAATAGCTCGTTACAGGAGTTTCCCTTTTTGCTAATGAACTTCTGAAACGGAGTAACAGAGTAACTAGTCCCACCTGACACTGCAGCCATCCTCCTTTTGAGGAGTTGATGATTGACCTGCATTGGCCTGTAATTATTTGTTGTCATGGCCCATTATGTCAATTCACCTTCATTTCGTGTGCTCCTCTCTGAGTATATGTGGTGAAACTGAGAGCATAAGAGACAAAGTAATGCATGAGTAGAGAACAAGTGGCAACCTGTTCCGGGGCTGAAAAGTGAAGCCAGTGCAGTAATGCCAAAAACTGTAGTTCCTCTAATGGCCTCTTGAGGCAGGCTCCAAAAGTGAGTCGGTCCATAAACTCCCATGTTAAGACGTGAAATGAACACGTTTACACTGAAACACATCATTACTGCAAAATGAAGTAAATACTTTAATTTAATCATCGTCCTTGTGTCTCTGTAATGTTGCAGTAGCAGAAATGAAACAGGGTGAATGATGTTTTACATAAAGATGCTGACCCAAAAAGCCTGCAAGTCTTTGCCAGAACCATCCAGACCCAACAAACAAAGAGCAACAGACCAGAGTGATACTTAAATACACGTTTTCTAACACTATCTAGAACAGGGTTTTGTCACACAGTTAGATCATATCTAATATTTTTATTTATGATATTTGCATCTTTGTAAAACCGTCGGTCAAAAACTAGACTCATCGTGCAGCATCCTATGGCAGAAATGCAGAAATTGAGGACACCTCTATTTGAAGTACATTTACCTGACAGAAAAGAGTAACCAGTACAGAAAGAGTAAAGTGCCTCACTGGAGTTCAAAATAAACTCGGAAATAAACCGTGCATCACAGATTAATGGTGTGATAGCATCTGAGGAGGGTTTGCAAGCATTCATCAGTCAGAGTAAAGAAAACTCTGAATGTGAAAGTAAGAAATGAGGCAACATGTCATGTTTATTCCACAGAGAGCTCAGAAAACATTAGGAACATCTGCCCCTTACAGCATAACATGTTGACTGAGGTGACATTTCTGATATCTTAATGGATTTCACTAATTAATCCCACCGTAATCACAGTAATGGGGGCAACGAGGCTTCACTGCACGCAGCTCAAGAAGAAAACCACCAATATCACCATATTTACGCACCAAATAGACACACTCGTCACAGCTGGAGACTTCCTTAGTGTGTGAAAAATAACTTTTCTCTCTAGTGTGAGCACAACAGCATGGAAGATGTTTGCTCACACACAAGGAAACGTGGGAAATGAGGCTCTAATCGTTTGGTGATGAGCGTGACGGAGCGCCACAGATGTCCCCTGTGATCGAGGCTCATTTCCACAGCAGATTCGAAATGTGTGGGGGCTGATTGACCCTTTCTTGGGTGTTAATCGAATATATTTTTGCATCTTTGCACTCATATTTTGTGTACAGTGGAGGTATTAAGCAGACTGCAATTCCTGACCTCAGCAGCGAGCTTTTTAATGATAGCTTTAAGTATAAATGGATACCGGACTCATTCATTGACCCATTGTACTCTCACGTTAATTACTAGTATCATTCATGAAAAAATGTGGAAGGTTAAATACAAGTTTAATCTCCACAGACCCGCGAGTTCAACCTGCTCAAACTAAACATTATATCTTAAGTGGTGACTCATAAGCTATCACTTACCTCCCTACACAGAAATATGCCAAAGTGAACCTTATTAGATTGCTTTTATCCATTTTGCACCATTTTTGAGTTGGCAACAAACAACGTGTTGGTGTTTTACATGAAAATGGGTCATTTAATGTGGATCTTGTGTTTTCCTGCATGTCCAGATCCACCTGACACTAAGTCGAAACACCATCAGCCAGATCAGGCCGTACACCTTTGCCGATCTCCAGGACCTCCACGCCCTCCACCTGGATGCCAACCGCCTCACCGTGCTGGATGACTCTCACTTCCAGGGCCTGGTCAACCTGAGGCACCTCATCCTGGCCAACAACCAGCTGCACAGTATATCAGAGGGAGCCTTTCAGGTACTAAAGCATAGCTGAACATCCAGCTCATGCAGAGAAAATGTATATTTTTTAAATATGTAAAAATATTTTAACTCTTATTAAACCAGTAAAGAAACTCTGGAGAACGGAAATCCCCATCTTGATCGTGTCCTCAAAGACACGTGAAGAAGAACTTTTTAATTTAATTTCGTATCAGAAATTGGGCCAAAATCTAGACACATAAATAAAACTACAGGGACAAAAATGTCCATTTAACCTCGGACATTAAGTAGCTTTAAAATTATGATTTCAATTTAAAAAATAATCCTAGCGGTCCTACAAATTAAGCTCTGCTTCTCAATACGCAAAACCATTTCACAGTGTAATTAAGAACTTGCTCTGAAAATGAACTAAAATCACTCACATAAAGGATGCAAAACTCTTAGAAGTGTTTAAATTGCTCTTTCTGCTGCCACCAGCTCCTCTGGGTAAGCCCAAATTACACTAACAAAGTGTTTTAAATCCAACTAATTTTAATCGGTGCTTTTAACATTCGTTGTCAACCAAGCGTTCACACAAGAGCCAAGATCGTGAGTGGAAAAGTTATTGCAAAGTCATTAATGAAAAGTTTCAGTGCTGAGGGTCAAGTGTTGTGTAAGACAACATTTTTGGCTCTAACTCGAAAGTCCAGCAGAAGCAGCCAGCCCTGCCTGCCCGCCTCACTCTGCCACCCAGCTGGACACCTTTTTAATAACCCGGTCCTAGAATAAACCGTGTCCCCCGTCTTGATGATGCTGTCCTTTCTCTGCTCATTAAAGGACTAAAAGTGTCCCCTCAGGACTGGCTCACAGACCTCTGCGGACATTTCATGAAGATAAACTAGAGTGGCGTGAACTCTGACCTCACTAATGGATTGAACTGTCTGAACTTTAGTCCGACCCTCACTGCTCCGCTCTCACTCGCTGTATCAGAAAGTGTCTCATTTTACACATGGCTTTGACCCTCTCCTCCTTCCTCCTTCGTGTCGCTCTCACTTTCAAGACTTTATTATCTAAGAACAAGTGCTGTTTCTCCAACTAAATCATAATAATAGCTAAAAGTTGATTTTACTAAAAGTCCCTTGAGATCCAGCACTCAGAGTCAATTTCCACTAAATGTAGTTTAAATACAAGTGTTTTCAAACATCCTGCAGACAGCACACAAAAAAGATATTTTTTTTGTCCATATGCATAAAAATATCAACACACTGCACTTGACGAGACTTCAGTGTATATTTTGTTTGCAGCTGTCCAATCACAGTCAGTCACTGCCAGGTAATATACATGAAGAACATCTTCTTCTTTAAGTCTAATATACATTCTCTAAGGAAGAGGCTCCAACATAGATAAATATAATGTATTAACACAATACACTAACCTTGATCTACTCTCACTTATTTTCTGACATATAACCAAGTATAGAATGTCACAATGGCAGATAGCCAAACTTTATAACAATGTGTTCAGTTTGTGTACAAATACTGGTAATACTGTGAGCCTAACACTGAAGGAAGCAAACAAAAATCAGTGAAATGGGAACACAAGACAAATATCATCTTCATTTGTAAGCTATTCGTTAGCATGCTGCACGTGGCTGAGATCGTCGTCTACTGGCTTTGGGGCATGATGGTAGGAAACTCCAGTCCCCACTGTGAAAACCAGTTATTTCAAGCACCGATTCCCCACCATTAAACTGCACATAAACAGTTATTTTCAGCAGTTTGAACAAAATCAGTCATTTTCTTGAGAGGACAGTCGTGGAACGGTTGGGACTCTGTTCTGCTGTCTTTGAACTTCTCTTCACGCCTCTTAAAGTTTCTTTTGTCAGTGAGAAATGAGATTCCCTTTGTTGAAAAAGCAATAAAGCATTGATTATTGTAATGAGAATCAAGGCATTGTGACATTCAAACACTGTCCTGATTGTGTGAATTATGAGAGCAATTACAGCAGCAACAACACTTTAGCTGATCGCCAGGCTTTTATTGCGCTCCTTCAATCCAGCTTCATCTTCTTCTCCATCTTTGTGTTTCTGCTCGTTGGAATGTGTGCTGACTCGTGACATTTCATCTATGTCCACATTATGAGAATTGTTTAGAGGCAATTAGAGAGAAGAGCCTGGTTTGGAGTGTACACCACTGACCGCAGTAACTGATTTCATTTTTTCTTTGTTTGGATTCAGTTCCCAGAAAGATGATTCTGTTCATCTGGATGTTTCATTCTTTCTATTTCTAAATTTGTATCTTTTCTTATCATACCAAAGATTTTCTTTGTACTTATTTCCCCCACTTTTGTTGGAAATGGAATTTTTTGTATTTTTTTCTGTTGGGCCTTCCTTCTTTTCTTCCCTTTTTTATTTGCAAGTTTCATTTTCATCTCTTTTCCATTTTATATCCTTCTTATTTATTATCTGTCTCTTTACCCTTTAATGCTATACTTCAGCACTTGAAGATAAAGCAAAGTCATGCTTGTTTTTTTTTTAATTATACCACTTTGAGCCTTTAAAGTCACTGATAGCATCCTGCCTCTGTCGCCCTCACAGGACTTCCTGGAGACTCTGGAGGATTTGGATCTGAGCTACAACAACCTGGTGGAAATCCCCTGGGACACCATTGCTTTGCTCGTCAGTGTCAACACCCTCAGCCTGGACCACAACCTCATAGAGAGCGTCCCAGAGGGAATCTTCTCCAACCTGCACAAACTGGCCAGGTCAGGATCACATAACACTGCAGTGCTGCAGCCTGCCTGGGTTTGACTGGAAGTGGGAAAATGAAAGCTCCAGCTGTATTTAATTTAAACTGCCAATTACCATTCACCTGCACTTACACAAATCAGTATCACAACGAAACGTGTAATGGACATGCAGAAGTTGCGTTCGCAGCAGGGGGAGATAATATATTTAAAGCCACGAAGTCTCTAGTGAGCAAGAAACGTATGCACATTTCAGGGTCCTTGGATTAATATGTCTATCCATGTAAATGACTTAATAATGGCTGTTTAAACATCTTCCAGTGATTATTTACATGTTGGCTTCTGTTTCTGCAACTTAATGCAACGTTTTCATGTGTGTGCATTTCGAATTTTGGAGAGGCAAAGCGTGAAATGGACACATTGACCAGCGTGTCTATTACACACCTGGTCCACCTAATGCGTGTACTTACTTAATGACCAGTAGAAAGGGGATGAAAGGGGAGGAGCTTCAGGTTGCTTGTCAAGTTTGGAGAGTGTAGAAGATGATCCAAATGAAAAAGAATCTTGGGACTCTAAACCTTAAAAGCCTCACCAGTCCATCCATCCATCCATCCACCCTCGTGACAGAACAGTCTATATATAGGTGCTCAGACAGCCCTCATCCCGCAGTCTCTCTTTAGCTCTTCTGGGGTATTCCAAGGCTTTCCCAAGCCAGCTTGATGCCCTATGTCTGCCCCGATGACACCGTCAGAAACCAGCTGGCAAAGACAGTGAAACATGCAGCAGCTGAAGAACCCAATATGCTCTTAGGACATGAACATTTCTGGTTAAATATGCTTGAGATAGAAAGGCAGAATTATAACAACTGTGGAAAAAATTCATAGTATTAAAAAATTCATTTCTAGGAAGATTATTTAAAGCTGCCATCATTCCAGTGACAGAAATATCTGAATGGATAAAGAATAAAAGGCTTATTAAAAGAGTTCTTTCTGTCCTGCCAGAATACACATTATGTGCAGGAGTTTTTATTTGCACTGAGGCTTTAAAATTAAAATAAACCTTGTAAAATTATGTTTTATTAATACATGCACACACACACAACTCAAAGAGCTTTACATATTTATATATATGGCTTAATTCTTCTGAGTTTCTTTTACGATATGGTGGAACTAAAATCACACAGCAAATCCTTCAGTTTTGAAGCTCATTTTAATGGAAATTAAGCCTTTGAGTATCAGCTCGCTTTGGAGGAAAGCTGTTCAACAGCTCTATGCTCTGAACCTGAGAAATGCCCCCTATGACCAGGACTGTATTACGCCTTCACCTGAGCAGCTGCAGGTTCAGCATTTTGCCTGCAGGCACGTCAATATTGGACGATCGTAATTGTTGCAGCCCTCATTCAATGGGGATTTGAAATAGTGACCTGGACTGCTTCTCTGCAGGCAGACTTCTTCTCCATGTCTCTGTTCTTAGAGCTGGTTACACACTGTTTAAATGTTTGCAGTGCTCTGTGCTCTCCAGTCCCAATCCAAACTGCAGAAAATCTTATAATTGACTGATAAATGCCAACATTGCATTAATGCTCTTATTATATGGGGAGTAAATTCAGTCAAGAGGCACAAAATGCCATTTAAAGCTCATTAACAATGATCACTCATTTATGTGTAAAAGGGAAAAAACTAACAGAAGATAAATAGTCTTTAAAACAAGGCTGAAATTAATGTTTTTTGGGAAGAAGGATACAATTCTTTAAAAAAAATTAATGAAACGTCTAAATGCTCTTGCATCATAGTCAAGCATGTGATTCACAACAGCAGACCTGTCTAAAAGCCAATGAATCACCAGTGACAGCTCCCCAATCAAAATGCTGTTTTTATGCTGAAGCTAGTTTACATGTGACGTAATTTCCCCCCAACTGGCAAAAAATAGCATTTAAAGCTCATTAGCTGAAATCAATTTTCATTCAAGTCCCTGATTGATGTTTTAAAGGCAACTATGGATAAATATTCAAGCATTTTTTAAAGGTTCAATTAGATATTTTTGCCCTGCAGACACATTTTTTACTCAGTGTTTGTTGGTGCACAGGAGAACATTTGCCTCCACATATATTTTACACACACTCACAAATAATACACCACAAGCTTGCTGCACATGAAATAACATAACTGAAATTTGTCAAGTGCAGATTGTGCGCTGCTGTCACAGCCATTAACTTCTTGTTAAGTCATCGTTGTTGGTGAATATTTCTGCGGGGACCTTCTAGAGGGAAATACACTTTCCTGTATTTGTTGCTGACAGCAGTGAAAGCTTGACTCTCCTGCGTTATTACCGGGCCCAATGTTTTGCTGAGGAAAATTACTATTCAATCCTCGGAGACGACGAATGGTTGATGGAAAAGCCACCATGGAATATCTGTATGTTGTTAGGTCTCTTCCTTCTGATGTCACTTTGTGATGCGGTCACAAGCTTTAATTTCAGATTTTCTACATGCTGTTTGGAACGTGTGAGAAGACTTCAACTGCCTTTGATGTCACTCGTGAGTCTGTGTGTTGGATCGGACAAAAATTGTGCACCATTTTTCTTACCATCTATTTTCTAGTGCTGGCTGGACTTGCATTTTTATAGTACTTTTCATACAAATTAGACCTTAAAGCACATTTAAGCATACACTGATTCTCTATGAGTAAGCATTTGGCAACAGTGGGGAGGAAAAACTCCCTTTTAACAGGAAGAAACCTCCAGAATGCAGGCAAAGAGAGAAAATGCAAACTATCTCTATCGCACCTCACATTTGTCAGTGTCCTGCTCCACTCTCCCTTCATTCATGACCACTCATGAACAAACCCTGCGATACTTGAACTTCTCCACTTGGGGCAGCCACTTTTCACCACCCAGACTACTCCACCATTTACTGTCTGAGAGCTGCAGCCTCTGATCCCTTCAGGGATCAACATCTTAACAGGATGGAGGGAATTATATCCTAAAGTGATTCTGAGAACTATGTTATTGGGGCAAGTTGCTCCTGTTAAGCTTTTCCAAAGCAAAGTGGTTCTGGGTGAATGGTCAGACTAAATGTGATTCAGAAGTGAATACAAAAACAAGGAACCACGTCGCTCTGCATGTCACAGGAGTCACAGGAATGGGGCACCAGTATTCCTGTCTCCCACGACAGCCACATAGGCCCATTTTCCTCCAGCACAGGCGAGGGCAGTCTCATCCAGGGGGGTAAAGGAGCCCACTGGTGTATGACAGATACTGGCTCACCTCATCACATGACACTGGGTTTGGAGGCAGTCGTCTACATACAAGGGTTATTCTCTGTGTGTGTTTGAAGACTTACTTGCTTTTTGAAATGATTGTGGCTTTTATTTTTTTATTTAACTGTAAGTGATTGAATCGGCCCGTTTTTTAAAGACTGAATTTCTCCTCAGTGGCAGCCAGAGAGGGGAAAAATTTTTCTCAACTTTACAGACTTTTCTTTTATTTCTAAAATAAAATGTGTGGAAACACTGTTGAGATTAATAACCTTCTGCAGAAATGTGTGATTCTTTTAACTACAATCCAACAAGACAGAAGAGCAGAACTGCTGGCTGACTGAGTGCAGCCGTGTTCAGCTCCCCTCCCCACACTTTCTCCCTTATCGTTGACCTTTCTCTCTCCTCTTCCTTCCATCCCTCTATCTCACCTTTGGACATGTCCACCCACCTGATCGATGAACTACCCATCTCCTCTCCTCCCACTTCATCCACATAGATTTTCACCACATTTATAATAATTATTATTTTGTTTCTGAAGAGGTCCGCTGATCAGGATCATGGCATGGATCTTCTTCTAATCTCCAGAATGTTCAAAGCTTTCATTAAAACTGCCAGAAAAATAGCTGTGATGGAAAAATATGAACTCTCTGTGTTGTGTCACCAGGCTTGACATGACCTCTAACAAGCTGAAGAAAATACCTCCAGACCCACTGTTCCTGCGGATCCCGGTGTACGCCAAGATGAAGGGCTCTCCTCTTACAGCGCTGGTGCTGAGTTTTGGCGGGAACCCTCTGCACTGTAACTGTGAGCTGGTTTGGCTTCGCAGGCTGACCAGAGAGGACGATCTGGAGACCTGCGCTTCACCTAAAGACCTGGCTGGCAAATACTTCTGGACCATAAGAGAGGTTTGCTGAAGCTATTGTGTATTTTAAAACCTCATTTTGTAACCTTGCAAATTAACACACTATGATGTTGTTTGTTAACTAAAGCAAAAGCAACATAAAGCACTCTATTTTATTTATGTTTTTTTTAACAGAGTCTTAAGCCAAAGTAATTAAAATGATAGGTCAGAAATGTAACATTTGCAATTTGCTAAACCTCTACGAGTGTTGATACATTTTTACCTTGATGTCAATCTTTTTGTTGCAGACTCCAGCTTTTTGGCTGTCACCATGCAGCTTATTATAGCCACAGGTCTTATGAAGTGGCCATAGCACAATAATAGTTGTTTTTTTTTAAAATCCAAATCTACTTATAGAGCTGTTATAAACGGTTAAGTTAATTATAGAGACCAAAACCATTTTTATATTAGGCTCTAAACATTTCATGGCAGTGAGAGGAACTGCAGTGTTGGCATTACTTTTATGCTCTGAGCTGAGGAGGTTTCTACTGTGTAAGAACAAACTCACTACTGTTGGTAATAGATTCTAGAGTCTAAATTATAAGAATGCATTTTTTTGATAACAGTCTGAAGTGTATACTCATGGAGGGCATACTTAATGAGCTCCAAGTCACCATTACCCTTAATTCAAACCAAAAATATATACTTTTAAATATTCATTGTGTAATTCAGTGTTTTTGGTGCCTTGAACCATTAAACCACAGAGCAAAATTTGATTTTCTGCTGCTTTAACTGAAGCCCTCAGTGGAGACATAATCACGTTCTTTCTCAAGGACATATCAGCAGGCCAGACGGTTGGTGTCACAGCGGAGTGAACCTTCTGCTGAAAGTGTGAGTCATGGAGTTAGGTCTGCAAAAATGCATTAGAAAGACTGAGTTTCATTATATTATATGATAGAGGAAAAGTTTAGGCTTATGTTCTAGCAAAAACCCAGGATATGGTTTATTGAGCCACAGTGATGAAGCACAGAGTAAAATGAGGCCACGAGAGGCAAAACTAAAACAGATGGATCCCTATATTTGTTTTTTATCCATATACATGTATTATTATTGGTTTATTTAACAGAGACACTACACATTAGATAAACATTACAGCGACTGTGGCGACAAAGCTATTTTTCATCCCTGGAGAGTCCCTGGAGACTTGTTACAAAGGCAAACCAATGCAATAGAACAAAAGCTTTTTTTTAAAATAAAATATAAACAGGCAGAAAAATAAAAGATGTTAACTCTAACAGTGCCTACATAACATCAGAAATCTTTCTACTTTTACAATGAACACATCTCTGTCATTTAGTATGTTTGCAGTCCCGATCATTTTCCCAACAAAGTCAGCTTTCTCTTGTTAGCCTTGTTATATTTAACACTGTGATATGTTAGAAAACTGCAATAGCTCACTGCAGCACGCTCAGTTTCTCCTGAAAGTAAAACTGTAAAAATAATCACTATTTAAGCAAGCATATGAACTGTGCCATTATCATCACCGACGTATGTATTATTGCACATTTATATACTTCTACTACTTTTCACAGTAAATCATAAAAGAGAAATGCTGAGCTGAATCATCCTTCTAAAATCAAGCATGCTTTATATATTAATATATAGATATTAGGGGTGCAACGATATTCGTATCGATATTGAACCGTTCTATACAGTGCTTTCGGTTCGGTACGCATATGTACAATACAACATTTGTAATTTATTTTATCAACTTTCCTTCTGACGATGCTGTCTGTGTTGAGCGCTCAGTGAATCTGTGTTCGACTACTCCGCCTAGGCTGCACTGTCGAGCGCAGATCCACTGAGCGCTCAACACAGACAGCATAGTCAGAAGGAAGAGCGCAGGGCAAGCTAGCCAGACAGAAGTTAAGCTCTCCTTGCAACAGGCAAATTGAACGTCATTCAGATCTGGCGTTTGGAATTATTTTGGTTTTCATGTGACGTATGACCCTGAAGGTAAGCGAGTCATGGACTAAAGTAAAACAGTATGTTGGATGTGCCACGCAATGCTCAATTACATTGGTGTGAACTAGTGTGTTAGCGCAGTTAGCTCGTTAACGTGTTGGCCGTCTAGCCCCATGCACGGAGCGATCGGCGGTAGCTCGTTAACGGAGATTTGCCGTGTTGTGGCGTTAAGGTCATTTCAATGAGATTAACCTGAAAGCACTAGTGGGAACACAACGAATATGACTGCACATTTACGCCGACATCATCGTAGTGCAAAGACAAGTGGAAGCAGACAAAAACAAGCAAGCATGCTACTAACTTTAGCCGAGTCATTTAGACAGCTGTTAGCACATGATTCTCCTTATGCTGCTGAGAATATAGCCCAGAAGAAGCGGATAGTATAGCTTTTATTTTGGAAAGAGACATTTCTCTGTAATAAACTCTCTTTTCCAAAGATGAGTGATTCCTCAATCAGATACAGGGCTTGCAATATCGCTAGCCCGACGTCCCGGAGCTAGCGATTTTTTCAGTCGGGCTACCAAAATCTATCTCTTCCCTGCCCCTCGGGCTATTGTAGGAAAAATATATGTCAATGCTTTTGCATTCTTTCAGAAATGTAGCTGGGTAATTATGTCATTGGCATCGGTGAGCCACTGTCAATATGTGACATATTGAAATCGCGTTTGAATTTGCGCTTGTTTTTTTGCTTTCACTTTGCAATCGTGCGAACTGTGTATAGAGAGCGACAGCACTGATCTGTGAGTGATGATAATTTGCGCACCAATTCCTCTGACATCGTCTTATTAATCGTTAGCTTACTATGCAAACATGACAAGTGAAATCTCCCGCAGCTTAAACATGTGAGAGGTTGGTCGCGCAGAGAATCGCTGAGCTTATGTGAGTGAGTGTGTAAAAGCATTTCAGTTCTGCTGAGCCAAATAAGACAGGTCAGGGTGAAGAAGTGACAGCCAAAGAAAAGCTTACCACAAAACGGAGAAGTTATGACAAATCAGACTATAAGGCAAAAAGAAAGTGCAGCTTTATGGTTTCATGGACAAAAGAATTTCTGTGGCTGCAATATGACGAGCTAAATAACCAGGGCTGCACATAAGTGGTCCGCAGGTGCGCATTCGCTGTCAAAATAAAAAACACGCACAAGGGTTAGGGTTAAATTTAAAAACTGTACTTTTGAGTTAAAATATATATTTATAATTTTAATAAATGACAAATTAAAAATGCATGAACATTTTTTTGTATCGAAAAAATATCGAACCGTGACACCAAAGTATCGAACCGAACCGAACCGTGAATTTTGTGTATCGTTGCACCCCTAATAGATATATATATACAACAGGTTCTCATCCCAAAACGTAACACACAACACAGCCAATGTCGTATTCAGAAACATGAGAACCATTTGGAATGAATCTACACATGTACATTTATTTTACTTTCTCATTGTGAATCGCTTTGGAAAACACTATTTAATGATTAATGTTAGGGATAAGGTTATGGTTGTGGTTAGGATTAAGATTAGGGTTAAAAACACGGCTGGAACATGTGTTACTGCCGGGGAGTCATTCTATTGGATTCCATCCACACTGGCGCGTATCATAGGATGCAGAAGGTTACCTTTGGCGTTTTTATGGGACGCCTCAGGGCGTGACAAATCGTCAGTATGTTACGCGTTGGGAGTAAGAACGGTTTCATATATAAATATGATTTCAAATACAAAAACATACTTTTACCAAAAGCTTGAGATTGTTTGTATCCTCGTTCGAGGTGGATTGGTTCATTTTGAGCATCAAATTTTACTGTCGTCTTGTCAGTTTGGCAGATTTGTTGTTGTTGATGTGACATATCTTACAGTCTAAACTTCAGCAGAGGAACGAAAAGAAATGTGGAAGTAAAAAGTGGGTTAGGATTAAGGTTAGGGTGTTTTGTAAAAAGTACATAACACAATGTGCCATGCACATCTCTGGCTGAAAACACTGCAGATTGCATTAAAAGTTGACTTTACAGAGCCACAAACAGCAGCTGTTGAAACTCAAACTCGAGATTTTAGTGTAGTGTAATTTTTGGGCATGTACCCGGCAAAAGAACTGCTGTGATGTCATTGGTGTATGAGAACACAGGCATCCATGACCGTTTGTAGTCTTTCTACTCACTTCACGTATACATTTTGAGCTAAGAAGAAGACAGAAGACAAGAGTATTTCTACACTAACACCTGACTTTAATATCTACAACCTGAAAGGCCATAATACTACAATTTTTTTCTCTTTCATGTTTGTATATTAATGCATTAATATCATATTATAAAAGGCAGAAAAAAAACAATAAAAAGCAGATCTGCTGTTGCTGCTGGTGTTAAAACTAAGCACACCAGATTAAAAAAAACAATAAAAGTTTAAGTTGTTCCCTTAAAGTGGCTGATACCAAGCACTTTTTTTACCTGGATAATAGTGGAGGTGCACTTTGAGGTGAAGATAGGATTAACTGGTATCATTTTAAAGAGGATGATGTAGAGACCTTTGATTCAGGTGCTGTATGATAACTCTAAGAGGATTAGCCTCGTGAAGAGGTTTGTCCAGAGACCACTGTGTCACCAAAGTGAGTGGGCATATTAATACTCAGAGAGTTAATAGCCTCTTTGCCATTGCAAGAACAAAAAACCCTCCACAGTTTCCAACAAAGGTCAGACATCAGCAGTCGGTCAGCAAGGGAATTCCTGCTTTGGCATCAGCTCGGCTGCTCTTTCCATCTGCTCTGTTTCTTGACTGATGCTTAAATATTCTCGGACAACAAGGGGGAGTTGGTACTAGTTGAATTTAGTGGGACAAACAGGATATTTTGTTTATCCACTTCTGTAAGGCAAGTGAACGAGTATTCATACTAGTTTTCATTCAAGGCCCTGACTTCACATTCTCCTACTTTCACACTTTCACATGCTCACGCTGGGAAACAACCCAATTCAATCAGTCTTTTACTCTGAGATTCACAGAAGCAATTGAGGGTCAAAATGTAATACAGGACTGAAAGGCCCTAGTGGTTTATTTGACGCTCCAGCCCAGCGGTCATCAGGTCAGCAATCATCTCTGCTGGTAAAAAAAGACCCTGAAAAAGGTTCGGAGACTTGCTGAGTAGTAGGAATGATGAGTAAGCCCCGATAAGCCTCGGCTGCCCCTCCTTGGCCTCGCAGTAATACTCCACCAGGGTTTTGGTTGGCTTAGGTGCCAGTGGGTGGGTTTTAAATAATGCAAGGGCTGAGAAACTCTGAGATCTCTTAATCTTAATGTGCAAACAACCAAACTCCTTCTGTATTCTGCTGTTGGAAGAATGCACTGCTGGTGTTAGCAGAAGCAGAAAAAAATTATTGTTTTTCATGAAAAGATGCACTTTAATCCCACTGGATACATTTCACCTGTTCCATCTGTTGTTTACCGATTTAGCTGTATCTATCTAACAATTACATTTCTGGATAAATGAGAGTTCATGTCTCCCCTCATAGGAGGAGTTTGTTTGTGAGCCACCAATGATAACGCGCCACACCTCCAAGATGTTTGTAATGGAGGGTCAGGAAGTCAGCCTGCGATGCAAGTCCATCGGTGACCCTGAGCCGTCAACACACTGGGTCAGTCCAGATGGGAAGTTGATTGGAAACACATCGAGAACAATCTGCTACGAGAATGGTTCCCTTGACATTCTCAAGGCCTCCGTCAAGGTAGAGAAGCACTTTCATTTTCAAGGAATATAGATATGCAAGGGTTTATTATAAATGTGCTAGATTAATGCTGCATCAGTAAGTGTAACTGGCTCTGGTGCCTTCATTTTGCAGAATAGTAACTCATTTAAAATTGGTTTGATACAAGATTGTCACTAAACAAGCTATTTTTGTTCAAGCCTGTTAAAAAACAAACAAATCGTGGTTTGTAAATTTAAAGTTGTACGATGTGCATTTTGGTAGATATATATATCAAACAGCTTTTACTAAAACAACCTATTTATTCATTTATTGAAGAAAACGTACATTATTATATGAAAACAAAATAACTATAAAAATAATGTTCATTATAATTTGGATTTATGAGGTTGATAATTTGGATAAATGTTGGCTTTTTTCTTATCTTTTTAAATGATTTCTAGGATTCTGGAAAGTTCACCTGTATAGCGTCCAATGCTGCCGGGGAGGCCACTGCTCCTGTCGAGTTAGTCGTGAACCCTTCTCCACACTTTGACCCCAAGCTGGACCCTGACCCGGGGCCTTCAGACATCCCTACGTCCATCAAATCCAATATCAGCGGAGGCCAGGCCCGCTCTGACCAGCACAGGGTCAGCGTGTCGGATCTGACGTCCAGCTCTGCCACCATTAGATGGCCTCCACAGAACCACATACCAGGAGTGCGCATGTACCAGATCCAGTACAACAGTTCCACAGATGATATACTCATATACAGGTAAGAAAAATATAGCGGATGGGTGGATGGGTGGGTGGATGGGTGGGTGGATGGATGGCTGGATGGATGGATGGATGGGTGGGTGGGTGGATGGATGGATGGATGGATGGATGGATGGATGGGTGGGTGGGTGGGTGGGTGGGTGGATGGGTGAGTAGGTGTTACTGTGTTTATTACTGCCTTGCACTGAAATACCTTGAACTGGGAAATAAAGCAGTCCAGTGTAGAAACCCCAGTGGAGTCTTTGTGTCTGCTGCCCCTACATCATCAGCTCCTTTTGGACTACAGGTTGGTCACAGGACGTCATGGAAACCTTGTGACCTCAGTTCAGTTGTTTTGTTAATCTTTTACACATAGCAAATTGGCACCATTCCTACAATCAAACAACAACATTTGCACAGATTTACCAGCATATGTTCCTTGAATATAGTTTGTTGTATTAGGGATTATGTCTGTCTGTCAGGCTGATGTGCTCATTCAGGGTTCTAGTTCTTAGTTCTAGTTTTTTTGATGCTATCCTTCCAGAGGCCTGGTTCCAAAGACATGCATGGGTCTCATGGCACTGTGCAAACTTGTTCTGTTGCTCTTGATGAAGGAACAACTTAAACTTAAACCTTTTCACCTTGTTAGTGGTGTGTACTAAGCTAACCAGGGTCTCTTCTGCAGGGTCTTGCAACTTTAGTTAGGAGACTTTCATGGTGTCTGTTTGGAGAGTACAACGTCAAGAGATCTTAGCGTGGCCAGGTCACACAAGGCCACACGCTTTAAGATCAGAGCAGTGGAAGACCTGCTTTCTCACCTCAGAGGTGAAAGTAGAAAGCAAAAGAAAAATGAAGCAACTGGGATTTTGTCAACCTGGAGTTGGAGGGTGGGCAATCGGCTGTGAGGTCAGTTTCTTGATCACAAATATGCAAATTGTCATAACCATTGATTTTCATTTGCCTTTCTGTGAGTCCATCTGCTTTTTTTGACGGCACCAATATCCACTTTATAAATTTTACTCCAGGGTGATACCTCCTGTCACCATACTGCTTGCATACCGTGTATCCAGCAATTTTTCTCATTGCAGAAAGGTGGTTGCTTCTGGACTCCCAGGGTGCCAAGGTAACACTGTAGGCATGAGGCATGAGATTGCAAGTATGATGCGGTTCAGCTGTTGTATAGCTAGAAGTCATGTGTGAAGTACTGCATATGGCGGTCTCTGTGTGGTAGTAGCTAAAATTTCTTCTAAGAGAGTGTATGACATGTTGTTTTGTTCATGTTTTGATGTGTAAGTTGACAGAGTGGTGAGTTTGCTAAGTAATTGTGTTTATGTGCACTCTCACCGCTTCATTCTGCTGTTTGTGTTTGTGCTACAAGCCACAAGTAAGGGCAGAAAGTGAGAGCGATTTCTCTTCTGTCTGACTGCTCAAAACACACATCATCCCTGAGTGGGCAGTTATAAGCATGTTCTCCGCCATGTTGGAGGCTGTTCAGGGTGTGGGGAAGTGAGCGGCTCACTGAGAAATAAAGAGGGAGTAAACTGAGAAACTGATTTGGATTCAGGCAGCAGATATCAGATCAGCACTTTAGCTAACATTTCAGTTGGAGGGTGTAATGACATTGTCACAATAAGTGGTATTAATTTGGTCCTTAATCCATTTCCTGGAGGATTCAAATGTAGACAGAAAAAAAAACCCAGCTTAGGGCAAACAACTGCTAATAAAGACATTCACGCAAGGGTCTTTATGGAGAAGTGTGGCTCCTCAGCGTGATTCAGTCATCAGACAGGTGTAGACAAAGGGGGGGAAGTGATAATGGAAGATAAGATGAAGTCAGACTCATCCTGCTGGGAAATCAGGAAGCCGCAGCAGCCAGCAGAGCTGCAAACCCCAACGTGGAAAAAATGTAGGCTATCAAACATTTTTTACTATTTTTGTATAACGAAAAATGTCTTTGTGAAAGAGTCAGTGTAACTGCAGATGGAAAACAAGTCCTGCTACAATAGTTATATTTTAGCAATGTAAACTAGACATGAATAGTGAAATGGTAATGAATGAATCTATGTAATGCATTTTTTGTAACACTGTGGAAAAAGGCAAATAAGCAGCCCATCCTCGATGATGGAATCTTTATCACCAGATGTGGTTTTCTTAGGGAGTTTTCGGCTTTTGAGTGTTGGCCGGCTTAAAGCCCACAATTCTGAGTGACCACCGGCTGATCCCATTAGCCACTTAGCCAGTGTGGTCACCTAGCAACATCATCCAGAATACATAATTGAGGGTCATTATAAAACATTTCCAGGGGTGACAGATGACAGTTTGAAATGTGGCCGCAGCCTTAATTCTCATTTTAACCAGACACCAATGACATGAATGTGACAATTTTCAAGCCTACAAATGGAGGGAGCACTTTTAGCATCCAAACGCATAATTTCAGATTGAACTGTGGGGGTGATGTGATCATTTTCCCCATGACCAGGACAGCATTGTGCTCACAGCTGAGCGCTAAAGCCAGGCAGGTTGATGTCAGCAGGCTAAACGAGATGCCACAGCCCACTCAAACAGATTGATTTCTTTTTATCTCCACCCACAAGAGAACTGCAGTATATAATAATGACTCAAAACATTGTAATCTGTTATTTCTTTGACTCTAATTAATTAATTTAATATCTTTGTGAGTAACTTCTAAAACTGTTGCTATTGTGATTGTAAATGTATCGAGTTACAAAAACAATATAGTCAGAGAACCATCATGGATTGTGTTATGCATTAAACTTTATTTATTAAACTTTTATTTAGTCTTAAATTCACAATAACCATTGTTATTAATATATCCATGAGTGGAATTTATCAGTTGAACATAACAGTATATGTCATAAATATAGACTGCAGAAATGCACACCATCTGTGCAACATCATCCACTAGGTCATGAAATTCTGCTTTGAGGATTCAAATTTTGTTTCTATTTTTTTTTCTTTTAAAGAAATATTTGCAAATTGTGTCATATGAAAGCAAAAATATCTACACAGACTTTAGGCACAATTAACTACATATCGAATGAATGATGAATTTTTATAGTTGGGCTGCTGCTTTCCTTCTTAGTTTAAAATCATGCAAAAAACAAATATATATAAGAAAGGAGAAAATGACTTCTAACAATTGTCTAGACAGACAGATCAAGCTGGAAAGAAGCTGATGGATGAAGAAAACAGAAGAGCAGAGGATGGCTGCAGGAAAGAGCAGAGAACTAAGAAGGAGGAAGAGTGGACAGGTGGTTGGTACAGATGACATACCTGTGAAGGTATATGTAGGAAGGAGGGCAGTAAACTTTCACCAGATTGCTTAACACGATGTTGGAGAGGTCACAATTGTGTGAATTATGTGTACATGTATGAGGACAGCGAGACAATGGTGAGGTAGGAGTGACAGATGGGCTTAAGGTGGCAGTGGGGTTACATCCGGGAGCAGCTACAAGCTCTAGAGGTTGTGATAAGTTTTAATACTTGCGGTCAACCAGGATGTATTAGACAAGGAAGGCTAAATATGGAGCTAACAGGTAGGAGTAAAATAGGAAGACCACAAAGAAGATGTATGCAAGAACTGGAAAAGGGCATGCAGGGCATTTAATAGAGGAGGATGCTAGAGATGGGGTGAGATGGAGGCAAATGATTTGCAGTGGTAACCCTTAAGGGAGCAGCTGGAAGTAGAAGAGTCTGATGAACGAAAAAGGGAAGAAAGAAGGGACTGTTCAGCATGACATCGTGCCTGACTTCACTGTTAGCTACACAAAAGCAAAGAATCATAAGAGTCAATTAGTTCATTAGCACCATTTTTGATGGAGTTGTCTGTAGCAGTGCGCTGTGGACAGGTGGTATTTGTTTCCTGTGTATTTTCTGAGTTTCTAGTATTTATAGCAGGTACAGCTGGGCCCTCTCCGCTCTTAACGTTCCCTCTGCTGTGGCAGCCTGAAGGCACAGAGATGCAGCCTTCTTGTGTTTTAAAGGTCAACAATTTGATTCTCTGGCTCGTTGGGGAAAATCTTAGCAGGGAAGTAAAAGAAAATTGCTCTCCTGCTTTTAGGCCAACTGTTGTTTTTCTCTTGAGCTCGGCATTCAGAGCCTACAGTTGTTGAGTGGAGCCGGCAGCAGATTTACATGCAAGAGGGTGTTGTTTTGAAGCAGAAATAAGCAGGCAGACTGTAAATGTGTTTCCTGTTTCACTTAAGTGTTTTTTTACTTCATCGAGTTGTTTCATTGGGTTTAGGTGCACAAATCTCCATACAGGTGCATCATGGGATGGATACCAAGTAGGTTTTCTTTCTGTTTCATTTACACCCTAATATGACAGATATATGCACAGCCACAATGAAATACTCTGATTATTGTTACAATGAAATATGAAGTCAGTGTTCCCTTTCTGATCTGTTTTAGAGTCCATGACAGAAGTATAAGCACCAATTCCAGCTACAGTGGCAGTACTTATACTTTTGACTTTATGTGCAAAACATTTTATAACTCAACTGGAGCTCTCCAGCAGAGTTATTGGCCTCTCCACTCTGTGCACTGTAATAGGAGAGACTTATGACGCCCACTCTGCCCTTTCTGGCCTGCCTCTGCAGTCTGGCTTCAGTCTTTACAGACACCGCCAGTCAGAGCAGCTTCAGCTGCTGTTCATCATCTCCCACAGCAGCACTTACTCTGCTCTGCAGCACTTCAGATCTGTTGTTGTAATCGCTGTCACTCACGACCTCTTATTGGCTGAACACCAATGAGTCAGTTATAGATTCAATATAAAAATAAGAGCAAACTATGAATGCACAACTAAAGCAGCAATAAAAATGCTGAATCTATTACCAAAGTGCAAGTTGTGCAAGCTACTGTGTATGCATGCCATGTGTGTTAATTTAGATACATAATTTTCTTTGTTCATCAATGATTAGTGGCTTTAAACACAATACTTTTAAGTTAGAAAACCACCACATCATCCTCCAAAGTGGCTTCTTGACCAAACCTGCCAACAAGCATGGAACCCTCCCTTATCCCTCACCCCGACAGTATCTCTCTGATTCAACAGAAAACAAATCTGCTGTTGCTGTGATGCAGAAAACTGTGGTTAGGTAGTTCAACAGGTTAGAAATAAATAAATGAGTCTTTCCTTTTGGATTCCAACATAGAAAGCTATGTTAAATAGATCTGTTCAGTAGTCTGAAGGGAATGAATGATGTGACGAGCAGGATGCACGAGCAGACAGGACGCAAAACCGAAATCTTTTATGATAGCACGTGCTAAAGAGTTGAGCCTCACACAGGACAAGTAAAGAAAATAGTACAGAGTTTTGCAGAATTAGCAGTTAGCTCCATTTATCTGCTTAAAATTCATATTGCTGTGAACTGTTTTGAATTAAAGGAAGTAATGTGAGTGAACTTCCCCTTAACTTGGGCCCATCTCACCCTTAACCTTAACCAGTTCTATCTTATAACTAGTTGTGTCTTACAATGTGTAACATGACCCAGACCTCCTCCTGAAACCTTTTATTTTCTTTTATAATCTGTCCTATAGATATGTAAGCCTCAGTAACCACACACTAACAATTCATATCACGCTTTCGTTGTTGATCCTTTTATCTTGAAAAGTGAGATTCTTCATCACCTCATAGCTTCACAGTATATTTGAAAAAGTATGGCTCAAGATTGGCTGCCTGAATAACATGTCTCATTTCTACCACTGTGAGTTTCATAAAAAAGCCTTAAAGTGTCTCAGAACGACTACAGTGAACTTTGCTCCTCCTCTGCAGACTGAACTGACAGAGGCAGAGCAGCCAGGCAGGAATGCACGGGCATCATGGCCACAATTATGACAGGTCCTCAGCTAACACAAGAGATTTTCTTCAGTTTATGGACCGCAAATAAGAACTGCAGCATCAGCAAAAGTATTGATTTCCGCACACCTTCAGTAAGACTACCTGCACTGCCGAGTTTCATCTCTCTGCCTCCAGTTAGATTCTACTTTTTCCCCTATTTTCTGTCAAATTTGATTCAAGGACACCTCTACCTACCTTTTCTGAGCACTCGTTAAAAACTGCCCTCACACTCGCAAAGTCTCTATGCAGTCAGCCTTCCCACAAAGGGCTTATCCTAATTGTGCGTAGCCCTTTTCTAACCTTTATCTTTCTAAGGAAAGTCAGTGGGAGCATGCCTGCTGTCGTTCACTGGCCTGCTTCATATTCACATTTGGGAACTGCCCAAAATTGCTGAACAGCATTAACTCCAGTCAGCCAGTTGTGGAGCAGCAGCTCTGGAGTTCATCGTGGAAGTTGTCGAGCGATGGTGGAAGAAAGGAGGGGTTAGTCATTGATTTTCCCAGCCACTGATCTACACTTCCAAAGCCGCCAGCTGTTCCCTTTAGGCTTCTGCTGCCCTATCATAATGGCATGACAAATGGGCCAATGAAAAATGTAGAAGTTCAGTAAAATTCAGTGACCATCATTGCAGTTATCATTGCTGCCCATGCCACAGGGAGCACAGTTCACCCGAACAAATTATGCATTACAAAAATGGTGCTGCACCCCTCAGCTTTTCCAATTTTTTTTTCTATGCTTTTAAAAGGATGTTAAAAAGTTCACCAGATTTGTTTTTTCTTACATCGAGCAGCTCTCTGTGGAACACAGGCCCTCGTCTTCTTTGGTAAACCAGTTTAACTCTGAGCTACAGCAGCATAGTAGTAACATGAGGGACTGACTTCAGCCCACACTGCAATAAAAGAAGAAGGAAAAGATGCACAAAAAAGAGCGATCAAGACTAAATATTACAAAGTTTATCCACAGTAATATAATTCTGCATAAAACTATATAACTATATGACTATAACAGTACGACCGTGGTTCAAGGGGTTGGGAATCTCATCTGGTAACCAAAAGGTTGCCGGTTCGATCCACAGCTCTGTTTGTCTTGGTCGTTGTGTCCTTGGGCAAGACACTTCACCTACCGCCTACTGGTGATGGCCAGAGGGCCCGATGGCACGATATGGCAGCCTCGTTTCTGTCAGCTGTGGCTACAACTGTAGCTGCCTCCACCAGTGTGTGAATGTGAGAGTGAATGAATAGTGGAATTGTAAAGCGCTTTGAGGGTCTTAAAAAGTACCATATAAATGCAATCCATTATTATTATTACAAAGAGGGCAAAACTGAAAAGAGATGTTTCCCTGATCATCATCATGGAGCAGAGGAATCCTCTTGCAACAAATTTAGTGCAATACTGAGGGAATATACTGGGAATATCCAGTGAGGCCTAGACTAGAGACCTGTTTACTCAAGGCTAGTAACAAACTGGGGACCTCTGTGTATTTTAGTGTAGCCTGGCTAAATTAACCAGCCCAGAACACAGATTATCTTTGGGGTTCTTTTAATCTGAATGATAAAGTAAGTGCTCAGAAGAAAATAACAAGGTTGTAAAAATAAAGAAATAAAATTGTTACAGACAGCTCCTATCCAGTAACAGCTTTGTGCTCTGGTAACCCACTGCTACTGCAGGTTATTTCCCCAACTTTATCAGCATCTGGAACTCAAGGACATCTAGCGTCATTTCGTGTCTGATATAAACCCAAACATAAATAAAACAAAACTTAGCAGTGCAAAGATAACTGTAGTGGCTTCTCAGTGCATTAATCCAGCAGAAAACGGAATATGGATCCCTCTGAGACGAACGGCGAAGTTGGTGGCAGCCACTCCTGGTGCCTTAACTGTTGCACACTTTGCGTTCAAAACAGATCACGCAGCGAAAAAAAAAGGCATTGCACACCCACATAAAACCAATGCAAGCTAGCACTTGGGCATGTCTCCGTAGATCCCCATGATCCCTTCCGCTCTCAGAGGTACCCCAAAAGAAAAACAGCGCCATCCAGTGGCATGTCCCATAATATTGAACTTCCACCCGGCTACATTAGTAACCTTCTCGTGGGTCTGTGTTTTGTTCGCAGGATAATCTCTTTTGCTCAGAATTACTGACATCTATGGTTGGAAGCTAAAAGTTCAAACATTCGTTCAGGCTTCTGTGTATTTACAGGCAGTGTGAGGATATGATGATCTGCGCCTTGCTGATCCCACAGGTCGGGACAAGTACAGTATATAAAGAGACGAGACAACGAGACTCCAGTTCCATTCAGTGCAAAAGAACAACAATAAATATAGGAAGAGTAAGAATGAATTTATATACACTTTGAGGTATGTATAATCTCAATTTACAATTGAGATTTAAAGTGACTTTGAAGTGGTTTAAAATCCAACATAGCAGCTTTACAATCTCGTCCTTCTTCCAGATCTCTCTTTCCTTCAGGTTGTGTCCTTGCTCATGAGTCTCCACGAGCGACCGCAAAGGGGAATCCTTGGGTGTGAAAATATTATCTATCGATAATCACTCCATCCTCCTGTCAAAATGTGGTCACTTCTGATTGGCTGCCATGTAAGCAGTTAAGTGCCAGCCAAAATGTGACCTTGATAGCTTTAAAGGCAGAGCTGAGATGCAATGGATGAGACCACTGTGGACGCTTCCCCCTGTTATATACAGTCTGGTGTTTATAATCAAAAGAAGCCTTTGATTTGGATCGGAGATTTGAGATTGATGTCTGTGATCTGGACAAACTATGTTAATCAGTGGTGGAAGTGTTGCTTTTATGAATTATGGGCATGACAGATTTGCACAAGATTCTGATCAGTGATGACCACAGCATGTTTGACTAATAGCAAGAGGTCCCAAATGCTAGTCCTGTTCAAATAGCACTTACGTGGAGGTG
Organism: Aulonocara stuartgranti; assembly: GCF_965226115.1. Lineage (NCBI taxonomy): Eukaryota > Metazoa > Chordata > Actinopteri > Cichliformes > Cichlidae > Aulonocara > Aulonocara stuartgranti. Next base: position 3,481,393 of record NC_138950.1, read on the forward strand.
TCCCATTCTGGCTCCTTAGGCAGTCCGCTCAAATGACCTCTTTTTGTTCGTCTGAAAACAAAATTGTCGAAAATTTGCTTTGATTGTGAATTTTAAGAAAACTAAGAAGATTTAAGAAGCAATGCAGCCAAAGTGGGAGAGTGAAGGATGGAAGGGAAGAGGAAAGCTGGATTACAGAATGGACGAATATATCAACTATTGATGATAGACTAGACTAGATAGACTCGCACTATACGTCTGCACCAGCGGCACACCACTTTGGTGACATCCTTAGGTTTACCTCTTTTGCCTGGTTTAAAGCCAAAGAAATCCCAAATTGGTGACTTTATGTTTCTTTAGTGCTGTCAGCGTTAACTCGCCGTCATGATTGACTAACACGATTAACAATTAACCCATCTGGAGACAACAATCCCTGAGATGTCTCTGTCAACGCATTTCAGCAGTTTGTCCAAATTCTGTGCATTCTGCGCTCCAGATGGGTTGAGACCATGTTTGGACTTCTTCTGTGTTGTATGATTACATTGCCCCACCCATCAAAAAGTCTGCGCATGCGCAAATATGTTGCCCAATCGGTGATTGTTGGACTGACGATTGCTGGTTGGAAAATCTTTACATATCACCCAACCCTAGACAGAGTGGAAAGCTGCTTTCAGGGCACGATCAAATCCGTGTGTTAACTATGCTGGCTTCCTGCTCTGTGTCTCCTCCTATTCTGACCTGTTTTATCTCATTTATTTTTCATCTCCACGTAGTTTTTCAGTACGTCCCACAGATCTAAATTTGACAGTGGGCAAGTGGGCAATATAGACGGGAGAGGAAGTTGTATTTTTACAGTACTCCCCCCTCCTTTTCAGCTCTGCCCCGGGGCAGGAATAACCTGACCAGCTTTCTCCTTCACCTCATTCACTTACTGTCCCTCTCTCTTTCTCACACATGCACACACAAACTCAAACACTCGTGCACTCGAAGGATTATGGGTCCAGGGAGAGATCAACCTCAGTCAGCACCAGGAAATGAATCTATTGATTCTTCCTCCTTTAATATTCTCTTCCGCTCCTTTTTTTCGCTTTCTGGGCTATTCCACCAGTGTGTGTTTGTGTGTCTGCATGAAAAACTATATGTGGGTGTGCGAATTTGAATTTGTGTGTGTGCTAGCTTTCTAATTACCATCCTGCCTGGCTCTCAAAGGAGAGATTAAAGAAGAGAGAGAGAGAGGTAGAACAGAAAATTAGAAAGCTGGATGGAGGGGGCGATAGGAGAGGCACAGATTGCTGCAGTGCCGTGAATGAGAAGATGTTTCTTTGACTCAGCTGATACAGAGATATGTAGATAGAAGTGAGGAAGGAAGAGAGCAAGGTTTGAGGAAACGACAGCTGATCATATTCTGCTGAGATGATGAGGCATTAGCTTTCCTCTTTTACAACTCACTCCCTTTTCTCGTTTTTCTGCCTTCTCCCATTTTCAGTGCACAGACCTTTACAAAGTCACTGTAATGTCATCTTCTTTCTCTCTCTCTCCTCCCTCTTTCCGTCATATCACCTCTGCATACTTCCCTCCTGCCCTTCCACATCTATTCTTTTTCCTCCCTCTGTCCTCCCTCCATCAGCCAAATGTCACTTTGTCCCACCGGGTCTCCAGTTAGAAATCATCTGGTATAGAAGATGACAGCGGGGGCTTTTAGGCTGAGATCACATCAGAAAGGTTTTCTCTCATGCTCACACTCAGAGCTGAGCTTGCAGTGTCACTGCCACAGACAGCAGAGCGACAAATGTATCATCCTCAATGCTAGAAATTTAGAAAGCATAATTTCAGTCATTTATGTATCTGAGATGGGCTGGAGGGAGCTGAAATATCTTATGACAGAGTATGAATAGAAAGTAATAATCTTTGAGAAAGATGTTTGTATTAAACAGATTTTTAGTGCAGTTTGCTTTTCATCTAGCCTCGCCAACATGCCAGAGCTTGTTTCGAGCTAAGAGATAACCACGAAATGAACACTGACTTCCTGTCAGCCTGATCTGCACTTCAAAATGAACTTCAAATTTTACATTTTTTGTTTAATACACTCTAAAACATCTAAAACGTTTAGCTCCTGTGATATGAATCAACATTTTCCAGTTCTTTAATCCCTTGAAGCACATAAAGAAAACATATGCTATGTATATAACTGGCACACATGTAACCATATAAACCAACTGATTCAACTTCATATGAAATTATATATCTGGTTTATTGATGACACATGGCTCTGTGGCACAGTGGATGGTGTGTTGGACTTCAGAGGAAGTTGTGCAAAGTTCCCACGTTACTAGCAAACACTAAAAGCAGGGTCTTTATCAGCATCTATCAAGCATGGAGTCTGGCACCTTGCAGTAAGAAGGTCCCGGGTTCCAGTCCACCATCTGGCCAGTTCCTTTCTGTGTGGAGTTCTCATGTTCTTCCCCTGTGTGTGTGGGTTCTCTCCAGGAACTCCGGCTTCCTCCCACAATCCAAAGACATGCAGTTTGTGTGCTGGCTTAACTGGTCGTTCTAAAATGCCCACAGGTGTGACTGGTTGTCTGCTCCGCCCCCTGTGACCCTGAATTGGATAAGCATCTGGCAGTTAATCATTGCACATCTGATAAAATGAAGCTGTTGGCTTGCATGAATTTCCATACCTCGAGCACTACCGCTAACAGAGACCTGCTGCTGCTGTATACAGTTTTACATCCCCATCTCTTTCAGCCTGATGACCGATGACCAGCTTGGACTGTAAATAGTGACCTCCATCTATATGTCATATCTTCAGCTTGTCTTGCATCCATATCAGTTTCCCCACCAGATTTCTGTGACACTCGTTTTCAGCCAGTTACAGCCCCTTATACAAATAATGCTGTGAAGCCATGACCATGTTCCACACACTTTCTGCTTCCCAGACAAACATTTCATTATGTTTTAAGTATTTTTCATGTTTTCTGACCACTGCTTTTGCCTGCTGCTTGTAAGGCTCATAAATTACATGGGTTTTGTATTCTGTACTGTTTCTTGGCCTTTGCCTGCTCCTTTGCTGCCTGGTTTGTTTTGTGGATATTTATTTTGCGGTCTGTCAGATCTTCAACCTTTGAGTCTGCTTCTTGTTCGAGCTGGGTATACTTTTCTTCTGTACTTTCATCTGTCGTCCCCTACACACATTTAACGCACATCTTGTATCTTTACCCATTATCTCCTGACCTCGTTCACCTGCCTTCACCAAATGCAGCCGTCTCCATGTTCTTACACAAACCCATCCTGAGCCCACTTTGACCTTTTTCCACTAATGATGCCCACTGTCGTTCCTGCCGCTCGTCTCTGTGGTTCTCCGTCAGTCTCTTGACTCGTTTTGCATCCATCCAGATCAAGCAACTTGTATTCAGCCTTTTTTTTAAGTAGCATGAATACATTTTTCAAGATCAGATCACAAACTTTTTTGTGTACTGGTCAGTTTTTTTACACTTAGCTTGTTAGGTCTGATCATCATCCATTCGTCTGTGTGATGTCAAACACACATTTTTGTGTACTGGCTTGTGAATAAGTCATGGTCTAAAAGGTTTCCTTCCCTTCATCTCTACAAAGAAGCTCCTCACGCTCATTCTTCTTGTCTCCCTCATTTCTTCTCCTACACTTTGTTGGCTCTCATCTGTCTTTTTTGTCTCCTGTGCTCGTTTTTGTCCCTTATTGATATTCAGAGAATGAAAGGAAATGAAAGTGAGGACATACAGCGAGATCTTGACCTTGTTTGAGCTTTGAAGGGAATTAGCTGTATGTATTTTATAGCTATAGTGGAATCAAGTTTTCAAAAACTAAAATCATTTGAAAATAGAGATTTAACTTATGTCAGGTGTAAACTTTGATTTTGGGACTTGTATAACAGACACATGAAATTGTACAGTATTTGATCATCGATTGATTCCCATAAAGCCCGGTGTTAATGGATTATGGGATCGTTGCAGAGCCCTTGTCTTCTTCCATCGGCTCAGATCGCTGACAGCCTGCCAGGTGGTTCCCTCAGGTGCAGTGCTAATTGTGTAGCTCTGACTCACTGCTATCAATTACACACTTGGCTTGTTGGCCAGCTCGCACACCCTGTAGGCTTTTGTATTTTTACACCTGTGCCCAGGAAGCCGTTTTTGGCATGTTCCCCTCACGCTTCTGCGGTTTATGTGGCGATAAAGTGCCGGACATTTCACGAGATGTGTGGATGTTTGTTTGGATTCCAGACTCTGAGGAATTTCAGCAAAACAGAGTAATACTATTTTCCGCAGCCTCTCCTTTTGGGCCACCGCACGTTTATTTTCGGATGCCTGCCTGTTTTGGTGCATCGTATCTATGAACTCAGGCCTACTTTGAAAATTAGATTTTTCAAAATTAGTTTTTCAAAGTAGGCCTTTGAAAAGGACCTTAATTAAAATACTTTAAAAAGCATTTATACTTTCATCCTTTTGCAAGGACATGCTCATTATACATCTGTTAGCAAACTTCACTTTCTTCCAAAAGAACACATGCAGTATGAACCTTGTCTAATCTGTCAGTCTTTAGTTAAAGCCAGTTTATCTGTGGTTATACTGCATGACATGATATTTTAAAGTAAGATATTAAATGTACAACATAATCACTTGTCCTTTGTAAGGAGTGGATAATATTGTTATGTTGTTCTTCTACAGATGTAAATTAAATCAAGGATATTGCATAAGTATGTACAAAAGAAATTGTTTCCAAATGTTTCCAAACTAACTTTGGGCATGTTTGCCAAAATCGTTTGAATATGGTATATTTTTAGATTCCTTTTCCAGTATGAAGTGCAGAATTATATACTGCTGTATATTTTTAAACTATTGTGTATATGAGTGTATATTGTTAAACATCTTAGGAAATAAATCATTCATCATGCCTGTTGTGCATAGATGGATGGATGCAAAGTCTTGACCTCGATTCAGGAAACAAACCTTCCTGCAAAAGTAAAAAAAACAAAGGTTCATATTCTCACCATTTAAGATTGGAGCATAAAGTGAGCAGAGGCTTTTAGCTATTTCATACATATAGAAAGGGAACACGGAGCGGTTGATATGAAATGTAACCCTCGAGATGGGCTGGATTTAGTGTCACATCTCATAAAAAATCCAGAGGAGCTCCATTTCATTTGGTTTGCGGCCACTGCATTATTCACAAAGCTACCACGAACAGAAACAGAGGCAGCACTTCTCTAAATCGTGTATTCAACATTATTCATATCATTATTACCATTGCATTATTCAAAACCCTAAATGATACATGTATCCACGAGAACATATTTAATCTGCTATTATCTGGGATCTTTTCTCGGTTTCATTTTGTGGGATCCTAACTTGTTCTCTGCCTGAGGGAAGGGTAAAATAAAATGTAAAGCTCGAGTATAAAGAATAACCTTGAGTGGCTGTAAGCTCCAAATGCAGCGATTCATTTTATTTGAGTTCTTAATACCTCCGCAGACATTTAAATGCAGTGGGAAGTTTTATTTATACAAGGACACAAAGTTTCTGTGTGTATCCTAAACAAGTCGAGTTCTTTATTGTTTGCTTTCATTGTTCAAAAAAAGAAACCGCTATAAACTGAATTTATATTTCTTAAAATTAAGCCTTTTCTGCAGCTTTATGTCTGAATGATCAAGTCACGAGCACGCTGTGTGCATGTTGTCACAGGACTGGAACTGTGGGCTTTCAAAATATGGTGTTGTTCAGCTCACTCAAACTCATGATTGTTTCCGAGAATCACAAGAACAGAATTTAAATGAGAAAACAAGCTCATGATGTCCACACTAGTAACACAGAAGTAAACACAAACTATTACAAAAGCATCAACGATGCTGCTTCATTGAAGGAAAGGGGTTGTTGTGAAAAGCTGCAGTTCCTTTTGTGTCCACTTGAGGGTGTCTCAGAAAGTGAGTCAACTGAAACCCTCAACACTCATTTATAGTTTAGTACAAAGTACAGTTTCATCCTCTTTGGATAGTTTCCCTCTTTATAACAACTGTAAAGACGGTGATTTTATTATGCTCCCAGCTGAGTACTGTTCAGTCTTAAAATTACAGCTGTGGTGAGCATTTCAATGAAATAATCTGACAAATAATATGACCTGCTGTGAGTCACAGCACATATTTATCTTTAAATATCCACAGAGAGCACAAACGATGCCGTTTATGTTTCATTAATTTACAGCGGTGCACACCTCTCCGCACACTAAATCAGTATTTTACTCATAACACCAGAGGATGTTTAAGAGTCTTATAAAAGGAGATTAAAAAATAATGAGAGCTTTAGAAGCAAGTAGAAATATTTCAAATTTACTGTGTATGAGTCAGACTCCAAAAAGGCTCCATTTCCTCTAATGCAACTTGACTACATCTATCTCTGTGCCTGATGAAGATCATGTTCTCATCTTTCAAATGTCCTCACCCACTTCAATACGTTTATGTTTGGTCATTAAACCCTGACATGACATCACCACGACATCATCATGGATATTTTCTCAAGCTATACAAAGCTCCTCGAGACCCAGAGACATTATACAGCAAAGAATCTGAGTAAGGGAGGGAGTGTTTCAAAAATGAATAGCACAGAGAAGGTAAAGAAATGTAAAACCTGCTGTTTTATTGGCTGCAGTGAGCCTGAAACTCAAAGAGAGAAAAATTCTTTGTATATGACAAAAGGGAAGTTAATACAGTCTTTTAAATTAGAAGCTTTTTATTCATACCGAGCCAGTTCACACCAACAGTTAACGACAGTCAAGCTGCTTGTTGTAAGGTAAAGAGTTGCAAACACGAGTGGGAAAACTACAACCATCACACAGTCTCCTGAAGAATGCAAACAAGGGACAGAACAAAACCAGAAATACAGGAAAGATGAGGAAAAAGTTAAAGGCATGCAGAGTACACATTTTTTATTGTGCAGACTCAGTACAATCGACGGTACTCCATTAATAATTTAACATCCATTGCTGGTGTGCTTATGGGAGCAAACCATCGACATCAGCCTCACTGAATAGTTTGCAGTTGAGGTCTTTGGGTTGTGTTTTCTTTTATCTTCTTGCTGGCAAACAGTGATACTATGAATGCTGTCAGTGGCTGGTTATTGAACATCGCAGCCGTAGCACAGGGGGGAGCGTCCACAGAGATGCTCTGCTCACTGTCTATAAGGAAGTTCTTGAGTTGCAAAATGTTCGATAATGTTCATCAATGCTCATCAAGAGAAGGTTTCCAGTGCTGCAAAAATTCTGCTGGTCATTGGTCTTATCTGTCCTGTGGGAATTCATGAAATATTGCTTAACACATTTTATAAAACAAAGTTTTTGTTTGGTTGTTTTTTGGGTTTTTTAAATTAGCTGATGTGTGGAGACTGAAGGGTTATTGGAACCTGCTTATAGTAGAGAGGTTCAGAAAAATAAACTATGAATTATTCATTCATTAACATGAAATACAAATTACGAAAAAGAAAGTTTTCCCAGAATGACATGTGCATTATCTCATGGATGGAGGTTATTAAGAAAGCTTCATTTCTTTCTCATTTGTTCAATTTTTTTCAGCTGCAGGCTTGGCCTCCTCATTCCTCTGAGCCACACTGAGAATGGAACTGCCAACCTTGACACCATTGCTGTCTAAATTTCATTCTGGCTCTATTGAAGCTCCGGGTCAAACCTTGACTTCACCTCACAAAAACCCGGCCACAGGCGCTAATAGTAGCTGCACATTTATCCTTTCTGAGAGAGCACCTCAGGCGCTCATTTAACCACGAGTCTGACCCAGAACGCCGCAGCACTTATAGACCAGACGTCTATAATAGACCAGCTGCCTCTCTTGAACACACACACAAATGGCCACATACTGTATCATTTCCTTTGTATCTTTTCTCTGAAACACACACGCAGGCACATTCGGACACAAAAGTATACTCACAATGCCCACAGGGTCGGGACAGACTTTATAATTCCACTCCTTGTCTCGTCACCTCTGCTCCAGTGTTGATAAATAGGAACTGCCCTGCGCCACCTGACACCTGAATAATATATACGCCACACAGGCAGACCCGCAGGAACACACAGGCAAAGGCATTTACAGGCGAGCACACGCACTTGCGGGGGCGACAGAGGACTGAGCACAGCTACTGGCACAAATGAAAACACAAGCTTTGGCTCTTTCATTCTGTTTTCTTGGCCATAATCATAATTATTACTGCTACAGCTGGCTGTGCAAGTCCAAAACGTCAAAGCTGCATGAACCCTTTGAAAGTTTTACTTTCACTTTAGCTCTGCTCTCTAAAACGATAAAGCTGGATATTGTTTTTATAGTGAGGAATTCTACAGCTCATGATCCCTATAGAGGACAGGAAGCTGGTTGATTTTGGACAAAGTGGTGGAATTTAATAACATTTGTTTTTGTACAGTTGGTTACTGCATATAATCATCATTATGTGCAGTCATAGACATACTAATCTTAAAATACTAATCTTACAGGGATTAATCAGCTGTAGTTGATAGCATTGAGTCAGGGATTAATCATTTATCTTATTTCTAATCACACATAAGAATAATGTCTAAATAAACAGATTTGATAAATGCATCCTTTAGGTAACACAATATTCCAGTGATAACTTCAGGCCATAGTAGATTAGCCAAAGCACCAATGATGACGTCCCCTCTGCGGTAAATAGGGCCTCAAACCTGTCCCTAATTGATGAGGTGATGCAAAGAAAGGACAGGGGCCACAGTCTTCTCTGCAACTGGGAATTGTCACCATTAATTCTACAAAGTGGTTTTTATCTGAGGTTGTTTGATGAAAATGGGTGAATGCTGCTGGATTATTTACTGATGCTTATCAAGAGAGGGTCAGGTTTTATGGAACAAAGAATAATGAAAGCCTTAAAAGCTGTGACACTGTGCCCGCCCAAGATGGCAGCTTAAGTTGGAGACGCGCACTCCTCTTCCCCCGAAACCTCGTTAAAAATAGGTCAGAGCTGGTTATTTGTCTTATTTGGGATCTGCCCTGGTAAATTCAGTGGAAGGAGTCAGAAGAATCATTACGTTTTACGCAACGATTCGATTATGCCGCGAGGAAAAACACACAACACTCAGGCTACTTCACTAACTACTATGGCGGAGACACCTGATGGAGTCGATGCCAGGTGTCCTTCCCAAGATGGTGTGGCGGCCGAGCTGACTTCTATAAGATCTCTGCTTGAGCAGGTAGCACAAGACATGACGGCGGTGAAAGGCGGTATCGAGTCTCTCAAGGAAGCTGTGAACAGTTTGGGTGTGAGAGTGGATGAAACAGAGACAAGAATTTCTCGATTGGAGGACGAAGAGGCTAAAGCCAGCTCAATATGTAAGATCTTGAAGATACAGAACCAGCGGCTGCAGGAAAAAGTAACGGCGCTTGAGGGTTCCTCACGGCGCCAGAATATTAGAATATCGGGTATTAGAGAAGGATCCGAAGGCAGTAATATTGAGGATTACGTGAAGAATCTGCTGTCTGAAGCTCTGGACATTGAGATGGGAGATTACTACGAAATAGATAGAATCCATCGAGTGGGGCCAGCTTTTCCGAAGCCCACTGCGGACTCCAGACCGAGACACATTATTGTTCGCTTCCTACGGGATAAAGCCAAGATGTCCGTGCTGGCGGCTGCCAGAAAAAAGGGGCAGATCGTTTGGAAAGGCATGAGAGTTCTTTTTTTCCAGGATTACGCTCAGGAGGTACAAGAAAAACGCAGGAAGTTTGATGAGGTGCGCCGCTTGTTGCAACAGTACAAGATTGGCTATTCTCTTCGTTTTCCGGCTGTTATGACTTTTTCAGTGGATAACCAGTATCATCAGTTTTCCAACCCAGCTGAGGCTAAGCAATTTCTAAGCGGCCTGGATTTGGTTAACATTCCGGGTGATGTAGATTAAGAGGATTTGATAAGCTATGGGTTGGTTTACTTCTGAGGGGGGGGGAGACGTAAGGAGGGACACCATCTGGGAATTTTTTTTGAGTGCCACGGACCTGCGATTTTTTATGTTTTCATGTTCTTTTGTTTTTTTTGTTTGTTTTTTTTTTTTTTTTTTTCTCTTTTCTCGTGTTTGGTTTTGTTGTTGGTTTTGATGGTATGGTACCAACTGTCCTGTATAGACCTAATTTTTGGATCATTGGGTTGTCTCATGTTACTGGCTCTAAGAGTTGTTATATGGGTAAATGGGATATTCCTCTGGATAAATTTGTATAATAATTCGGCTCACATGGTGTTATGGAGTTATGTAAAATTGTGTCGTGGAATATAGCGGGTTGTCATAATGTTATTAAAAGGAAGAAAATCCTCACATATCTGAAACAGAAAAAGACTGATATAGCCCTGATTCAGGAGACCCATCTTGATGAGGCCGAATCATTAAAGCTTAAAAGAGACTGGGTGGCGCAAGTTTATTTTAGTGCATTTTCGGCTAGAAAAAGAGGGGTGGTCATATTGATTAGAAGAAACTTGGATTTTCAGGTCTTTAAGCATTATACAGATCAGGAGGGTAGATGGGTGGTTTTGGATGCATGTTTACAGGGGCGGAAAATGACATTGGTCAATATATATGCTCCTAATTCTCCTCAGCCACAATTTTTTCATGAAGTCTGTAACATGGTGCGGACTATAGGTAACACACACATTGTAATTGGGGGAGATTTTAACCGGGTCAGGGATGTCTTATTGGATAAATCTTCTTGTACTGGACTAAGCAAGGACCCAACAAACGCTGCGGTGGACGTGATGTCAGAGGAACTGAGTCTAGTAGATATATGGAGACTTCTTCATCCTCAAGAAAGAGATTATACCTTTTTTTCGCATCCTCACTCAACCTACTCCAGGATAGATTACTTTTTGGTGTCCCGTTCTTTGGCAAGTCAAACTATTGGGTCCTCTATTGGTAACATTGCTATATCGGATCATGCTCCCATTGACCTTGTTCTTACTGACACTGATAATATTAAACCGTCACCTAGGTGGCGCTTGAATAACTCAATATTGAAGAATAAGGGTCATTGCGAATGTATAAGGGAAATGATAAAGGAGTTTTGGTTGTACAATGAGGGCTCTATTGACGACGTTGGAATGACCTGGGATGCTTTTAAGGCCTATTTGAGGGGGCGCCTTATTCAATATTGCTCCTTGATTAAAAAAGCTGAGAGGGATAAGCTGATGAAGTTGGAACAGGATATCAAGGAGCTTGAAAAACAACATATGTTGCTCCCAGAGAGGGACTTATGGAACAAATTAATTAAATTTAAATTTGAGATGAATAGCATATTGGAGAAAAAAGTGGAATATGCAATGTTTTGTCTAAATCAGAAGTACTTTGAACAAGGGGAGAGAACAGGTAAAATGTTGGTACACAGGGTTAAGCAGATAAAATCTAGTAACCTTATACCATCTATTTTTGATCCTAGTAATAATAATAAGTTGACTACTAGTAAAAAAGAAATAAATGATATTTTTACTAAATATTATCAGGAGCTGTACACTTCTAATGGACTGGTGGAGGAACAGAGGCTGTCAGATTTCTTCTCTTCTATTAAAATTCCCAGCCTGTCGGAAGATCAAAGAAGTATATTAGAAGGTAAGATTACATTAATTGAAGTTAAGCAGGCAATCGGCAGCCTTAGAGTGGGTAAATCTCCAGGTAATGATGGATTTCCATCAGATTTTTATAAGGTGTTTGTGGACGAACTAGCTCCAAGACTACTGTCGGTATATCAAGATGCGTTTCAAAGAGGGAGACTACCGTTTAGTATGCGATCGGCAGTGATCACGTTATTACATAAAAAAGGGAAAGACCCACAGCATTGTGGGAATTATCGCCCAATTTCATTAATTAATGTGGATGAAAAAATTATTTCTAAGATATTAGCTTTTAGGCTTGAAAAAGTTCTTCCGTATTTGGTGCATAGGGATCAGGTCGGTTTTGTGAAAAATAGAAGCTCTGCGGATAATCTACGTAGGATATTGCATATACTCTGGAAGAGCAGGACTAAGCTAGACCCTGTCGTTGCCTTCTCTTTGGACGCAGAGAAAGCTTTTGATAAAGTTGAGTATCCTTTTCTGTTTCATACCTTGAAGAGATTTGGTTTCGGTCCCTTTTTTAGGCAGTGGATTCAGGTGGTATACACAGATCCAATGGCTACAGTTATTACCAATGGGATAATGTCACCCTCATTTTCGTTAAGTCGGGGTACTAGACAAGGTTCACCCTTATCACCTCTCATTTTTGCTCTGTTTTTGGAGCCTTTAGCCATAGCTTTACGTGAATGTAAGAAAATTAGAGGGGTGGATTTGGGTCAAGAAGAACATAAAACTTTTTTGTATGCAGATGATATTTTACTGATTTCAACTAACCCAGAACAGGCCGTTCCTGCAATTTCCTCAATTATTGATTCTTTCTCTGTAATCTCTGGATACACTATAAATTGGTCTAAGTCTGAAGCTATGCCTATTTCTAAATTGTGTCCGCCTGTTATGAGGAGTTCATGGCATTTCAAGTGGATGCCCGAGGGTCTGACTTATTTGGGGATTAAATTGACCCCTGGTTTAGACAACATAATGAAAGTAAATATTTCCCCAGTGATTCAAAACATCCGTTCGCTGTTGCAGAATTGGGTTAAAATAAATCTGTCCCTTTTGGGCAGAATTAATTTGGTGAAGATGATTATTGCCCCTAAACTTCAGTACTTTCTTCACATGTTACCGATAGCAGTCCCACATAATTTGCTAAAGCTTTATAATACATGTGTAGAGGGTTTTGTGTGGGCAGGTAAAAAGCCATTGTTCAATCGGTCTAAATTATATGCTGCTAAAGAGAGTGGTGGGTTGGCATTGTCTAAGATGGTCTGGTATCATTATGCTTTCTCCCTCTCTCAGTTAGTTAAGATACATAATTCCTCTACTGATAAGCCATCATGGGTTGGGATTGAGGAAAGTCTTGTGGCCCCTTCGTCTTTAGAGGCCTTCCTTACTCAGAAGGGAAGGCCAGTACCGTTTAAAGATCCAGTACTGTCTTTCATGCAAGAGACCTGGCTTAGAGCTCACCAATATACCAACAGCAGCCCTTATCTCACCGCTAGAGCCTCTATTTGGTATAATAAGAAAGTATTAATAGGTAAGAAACCGGTCTGGTGGGAGGCCTGGGCTAGGACAGGTATTAATCAGATGGGGGACCTATTTGGGCAGACTGGCATGAAATCGTTTGCAGAAATCAGACGAGAATTCAATTTGGATCCAAGGGAAATTTGGAGGTTTTTTCAAATAAGACATTGTATTAAAGCCATTTTGAAAAATAATCTAGACCCTCCATCTAGTGTTCAGAAGATGTTTGCAACCCCTGACAATAACAGAATCAGGGCATCTAAATTTTATGGGAGCTTCAGAGAGGCACACGCTCCCAGTTTGGGGGGACTGAGGCGGTGTTGGGAGAAAGATCTGGGTATCCAGATCTCAGAGGACAGTTGGAAGATGCTGATCTCATCATGGTATGTCTGCTCACCTGAAACACAGTCTCAACTTATCCAGTACAAGTTGCTTCACAGAAACTATTGGACACCCAGTAAATTAGTCAGGTTGAAGCTCGCAGATAAGGACATTTGTTGGAAATGTCAGCAGGAAGTCGGGACTCTAGTTCATATGTTGTATACATGTCGGAAAAATGATTATTTGTGGGATGGGATCATCAACTTGGTGAATGATATTTTTAAACTTAATCTTTCTAAATCTCCAGCTATATGCGTCCTGGGCCTACTACCTGACGATAACATTCTCTCAAAAAAACAGAGATTGTGGATGCGTCTGGCTTTTATAACTGGTTGCAGGGTAATTCTTAGGCATTGGAAGTCATCCAGCCCCTGTTCTTTCAAGGAATGGACCGAACAAATGTCTAGGATGGCATCATATGAACGGGTTATGTATAGAATGAAGGGAAGAGAAGATATTTTTGAGCAGGTCTGGGGTCCCTTTTTGCGGTACATTGACAATGTCTCTTAGACATTATGATAAATGGTCTCTTAGAGGGATATTTCATGTGTCATTGGTATTTTGGTTGTTGTCTTTTTTTTTTTTTTTTTTTTTTTTTTTGCACCAGGGGGTTTTACCCTTATTCGTTTTTGTTTTTGCTGATGTTCTCCAGGAGGCGGTGTATTATTTTGTTTCTCCTGGGTTTTATTTATTTTATTTATTTATTTATTTATGTAATTTTTTTTTTTTTTTTTTTTTTTTTTTTTTTTTTTGGTGTGTTGTTTGTTTGCTTGTCTTAGTTTGTTTGTTTGTTTAGAAATGGACAGAGAACTGACAGTATGATTATTGCAGTTGTATATTTATTTATTAATGTTTCTGTCCATCCAAAAATATTAATAAAAAAAAAAAAAAAAAAAGCTGTGACACTGCACCGAGTGTTTTTGGTTCATTTCACCATCTATAATTATAACACACCTCTTTCTGTATCCTTGTCCTTAAGTCTGTCTGCATTCTTGTGTGTGTGTGTGTGTGTGTGTGTGTGTGTGTGTGTGTGTGTGTGTGTGTGTGCAAATCTTTTTGTCTACTGTTTGCAGTAATCTGAGTGTTTCAGAGGGTGGCCTATTTACAGCTCGTATGTTTCTCTATTCAGTCTCCGTTCCACCAATAATATCTCACAGTCTCTCTGCAGCAGGAATACTTTATTTTTTTCCTTCATCACTAAATGTACTCATATTGATATCAGAACAGGCCATCACCTTAGGGTGGCAAACATTTTGAAATTCTTTACTGCTTCTTCTTTACAGACTTTTGTATCACTCTATGAAAACACTGCTGCAATTTCTTGTCCGTAGTTGGTTTTTGGAAAGTATTTTTTCTCTTCATGTTACGCTGTGGACATCGAAGCTGCAGCTGTCACTGCTGTTAAAAGTGTTTTTAAAAGTTGTTCTCATCTCAGCGCGTCTGATTCTGCAATTCTGACAGATGCTGCTGGTGTTGCAGAGATACTCACAAGGTCTCCCACGGATGCAGTGTGCGCTGAAAGATAATGGTTCTCCTGTGACGAGCAAATAAATTCATAATTCAAAAAAGGGAAATGCTTTGTTTCACTTTTTTGTTTCCTTTTAACTTGTTGTTTGGTTAGATTTAGAAGCCCAAACTATTTGGTTACAGTCAGGAACTGACTGTGATTTGTCTTAAAGTACTCACACAACAGCTTTTCCTGTGCATTGAAAGTGTTGCCAAGAGGTCCTAAGTGTTCATATGTGACAAGATGGGAATGACAGACCATAGCTTCTGGTGTGTCACAGCGCTAATGCAAAAGGACACACTGAGCGTGTCGGTGAGAGGCATAGCATTATTTGACCCTGGGAATCACAACAGACTGGTTTTTCTCACTGGTTTGGATGCTATGGAAAAAACAGTCATGTAACACTACAAACTAGTGTGTGAGCACAATCTCCAAATAGCACAGATAGGTGTGTTTAGATTTACAAAAGTTGTGCTGTTTTCTAAACACAGGTGCAAACAGTTCATTTTAATATAACATGTCTGATTTGCCAAGAGCCCCGCAATTTATAGGAGGGTCATAGACTAAAAGATGATATTCATCTTTTAGTTTTCTCTAAGTCACAGTCGTATGCGTGTATGTTAAATGTAGGTCCAAGGTGGCAGTCTGGCAGACAGAGTTATTATAATGGAAACAGGCTTCAGTAATTGACAGGCTCCGATGCACGACTCTAAACCCTGCAACAGTATTTTAAGATTGTATTCTTTAGCATTCCTGTATTAAGAGGAATTTAATTCCTTTGAGGGATAAAACAAAGCGGAAATTATTGACTGACAAAAGTTTACTTCTATACTCTGCAGCTACTGGTGATAACAGTACCACCACAGATTTCATGGAGTCACGCGTGTGTGTGTGTGTGTGTGTGTGTGTGTGTGTGTGTGTGTGTGTGTGTGTGTGTGTGTGGTCAAGGTGCATGCAGTTGAATCCGTGTAAGTTCACCACTAAAAACATTTGCGTTAGCTGAGGTCACTGTGAAAACTCTGTGCGCTGTCCATGGTGCTGAAATGAAACGTTGAGTGACTGTTAAAAAACAAAGAAAAAAACTTTATTAGGAAAAAAAAAGCAGGTTTGTTAACCTTAAAGCGCTGATTGGAATAGAAGCAAACAGCACAATTAAGAATTCCTGAACCTGATGTCCATCAGGTTCTGATCGTTTTCAGGGCAGGATCCAAAGTCAGTGTCAGGAGTTGCCACCAAATCAATGCACTGTTTTTATTGTTAAATTTAAACTCAATGAGCAGTAAACTGTGTGTTGCAAACATTAGTACAATTAGACGAGTGAAACGAGTTTGCACACTTGATTTAAATAGTCTCCGCCCTATTTTTTGTACCTTGAGAAAAAAGCCTATGATTCATGGTCCACAATCATAGGCTAGTAATGTTAAGATATAAAACATACACTGCTGCATCTCCTTATTTGACTGCAATGACACCCTCGTTTTCCTGGTTATTTTTCTGTATTGTTTCACTTTCACTTTTTTAACCAATGCTATCGCCCCCTGCTGGTCATTAAAAAGAATGTTGTTTTAGGCAGTTTTGCATTGGCTGCCATTTTCAGAGTTACCTCCTTGTAAAAGTCTAATCTCTGAATATTTGAACCAAACCTGTGTCCAAAAAACTTTAGTGTTTGAGTCATTTCAGCTGGGATTAGTATTTCCACAGCTAGCTCTGCTGTTTGTAGTTCAGCAGCTGCTTCACTCACAAAACAGTCGTCCAGTATTACTAAAAAAGTGTCTTTTCTTTAGAAAAGATTTTGTTGGAGAGACATCACTAATCCTGGAAATTATTGATCTTCTTTTGATAGTCTTTTGATACTCCTGTGTGCTTTTCAGCTGTTTCTTGTCTAATTTTAAGTAAGTTATAAATGAACAATTAACCCTTAAATTTGACTGAAGACTGTAAAGTTGTTTATTATCATTTCTAGACCTTCTTCTGTTCATATTTCTACATGAAAATATTTTTTTTCTATATTTTTTTCTTTGTGTTGGGTCTCTGCATCCTCCATTGTGACATTTCTTTAATTTCACTCCCTCAGCCCTTTCTCCTTCTCTCTGTTGTCTCCTCTCTCATGACTTCTGTTCAGTGTCTTCCTCTCTGTTCGTTTCCTATCGTCTTCTTTCCTCTCTTCCCTACCGTCTTCCTCACCTCTCCTTTGTCTTTAATCTCGTTCTCCTTTATACCCTTTGATTTTCAGGTTGACAATTGAAAAAGCAACATCCCTCTCCTCTTGTGCGCTGTCTGTCTTTCTTCTGTGTGTATATTCACTCTACTTCAATTTTCTACCTCAGTTTTTGCTTTTCGTATTATTGGAAACCATGAACATTGTGTTAGACTTCTACTTCTCATTCTCTTCAGCAAATCGGGAACAGAAATCATTACACCCAGAAAAGCTGCGATCCGTATCAATGATGTGTTTCTGAGAACCAACAAGTGTTGATTAGACAGCAAAGATCTGCAATGTCATCGCTGTGCTTATTTCAGTGTTGAGCTTTCCAAAAGCAGGAAACATATAGAGCTGACACACCTGACCAGGGGGTATCGTTAAGAGTATATGGAACAACCAGTGTGTTCATGAGGAACAGAGCAAAGGAGAGCATGGGGAGGAAGGACAGACTATGGGAGAGAGAAGACGAAATTTAATGACATACATCAGTGATATATGAGTGAAAAGAGGTGAGAGGAGATGAAACGCTCAGTGCATCATAGGATCCTCCAGCAGCCTGAGCCTACAGCAGCATTGCTGACCTACTTTAGGGTCACCTGATCCAGTGCTAACTATAAGCTTTATCAGGAAATGGTCATGTTAAATCTCCTTTGAAAACTAAAGAGGGCGTGTGTGTGTCCTGAATCCAAACTCAGAGCTGGAGAGGGAGGGGGCTCAGATAGCTGAAATCTCTGCCTCACATCCTACTTTCAGAAACTCCAGAAACACAAGTAAGCCAGCAATCTCAGAGTGAAGTGCTCGATTGGGATAATATGGTACTATGAGGTCTTTAAGATATAATGGGGCCTTATTATTCAAGACTTTGTGTGCAAGGAGAAGGATTTTAAATTAAATTCTGGATTTAACAAAGAGCCACCAAAGAGAAGCTGATATAGGGGGAATGTGATCGCTTTCTTTTTTTTGGAACAACAAGATAATAATAAATTACAACAGTCCACCACATATAGCAGAGTAGCATCAGCACTTAAAATGTCACAAAATTAATAAACAGTGTGCTCATATATTGTTAGTTCAGGGTGTTGTTGTACTAAGAATGGACTGCTACTGCCTGACGGCCTTTAGTAATCCACAGTAGCAGTTTAGTGCTTAATTTATAGGTTTGTGTCTACAGATGAGATGTTTTTTGTTTTTTTATCATAGATAAATGATTATCTGTGGTCTAGCTCTTTCCTTTGAAACATCAATCTGTCCATCTATCTTCTGACTCTGGCTCTGAGTCACAAGGACTTCAGTCTAAGCAGAGATGCCCAGACTTCCCACTCAGCTCGTCACACTCAGATACTGAGATACGTCTAAACCAAAAGACATCCAGTCTGTCCCGAGTCTGCCCCAAAATTTCTTTCAGGTTTAACATGCCTGAAACAACTCACCAATAAAGTATCCAGGAGGCAAAATGTCCAGATATCTGAACCACCTCAGCTGTATTTTTTGATGTGAAAGACTCACACCTCTGAATGATGTCTACTCGCTGATGCCGAGTGTAGACGCCTTTCTGAGGAAGCAAAAGTTTCTCGTGTGGCCCAGATCATCTGGATTTCTGGATTCTTCAGAGTAGAACTGCAATAAAGAACCAGCTCTACCTTAACTCTCAGCTCTCTCCACCATTACAGCCAAATACAGCATTCATTGGAGATGCTGAACCAATCGCCGGCTTTAAAATGCATTTCAAAAAGGTTATCCAGCCTTGTATCATCTAAATAAGATTCATCTCTAGAATTAAACTCATAGAATCAAACCTGGAAAAGGTCATTCATGCATTCATTTTCTCAAGGCATGACTACTGAGGTTCATTTTTACCTCAAATTAGTTCATAAGGCAGCAGCTCAGCTCCTTATTTGATTTCGCGTCACATCAACTCTGATCATTGGCTCCGTGGATGTTTTTAGAGTTCATTTTAAAGTTCTGCTTCTCACCTCTCGTGGCTTTGTGGCTGTTATTTTACTTTGTGTGCATTCCTCTCTTTGCTTTTCTGTTAAACTACTTTGTACACTCTGTTTTTGAAGGTCCTACATTAATTAAGTTTATTATAATAAATAATCAGTTTGGCATCGATTACATTGGAAAAAAAGATATTAACAAAGTTTTGACAGGAAAATGTTCCAATCTCTTTTCTTTTTGGTTTTTACCCTGAGGGTTTTTAAAACGCTCTGGACTGTGCAGGCTTTTCTTTCAGGAGAGCTGCACTAAAGATAATAAAAGTTCATGACTTTATGCTTACCAAAGTTCAGGCTCAACTTCCACCGGAGCGCAAATGTAACATGAGGGTGGTGAGGCTGCCAGTGTGAGGAAGGTTGAGTCGTTTTCCACTCATTTACAGTGAACATATTTTTGTAATATACAATAAGTTTTATTGGGAAACTTCTGCATGTGGAAGAAAAACCTTGAATATTTTGTGGTAATGAACGGATTTGCATCAGAGCTCAGTTCATAGTTTCAGCCTGGTTATCCGTCGTAGTGAAAAGTGAAAGGAATGTTTTGATGCCTTTGGTGTTTAAACTGACCTCAGCGGTGTTTACTGTGCTGTCTTTTCTGTGTATATTCAAATTAGCGTGATAATCCTGAGTTTCTTGCTTCATCTTTCGAGCTATTAACTGACACCAGGCCCTTGACTTTTGAAGGTAACTCACAACGGGTAAACATTTCAAAGGAAAAGTCTAAAATTGCTACAAGAAATATTGTGATCTTTTCTCTCTTTACACCAAAGGCAGGGCAAAACCAATCAAATTGTCTTTCTGTCTTTCAGGATGATCCCAGCTAACCACAAGTACTTCCAGCTGAGTGATCTGGCATCATCGCGGGATTACGAGCTGTGCGTTTTGGCTGTGTACGATGATGGCATCACCACGCTGACAGGCACTAAGCTGGTGGGCTGTGTGTCCTTCACAACGGAGTCAGAATACGGACGCTGCCACTCTATACGAGACCAGGTTAGTGTGCTGAGGTGTAGCAGGTGTCTGATCCGCTGTTACTCCAGTTGATAACTGATCAGACTTCTGCTGAATCATATATAGTTGATGAGCTGTCTGCTTCAGAGCACTGTCTCACTAGTCAGTGATAAATGACGAACATGCATGTTGTAAATGATTGAGAAATTCAGTGAGGACCACTGTAGTTTGTTGTTTTTATCTGGAGCTCATTTCAAGTTTGCCTGCAACATGTGATCCAAAACTTGTCATCTCAAGGAATTCTGTATTGGAGAACATTAGTATTTGTTTTATGGATCTGTTTTTGGAAAGCAGCAGATTGCCAATACAGAGAAATGAAGACACCAATAACAACAGAACATGGAACTGGATACATCAGACCATGTGAAAGGAGCAACAGGGGTCAGGATGGGTTACAGTGTAGCTTGTAGATGTGTCACAATCATGGGCAACTAAAGGAACATGTTGTAGATGATATCAGATCTTTTTCTTCATAAAGGATCGCTGTTTCCAGCTGATAAATTAGGAATTTGACGATGTAAAAAGACAACAAAAGACCTGTGACATGGTTCAAAATCAGCAGCAAGCTTACTTTTAATTAAAAAAAATAAAAATAAAAATGGCCACCGATGTTTCCGAGGAAGATGTCATTTTTTCGTCACCCTCTAGAATTAGTGAAAATAAGAGTCGAGGATTTTTCCTTCTGTTAGTCCTACATGTGATCGTTGTAAACTTGGAGAAGGCTCTCTTACTCATTTATTTTGGACATGTCCCAAACTCTACAATTACTGGCTCGCAGTGTGTGAATGGATATCTTTAAATGTTTAAATGTTTCTCCGATATGTACAATTGCATATTAGAGCCGGACCCAATAACTGCATTGTTTGGATCTTCCTCTTCCCTCCTGCGCCTCAGTCTTGCTGCACAAACTACAGTTTTATTCGTAATGGTCGTTGCTAAGAAAATGATTATGACCCTCTGGAAATCTGACACTGTGCCTCAGATCAAAATGTGGTTAGCAGAACTGACTGCTTTGTCGCAGAGAGATACATTAGAGGACCAACTTAGTGAGTTCTTTGATGTGTGGCAACCTGTTTTAGATCATTTATCAAAGCATAAAGTTCTCTCTGATTGGTCGCAAAAAACTTAGTCTGCCACCCAAGCGTTCTACTTGTGTTTATTGTTGGTGTTGAAGTAATATTTTTGTTGTTGCAGTGTAATCTTTTGCCTTGTTTGTGTGTTCTTGCCCTTGTTGTTGCTTTGTCTGTTCTTTTTTCCCCGTTATATATCAGAAAATCTTAATAAACATATTTCTTTAAAAAGAAAACAAGAGTAATCAGTTCAGTTTCTTCCCATTCTGTCCTTTTTAGTTGGCTTTAAAAGGACAGGGACTATTGATAGTTCTCAGAAAAATCCAACATACGCCTTTGAAAAATGTTTTTGTTATGTCCTTGGTTTGGTTTGAATGTTAGGTAATAAATCTTAATACCGAATAAATGAATAGATGATGAGATCATTGCAGAGGACAGAAAAATACAATAAAAGACATACAGATCTCTTTAATTACTGAACTGTATTTGATTTTTGTTTAATTTATTACATTTAATTGAGTTATTTTTTTATTTTGCTGTTTTCTTTTTCTAATAAATTTTTTGTTTTTTCATATCGTCCTTCACCTTATTTTTCTTCATGTTAATGTTAACAGAGTTTTGCTTTGATTGCAGTACATCAGAAAAGAACCGATAAATGTGTCATTTTAACTGGAGGAAGTTGCTTAGCTTGTTGCTTCTCCTGCTTTTTGACACCTCAGCTTTTTGTTCTTTATTTCTTTTTGCTTCTTTTGTGATTTCACCTTTAATGTGGTTCATCTCAGTAAAACTACTCAGAAATCATGGATCACCCTCTTGCACTTAGATATTTTAAGAGTGCTCATGATTGTTGTACTCTTCCTCTAGTTCCTGGGTGGTACCATGATCATCATCATTGGGGGGATCATCGTGGCCTCTGTCCTCGTCTTCATCTTCATTCTCCTGATGAAGTACAAGCTGCACAGTAACCACTACAAGCAGAAAGCCGTCGCACGCCACGCCAACGTCTGTTCCCAGACCAACGGAGGAGGAGGTGGAGCCAACATCCTTGCTCTGCCTCCATCGTCCTCCTCTGCAGGGCAAGGTAAGATGCTGAGAAAAGCGAGGTGACGCCGCATTTAGTCATTCAATAATTTGACTCCATCTTTTTTCCAGGTGGAGGCATTAATAGAAACTCCCAACCGTCATCGTCGACAGATGGGATGGGAGGAGCTTCTCTTCGAGGGACGACTGTAGTGGACTTAAATCCCGCCCATGACGATGACATTTCCCAATAACACACAAGAAACAGTCCAACCCACAGCCCACCAATCTCTAAGCCCAAACCAATACTCCACCTCCCTCCCCCTCTTTTTTAATTTGTTGCTGGTGCCTGGAGCCAAGCTCCACTTTAAGCCGAGGAGCAGCTCCTGTCATTGGTGAGTATTTGAATTAGTCACATACAAAAGAGCATTAGACAAGTCAACCTGTGAAAGTTCATTTCTGCTCATTTAACATCTGACATTCAGTCTAAACATAGATTTGGTTTCTTACACACTGCTCATATTCAGATAATAAGTTAGCATGACTTGGTTCTGTTTAACTGAATCAGGCAAATAGAACCAAATCACTTGTTGTTACTCCAGCCAATAATAACTCCCATTTAGGCAGTTTCTGTACTTTGTGGGGAATTGTATTTGTGAGTTTAATAAGCAGTCTTACATCGCACTTACCTCAGATTGTTTTCCTTTTAACTGTAATTAAATTGTAACTTATTAGGCTTCGGTCTCCTCTGTTCTTCCTCTGTCCTCTGTCAGAGACTCAGCTCATTTCACCATCTGATGTCACAAACAGTCTGAACCAGTTAGACTGAAACTCATCTTTAGACTGTTGCTTAACCTTAATCATGCTAGTGTTATCTGAGGATCCTGAGAATCATCAGTGCTAACATTAACTTCACTGGCACTCGGCCTTTCAGCATCTATTTCAGCATGTTTTTTCCCTTCCAGCTCTTTTCCTTCTTGATTAGCCAATTTAAGGTCATAGGCGGGTGGAGCCAATCATAGCTTCCATATAGGGTAAGAGGTGAGGTGCACCCCAGACAGGTCAGAGTGCAGACAACCATTCACAGTCACACCCTACAGCCAGTCTAGACTAACCAATCACCCAACAACCCAATACTGAACAAACAGGAAGCGCAGCAGGAACACACAGACTCTGCCAGCTGGTGATTCAAACCCAGGACCTTCTTTCAGTGAGGTCACAGTGCTAACCACTGTACTTTTTTACATCTTTGGCTGTGTGGTCACCTGTGGTCACAACTGGTCCAGTTCACCTGCCTTTGTTAGCCGCTCTGCTGCAAAGTATTTCTCTGGTGCAAACTCTATATCTGACAGCAGGACAGCTGGTGGGACAGGTGCATGCACGCTTATAGCAAGGAGCTCAACGCATGGTTTTTGCTGTCCTGTAAGAAAAGAATTCAGTTAAATATGGTGCTGCCAGGGAGATTAGGGAAGAGAGAGTTTCATTTGAAGTTTGTTTGAAATTGAAATGTACAGCAGGCGGGCGCTGGGAGAGAAAGTGATGGAGAGGACAGGCTGTAAGTTGCTTTAATAAACCTTGCGGACAAGGTTCATTTAGCTTGCATGACTGAACACCGAGCTCTTCCTATAAAAAATGCACTTTAATGAGCAGTCACTCATATGGATGAAATACGCACAAGAGCGCCAGCTCAGTGGGGTGCTGCAGTCGGATGATGGTGCTGCAGACCTGCACAAAGTTTCAGCACTTCAACTGATTTCATATGATATCAGTGTTGTCACTTTTTTTTATATTTTCTTGAGTGTTATAACAATAACACTGTGAACTGATAACATGCACCTACTGCTATCAGTCTGCTTATTAGAGCGTGAGCATCTCACTGATGCATTGCTACACTGGCTCATTCATAAGGCTTAATAAAATAAAAAGACGTGACCGGGTGATGCACATCACTAGATTAGTCCATTTAAAATGTCTTTTATTTCTTTTTAAATTCTTTTTTGTGATTCTTTTCTGTCTTTGGGAGAAACATTTGCAAAATCTTGTCAGAGCCATAGCTGAACTGTTTTTAGTTTTGAATGTGCAAAAAACTGAAGATGAGCAGAAATTTTGCTCAGACACATACAAGCTAAAGTCCAGGGTTGATGAATTCATCAAAATGACATTAAATAATTTGAGTTTTTAATACGCAAAATTTTTACGTACTTTAAGCCCCGAGTAAATAATTGGGGATTATTTTTCTCCAGAATGAGCTAATCTCTTCAATTCAGAGTTAATTAGTAATGACTCCTTAGGAAGGAGAATGTGATCTCATACTACAGGAGAGGAGGTAGCTGAGGTAGCGGAGGAGAGCGCAGCTGCTGGTGCCTGAAGTATTTTTACGTTTTTATGTCATTATTTTTAATGACCTTCTGCGTGTTCTTAGATGAGCGACAGGTTGTGACATGACTCATGCAATCACTTCAGCTTCACTTCTCAGAACATCTGTGTGACCCATACAATCACAGTGTACCTTATTTTACCTGTACAGGTACAGCCACTTGTAACTAAGTCAATAATTTCCAAGGTTGACTGTCGACAGTGGGCGGGTATTTGTACCCTGAAACTCATAGAGGCCAGCTGTGTACCTCTGGTGGCAATTATGTACGTTAATGCAACAGTAACCTTTAGCACTTCTGATCTGACCACCTAGAGCTTCACCTACAGCCGGCTCAGCAAGCAGTTCACTAAACATTCATGCCTCTGGACTGTGGGAGGGAACTGAAGCAGTCAGGGGGAGAAAGCCACCAAGCACAGGGACAACAAATCCTCCACAAAGGCTTCTTTGTGTGAGGCAGCAGTGCTAAACTCTGCACCATCATGCTGCCTATGTATTCAGCAGACTTAGAAATGTGTATTAAGCTAACACAGAAAAATGTGTGTATTTTTTAACATAAGTTCTTAGCAGTTATTTCTTTTATTAGTTCATTTAGGAAGACTTTAAACAAAAGGTACCTTTAAATACATTCTCACTCACTACTAACATCCTTCATTATTTTGCACAGAGGTGATCCTGTAACCTCAGCTGATTTCTTCTTTTTGAGAAGCATTCTGACTGAAGCTATTTTTGTCTTTTATTTGACAGTGAAAAGAAACTATTTGAAGCTTTATTACTCGCTGTCTCTGCACCTCGGACTAACACATGGTCTCTTTCAGTTCCTGTTGCCTGTCCCTCCCAATGCAAACAGTTTTGTCTCCTCCTCCGTGTCCCTCCTCTCTCTGCTCCATCATTATTTGTCTGATTTTAATGAGTTGTTTTGTTTTGATGCTTCCTATCTCTTTTCTGCTCCTTTCATTTCTGAGATCAAGGTCGTTCTGTTTGCGCGCTATCCTTCACTATAGCTTTTCTCTTTATCTTGTGATATTTCTGCTACCAATTTCACTCCCAAATTGAGATGTATGCCCTATCTCGACGTATCCTTCAAAGCGCTCAGGGATTCTCTCCTCTTCACACAATTTATTAGCTATTTCTTTTCTTTTCATCTCTGTATGAATTGAAAGATTGGTCGTGTGTAGTTCAAGGGATGGAGCGTGACACTAACACTCAGGTGTGGGCATCTTCATTCGCTGTTAAACCAAAAAGGCAGAAGAAGGCATCGGTGCCTGTGGTTCACGTGCCCACTGTGGTCTGAGACCTTTATATTTCTGTCTCTCTCTGATAATATTTCATAATGAAAATTACAGGGGAAAAAATGAGATTAGCTCTTTAACGTGTTGTCTCGTTTCCAATCTTGGGTTTCTTTGCTGCCATTGCCTTTAATATTAAATGTAACGTAGCATGCAGTGATTTCATGTGGGTTGGTTTTACTTCCTGTAGACCATTAAAGAGGTTCATACATGATTTCCTTTAGTGTTGGTTGCAATGGTCTGCTTGTTAAGTGATTACACATCGACCGTGTTTCTGGTCCCAAGTCCATTCTTGGAGGTTGGGGTTCTGCAGTATTTTCAAAGCACTGGCTGTATTGTAATGCTTCAGACATGGGTCACCTCACCGTCTTGCCAAGTCTAGGCTTCCTTGTGATTTCCTGAGTGAGTGTGGGAAAGTAGAATGGGTGACAGAGCCTTCAGCCGTTATGTCCCTCTCCCTATTTGTGCTCAGGAGACACACACTTCTGCTTTTAAGTTTTGGCTGCAAACTTTCTCCCTTTTTTTTGGCTTGTTAGAAGTCTTCTTGTTCAGTAGAAAGAGCAGCAGTTCTGTTGTAACTGTGGAACGTGCAGTGTTTTAAATTTCAGGTAGTCTACGTTTCAGGTCATTGATACTAGTTTCCTCATCAGTAGTTCTCTTTCCTTTACGCTGCTTACATGGCTACACTTCAGTAGTGGTTAAATTTAGCAGATTCAGTATTACATCAGGATGAAACCATACAGAATGAGCATATATGGATAAAAGGAAACGCAGTGTAATATCCCAAATTATAAGCCAACTCCTCATCTTCCTCTGTGTTTAAACCTGACCAGTCAGAAGCTTTAATGGTTTAAATTTGCCTTCTGAAATTCATTTACAGCTGACTCACTCCAACAGACATACTATAATCAGACTTAAAGAAACTCTAGATTGGCAGCGTTAGTGCTACAGACCCATAATGCAACACTGCAAGGCTGAAGGGGCTTTCACACAGGATGTAACAATGGTGCTCCTGCCCTCTGAAACTCATTTGTTCCCATGCATTATGTGGTTCAAACATGGTTTGTCACTGTGGAGCGTAAGCACACGGCACACAGCTCAGGAACTCTGTCACAGCCAATAGAAATGAGGCATGCAGCCTGCAGGGAAGCACAAAGGAAGAAAAGCTGATGGTAAGTGTGGATAGACTCAGTCATAGGATACAAGTTTGCATTTGTAATGACAGCACAGTTTTGCATCCAGGTAGACATGTCAGGTCGCTGTGTGTAAACACACTTTAGATTTGTTGTGTGTTCTTTCCAGCAGCTGCAGATCAATGCAAAGCTTCTTAGGTATGATAATTATGAGAAGAGTTGGACTTTTTCTGAATATTTCAGCTCTGCGCCCGCTGAAGATTTTAAAATTGGTGAACATGGTGGCGAGCTCAGAACTCGCTGCATCCTTTGTGAAAACCCCATCACCCTTTACACCTGTGCACCTCTGATCAAAGACAAACAGATGCTTTTGGCTGAGATTTTATATGATCATTGTCCAGGAATCCTTGTGCTTATTTTTCCGCCTCCCCTCGTTTCTCTCTCACTTCTTCTAACCTCTATTTTTACACTTATGAGTTGTTCTTTCCTCCCTCTTTTATCTGGCAATCGTGACCTTTATTTGGGAACGCTTTGTCATCTCTTCCCCCTCTTCCTCTGAATATCCTCTCCTTTTGCTCTGTCCTCCCTTCCTGTTCTCCCTGTTATCTTTTCTCTCTTCATTCATCATATCCTCCCTGTAATAATATACCTCTCATCTAAAAACTCACATTCTGCACACACACTTGTCCGTACACACAATGAAACACTCGTTTTTTTCCTAATGGAAGCAATCTCAGCGTTCACCACTGACCCTTTGGCCATTTGTTGTAGGTCCAATATGCACCACATACATTCACACAACAGAAACCACACAGAGGTAATCTCAACACACCTGCTTCCTCTCCAAACCAAATGAACTGCTGGTCAGCCTGAGTCACTGCTCCCTGAAGGGCCATCAGTATCTTACCTGTTAAACATGCACATGGCCAAACAAAGCTTTACAAACACACAGCGAATCTTTACATGAAAAGGTTTAGTTCAGATTTTGCATCACTCCCCAGCATAGTGTTTCCAGATGTTGCAGGTGATTCCCTTTCGCTCGTACAAACATCATCTGGATGGATTGGCTTAAATTTTGGGACTAACATCTGTCTGCCTCCTAAACAATCTTTAGAATAATAGTTAACCTGCTCTCACTGTGCCTGCTCATATTAGTATGCTAACTGATAAATTAGGTTGCAAACGATCACTGAAATATATTTCTGACAGATAAAATCGGACCACCATTTTTTCCCCTAGCTCAAGTATAGAAAGCTTAATCAAACCTTCCTACTTCTTTCTCATCCAGAAAAGAAAAGTCTGTTTCTGTTATACAGAGCAAAACTTAAAGTGGTGAAGGAGATCCTGATACAAGACACATGCAAAGGTGGACCTGCAGGCAGCCAGGTTACTTTTTACAGCGAGCCGTGGGTTTGCACCGTTTCAGGCTTTTATTAACGTATCTGCACAGAGATCATTACACAATAAAAATGCCTTTTCAAGATGGTTGTGGTTTTCTGTGTTTATACTGTGGTGTGTGAGGCATTAGCGATGTATTGTTTGGGTCTTCTGGGTTCTTAAGGGCTGTTCAGGGCTTTTCTGTGCATACTAGTCTATGATAGAGGATCTATCAGACTGATATCTAGGGAGTTTGGAGGCTGGGAGGATGCCTTGTTTTCTACGAGCTTTTCCTGAGCAGGATTTGTAGTGTAATGTTGGGCGCTGGTTGCTTTGAGGAGGCTAGTGCTTAGTCAAGGTTTGGGTAAGTGATATCTGTCAAAATAAATCCACCTGAATCCCAGAACTGAAGATTACGTGGGATATCATACTGAGATCATAAATACTACGGACTTCTCTGGTGGGTTTTAATGTTGTGGCTGCTCAGGTGTACTTTGAGGTAAGATGCTATGTAAAACTTTGTAGATTAGCGTATAGCAGGGATAGAGAACCCTATTATACAAGCACCAGGATGGCTACATGCAGTGCCATCATTGGAGCATCGCTGCATGTAGCCAACAAGTAGCGACAAGGGGAGTAGATAAGTGCTAAGACAAAAATGTCCTTTCAGCAAAGTTGACCTTTCAGAGAAATGAAGCTTGCACTACACAAAAGTGGACATACACCAAGCTATAGAACTGCCCACGCTGAACAGAAATGCACACAGTAATTCAGGCCTGCTGGCTCTCCAATGCAATCCCACCATCCCATCTCATGATTACCATGATAGAGAGAGAGAGTGCAGAGAGGCAGGCAGACACCGGCAGATATCATCACAGGGTGTTCTGTAAAGCCACGAGGCACCAGGGCATCATTCAGTGTGCTTTTATTATCCGAGCCTGGCACTTAAGCAGCACGATGGCACAGTGACTAAACTTCAGCCGCAATGGAGCCTTCACTGAGGCCAGCAGACCCTGCAAAGAGTCTTAGTGACACCTAGTGGTCACGCCACACAGTGATTTCGATCGTCTGCTTTTATTTTTACCCTCATGTATCTAGGGAAAACAGAAGGATGCTGTCATTCACATTCATGCATTCACACTCGCACTCGCACACACTCACACTGGGAGCTTCCCAGCTCAAACAGCTCCTGCTGCTGAGGGCTGCTGCAGGGGAAGACAAAGATTTCAGAGTGAATCCACAAAGACGGTCGTGATTCTGTGTCATTTATAAGTAAGTGCTCACCATGGGGAGTTCACAGGAACTGGATAAGCACCTCCATCCACCAAAAGCAGTAAGCAAATACCAGTTTACAGCATAAATAAAGCTCCTTAGACTAGTATACAATAGAAGTGGTAAATGGCCTGCATTCGTATAGCGCTTTACTTCCCTAAGGACCCCAAAGCGCTTTACACTACATTCAGTCATTCACCCATTCACACACACATTCACACAATAGAAATTACTCCAATTCTGCACACCTTATTGTGTTTTTCATTCATGATTCTGTAATTGCTATAAGCACCAAGACTACAAGGTAAACAGCTGCCTTAGCAGACAGAGCTGCCATGTTCAGGTCTCTCCGCTGACGCTCTGTGAGATATAAGCCTGGGGCCAGCCGAGGATGAGCAGAGACTTTCCCCAAAGCTGGGCCAGTGTTTTCTTTTCTGCTGTGTGCTAAACTCAGATAGGTGTTGATATCCTTTATTGACCTAGGCGAGATGTAAACCCATGCCTTCTTCAGGGACCCAATGAGAGGAGAATTAACTTTGAGTAAACCCTGCCTGCTCCACATGCAAGGGCCCTACTTTAAACCCAGGACCATTTTGCTAACCAGTTAGCTACTGTGCTGTACAGAGATTAAGTATCACACTCTGTTTTCTTCACTCTGTATTTTGCAAAATGATTCTTCCCTCCGACTCAAAAAACTGAAGGCTCTGCCTCCCATTCTACTTTTAAATACTCTAGTGGCCTGTTATGCTTGGTGATGGCATGCCAACTCTTGGTGAAGTCCTGGTGGTTCCAGACATCTTCTGTTTCATATGGCAATGGCTCTATTATATTCGAGCTTGCTTTTGTCTTGACATAATATGTACATTGCAGGACATTAGGAAGCTGTGAATGACAGGGAGGTGGCAAATGTAAGTGACAAAGAAGTTATGAAGAGTATTGCTGGCGTGGTCGGGTTCTATTTGGAAATGGTTTGTGAGTATGAAATTTATGTGAATTTATCACCAGAGCACGATACTAATGACATGTATGGACATCAGACGTTGGTATTTAAAATAATTATCAATACAATTCAATTCAGGTAGATTTATATATTACCAAATTACAACAACATTTACCTCGATGTGTGCAATACTTCAAGACAAAGACCCTTAAAGTATAAAGTATGAAACATCAAGTGAAGAAACACGTCAGTGGCATCAGTCACAGATCAGCTAGATGTGCTATACCTGTGCTATACCTGTGCTATACACCAAGGTACTATTTGAAGCTTCAGGAATGTCAGCAGCATGTAATCTGTCATTCTACAGCAAAGCCGCACATGAAATGAGGTAGTTTAGAAAGCGGTCATTCTTTAAATGTGATGTTCTTTAAAATGATAGATATATTAGCTTCCTTAAAACCATAGAATAATAATAATAATAATAATGACAATTATGTATTTACCATAACTGTTAAAAGATAAGTTATTTCCCTTTTTGTTCCATTCCTTATATACAGAGCTGCTTAAACTGAATAAATTGTGTGAGAGCCCATTAAGAGAAAGCAGTGAAGTCCCAACTGAGGCTCTGCTGTTTCCTGATATCTATTTTTACAGGGAGGCCTTTGAAATATAATTTGCAGCATAACATTGCCAATGGCTGCATAAACCCTTTGACAAAAAAATAAAACAAACATTATTTGTTAATCTCCATCTGAAAAGACCTGCGTAAATGTGGCATGGAAGTAGAAAGCGACGCTGTCAACAGTGGGCTTATATATCGTGAAGGAGAGAGCAGTCCAAAGATAGAGAGAGAGACAGAAGGGAGGATTATGGTCTTACAGTTTTTGCCCGTTGCCTGAACACATTTTGCAAAACTTTGCTCATTGTGCCAAAACCCTAAACACAAGTAAACATGACACAACACTGGGAAATATACCATTCACATCTGCACCAAATTGAAACTCTACTCTCAAAACCTAAACTCTGCTATCAAAACCTAACATTCCTTTGTCAAAATGTAACTCTGTTGACAAAATGACACATACTTGCATCATATGCAAACACTTACAGAGCAGGAGGAACACACTAGTCTACTTTATATAAAGCACTGCAGTCTTTGATTTCCATTGTTCATTCAGAAGGCATATTTTCAGGAGACACATTTGCAAACAACCAAAAAAGCAAATAGACCTACTCAATATTGTACATTGCAGTACCATGAATTCAGATAAAGCAAAAAAAACCAAAACAAAAAAAACCCCATAATACAGTAATAGAAAAAACACTATACTGTAAACAAAAAATCATGACAATTGTGCATACGTGGGCTCATGGATCCCGCCGTCTGTTGGGGTCTGGCCACAGGACCTCATCAACATCGCAAGCAATGTCTTCTCCCGCTGGGCACCGGGGAAAATATCCTCTTGCATGTCAAAACCATCCATGGATTGCTGTCACCTGAATGTCGCCGCAGGCCTGTTCCATTGCCTGCAGAAGAGGCATGCAGGCATGTAGTTGGCGGTCATATACACGCCATCTCCAAGCCGAAAAAAATTCCTCTATAGGGTTTAAAAATGGTGAGTAAGGGGGCAAGCATACCACTTCAAGTTGACTTTGGTTGGAGAACCAGGCCTGGACCAGAGCAGCCCGATGGAAACTGACATTATCCCATATCACCACAAACCTGGGCTGATCTGGTCTGTTCTGTACAACTATATCATGGAGAGCATCTAGAAATGTGAGTATGTGTTGGCTATTGTATGGACCTAGTATTGCATGATGGTGCAGAAGCCCTCGAAGGCATATGGCGGCACATAATGTGATGTTTCCCCCGCGCTGCCCTGGGACGTGCACAATTGCCCTTTGGCCAATTACATTACGACCCCGTCGTCTTGTTTTGCTCAGGTCGAATCCAGCTTCATCAATGAAAATGTATTCATGAGGCTGTGCAGCTCCATCCATGGCCAAGATTCTCTGAAAAAAAGGGGAACATATCACTGTACTACAGTGCTACACATACGGCACCCTCACCCCATCACACAGGTACCTGTGTAGCTCTCAGAATGGATCCATGTGGTACTGATATGGTACATATTCAGCTGCTACTGGACTTCACCAATACTGTATTGTAAATGTAAGGGACAGTTACACGTACCCGTACATATTCAGCTCGAAGTCCTTTGACCCTGTCACTGTTCCTCTCGAATGGTACTCTGTAGAGTTGCTTCATGGTGATGCTGTGTTTACCCAAGATGCGTCTGATGGTGGTGATGCTCACATGGTCTATGTTGCTGAACACTCGCCTGTCTGCAAGTATTGTCCGTCGTAGCTGGTGGAGACGGATGGCATTGTCTGCCCTCACTAGGTCCACAACAGCAAGTTCCTGCCGTTGTGTGAACAGGCGTTGGCGTCCTCCCCCAGAAGGTCTTCGAGTCATTCTAGAGAAATACAACCACATATTGTCATCGGTTTGCTTATTTTTCTTACAGTACTTCACTGTATATACTGTATCATCCACTGTACTTCAATATAAGTAATCATGCTATGTTTCACAGAAACTACCACTTTGGCTGCAAAAGGAGCATTAGCACCCTGCAATACCCTGTACACTTGATATGGTAACTGTAGAACAGTACTATGAAAACCATCTGAGTAGAGTAGAAGGCAGTGAGATGAAGACAGACCTGTTTTCTAGTCGGAATTTTCTTACAGTTTTTACCGAATGCCTAAACACTAACTGTGAATCCTGTAGCACAATTTCTAAAACTATTCAGACTTATAGCAAAACCACTCACTGAGTGTGCAAAACTAAAAGCACAAAAACTGCTTTGCACTCAGTTTGCAATTTTGTAACACACACTTTGCAAAACGGTAGGCACAATTCACTGCACAACACTCAATTTCCAAATTTCCAACACACTCCTAGCAAAAGTATACACATGTATGGCTATCATTAACACTAATTTGCCAACTGTCTGGCACACTTTCACATGTGAAAACTTTCTTAGATAATTAGTTCACTTTGCAATCAGCCTAAGCACTATAATACAGGTAAGCTGTGTGTGCGGAGTACAATGGTGGGAGCAGAAAGAGTGAGAAGTAGAGGAGGCCGAGGAAGAGGACGTGGAGGTGAAGAAGTAGGATGAAGAGGACGACAAGGACAAGGAGGAGCAAGAGGAAGACGAGGAGGGGGCAGAGGAAGCATGTTCACTGCAGACCACGTAACCCATATAGTCATTATGGCGATTGCAAATAATCCTATACTTGGAAATAAACACTTGTGTTTGTTTTGATGTGTTTGAATAAACACCAGTACTTGAAGTTTGGATCCCTCTATGCTTATGGATCTATGACAGAAGTATGAGCTCAAACTGACATAGCCTACCTTGTGCACAGGGAAGGCAAACGCCAGATGTGTTTTGTATTCATACCATCAGTGTGCAGTTGGCGCATTGTGTGCTTAGTAGATGATGGCTTGTGTGTACTGTTTGATACGGAAACACCATTTTTACGAAGGTGTGAAGAGTTAATCTAGCTGTGTTTGCTTTTGCAAGAGAACTACAATGTTTTGATTATTGGGTGACAGGTTTTCTTATTTGTGTGAAGAGTTTTGCAAAATTAGCCAATAGTTACAAAAAATGTGCTTAAGCAATCAGAAAAAACTGTATTACAGATGCCACTGTGAAGCGGCTTAGATGTGGGTGGACTCTCTGCCCAGCTTCCCTCATAGTCAGGCCGTGGTTGATGACATGGTCCACCAAAGTTGCTCTTATATCATCAGAAATATGGGTCCGTGCATGGCCTCTTTGACCTCCTCCTCCTCTTCCTCTTGCTCTCCCTCCATCCATGCTTGCAAAGTTCTTGAATTGGCTAAACTGAGGGCTTTTTGTGGTTGGCTAATTGGTGTTCAGTTTTGCAAGTAAGTGCCTTCAGGTGTGTATTTGAGTGGTTGCAATTACCCGATGTGTTTTGTATTTTGGATACATGTGTTTTCCAAATGGCACCCTGAGATTTCATTTTTGAACGAAGTGTCTTATGTATGAAATAGAGTGTAGTATGCAGGACCATGTGTGTTGCATAAAGGAGTAAGTGTGTTGCATAATTGCAACCAGAGTGCAAAGCAGCACTTTTGTTTAAGGTATGGGTACATGTGTTTGGGGTATGGTAACAAAAGCTTCAAGTTGTGTTACTTTAGTCTAAGCATGGGTTTATAGTGTTCAAGCAACGAGCAAAAACTGTAGTATATTTAGTCCGTGAGACAGATGAGGAGGCAAAAAAGAGAAATAAAGCAAAACGACCAACCAAACAGAGAGAGAAGTGGAGATGAGTCACTGAGCCCCGAGACAGTTATTGACAAGAGAAGATGGAGGGATAAAGAGAGATGGAGAGAAAATAAGAGCTCGGTGATGTGGGAGAGGAGGTGGTGGTGGGGGGGGGGGCAAACTTGTGTGAGCAAGAATGACTTTATTGATTATTCGATCTGGGAAACTAGTGTGATCACAGTCATCATTTTTCTGTTGGTTGTGAGTTATGGATGCAGGGATTGATGAATTTGTGGAAGCGATGATGATGCTTTCAATTGAGAGTCGATCTACTTTCCACTCTCCCATGAATGTTTTGTCAGGATGTCAAAATGCAAGTAGGATGGATGGGTCATTTAATCACCAAATATTTTTGGTCAGTAAACACCTCATTTGAATGTTATAAATCCAAGAAGTTTAAGAAAACTTTTTGTGTTAAATTTAATTCATAATAATCAAAAAACAAGCAACCCTCAAGTTAATTTCACAACTGTGGGACAGACTGCAGTGGGCTTATAAGGAGCAAGTCTCACAGTCTGTGGGTTTATGATGCAACCACACCTACCTCCTCATCCACCCTGCTGGTGGTTATACTGAGGTAGGAATCAGGCTGTACAATACAAACTGCCCCACTCATTGACCGATCGAAGGTGTTGCAGCTAATTAAGATTAGCTCCATCCTTCCAGCTTCTTCCACTTATCCGGGGCCGGGTCGCATTGGCAGCAGCCTAAGCAGAGAAGCCCAGACCTCCCTCTCCTCGGCCCCTCCCCCAAGGTGAGAGATATAATCTATCCAGTGTGTCTGGGGTCTGCCCGGGTGCCTCCTCCCGGTGGGACTTGCCCGAACCACCTCAGCTGGCTCCTTTCGATGTGGAGGAGCAGCGGTTCTACTGTGAGCCCCTCCCGGATGGCCGAACTTCTCACCCTATCTCTAAGGGAGAGGCCAGCCACCCTTTGGATGAAGCTCATTTCCGCCGCTTGTATCCGTGATCTCGTTCTTTCATTCACGACCCACGGGTCATGACCAAAGGTGAGGGTAGGGATGTAGATCGACCGGTAAATTGAGAGCTTCACTTTTACGCTCAGCTCTCTCTTCACCACAATGGACCGGTGAAGAGAGACGGATTGGTGCTGCGGCCGCCGCACCAATCCGTCTCTCTCCCGCTCCCTTCTCCCATCACTCGCGAACAAAGAGCAGGCCATTCCCACTGCTTTGCACTCGGCTGCAAAACCCCATAAAACCATAAAGCCCCAATATCTCTTATTTGTTTTTTTTCTGCTGATCAGCTAAACAGGCTTAAACTGGATAATATGGAAAATTGTGAGCTTCAGAGGTGCCTGTAGGTGGATTAGGTTTCTTTTAGACGTGACCTGACAGTTGCTTCCCCGTGTGTCTTTCTCGATGGGTTGATATCTGAACTCTGATCCCATCTTGTTGTTACTTTTTGTTGGTTGTGTGTTTTTCAGATTTACTTACATTCAGCTTCACAGCGCTGGAGGGAGAAGAGGTGAGAGAGGTGAGAGATCAAGCACACACACAAACACACTCGCGTATGCACACAGGTTGGAGGGTAACCACTCATCGTACCACCAGAGATGTCAGAACATCTTGAGGGGAGAGAGGGCTGGAAACATGTTAAGCATGCTTTAATAGAGAGAGAGGGGGGAAATGGAGTGAATGAGGAAGAGATGAAGGGAGAGTGTAGCAGTCAGCAGCCATTAGCAGGCCTGGAGTCTGTCTGCCTCTAAGTGCTCTGTAAATATCGCCTTGCCTTAGTAAACAACATTATTCTCCTTTATTGGGCCATTA
Organism: Aulonocara stuartgranti; assembly: GCF_965226115.1. Taxonomy (NCBI): domain Eukaryota; kingdom Metazoa; phylum Chordata; class Actinopteri; order Cichliformes; family Cichlidae; genus Aulonocara; species Aulonocara stuartgranti. The sequence goes on from NC_138950.1 coordinate 3,518,259, forward strand.
TGCAATGGCCTGATCCCCCACAGTATGCAGATTGGTGTCACTCCATTATGTAAGACTTCTATTTCATTATGTAAGCATTCTCCACCTCCCCTCCTCCTTGTCTTCTTCCTCTCTTTGCTTTCTGCTCATCCATCCCATTAACAGTTTCTGACAAGAGGCCACGTTTTTTTAATTTATGTCATCACATATGACTTCATTCTCAATCAGTGTGCACTGATCTTCATATTCAGTGTTTCATAATTCTTTATATTCTTCATATTTTTCATATTGTCCCATTAACTGAGTGATGCCACCAAGATATTTAACCCCAATGTCTCTTCACAAAAGACTGCAGTGTGCTTCAAGGTTTATAATTTATCAGATGGTGCGTTTCACTTACAACTATACAAAGATTTTTCACTTTTAATGTATCAATTTATGAATTTAAGCATTAAAGTTGCATTGTAGCGTGATGCTTTTTGGAGGCAGAATTTATCATATTTCTGAAACCATGCTGGAGTGCGACATTATCAGCCAAGACTGGCTAGATAAGCTAGTAAACTGTAAGTTATTGAAGAAAAAGAAAGCATAATTTTATTTTACAAACTTAAAGCAACAACAAGTTATATTACCTGAAAATTTAAAAAGCAAAAAGATTACCCTATTAGACACTTCACTCTCAGACTGCTGGCTCACTGGTGGTTCCTGAAGTATTCACGTACTCAAGTATGATTCGAGGCAGAGCCTTCAGCTGTCAGACCCTAGTTTGGAGTCAGGAGGGAGACACTCTCTACAACCAGTAAGTTCAATTCAATTTTACAGTCACCTCAAGGCACTTTATATTGTAAGGTAGACACTACAGTAATACATACAGACAAAAACCCAACAATCATATGACCCCCTCTGAGCAAGCACTTTGGTGACAGTGGGAAGGAAAAACTCCCTTTTAACAGGAAGAAACCTCCGGCAGGTTTCTTCCGGCAGGCTCAGGGAGGGGCCACGACGGGTTGGAAAACAGGATAAAAGACATGCAAGTAATTAAGTAAGCAGATTGGTGCCCTGCTTCCTGTTAAAACTGAGTTTTTCTTCCCCACTGTCGCCAGACGTTTGCTCACAGGGAGTCATTTGATTGTTGCGGTTCTCTGTATTATTGTAGGGTCTTTTCTTACGATATAAAGCACATCAAGGTGACTGCTGTTGTGATTTGGTGCTATATAATAACACTGAATTGAATTGAATACAGTTGTTTTGAAGACTGAAACTAGCGTTAAACACAATCACTTTTTTGCAGTCTGGTAGCCAGCCTCAAGTGGCCAGCAGAGGAACTGCAGTTCCTGACACAGAGCAGAACAACTTAATTTCCCTTGATTGGAAGTATTTCTCAGTGTAGCAAAATAAAGCTTTATTTATTTTACCAGACTAAAGAGGGGCTGGGATGCCCTGTATTTGCATTTCAAATATAAGCAGAAAAGAGTTTGTGGGTGAGAAGGGGATCGTTTCCAAAGCAAAGTATATGCAGGAAAGCTTTTCTAAAAACCTGAAATCTCAGAAGCTGGCCAAGCAGTCACTGAGTCATCAGTACTGAAAATCAAAAAAACCCTGCAGCACACACCGTGGGTGGATATGTGCATGTTTTTTCTTTTCCCCATAAGTTGGGAAGCCTCAAGTGTGTTGGATCAATAACAAAGAACAAGCATATATTCAAGAAAGCTGCAGTCTATAAATAAAATAAAGACTTCCACTCCAAGAGGCCAGCTCGTGAAAATCAAGTTCACTTAAACCACAGAAAGACAAACAAGAAGCAAAACACAGAGGGAAATTCAGTTAAGTGTTCATAAGAAGACGTAAATACAGAAATATAATACTGTGCAATTGTTAGTACAGTGTTTAATTATTCAGTCTGTTTCTACATTTTGCTGAGCTCTATGTTTGTAAGAGAGTAAATCGCATGTACACACAACGTGCTGTCATCCATGGGTTTCAATAGCACTCTTCTGTCAGATGCTGCTGTCTCTTAAAGGTACGCATGAGGTTTTCTTCTCGCATCTGTGAGCTGACATGTTGGCAGCAGCAATATTAGGAATGCATAGTGGTGAAGTTTGTCATATAGGAGGCTTTGGTTTGTGTCCTGTTCGGGAGCTTTGTGTTGTGTGCCTTCTTTTTACTCATTGGTTTGAAAACTACCAACAACAACCTCACAGTTTGCATTAAAATCACAGTGACCCTGCAGATAAGAGATGAGTCTTTTTTATTTAAAAACGACACAAGCGATCTTTTACAGGTGTCCATAAGTAACGGCTTAGTGAAGATAGTTGTGTTTCTAAACCCGACACGTATGGAGACCTTGTGCCGTAAATCTGGGAGATTCTTAAGATTAAAGACTCTGATGAGGGACCTGGTCAAGACAGCCAACAGCACAGCCAACAGTGGTTACACAGACTATTAACACACAGACACACATAAAAAGTATATAGATGTACAGATGTACTATTGATGTATTATTTAAAACAATAAATATTAAATGTAACAACATTTAAGTGGGAGAATGAGTCACTGACTCGGGGTAAAAACAAAGGCAGTAATATGTCTGTGAAGGTTCTCAGTCATCCAGGTCATCGTAGTCTAAGGAGCTTGGAAAGAAAAGCGTCTGGACTTCTTTAAGTTGCTTGAAGACGTTTCACCTCTCATCTGAGAAGCTTCTTCAGTTCTAGGGTCAAATGGTGGAGATTCCCGGATTTAAGCCCTGTGGGAGCCATTTATGTCCACTATGACTGACCATCTTTGAACAGAGGCGGTGGTTTTGAGATCCTTCCCAGACGCCTTAACGCCCACTCACATCCTGGGCCATCTGACCTCAGGAAATCATATGATAGGGTGGGGCCAGGTTTCACAATGAGCTCACCCGAAACCTGATTGTGACTAGGGCTGCCACAAACGATTATTTTGATAGTCGACTAGTCACCGATTATTTTTGCGATTAGTCGACTAATCAGATCATCATCCATTGGACGTACAGCGTACAGCTTATTGCACCAGCAGCATCTGGTCTTATATAACTATCATTAGCTTACAGCTTGAAGTGTTTGTGCTAACTAAAAATAAAGACAAGATGGTAGTTTATTAAATTTTAATGAAATTTGCAGATTGTTTCGGTGAAGTTTAATAAACTCCTTGCTTTCTAAAATATAACAGGACACCGGAGTATATTCTCCAGCGTCTCACACTTCTGATAATCAGCTGTCTGCTTGACAGTTTTAGCTGTGTAAAAACTATAACTTTGATCTCAGCCAAACCGATTTACTCAGGAACAAATAAAATACTAAAGAAAGCCAAACTAACATTTTTAAGTTATCTAAGTGACTTATATATATGTTTAACCTGACTAGCGAAAGACGGCGGTGGGTTTGAAAACGATTTGCCGGGAGTCCGGTGTTCTCACGGCTCTAGTTAGCCTTGCCCCCGCCTAGCTAACGAGCTAGTGGGTAACAGACGTCTCCGAAAACGTCGGAGCGCTTTTGAAAATATGTGGTGTCTTGATAAACTGAGCAGATATTTGAGGTTTACACAGCTACATTCTCGCCTGAAAATATGTTAAACGTTTATTTTGTGACCCAGAAAGAATAATAAGAGTAAAGTTAAAACTAACTAGCTGCCGCCATTGTTGACAACTGCGCTGGGCTGCGCTATGAATTCTGGGACACAGCTTCTTCTTCTTCGGGGTTTAACGGCAGCTGGCATCCTTGTACATGCAGTGCTGCCATCTTCTGTTTCAGTCCGTTATTACACCCTTAAATCCTACTACTTATTCCTGCGTCCTTTGTGATCTTACAAAGCTTCAAACGATGCGTCGACTATTAAATTAGTCGTCGACGATTTTAATAGTCGACATAATCGTGACTAGTCGACTAATCGTGGCAGCCCTAATTGTGACCTACACCCACTTTCACACTTTGGCTTATGTGATTAGGTAGAGGATCATTAAGGGGTCCTTTGTCCCTCTTGGGGGGGGGCTTAAATCTGGGACTCTCCACCATTTGACCTTAGAGCTGAAGAAGCTTCTCGGATGAGAGGTGAAACATCTTCGAGCAACTTAAAGAAGTCCAGACGCTTTTCTTTCCAAGCTCCTTAGACAGGCAGTAATAATTAAGCAGAAAACTTGTGACAGATTAGTTAAAACACCTTTTAGTTTGGTGATTTAAATGAAAATATAACTTAGTGAGTAATAAGATAAATAATCACCTGTTGCAGCTGTCTTACTTTGAGATAATTCCCTTTATTCACTTATTCAGAGATGATAATGTGGATTTATCACTTTTTTTTTTAATTTACTCAGAAAGTTTCAGTCAAAAAACTGAAATCAAACCTAAAGTTTCTTTATGTAGATCAAAAATCACTCACTGACTGTGAACCACTCTCCATCTCTTATCTGTTTCAGGTGCCTCGTGGGTTGTATGTTAACATCCTTCTTGTGAGCCCTGACGGTTTGATACACACTATCCTCTGATACCACATCATACCAGACCCACACAGGATGTGACCTTTGGAGCCAGAGAATTCAAAGCCCACCTGCTGATATGCAAAAGACCCCACGCCGCTGGGAGAGACATGTTGGATGCAGGTCTGGAACTGGTTCTCGAAACTTTGGATCAGAGGAACGAGATAAAACCCTCACAGAAGCTCTTTTTCTTCTTTCGAGGATGTAAACAATCATCTGATGGGTGTTTGTGTGATCGCTTCGTTTCTGAGAATGTGCAGAACAGATGTATGTGGACAACATTTCCCCTGGATGTTATTGTGGTCAGTGGTTGGTGGCACCGCTCTTCTCTTTCCCCAGCATATAGTCATATGCCAAAGGATTACAACAGTATTATGACAGCACTATTACAACACTGGGAGGACACCCAGACTTCCGGAAACACACCTCTTAGAAACTCCATGTTGGGCCTTGGATTGAAAATATGAGCACATTGTCAGCGTCTTGTCTCAAAGCATCTATGATAATAACAAACAGTCAAGAAACTAAACCGTGAACTCTTCTGGCACTTTAATCATATGTTTTCATCTCATCCCTCTGCCCTGCCTTCTCTGGCTCTATTTCTCTTAATCACTCTGTCTCTCCCCTTTTCTCTTTGATGAACAGCTGACTTGTATATCCTCCAGTATTACCAATCTAACTCTTCTGGCTGTGGATGACTTAGAAAATGTTGACATAATCGGTATGTTTGCGTCCATTGTGGATCGGTTCTCTCTTTGTTGGAATATTACAAAAAAAATTTAAATCGGTGTCCCGAGGACGGAGCCTTTAGGAGCACCAGCGGGAAGTGATTCAGCGTCTGCGGCAGCACGCGTGCGTCTCTACACGTGACGGTGAAAGCGGCGAAAACGCTCTAACGCTGGAGAGCAGCTGTGTGTGAACACATCGCTGGTGAACTTGACCGAAACTGTTCCTACCACTAAACGCTGGCACTCGGGATGGTTAAATATACCAAGTGGTTTTAAAAAATGGCCGGCAGAACTCGCGCCGTCCCTTCCTGCCCCCCCCTCCCCTCCTCCCTCCCCCTCGATGCCCCTCTTTGCCGTTGACAGTGTCTGTGTTTGTATGCGACATACACCTTACAGTCTTCGATGGTTTGATACCCATGATTTACTTTGAATATAACGAAACTAATGACCACAATAAGGAGAAAAAAACACAACAACATGCGATTTTATGCTTTCATAGATACAATTATGTGGATTTATAATGAAATAAAAGGTATTTTTCTTGGAAGAAAAGGAATTTGTTGTTATTCACATTTCAAAAGAAGACTTCTCTCTAGACAGAAGCACTCTGTTTATGTTTGTTATTGAGAGGGATTTCTTCCTGCTTTTCTATAAGCAATAATATCGCACATCCGTGCAGAAGAAACAAAGTCATTTTCAATATTAAGAAAGATCAATTGTGATGTGTTCCTTTAATCACAGCTCTACAGCTCCAAACTCTAAGTCTGTGTTATCAATGATAATGTTTTTTCTCTGTTTGTGTACTTTAGCTTCAGAGGTGCAATATAACAACCTGAATTGAACATTTAATGTAAGAATAGGTTATTGTGTTGGGCCAAAACAGAGACGTAATGATCAGGCAGAACACTTACCGACTGAAATAACTGCTGCTTGGTTAGTCAGAACAACCTTAAATACATTTAGTGGAACGGCTGCTTAAGATTCTGGTGATTTTGCAGCTCGTTCCAAGTGAAGGCAGGTGCAAATTTAAGCAGCACATTCTAAATTCATCGTGACCTCTGGAGACAGAAAGAAGGAACGAGTCTCCTGCTTCATTTTAACCCTGTGAAGTCAAAGTGATCACAGGTAGTAACCCAAACCCAACGCTAAAAATGTAAACCTGTTTTCATCTTTGTTAGAATGAGTATGCAGCTTCTTAATCAAGATTCAACAGAACAAATTAATCTCTGAAGGTTTGATGTGAACCAGAGGTTTACAAGCCACAGTCACTGTGATAGAAACGATCTGGAGTCAAGAATGACATCGTCTCGTCACCTTTACGTGCAGAAACACTGAAAACACAATAATGATTGTCCGGAATCAACAATCTACTGCTGTGTACAAGATTTAACAGCACTACAAGAACAAAGCAACATGCTGGCCTTTATAAATATCCAAACATAAAGAAGACGTGTGCCCTTTGTCAGCAGTGCTTTGATGCATTTGCAGCTGTATTAGTTGCACAGGACAACGTTCCCATTTTAGAGAACGAGTCTGGAAGGGTGGCGGTGGTATTCACTTGCAGGTTTGTTGGCCAGGAAACTGTAAAGCTGCCCCTATGAGACGTTTGTGTTTTGCTGTTTTTGCTTTTTTTTTCTATTTTACTTTCACTCATTGGTTAAACACAGGGATTAAACTAGTTGTCTATGTTGAGGCGTCTAGAAATGACTTTGGTTTTTTAGGTTACAAATAATATCATGTGACCATTCAGATAAATAATCCGGCATGTTGAAAAGTGATGAATGGCCACTAACCCACCACCCTCACTAACCTCCAAGAGCTCCTCTATAAATGACCCACACCAGCAGCTGTGATGAAAAAGCAGATTAAACGATTATTTTTCACCCTAAATTCTCGCTTCGATTTTACAACCAGAGAAGTGTTAACGATGTCTGCCAGAGCTGCAGATCATCTTCATAGCAAAACGTTTCCAAAACATAAGGCTGACAAGAATAAGAAAGGTTCTCTTCTACTGTCAGACAAGCAGTTTTGATGTTTCACAAAGGATTTTTCATATTTCGCTCGGTCCCTGCAGGGTAATAATAGACTTTTTGTTACCGGGAAACAATGTTAGCTATCAATAAGGCTTTAAATAGTTTAGATGGCACTTATACCTGCCAGCAGTAAGGTTCTAGTGAAGTGCTGACTACACTTCCATCAGATCAACAGAGCAGACAGTCCAATGACAGCACGGCTTCTCAGTACACAACACATGCTATAAATGTCACTAAAAGTGAGAAAGACGGAGCCTGAAGCAGAGGGATTAGCTTAATGTCGTGACAGTAATTGGATGGATCGCTGAGACATTTGATGCTGACATTCATGTATCCCAGAGAATGATTTATAATAAGTGATTCTGTGACCTTTTATCTTGCAGGTTAACAGTTTGCTCTATATTTTGATTTATGACCAAATACCTTGAAAAGGAAGGACATGATCATCAGTTTAGTGCTAATTAGACAATTATAACACCAACAAATTAAAACTAAGAGGCAAAGATTATGCAAATTGAATTAAAAGTAGCATTGTGCTGAATTATAACAAAACTCAAAATGCCCTGCAAGATTCAGAAACATATCAGATTTGATTTGGCCTAACTCCCTTTAAGGCTGTCTTTTCATGGACATCTGGACAGCTTTCAGCCCCGCTTCTGTTATTTGGAGAGCGCTATGAGTGCCCCGTCCTTCGCAGCACTTGTGTCGCCGTGATGATCTCCTTCACTTTCATTTTGAGGAAGACAAAAGTCAAAAGGAGCTTGATCTAAGGAGCCGTAAAGGGGAAGATTGTGTTGGCATGGGAAAAACATGTGCCAGCACACACTGACATCCTGCATAGTTCCAGTCGTTTCGTAAAAATCTTTTTACCAAGAATTTTCCCTGAAATAGAAAAAACAAATACATGAAAAAACTCAAACAACTGCTGGTCCCTCCCTGCCTGTAAAAGTCACAGTGAGGTGTCTGTGGGTGGCAAAGAGACGTTAACAGTGGACTCCACAGATGAGCACAGCAGCAACAGGGATCAGACACAAGCAGGTGATGGTGACAGAGCTTTCAGTGTATTTCAGTCATTGTGGCTGAAACATTATGTTTGGATTGTTCATTCATTACAGTGTACAAAATGGCACTCTTGCCTTTGTAAATGTTTCTTTATTAAAGAAAACACAATTTAAGTGATTGTTTAAGTTAAAAACCAGTTAATAGCCCAGTTGTACCAGATGCTTTGTGCTCTTCAAATCATTACCAGTGACTTCTGTCCAGAAGATTGACCCAGTGTGATGAGGAAGTTAGGGGTTTGAAACCGCAGAGCCCACAGTGTAAAAGATCTGTGTGAGGAAGAGAAGCACATCCAGGGTCAAATTTAAAGGCAGCAGCCATGCTGGATGTCCAGAGGTGCACAGGAATATGCAACCCGATGTCACGGCAAAGTGTGAAATAGACATAAATATCAAAAAGGGTCCAGTTCAGTGAATTAAATTAGTGGATGTGAAACCTTGCAGCCTGCAGACGCCTGCATAGATGTCTGTTAAAGCAGTCACGCCTTTAACTTTAAGCCTTAAGTGCATCCAAATACAACGGATCTAACCATACATATGCAAACATATTTATTTCTGCTGTAAAGTTGGATGTTTTAACATGTGAGTCTATAATTACTGACTCACACTGGAAGCCAGCCTCAAGTGGACATTAGTGGGCCTGAAGAACTGCATTAGCTTCATGTTTCAGGCCCAGAGGTTACCATCTGTTTGGCCACATAGAGAAGTATCTCCAGGAATTTCTTTTAGCTCTACTGTTGTTTTTTTACCAGATGTACCCTTGTACTGACTTTACTGCCTTTCTGATGAACCTCCTGCGCACACTCCTTTGTCCCACACGCCATCAGACTGTTTAACTCCTCTCTGGAGGGGAGAGGGAGGGGAAACAGGAGGACAAAGGAGGGGGGAACAACTAAGCTGTAGTGCCTCTTCACCTCACTGTGCAATACCTTTTGTGCAATACTTTTGTAAATAGTCAACGGTGCAATAGACTCAATACTTGAAATGTGCAATTCACTTGTATTTTTATTTTTATTCCTATTTATTCTATTTATCCCCTTCGTATATTTTATTTATATTGTCTCTGTATTTATATATATATATATATATGTGTGTGTGTGTGTGTGTGTGTGTGTGTGTGTGTATTATATATATATATATATATATATATATATATATAATATTCTGTAACTCTGTAACTTCTGTCGGTGCTGTGCTTTTTTGGAAATCGAATTTCCCAGAGGAACCCACCCGAGGGATTAATAAAGTTCTATCTAATCTAATCTAAAACTCCACCCCAAAACAGCAAAGAACTGGGAAAAGGGCTCCTGTTTTCTAACACTTGCATCATAAAAAATGTAGAAGTCCGGTGTCTACAACATGTTTCTCTTCCCTGAAGTGGCAAAGAAACAGCATTGTGGAATTAAAGAGAACTGGGATCATCACTTCAGCTTAGGCCCTCAGACAAACACTTTTGACAAGTGTTTGTCTGAGGGAGTAAGTCTGAAGAGTTTGTTTTTCCAGCTGTTCCGGTCTTCATTGTCATGTCAACAACCAAGTGCACTTTTCTGCAAAGTTTTCCAACAGTAACTGAGCAGAGGCTGAAGGCAAAACAATAAATGTAGTGAATCCAGTTTCCACTTTTAACCAGTGTTCACAGCTCTGTGCTGCCATGGAAAACACAGCAATAAGAGGAACAAGTCAACACAAGCCCAATTTGTTGTTGAGGGTTAAGGGGGTGGACTTCAACACGAAAGACAGAAAGATAAATATTGAATACTGAATACTTCAGTGAGCATGTAGGCTGTGCTGGAGAAACAAGAGTAATCTACGAAGGCTCTCGCTCCAGACTTCCAAAATCTGCTTCTAACGTCTACGACAGCTAAACAGGAGCCCAAGTCTCCATCAGATGGGCTTTAGGGGACCCTCACAATAACTGAGCACTTTTTCCACAATATTGGTTTTCCAAAACACAATATTAGATTTTCACACAAATAAACAACAAAATTCTGAAAATTCACATAAAATATTTTTATTTCAAACAAAAATCTCTAAAAAGAAAAATGTTACATGAACATCACCCTGGACCCCAAATGCAAACATTTCAGTTGATTCATTTTGAATGTATTTCTTGTCAGGCTTTAAAGTGCCTGGATAGTATGATGGGAACACTACTTGTGGAGATCTAATTTTTAGGGGAGACTACTCCAAAGTCTGGGACCTGCCACAGAGAAGGCTCTATCACCACAAGATTTGAGAGTAGTCCGTGGGATGGACAGCATTCATTTTGAGCTGGACCTCGTGGTTTTTCCTGGAGCATAAACAGAGAGGAGCTCAGACAGGTAAGGAGGGGCTCGGGCATTAAGCGACTTAAAAACAAAAAGTAAAAGTTTAAATTGGATCCTGTAGGAGACAGGAAGCCAGTGTAGAGAAGCTAAAACTTTTTGTATAGTATCAGTATCAGTATAGTACAGTAGCTTATGCTGCAACCTTAACCTGCTCTGGAACTAATTAGGTTCCAGGTTAGAGATCAAAAGCTATGAAATCAGTTGCTACTGATAAATCAGTCCATCCGAAAATAGCATCACAGCTCCTGAAGATCCCGCTGACCTCTGTGCAAAGATAATAAGAGATCTAAAGTGTTGTTTTGTTTTGTTTTTTAATGATCTCTTTGTGTTGTAGATATAAATTCTTATACATTTAGACACTGCTGTCTGTTTAACAGGACACCTTTATGTGTTTGCAGACTTTTCCATAGCACACGTCCTCTCACACACACTCATCTCCACATCTCCACTCTCACACTGTACAGTTTTATCTTCTTCTGTAAAATCATAGTTAATCTTTGCAAACCTTCAGATGCCCAAAAGTGCAATGTGGCATTTGCTCATCCTGCCATGAAAAGCTAATTTCCCCACTGAGACAAAGTGCGTGCTCTTTAAGATGTTTTCTCTTACAGGTGGTGTAAATGTTATAGCTACTGCTTTACGTTGGTAAAGGAACATTAAGCTCCCGAATGCTCCTGTGTTTTGCAGCTTCATGCTCTAATTGCAACTTCCCTTTCATGAACTGGACGACACAGTGTTGGCGCTCCTCTCTGCAGCCCTCATTAAAATGACCTTTTGTTGTATTGAGTGTGATTACTGGCTAACTTTGACTTTAAGCTACAAAATCAGAATTCGGTAAAAACTCTTCAGACATGAATTTGCTACAGCATGACACAAATAAATGTATGTGACTGAGTGAGCCACTAAGCTCGTTGTACAAGTCATCTCACACAGAGCTTCCAACACGCACAGTAAAACCTCTACAAATTGTCCTAAACAAGGTATATTTGGTCTCCAGTCAGGCAAAAAACGGTAGATGATAGATTTTCTCTGCTCTCCACTGGCTCCCTGTTGCTGCTTGCATAAAATCTCTCCACAACCAAAAGGCTAAGAGAAGTGTTTGGAAGAAAACAGCATCAGGACAAGAATAACACAATCTCCTAAACTGACTGGCAGGTTGTTGCCAGTGTAGCAGCAAAAAGTGGGCTGCAAGGACAAGATTATAACCAGGATTACCCTGAAGTGTAACTCTTAGCTGTGTGTGAACTGTAAACTCATCTTTCCTCCAGTCTCTTCCTTCAAACATCCTTCTGTACTGAAACCACCAGAAAATAACTTTTCCTTCTCTAATCCTGCTGCTTACAAGTTGCAAACATCAGTAAAATGTTGTTCAATTGTTTTCCCCTTAATTTTCTTGAACTATTGTGATATATTTTTGAGGCTATTTCACCCGACCCTACTCGCGATTGAGCCTCAGTGGTTTTATTGACTTAATACAAATAATGATAATAAAAAAAACCCTCATGTGTTATTGCACACTTGAGCCCCTCCTCTCATCTGATTGATACATTAGACAAATTGTTATGAGTGTCATGAGTTGTAGAGTAAAGACAGATATATATCAAGGGAATAGTTTCATAGTGATAGATTTTTAAAGAAAACCAAAAGCCTGACGTCAGGTATTTGTTTAAATAAAGGTACAGTCACAGAAACAACGGTTAGAAACCATGACTGAAGGTATTGTGATCATGTGCAGTGAATTGTGTTGTCATTGCCTTTGAAGCAATAAAAGTGCAATAATATGGAGTCAGTCAACAATCTGCAACTGAACTGAGAAAGGTTGGCACCTGATGTGTCATCAGTCAAGTGTGACAGATCAAATTTCTTGTTGTTCTTGTAAAAATGTTTTGTTGTCTATACACAGAAATTCACACAAAACTACTTGTGAAAAGATGTTAAACACATTTAAACACATATTTCTCCACAAATCGTGATGTGGTTGCTGCAGGGAGGTGATTTCACTGTGAAACGACACAGACATTAGTCTTCCTTTTATGAAGGAACATAGCTAAAAGGAAACGACTTAACTTGAGTGTGTAGCAACGAGACTCATTGCAGATGAGTTGTGCTCGTTGGCATCGACTCACACGATGCTGTACATGTTTTTATGTTAGACAGCAGTTATTTGCAAAGCTTCAGTAATCTGACTGAGAATGACTGCAGTCAGAATCAGACCGTGATTAGAGACAGGTTACCTCGCACCCAGTGATGCGTGCAGCTGCCAAAAGGCTGGCAGTTGAGGGTGTTGAACGCTCAGGTCGGAGCTGTAAAACAAAATGAGACGGCTAGAATTAATATCCAAATAATAAACGTGAGGCTATAAACAGGTGCTGAAGTTATTAGTGAATTTAAAAGTAATGTGTCACTATTTCTGAGGAAGAGAGGAAGGTAATGCCTCTTAACTGTGTTTATTTTTCTCCTAGTTATCATCAGTCACCTCATGTTATTCCAAGCAGTGCTGTCAGGGATCCCCTCTGGCATGCCAGAAACTTGGCCCAATTAATATGGAGCTCCAACCATTATATATTTACTGTGTTTTAAAAAAGAAACTGAAAAAGATTCATTTTTGCTGGCTTTTATTGATCTGGAAGGGGAAATATGCCACAAGTAATGGACCCGAGTAGTGCACCTGCTCCACAGCAGGACAGCTGTGCAGAGAAGTACCTCGGGTTAAAAACTAACTGTTTGAATGATACCTGGAACTCAATGCAAAAGACAGCCAGGTAACCTGCTGATCTTATTTGATGACACAGACTGCAGGTGGTACAGCAGACATGAAACTATCTTCAGCGTCAGTCTGAGCTGGACTGAGCACAAAGAGTTTGATAAGAAAAAGTATTTTGTGTGCTGGAGGTGGCAGAAGTACAAAACGTTACTGGAGTAGAGTTTTTCATGAACACTTTGCTAACAAAGGCTAAAATTAATCCTCTCACATGGTAGTTTTACATATCAGAGGTTGCTTTTATGATGGTTTTTAAACTGGATCTTTTTGGTGTAATCTTTAGTGTAAACACTAAAACAAAAAAGTAAAACTTTAATTTAATTCCTTAAACCTGTCAAACATGAATTATGACAACCTCAATCAGGAAGTATTTTTATTCATCTTTAGGCATGAAAAGATAAATAAAAATACTTAAGAAAAAAAAATCCTTATCGAAGTTGTCATAATTCCTTCATGAAACACGTCATACATCTGTAGTAACATTAAACAACCAGTGGGTGGCAGGTATGGAGTGACACATCAGTGTCCAGTGTACTGGTTTATGTACAAGTATACCAACAACACTGACACAAATACAAGAAAACAGCCTTTGAATATCCACTGTACACAGCAAATTCAAAAGTGTTAAATGTTTTGGTGTTAGTAGTCTTCTTGCAAAAGTAGAGTTAATTTTACTCTAAGTAGAGTCACATTCTTTTAATATAACTCTGAGGTGTAAATTGATAGTAGTTAAAATCGAGTGTGCATATTGTATTGAAGAAATAAGTGATGAGAATGCTGTTATTTGCATTTACCAGCTCACCTATGTCAGACCTTTTTTTTTTTTTTTTTTTTTTTTTTTTTTTGGCCTGTCCCGTTTGGCTCTTTTGCCATCAGAATTGTTGTCTAAAGGCAAACAAAGATGCCCAACGGATTTACTTTACCAAACTGACCATCCCAGCCTTGCCGTAATGGTCCATTTGATTCACCTTTTATTGTTTATTTTATTTTCACTTACTGAATACGGGACAGACTTGACTGGGGGAAAGAAGGGGAGAAAGAAAGAGGGAAAGAGAAACAGCTGAGAAGAGGGACGGGGGAGAAGGGCAAAAGACAAAAACCAACAGAACGGGCAGAGAAAAAAAAAAGCATATATCAATCACCTGGATCACCTGCTGAGAAAGAAAAAAGAAAGCAAGCAGAAGAGAACAAGAGTAATAGAATAAACAACATCACAATGATATATGGGAATATGACAGTAAATACTAAATGTTAAACATTATTGTGCAGCACATAAGATCAACAGAACACAGTGTGCTTTGAAGTAGGAGCCAAAAAGGGTGTAGTTTGTGGGTGTGATCACCCGTGTGTACACCTGTGAGCATGGACGCGCTTGTTTTTTGTTTTTTAAAAGGTTCCTTCATGTAATAATCTGCTAGAGGGTGTGGGGGGGCCACAGCCCCGTCCTCCAGGGCGTGAAGCAGGTGTGGAGGAGATCAAAACTCCAGACATCCAGAGGCCCCCAGAACACAAGAGACCAAGGAAGACCAACAGAGGGGCAGCCGCGCCACTGTCCCGGAAAGAGCTGAGGAGAGTCCCAGATGAGGGCTCACTCAGCAGCCGCGGAGCAGAAGCCAGGGGGGGTTGCAGTGACGCGCCCGTGAGCTCCGCCGGCAGCCAGCTGCGCCTGAGTGACCGAGCCCCAGGCCGAGAGGCCAGGGGCACCCCACCTCCGAAGTGGCCCGAGCGAGCCCCAGGCTCCAGGCCCCGATAAGCGGCCGCCAAGGAGTGAGCCGGTGTGTACCTGGACGCCCATCCCCGGACACAAAGAACCACCAACGCACCGATGTCTGAGGGAGTCCGCCACTGGCAGGGGAAGTGGTGGTAGGGGGAGATAGGCCTCCAAACCTTGGAGGGCCTGAGATGTCCCCAGAGAGGTGACGCCTGACACCCAACCTGACATATAGACACAGACATACAGGCACACACAGATACAAACATCCATTCCCCCCCTCATGCTCTCATATGCACTTACTCCACACTCAACCAACGTGGAGACAGACATAAAGAGACGTTGTACACACGATCACACTCCCCAAGCGTACTCTACAAACCGGGTCTAGGTGCCCTCGCCCCTGAAGGGGCAAACTGCACCCAGACCCAGGTGGTGTTACCCTTTTCCCTGGTGTGGAGAGAAGCAGACCGCCCCGACTCCGCAGCAGCAGGAAGGCTCCACACTCCAGACCGCAGTCGGACGGCCAACTCCTCCTCCTAGTCCTAGCCCCCCTGCTCCAGCAGGTCGCAGAGAATGGGGGTGAGAGAAGACTCCAAACCTCCCTCCACCCGCTCATTGTAGTGTTGATGCATGTGTGTTCTAAGGTGCATTTAAAACCCAGGAGGGCTTGGAGCTACCTGCCAAGGAGCAGCAGGTAAGCGCATGGTCCCTCCTGCTAGCCCTCAATGTCTACGTGTATTTAAAATTGAGAGGTGGGCAACGATGCCAGGGGTGGGGTGTACACCCTGATGGTACTTTGGACTCCGTGTATCGTGCCCACCCCCAAGATCCTATATGTATGTGTAATGAGAGTGTGAGTAATGTGAATGTCTAAGTTGTGGGATAAAATTGAGGCAGAGGCAGCCAGAAGGGGACAGAGGGGGGGGGGGGGGGGGGGTAGCCTCCTCTGCACCCTGGTGACATACCCCTACTCCAAGGCCCTGCATGTGTGGGTGGTTGTGGTGGAGCGGGAAGAGGGAGGCAGCTGGAGATGGGGAGGGAAGGAAGGGAGGGGCAAGTGACCCCTCCCTGGGGCCAGCTCCCCCGCTGACCCCAGTAGGCACCCCCATACTCCGCGACCCGCCAGGGAAAGGGGGCCCAGGCCCATCCAGACCGGGCCCAGTGCAGCAGCGCCGCCCGGCCCCACAGAGCCCGGGACAGTCCACCCAACCCCACCACAGAGAAAACTGCACCCACCCCACCATCCACTCATCTTCCAGACTACATAAGACAATAAACACCCAGGCTGAGATCTTCCTCCACCTCTCCTGTATCTCCCCCTCCTGCAGAGGGAGCTCCTGAGGAGAGGAAAGCTCCTGCAAGATGTGACAATCTCCCCCACCAGTTGAAGAGCCCCCCAGGTGGCTCGACGCACCGGCGGCACCCTGCTCCAGGGCTGGGCCCCCATGCACCCACCCGCCCACAACCCCGGCAACACACCAACCAGGACCCAAGCCCCCGAGGCCCGGTCCGGGTCCCAGCCCAGAGACGGAGCGCCCCCAGAACCTCACGCCCATCCCGGACCCACCCAGGGGCAGCCAGGCTACCAGGTCAGTAACCCAGACCTTTTGATAAACAAAATTCTAATGAAAGTGAGAACATGTATACTGTTACATCTTTCAGAAAATGTTTTGAAATTGTGGTGCACAGTTCAGAATAAATGTTTTTCAAAAACCATTGCATCTTTTTAGTAAATGTTTATTTCCAAAAGAAATTTCTAGAAGTTCAGAACAGTAAAATTCCTGCTTTTTAGAATGAATTAGAAGATAACTCTTACATAGTTAAACTAAAATACTCTTTGAGAGTTAATATACAAACTCTTAACACCAAGTGTTAAATTATCAACTCCAGACAGATTTGGTGTTTAACACTAAATCAGAGTTAACGTACCAACTCTCCAAAAAGAGTTAAATTAACACTCTCTGGTGTGGACCCATATAGACACTTTAATAGTGTTGAAATCAAATCCAACAGTGTTAATTAATGACCACTATGTGTGAACGGGTTAAAAGCTACCCCTTTTAAGGGTTGAGGGTTCTAACTATAATTAGCATTTTAATCTTGTTTTATATTTATATTTCATGCTTTTTAAAGAACCTGGCAGTTTTACAGTTTATACCGTTGTTGTCATTGTTATTAAATAAGTTATAAATGCATAAATGAGTCTTTATATAGGTCATCATTCTATTAGTAGAAGAATAAGTGTAAATAAAATGCTGAACATTTGAATTACATCATTGAAAAAATAAAGATGATAAAGCCACACAACAATAGAACAAGAATCTATTCATAGGCTCTGTTAAGCGCTGAAATCGTTTTTCAGAGCAGCTGTTTAAACAGCAGAGCACAGTTTAAAATGCAGGCTAAAATAAATGAGCCTTTTCTAACATGCTCTTTGTCTCACCTAGTTTCCTGTCACTGTGTGTGGGCGGGGCTACCTGAGCTGATCTGCAGTTCAGCATATCAAAAAACAAACAAAAATCATTCAATACATCAGACACTGCTCTCCTGTTCCTCTCTTCATCATTTGACTTCACTATTCTTGAATACACAGCACCTCCTGGCATGCCCTTCAGCAGTTTAATTTTTTAACTGTCAAGTTACTAATGTTAGAAATATTTATATCCCACAGATTGTTGGGTGCTATGTTGTTGGGTGCTGCCAGTCTTTTAGGGTCTGTCTCTACCAGCTTTGCACATCTACAGACTGAAATCTTTGCCCATTCTTCTTTGCAGAACAGCTCCAGCTCAGTCAGATTAGATGGACAGCGTTTGTGAACAGCAGTTTTCAGATCTTTCCACAGACTCTTGATTGGATTTAGATCTGGACTTTGACTGGGCCATTCTAACACATGGATATGTTTTGTTTTAAACCATCCCATTGTTGCCCTGTCTTTATGTTTAGGGTCGTTGTCCTGCTGGAAGGTGAACCTCCGCCCCAGTCTCAAGTCTTTTGCAGACTCGAGGAGGTTTACTTCCAAGATTGTCCTGTATTTGGCTCCATCCATCTTCCCATCAACTCTGACCAGCTTCTCTGTCCCTGCTGAAGAGAAGCCCCCCCAGAGCATGATGCTGCCACCCCCATATCTGACAGTGGGGTGTGTTCAGAGTGTTGTGCAGTGTTAGTTTTCTGCCACACATAGCGTTTTGCATTTTGGCCAAAAAGTTCCATGTTGGTCTCATCTGACCAGAGCAGCTTCCACATGTTTGCTGTGTCCCCCACATGGCTTGTGGCAAACTGCAAACGGGACTTCTTATGGTTTTCTGTTAACAACAGCTTTCTTCTTGCCACTCTTCCATAAAGGCCAACTTTGTGCAGTGCACGACTAATAGTTGTCCTATGGACAGATTCCCCCACCTGAGCTGTAGATCTCTGCAATCAAATTAAGATTCATTTTGGAACATTCATGTGTGGCAGAAGGGCAAAAGAGAATGGGAAAAAGATATAAAATGAGAGGTCCATTAAGGGTGTAGACGAGTGGGGCAAGAGAGAAGTAAGAGGGAGAGGGGAAAACAAAAAAGAAAAAGAATATGAAATGATGGAAAAGCAGCAAGAGGCCGGGGATGAGGATGGGGTGGAGGAACAGAGGTAGGCTATGGTTAGACAAGTGGGAGTGAAAGATGTAAAGATGAAAGAGATACTCAGAGGTAGGGAGAGATGCAGGGGAGGAGGGGGACGAACATAAAACATAAGAGATCATGAATGACACTGACGCTGTCAACCTCTGTAGGAAACAAATACAGAGCAACACTGACATCTAGTGGAAGGAAAAATAACTGCTTACCAGTTTCTGTCCTGCCCCCTCATCCTGTTTCCATTTGCCTGTCTGAGGCAGTCCAGCTGTTGTAGTTTTTGTAGTTTTTCATAAAATAAACTGCTTTTAAATCCTCATATCAAACCTGAGGACAGTGCAGAACTCACTGCTGACTGTAGGGAAAGGATCGGACTGACACATATGCTTGTATATCAGCTGTGTAGTCACTATGGTTTCATTATTGTTGTGTATCCTCCTCTACTCCAGAGTATTTTTGTATATTCTCCCTAACATTGGTACGGCTATGATGCTCTGTCTGCACACAGATTGTTTTATGCAGCTTGACCAAATTTCTCAAACTAATTTTCACATAAGAAATTTGTTCTTAAAGGAACTCATCTTTGAAACACTTTGACATTTTTAATTGGGAAGATAGAGGACTGACTTTTTGTTGCTGTTTTGAAATCCCACAATGTCCCTTTGTCTCTCCCATGTCTTCATCTTGCACACCATATTCACAAAAGTGTCGGTCCACATTCCTTAAACTTTGAATTCAGCATTTTCTTGTCTCATTGTATCAGGGGTATAAAATCCAGCACCTAGCCATGCAGTCTGCTTTCATAAACAGTGTAAAAGGATGAATTTCACTGACTCGAGAGTGCTGATCTCCATCGACAGTAAGTGATATTAGTTCAAAGTGGAAGTTAGCCACAAAGTGACAGATCATGCAAGGCTACAAAGTGGGGTCGCTAAGTGCTGATGTGTAAACTGTGCTAAATGCTGGTAACTTATGCACCATGTGCAGAGTTTTAAACCTTCTCCAGCATTAACATCAGCACGCAAACTGTGCACAGGGAGCTGGTGTTCATTCTATGCCTCACACTGTAGGCATAATGTGTTAATGTGCTAGGTAGGTAGGTGTAGGTACTCAGTACCATATAGTGTAGACAAAGCTCACACATTTAAAACATGGTCTTATTTCCCATCTGTTTTACATTTCAAGAACAAAGTTTATTTAAATTGTATTTGAGTAGCTGAAGTTGCTGAGTTCTCAGTCTCTCAGCTGCTTTCATAAGCTTCTTGTTGCTAAAACAACGTCCAGTTGATTACAAAGAAGTCGGCCTTCAGTGAGTCATTGTTACACTGCGATAATACTGTTGTCACAGCAAAGAGAGGAAATTAATTCATGTTGAAATGACACTAATATGACATATTTAAGGTTGCCTGGCCTTCATGAGAAATCCCTTCACATCACAAAGGGATATTTGTCAGGCCAATATCTCCTGAGGATGTCCAGTGATTTTCAGATTTTAGATAGTGAGTTAAAGTTCCTCAAGAATCTTTTAGGTTTTAAAACATTTAATAATCTAGTAAGTCAAATGCCAGATGAGTTAGCATTTACCATATGAACATTTTATATAAAATCAGCGGCTCCCAGACATTTCTGCATCTTTGAAAGTTCGAAAAACAACAAGTGTGACAGATTGTGAGAAAAATAAAACCTGATAATCAACTCACTGCTATTCTGAATTTACAGACTTTTCCTTATTGTCCAGACCTCCATGTCTGTATTTGGATCTGAGAGTTCCAAATTAAGAAGTCTTGACCCAAAAACTGGCACCGACATCACACAATGCAACTTGAATGGAAGCTGACTTTTAAAAATTTGAGGGGAGAAAAAAAGGATGTTAATGATATTTGTGCATTTTCATGTTCAGTGGTTGATCTCCTGTCTCAGTCAAACCACCAAGATTAGCTCATTTAAACCATGAAACAATCATCTTCTAACTTTAATCACGCAGATCAGGATCAGGCTTTCTTTTAATATCATCTTAAGAATTTCAGTATCTCTTTATATTTTCAGCAAAAAAGACCAACTTCAGATATCTTTATTGACATAAACAAACACCAAGCAAAACACAACAGGAACTGGTTAATAAGTCTGAGGCATTTATAGAAACTTAAATCATACAGTCAGGTTGCTTATATCAGATAATTAAAGACTGTGCGGCTGCTAATTAACATTCAACTATTGCTATTCACGAGAGCGGTCCTCTCTGCATTTCCAAATCGTGTCACCTACACTTGAATAGACCCCACCCTGTTTGTTCCTTTGGCTGAGTGCTCTGATTTCTGCATGTTTGGTCCTAGTTTATTATAATGTGCTATAGTTTTCTTTTTATTTAGTTTTACTTCCATTTCTCATTTTTAAAATAAATGAACATAATTGTAAAAGGAAAAAACGTCAACCTCTATCTCATTCAAAAGTACCAAGCTCAAAAATATATCATAGTCAAGTCAAAAATGTGTTTTTCTTCCAAAGTCATAAATGTCAAAAATATGCCAATATGTGTGCCTGTAACACTCAGTTAATGAGTCCTTCAACCAGACAGCTGGGTCTTTTTCAAATGACACATCTGTCTCATCAAGTAATAAATATTTGTGCTTATGTTTCCACCTCAGCAGCAGTTATTGGCCTCCTGCGTCTGTTTTTCCCCTCCCAGCCACAGGGGGGCGCTGTTGATCTTGGCGGTCCTGGCCTCTGCTGACTCGCCCTCCATGCCCCCTCCTTCACTGGCCAGACGTTTGTGGATCTCAGAGGCCATGGTAAGGAACGCCCTCTCCACATTATCAGAGCTCTTCGCACTAGTCTCCAAGCACGGGATCTTCAGGGACGAAGCCAGGTCCTGTGGATGGGGTCAAGTCTTATTAAAAGCAGCAAGTGTGTAAACACCACAGTTTAAAAGCATTTAATGCAACAACTGTAATTCTAAAATTCGATTCCAGAGTAAAGTATTACATGTAATTTGTACTCCTGGATTAAGAGTGAACTGAGTAGTCATTCTGAAAAAGAACCCTAATCAGACTTTTGAATTATTGATGAGTCAACATTTAAATATTGTAGTTAGTTCACAAGTTTACATCTGGTACTTTTCAAAGGAATTTAGACATGAAAGCTACAAAGTCGATGAACGCCTGGCCAGACTTGGCACTGAGAACACTGAGCCTGTTTTCATTCAAATACTGCCGGTTTGTCAAAGCTCCTGGTGCATGTACAAGATGCCCACTGGTCCAAAGAAGCCCCTGTCAATGACCTGACTACTAATTCAATCCAAATCACAACAGCATTAAAGTCTCCTCAAGGTGCTTTTTATTGTAAGGTAAGGACCGTAGGGATGAAGGACAAACTTCCTTTTAACAAGAAGCAACCTCTGGCACACCTGAGGGTGTGGGGATGAAGACGGGACAAAAGACAAAGCCAGAGATTAATAATAACTAATGATTAAATGCAGAGTGATGTGTAAACACAGTGAAGAAGAAACACCGAGTGCATCATGGGAAACCTCCGGCAGCATGACCTATTAAGTGTAACTAAGGGAGGATTCAGGGTCACCTGATCCAGCCCTAACTACTTGATGAAAAAGGAAAGTTTTAAACTTATTCCTGAAAGTAGAGAAGATTTCTGTTTCCCAAATCCAAACTGGGAGCTGGTTACCCAGAAGATGGGCCTGAACGCTGAAGGCTCTGCCTCCAATGCTACTTTTAAATATATGAGCTTGCAATCTCCTATCCTTTCAAATGGTTTGCTTCTTAGTCCAAGTCTAGATTTGGAACAGGTTACTAACACGCTGAAGTCTCCCTGAGAGACTCATAGTTAGTTGCTCCCCTCAAATTGACTCTTTGGAGTCCTTAGAGTCAGTAAGAGAGGGCCAGTCTGTATCAGTTTGTAATTGAACGGGGTTAAGGTGTCTGAACCTCATAGATCTGATAAATGGACTGGTTCATATAAAGAGCTTTCCTACTCTAACTGTGCACACTTTATACAACTTGCCTCATTCATACAAGCATTTTTTCCTATGCTTTTCCAAAGTTAACACTTTCTATCTAACAGTCACACACATTTATACTCCATTGGATGCATCGGAGAGACTCCATCAGAGGTAATACCTTGCCCGTAGATATTTGGCATGCAAAATGGAGCATGACAAATATCTTTGGGACCAATCTTCTGATTAGCAGATGACCTGCTCTACCACTACTGCGACACCAAGATTAAGAAAGGAGTCTCAAGAATTCCTCCCCAGATTGTATGACAGTTACTGCAGCACCGCAATCTAACTCCAAATGACTTAGGTGCTAGGCAGTCCCACTTTTAGATAGAAGTATACCCAGAAAATACCCAGTTTGAAACCAGCTGAGTTGTCCCAGATGAATTGTGCTCATTGGTGCAGACTCAGTCAGAGGGACTTCAGCGTGTTAGTAACCTGTTTGCATTTATAAATGAGGTGGTAATTTTTTGCCAACCTTCAACAATCTGCCTGAGAGTGATTGCAGGTTGAGTGATTAGTGGTTGAGTGCCAAACATCTGATCGCAGCAACTGTTTGCAATCATTCGCTGAATGTGAAAAATCTCCACACAGTCACAGGACAACCACCCATTCTTACTAGTCACAGTGAGGTTGTCATCCGGTTTTAGTGTTACTGAAACATTAGGCATGATTGTCGATCTTCCTAACTTGACTACTTGCTTCCTGCCTCCAGTGCTGCCACAGTACGTGTGTCTAAGCACAAAGCCAGACACTTTGTCCACGATGCTAAAACCTTCTGATAGAGATATGTGATGATGTCAAAATACCAGTGTGCTCATGTCTAGAATTATTTTGGAAAGAAAAAAAAAATTATTTCCCATTTTAAGCTTCCACTTAGTTTTATGATGCTTAATAAAACCACAGGTGTGAAGTTATTTCTAAGTATTTGAAGTTAAGCCTCTTCGCTGCACGTAGCCTGTTACCTGAGCAGTGGCAGCATCCACCACTTTCTTACTAACGAGGTCAGACTTGTTTCCCACCAGCAGCCTGGAGACGTTTTCACAGGCGTAACGATCTATTTCATCCAGCCACTGCTTCACATTGTTAAAGGATTCCTGAGGAGAGAGAGAGAAAGCGAAGCAGCAGGAGGTCTGGAGTTCATGTTCAAATGCTTTTCTTTTTAGATGATGATGAAGACATACACACTGACCTGCTCAGTGACATCATACACAATGATGATGCCGTGAGCTCCTCTGTAGTAGCTGGAGGTGATGGTTCGAAACCTCTCTTGACCTGCTGTGTCCCACTGAAGGAGTATATGCACACACGTAAAATAGCACTGAGGCTAACATTACACAGTTTTTTTTAAGACTTTCATGCTTTGAAAAACAACTTTATGATGTTCCCTCACAAAACCGCTTCGCCGTTTCCTTACAATCTGTAGCTTGACAGTTTTCCCATCCATGTCAATGGTCCTGATCTTGAAGTCGACCCCTATGGTAGAGATGTAGCTTTCGGTGTAGGTGTCATCCTGCAGCAAGCAGTTAAGTGTTAAAAAGGGAAAGTGAGCGTGTCTTTGTGTGCATACGTGTGCACAGTCTTACCGCAAAGCGCAGCAGCAGGCATGACTTTCCAACTCCAGAGTCACCGATGAGAAGAAGCTTGAACAAGTAGTCACTGGGAAGCAAGGAAGACATGCATGAATGAACCACTACAGAGGTTCCATCTCAGATGTAAATGATGTCATGCCATAAAAAGCTGCATAATTTAAATGTTGAAAGCCAGCTAGCAAATAACACACATCAAATACAGCTCTGAATGCTGACATGAATTTAAGAAATGCAGAGGGTGGCACACTTGCAACCAGATTTTATTACATCTATAACAAAAGTCAAGGGTTGATCTGATATTTTGAATGTTTTATGCTCTAAATTTGGAAGATTTTTGTTTTTTGCTTTCATATGAACTAAATATCGAGTGCACAGTGTGAAGGTTGCAAAATCAGTCGTGCTGTTTGCTTGTAAGACTTGCAGTTTTTCACTCAGTGCAAGCACCATGAAGTGCTTGAACCACAAGTCAAATGAAAGTGTGAACCTTGGACAGATGTTAGCTCATCAGGAATGGTTTATCACAGTCACTAGTTCTAGATACTGAAACAATGTTTCACCAGTAATGTCATTTTGTGTAATCACAGGTAACAACGTGGTCGTCACCAAGAAACTCCTTTTTTTAAATGTCTAACTTTTACCCATTAAAGATACAAATTAATGAATAAGAAGCAAGCTTTTTGATAGACCGTGAATAAAACCATCCACACTACACAGTTTTCCATTCAGTTTTATTTTCATGTAAGAATTTGGAGCTACAGCTTAAACCGTGCCCTCCTGGAACCAGGTTGTTGATATTATTACAACTGTTTCTCAAAGCTGGCAGTAAAGCAGCTGCCTGGTAATACTAGATGGATGCAAATTATTGTGTTGTATTTCTGAATGAGTAGCATTAAACCAAAGTGGTTAGCTGCTGCATTACATAGTTTATGGACACATAAGTCACAGACGCAAAGTCGAACCTGGGATCAAATGTCTTTCTGTGTATGGTTTCTTCTGTAGCACTCTTGTCTGCGAGAAGTTACAATTTGTCTTTGTTCTGTTGAGCACCACTAAACAATACCCATCTGCCACAGAGGCCTAGTGAGCCATTGCAGATTACCTACAACTGAATGCCTCCAATTATCTACTCTTTTTGCTTTTTTTCTACAAATTGATAGAAACATGCAGCAAATCTATGGACGGACATAAAACATTAATTCATCACAACTTACAATTTACTGATAAGCTCAAATTAGACACCTCAGCAATAAAACTGGCTTGTATGTCTTTTTAGACTGACATACGTCTGATACGACTGATCTCTAGTTACAAAACAAAGGTTAAAAACAAGGGTCGGGCATGTTACACATGCTTAAGTTTTCTCCTAACTTTCCATGTCAGCAGCCAGTGTTAAAGACCAGGTGTCATTTTATTACAAGCTGATCATTTCATCTCGGTAATGCACTGCGCAGAGAAAGAAACAACACTTACTATTCAGGATTCATGATCAACGAGGTCGGCCCAGTTGACGCAACAAAAACAGAAACACCTGAAACTGAATCCTGAGTCTGAAAACAGACAGATAATCTCTGATGCTGCGTCTGTTTCTGTCCCGCTGGAGGGCAAATGGCAGAATAAGCCAGAACTGCCTGCCTCAAAAGCTGACTGATGAGCTGACTGGTTCAGATGCATTATTTATTAATAAAGCCCAGTTCAGGTTACACTGAGGACAGCACCTAAAACCAAGGTACACACACACACACACACACACACACACACACACACACACACACACACACTTGTTTTCATATCTTAGTGAGGACATCTCATTGACATAATGCTTTCCCTAGCCGCTTTCTCTAACCATCAAAAATGAATGCCTAATCCTAACCCTGAGCCTAAACCTAACCTTAACCTAACTGTAACCCTGACACTAAAACCACATTTTGAGTGTGAAAAATGCCTTCAAACTTGTGGGGACAGGCATTTTGTCCCAACAAGTGACTGTTGGTCCCCACAAGTATAGCAGCATTCCAATTTTCTGTCCTCACAAAGATGTCTAAACATGTATACACACACACAGACATAAATACATCTACACAGTCCTGTAGAAAATTTATTTTTACCCACTTTTAAGTCTCAACGTTCAGCTGGTTTCTTTGCTGTTTCCACTGTGCTGTGTTGCTGTGGTGAGCGGCATGAAACTGTGCCTCTGCTCTGCACTCATTTTGAATCAAAGTGACAGTGACTCCTGTACCAACTGCAGCTCTGAGCTTCTCAAACAAACAAGAAGTTCTACTGAAACCAAACAAAAGCAGCCAAAAGCAACATGGCAGCTGTCCGCAGAGCGACAGAGATGCTTTACAGGGTTCATTTCTGTTAAGGAGCCTTTGCTAATGTAGTCCATCCATCTTCTTCCACTTATCCAATTCAGAGTTGTGGGGGTGCCTGTGCCTATCCCAGCTGTCAGAGGGCAAGAGGGAGGGTACACCCTGAACAGAATTACCAATTAACCTCATCCCATGCATGTCTTGGACTGTGGGAGGAAGCCAGAGTACCCGGAGAGAAACCACACAGACTTGGTGAGAACATGCAGACTCCATACAGAAAGGCCCCAGACCTTTTTCCTGTGAGGCAACAGTGCTAACCACAACATCTTTATACTGTCCATGACAACAGTTCAAACGAATTTGTTATCAGAGAACAGCCACGATGCTTCTTAGCTTAAATATTAAATTTATATGGGGTGACCATGTTCTCTAATTCTCCTCCAAACTCCTGACTGTCAGGAGTCATTTCAAGAGAGAGTCTAAACATGTCCTTTGTGACATGTATGTGATGGCAGAGGGTGGACTTTTGCCAAAAAGGAAAAAAGAGGCCTAAAATGTGTGAGGTGCAACCAGTTTTCTTTCCTCGTGTGGCACACAGGGGAATGGAGTCTGCTTCAGACACATCCTCAGTCCTGGAAACACATGATGTTATTACATGTGCCCGGCTGAACCTGGCTCCATCAGTCGTCTGTGCAGGGCAGCTCTCTCATATTTCTTCCAGTTGGGGGAATTTTTCCTGTCGTCCCTTTTCCTGTTCCAGCCCACTTTTCAACCAATCAACATCTAGCCTATGCACAGCATCATCCATGCTGCGCTGAGTTTTTTGGAGGACTACACACCACCGTGGGTTCATTACTCTCTGCACAGACAAATACTGACAGACACAAACTCAGTACCATAAAGGTGAATGCCTAATGTGTCACCATTTGTGTGCCATGCTCATGAATATGAATGAGAGATGTAAGCACTTTGTAGAACCAGTAGAGTTAACAAAGAGTCGAAAGTTTAGAGGATTAAACTGTTTTCTATAATGTTTTATAAATTGAACTTTCACATAATGCTCGATAGATCCATAAATGTTATGTCTTTAACCCAAGTAAACCTCTTAGTCTTTCAGCTCCTGCTTTCCTTTTTCTCATGTTCTCATTTCATCGCCCCTCTCCTGTTGGTTTCTTCTCTACTTTTATTTCTGCTCATCGTCAGTTTTTATCCTTTTCTTTCCCTAACTATCTCTAATCTCACTTTCCTTTCATCATGCCTATTCTTTTCTTACAGTCCTCTTTATAATAACAATAATATAACTTATTTTTGTCTACCACCAAGAAACCCAAAGTCGATTTACACAGGAGTAGCACTTCACTGTTTTTCATTTCCTTCCTGATCCTTGGATTTCTTGTTTCTCTTTCCTTTTCATTCCTCATATGTCCCCTCCTCTTTTCATTTCCTTCCGCTGTGCCTTATGTCTTCTCTTCACTCTGTCTTCTCTAATCTTTGTTTTTTGTTACAACCTTCAACAGAATGGATACATTTGGTTTCACCTTGTGCTTTTGTTCTTTGGTGAATGTCTTAATAGCAAACAGGGGCCTGCTGTTGCTTGCTATAGCAGGAGTATCTAAAGAGGTTAGAGTACTTTCGAAGATGTGTCTGTGTCTGCCTGTCTGTATGTGGACAGATATATCAACATGATAGCATCACAACGCTGCAAGACAGCAGTCATGAAACTTTACAGATTTGTAGCTGACATGAGTGGTGATAGAAGGTGATGAGAGAGGAGTGCGATGAGTCAGAGCATTAGCATCAGGGCTGGTGTGTGTTCCACCATAAGATGGTCTCTTATTCCTTTTGCTGTCCTCTCATCGTGTTGCCTCATCTCTTTTTTCCTTTGCTCCTCGTTTATCTCCACTTAACATATATTAAGGTTGTTATCTTTTGCTTTCTTCATTTAATTTCATATCTTTGATTCTTTTAGTTTTCCTTCTATGTCGACTCTTAATCTTCATTCTTCTCTGTTTTTTTTCTGGTCACCTTACCTCCTCTTTCCTTGTGTCCTTGCTTCATCTCCTCGTCTCTCCTTTCCTCTCCTCTCTTGTCTTGTCCTGTTTTTTTGGTGAAAGTGATATAGTGTGTGACCCCCTGGTCACGGGAGCGAGCAGAGAGCCAGGGATATGCAATGGGTAAGCAGCTGTGATGGGGTCAAGGGTCAGCAGCCCTGACGACGGCCTGTTGCCGGGGCAGAGGCGGTGGCGCGGTGGTTGCTACGGCAGCACCAGGCTTTGTGGTGCTCCCGATGGAGCACCGAGGTGGGAAAACTGGGGGAAGGGTCCAAGAGAAAAAGAAGAAATAAAGAGAGAAAGAAAATAACAAAGAAGGAGGGTTAGAAAGCAAGGGGAAGGGTGGGAACGTGAGACAAGTAAGAAGAAGAAAGGGAAATCTTTGAAAACAAAGTGATGGAGAGGAGAGGCGAAACTTTGGGTGGGGGTGCAAAACAAATTGTATTTACTCATGTTTTTAGTCTATGAAAGCTAGTCTGGGATCTCTATCCTGCATTCAAAACCAGCGCTAATGTAAAACGTTCATTTTACACAACAAAACTAAAATTCACCCTGAAATATTATGTCTGGCAGAGCTTAAGTTACAACTCCTACAGAAGATGTGACAACAAGAATGTCGGCCAAGTCACACAAAACTCTGTTAAAATTCTGATCGCTGGAGTCAAAGCCAAAACGTCACCAAACCAAGAAATGAAGAGACCGCCACAAAGGTTTACTTATTAAAATCCCAGACTGTGCTTTGACCTGTGGCACATGTTAAAAGCCAACATGGCTGGATTCTTATTCTCAGGGTGTTAAATGCTGCTGTTTGGTAAAACAAGAAGGTTCATGATAATTTAATGGCCTTGCAATTCTTCCATCAGTCAGGAAACTACTAAAGCGAGTCAAACTTACCTCAAGCTTGAGTCTAAATCTTTATGCTGAGTTTGCATTATAGTTTATGCAAGCAGTGACCGCAGTATCGAACACAACCAGGGCTTAATATCGACTCACGGCAGTGACGCCAAGGACACCTTTTTCAAAGTTTCTGTGACAGCAGCAGCTTCTAACAGGAGTGCACTATTTAAACTCTGTGATGAGAACATGTTGGCAGTTTACCTGCCACTGTTGCTTTGTGCCATTTCTGAAATCTGCGTAAGAATTACAAATGACTTTTTATAAGAGGGAAAACCCACCAGGAGTGTTTTTTACGCTTTGCTTTGTATGTTCATTTTCTCAGCTGTTGAGTTACAAACATGAACAGAAAGAGTACCGATAGCTGTCTGGAACAACTGACGTGGTCAACATGCAGATTGACGTGCAAAAAACTCCCAAAATGAGTGCGTGTGGGTGTATGTGTCTTGAGCCAGAAGAGCCACACATGAAGAGTGTGTGAGGCTGTGTGTATGATGTGTGCAGGTCAGTGGATGGAGTTAAACCGATCATTGTTCCCATCAGCATGCGTCCCAGGAGACCCGAGGGAGCGGGGATAAATAGCTGCTTTTTACTATTCACCCTTATTTTACCACAATCCCTTACTCCTCCATGCGTGTGTGTGTGTGTGTGTGTGTGTGTGTGTGTGTGTGTGTGTTTTGTGTTTTAGCCCTGAGGCCAATTAAGCAATATAATTAACCTCACTCGAAACTGAGGAGTGAACCAAAGCCTCATTATGGCAACAGAGCGTGACGGGGGCTGTCTGCAGTGTTGTCCATATACAGTACATTTGCACTGATCTGATAAACTGCTAAAAGAAACAACTCGGAGCTGATCAAATTTTAAATGTTCAGTTATTACATAAAGTCTTTAAAACACTCCTTTTGTGCTACATAATATTCACTACTTTAAATTTAATTTTGCTTCTTCACTTTGCAACTGAAACTGTAAATAAAACTGATTTCAAGGCTCTGCATCCGCAAAAGACAAAAAGCAAAAAACATTTTAACAGCTGCAAACTAAAGAAGTCAAGACACAGGAGGTGAAGATGTTACAGCAGGGGTGTGAAACTGAAATGAGCCGTGGGCCACTGCTGGCACTGTCATCTCATGTGAGGGTTACTTCAGTGTTCAAATAGTACAAAAAACACAAACAAACAAGAAAACGCCCACAAACATTTCCAAAAATGTAGTGTTTTGTTTGTTTGTTTGTTTTATTTCAAATATTGTATAACAAAATAAAACTACAAACGTGAAAGTTTTTTTTCTCCCACTCTTAACTAACTGAAGCCTTTCACTGAACTACCAAATAAACACACTGGTCCTGTCTTTCTGGCCACACACGTGGCAGCGCCTCTGCTGTGACTGTGTTCGTATTTAACAAAATAAAAATGCAGACATAAGTATAAAGAGCCCCGTATTAGAGAGATCAAAGCAGATTAAGACTAATTATAATCAGGAACAAGGAAAGAAACTGAAAGGATCCGATGTCTTCATGAACGAACATCTGATAAAAAGAAATGCGGACATTGCCAGGAAAGCACGTTACTTGAAGAAACAGGGAAAAATTCAAAATACATGGACCACCAACTGTAAAGTATTCATTAAACTCAATGGAACACCGGAACAAGCCAAAGTGTTGGTCATCAGAAATATGGAGGAGCTGGACAAATACTGAGGTCAACTTACTCTGGAGGTATGAATACACATGTGACGTGACACACAACACAACACATGGCACAGTCCAAAAGAACTTCATCTGCATCCGGCAACAATATCAACATAACTCATTGGAATTCTCTTTATGATAATCTGGAACTGAGAACATTTCGATACACAGACCATAATGTTCTAGACTTAGAAAAGGATATAGACCCGGAAAATAATTTCTTCTACAACATCAGCTGTAACTGCTGCTACTTCACTGATGAACAGTTTAAGCACACCATCAACACGGAAAATAAATTATCAATAATCCATTTTAATAGCAGAAGTCTGTATGCCAACTTCAACAATATAAAGGAATATCTAAATGAGTTGACAAATCCATTTGGAATTATTGCCATTTCTGAAACATGGATCAATGCGGAGAAAGGAACGGACTTTGGACTGGAGGGATATGAAGTGAATTTTGTAAATAGAAGGAACAAGAGTGGAGGGGGAGTAGCTGTGTATGTGGATAAAAACCTAAACTACAAGGTGGTAGAAAGTATGACAACTGTAATTGATAATTTACTAGAATGTATAACAATTGAAATTTATAAGGAAAAAGAAAAAAATGTAATAATTAGCTGTATATATAGAACACCTGGCTCTAGTATTTAAGTATTTAATGACTTCATAGAGGAAATATTCTCTAAAACAAATCAAAAAGTTATGTTTATCTGTGGTGATTTTAATATTGACCTGTTGAATCCAAAAAAGCATAAAATGAGCGACGAATTCCTAAACACTATGTACAGTTTGAGTTTACATCCTAAAATAACCAGGCCTAGCAGAATTACACCACATTGTGCCACCTTACTTGACAATATTTTCACTAACAATATGGAAAACAACATTGTGAGCGGAATATTAATTAATGACATCAGTGATCACCTACCAGTTTTTGCAGTTTATGACACTAATTATAAGAAAAATCAGCATGAAGAACAACTGAGATACAGACGTGTAAGGACAGAAGAAACTATGACTGCATTTAAGAACGCTCTATTAAATCAGGACTGGGACAAGGTGTACAAAGAAGCTGATATTGATATTGCATATGGCATATTTTTAAGAATATTCATGGAGTTGTACGATAAAAACTGTCCAACAATAAAATACAACAGAAAGCACAAATATTCAGATAGACCATGGCTCACTAAGGGTTTACAAAATGCATGTAAAAAGAAAAATACACTCTATAGGGAATACCTAAAACAAAGAACAAAAGATGCTGAAAATAAATACAAAAAATACGTGTATGTAGAAAGGAGTATTATAGTAAAATATTGAACAACAATAAACATAATATGAAAGGAATATGGGATGTTTTAAACGGTATCATTAAAAATAATTCTGGACAACAAAGTTATCCACAATACTTTATCGATAATGGCAATATTATGGAAAACACTGCTGATAAGGTCAACAGCTTTAATCATTATTTTGTAAATATTGGACCAAAACTGGCAGAACAAATTCCTGAGTCACTGCCATCAGTAGACTGTAGTGAAAACCTGATTGATAGGAACACTAACTCAATGTTCCTCACATCAGTGGAGGAAAAAGAAATAATTGACATTGTACACATGTGTAAATATAAAACATCTACTGATTGTAATGATATTGACATGAAAATCGTCAAGAAGGTCATTGAAGGAATTGTAGGACCTCTAACATATATTTGCAACTTATCATTTCAGACGGGAAAAGTGCCAAACAAAATGAAAATAGCTAAAGTTGTGCCGCTGTATAAAACCGGGGATAGACGCCACTTCACAAATTACAGGCCTGTTTCTTTACTACCACAATTCTCCAAAATCCTAGAAAACCTGTTTAATAAACGATTAGACAAATTCTTAGATAAATATAAATTACTCTCTGACAGTCAATATGGATTCAGATCAAAAAGATCAACATCTCTGGCATTAATCGAATCAATTGAGGAGATTACGAATGCTATAGATCAGAAACAGTATGCAGCTGGAGTATTTCTGGATCTCAAGAAAGCATTCGACACAATCAATCATCACATATTAATTAATAAACTGGAACGGTATGGGATTAGGGGGGTTGTACTGCAATGGGTGAAAAATTATTTAAGTGACCGGAAACAATTTGTGAAGCTGGGTGTCCATTCCTCATCATGCTTGGACATTGCTTGTGGTGTTCCACAAGGCTCTGTACTGGGTCCAAAATTATTTATTATTTATATAAATGATATTTGTAAGGCATCTGATATATTAAAATTAGTATTATTTGCAGATGACACAAATATTTTTTGTTCTGGGGGGAATCTAAAGGAGCTGCTGGATACAATTACTTCAGAAATGTGCAAAATTAAAAAATGGTTTAACAGGAACAAACTATCGCTAAATCTAAGTAAAACTAAAATTATCTTATTTGGGAATTCCCTTAGAAATGCACAAGTGCAGATTCATGTAGATGGTGTGGAAATTGAAAGAGTACTTGAACATAAGTTTCTTGGTGTGATTATAGATGATAAATTAAACTGGAAGTCTCATATAAATCATATACATAACAAAATTTCAAGAAGTGTCTCAATCTTGAGTAAAGTAAAACACATTCTGGACCACAAATCACTCCACATTCTCTATTGTTCCCTGATTGCACCGTATTTGAATTACTGTGCAGAGGTTTGGGGCAATACTTACAAATGTTCGCTATCATCAATCTTTATATTACAAAAAAGGGCCATAAGGATAATCCATAAAACTGGTTACAGAGATCATACAAATCCACTATTCTTAAAATCAAAAATTCTGAAATTCACAGATCTGGTTCATTTTCTCACAGCACAAATTATATATAAAGCAATAAATAACCTGCTTCCTGACAATATTCTAAAAATGTTTTCTAAAAGGGAACGGGGATACAATTTGAGGGGGGAATTAAATTTAAAAACATCCTCGTATCCGTACAACATTAAAAAGTTTTTGCATCTCTGTGTGTGGAGTGAAGCTGTATGGATACGTATGTATGGATAGATAGAAACATATATGTGTATATATTTTAAAAAAAAATTTACACATAACATATAATGTAATTGCAAGGAGGTATTTCTGTAGTCTATTGATACTAGATAGTGGAAAAGGGGTGGGATTAAATAAGCTTATGCTTCTTCCTGCTCCTTTTTGAACATGGACGTTATTTGGAGTTGTGGTTGCTCGTTTTCCTTTTGTTTGCTTTGTTCATTTGTCTCTTTTAATTCTATTTTTTTTTATACTTTTCAACATGTTCAAAAGAAAGATTCAATCAATCAATCAATCAATCAGTTCATTATGTAATCAATAATCAGTGTTGGTCAAGTTACTTGAAAAAAGTAATCAGTAACTAATTGCTGATTACTCCCCCAAAAAAGTAATCCCGTTACTTTACTGATTACTTATTTTCAAAAGTAATTAATTACTTAGTTACTTAGTTACTTTTAAAAAACACGATTTACAACCTGAAGAGGTGATAAAGTGATAGATCTTTCAGCCCAATTCTACTTTTTCTACATAATCCATCATACAAAATGTAATCAAATGGAAAAGTCTCTTTTTTTTAACTTGTTTTATCAGTTTTAATCTTTTAACTTTATGCATCAAGCAAAACATTTAATTATATGCAACATTCTCTGACTTGAATAAATTAGTTTAACATTTAAACCTATTTTCTACACATTCCAGCACATAAAATAAAATATTTTTTGTGTTTTCACTCACTCTTTCAAATAGATGCAAGTAAAACACAGCAGAAAATAAATAAAGTCAAAGACTCAGCGGTCCTTTTGCTCTATTTTCACCTGTAAAGCAGGAGCAGGGTAGGCGGAGGGTTACCCTGGTGCAGGTGTGCTGCGGTCAGTTGAAGAATCCGCGCGAGTGTCTCTGTGAGTTTACGTCGTAGCTACTCGGTGCTTGCTCGGAAGTTTAGGGGTTTTTTTCGCTGTAAAAAGAAGTTTTCTTCCCACACACGATGGACGCTAATGTTTTTGTCACTTTTTATGGAATCAAACTCAAAGTAAGGTCAGTACTTCCACACTTTAAACGCTGCACGCTCATACTCTCTCCGCACTCGATATATTATCCATTGTTGATCTGCACACAGCTGCTGTCACCAACGGCGCACTTGCTTACGTCACTGTCATGAGACATTCTCGCAAAAAAAATCACGGTTTTAGTAACGCAGTAATGCAGCGTTCCTACGGGAAAGTAACGGTAATCTAATTACCGATTTTGCAATAGTAATCCCTTACTTTACTCGTTACTTGAAAAAAGTAATCAGATTACAGTAACGCGTTACAAGTAACGCGTTACTGCCCATCTCTGTCAATAATATAGAAACAGGTATCCCAACATATTAAGCAAAGAACTTGCATTCATGTAATTAAGCATGAACTTTCAGAAACAATGGCCACATTAGAGTTTTCTAAAATTAAAATCAGCTCCAGTTTAACAGTTAAATCCGACAGAAGGAGCGCGTGAGTTTGCAGGGTTTCAGTACATGATTTTAATATTCATGAAATTAAAGGTTGTTTGATTAGACATGTCTTTGTGGGGCTTTTCTTGCATTTCTTTCATTTCAATCTTTCCTCTTTATCTTCCTTGTGTTTCCTCTCTGTCTAGATATCTAGATACAGATGTCTTTCCTGTTCTTCTCGTCTTTTTCCATCTCTAGGTGTATGTAGTCACCTCCCTCCCACTCCACCGCTCCCACTTCTCTCCCTTTCTTTCTCCTCAGTGACAGCTGCTCCTCAGTTTTCCCGCCAACCCACCAGCTGTCCACACAGACTAGAGGTATGTGAGAAACGTGTGTGTGTGCGTGTGTGTTTTCCATAACAGGCAGTTCCTTTCTGTCAGCTCCTATCCCTGCCTTGCTTTCAAACACACACAGGAAGCAATATGACACTCAAAGATCCCTCTGTTAAGCTTCTGCTACTGTGAGAAAGAACAAACACACGCTGATCTACAGCCAACAATATAAAGCTGAAAAGATGAAGTGTGACTTAATTAAAGGGTTAGACTGTACCTACAGCAGCTACACGCACCTGCTCAGCTTGGGGACTAAAAGTGTGAGTGTTTGTTTGTGTTTAGATTGTTGTTTGTTTATTTGTGTCTGAGAATAAAAACATAAAACAGCAACGTGTTTTTACAACCACAGATGCTCATATTAATGTGGTCAAAGATTCAAATACTGAGGACAGCATATGTGTAAATGTACAAAATAGCAGGCGTCAGATTGCTGTAAACACTCAGTTTCATGTGGTGTTCTCTAACCTTTGATGATGTCATGGAGAGGATATCCTTAATATGGTCATCTCAGGCTGCAAACACAGAAGTCCCCCCCCATGTGTTGGGGAGCTGGCTTGTTTCAGACAGAGGATGAACTGACATGCTGCTCAAAAAGCGTGAGCTTACTGATAAAAGCACTGAGCTAAATAAGAGCAGAATAACTTCACCTGTACGAGTCTGAGCAGATGTCTGCTGTTTGGCATCAGAACATGGCCCTGCATGATCTCAGTGAGCAAACGAAAACAACACTTATCTCCTCTTTAGCATCAAGTGACTGCCAAACAGTAATAAAAGTCACACAAACGGGAAATCAAAGGACAAAGGAGGATTCGCGTATTTGCTTTGGGGTTGTATCCAAGGAAGATTTCCGTTTCCCTCTTCTTTGTGGGTTCAGTCACACTGGCCTGCTCTAACCCCGTATCTGATCTCAATCAAAGAATACAAATAAAAAATCTAAGATATGTCCATTATTATTTCTTGCCTTTGTAATTTCTTTTGCGTGTGCAACCAACACTGGCACTACTTCTCAAGGTAGAACTGGCTCTGCAGATAGGTTAATTGACATATAAAAGTCCCAGTCCAGCAGTTTTCATAGATGAAACGTGTGGTGCAGGCCTTGCTTAGAGCTCAGCTGAAGAAGGGAGAGGTAGTCTGAGGAAACAGGGCCACAGAGATGAGTCTAATTAGCACGGATGCTCTGTGTGGGCTAATCAGTCTCTCTCCTTTACAGTGGGGCAAAAAAGCATTTAGTCAGCCACCGATTGTGCAAGTTCCCCCACCTAAAATGATGACAGAGGTCAGTAATTTGCACCAGAGGTACACTTCAACTGTGAGAGACAGAATGTGAAAAAAAAATCCATGAATCCACATGGTAGGATTTGTAAAGAATTTATTCGTAAATCAGGGTGGAAAATAAGTATTTGGTCACCTCAAACAAGGAAAATCTCTGGCTCTCACAGACCATTCATACAGGTAACGAGTGGGGGACAGAAAAGCTTCTTACAGAAGACGTTCTTCTGTAAGAAGCTTTTCTGTCCCCCACTCGTTGCCTGTATGAATGGCACCTGTTTGAACTCATCATCTGTATAAAAGACACCTGTCCACAGCCTCAAACAGTCAGACTCCAAACTCCGCCATGGCCAAGACCAAAGAGCTTTCGAAGGACACCAGGAAAAGTATTGTAGACCTGCACCAGACTGGGAAGAGTGAATCTACAATAGGCAAGCAGCTTGGTGTGAAAAAATCAACTGTGGGAGCAATCATCAGAAAATGGAAGACATACAAGACCACTGATAATCTCCCTCGATCTGGGGCTCCACGCAAGAGCTCATCCCGTGGGGTCAAAATGATCATGAGAACGGTGAGCAAAGATCCCAGAACCACACGGGGGGACCTGGTGAATGACCTGCAGAGAGCTGGGACCAAAGTAACAAAGGTCACCATCAGTAACACACTTCAACGGCAGGGAATCAAATCCCGCAGTGCCAGACGTGTTCCGCTGCTGAAGCCAGTGCATGTCCAGGCCCGTCTGAAGTTTGCCAGAGAGCACATGGATGATACAGCAGAGGATTGGGAGAATGTCATGTGGTCAGATGAAACCAAAGTAGAACTTTTTGGTATAAACTCAACTCGTCGTGTTTGGAGGACGAAGAATACTGAGTTGCATCCCAAGAACACCATACCTACTGTGAAGCATGGGGGTGGAAACATCATGCTATGGGGCTGTTTTTCTGCCAAGGGGACAGGACGACTGATCCGTGTTAAGGACAGAATGAATGGGGCCATGTATCGTGAGATTTTGAGCCAAAACCTCCTTCCATCAGTGAGAACTTTGAAGATGAAACGAGGCTGGGTCTTCCAACATGACAATGATCCAAAACACACCGCCCGGGCAACAAAGGAGTGGCTCCGTAAGAAGCATTTGAAAGTCCTGGAGTGGCCTAGCCAGTCTCCAGACCTCAACCCCATAGAAAATCTGTGGCGGGAGTTGAAAGTCCGTGTTGCTCGGCGACAGCCCCAAAACATCACTGCTCTCGAGAAGATCTGCATGGAGGAATGGGCCAAAATACCAGCTACTGTGTGTGCAAACCTGGTAAAGACCTATAGTAAACGTTTGACCTCTGTTATTGCCAACAAAGGTTATGTTACAAAGTATTGAGTTGTATTTTTGTTATTGACCAAATACTTATTTTCCACCCTGATTTACGAATAAATTCTTTACAAATCCTACCATGTGGATTCATGGATTTTTTTTTCACATTCTGTCTCTCACAGTTGAAGTGTACCTCTGGTGCAAATTACTGACCTCTGTCATCATTTTAAGTGGGGGAACTTGCACAATCGGTGGCTGACTAAATACTTTTTTGCCCCACTGTATCTGCAGAAGTTTGCCTGACATAAGGTCTGATGGAACACATGCCGGAGGAGAGCAGATGTGTGGCCGTATCAGCAAAGGCTGGACTGAAGCGACGTCATGTGCGTTCCTACAGCCGAGCATGTAAAGGAGGGCGTTTCTGCTGACATAATCACTCTTTCTATATTGTGCTCTGTCCAGAGAGGAAACATATATGTAACATGTCCCAAAAGCTATCATTACAGTAAACCTGAAGTTTCATAAGTCATTAAAAACAGCGCTGACATGTAATGCAGATTGTTACATTGTGTCGCATGTTCACATACAGGAACACGCACACAGATACAGTCAACAGTAAACCACATCCAGAGTTCCGGCTGTACACTCCAACTGACGGCAGCTGTGTTCGTTAACCCCTCATCGCTCAAACATTACCACACAGCAAACCACACACACACACACACACACACACACACACACACACACACACACACACACACACACACACACACACAAGCAGAGTAAGCCTTGCAACGCCTGTTGTGTCTCGTAAACTGCATGAAGCAAGGGATGAAGTCAAAGCAGCTCGCTTATCAAGGCTAAAGGGCTACACACACACACACACACACACACACACACACACACACACACACATACACACACACATACACACACACAGCTAAACTCCACTGGTTCATGTCAAAGACAAACACATTTAAACACATTCACATACAGCATAAAGACACAGTGTACAAGGTGGCATGAGTCTGTGTGTGCAAGCGTGTTTGTTTTCATGTCTGTCATCAAGGGTCGTATGTGTAGCAGACCACCCCTGGACACACACACCTCTGTTGACCCCGCTTCTCTTCCTGTAGTAATTATGTCACGGCGTGTTTGGTCTGCAGTCCTGCTGACAGGAGACACGTGCAGATGCAAGCATGCTTGTGCACACTCAAGGTCACTGTTGCTTGAGAGCTGTGTTGTGAGAGTCTGTGCAAGACCAGAGAAAAGAGAGGTGTGTTTGTGTGCGAGCTTTTTTTACCCAGCACGTGATGTCCACAGTCTCGACTTTTCACGAGAGAAAGAAAGGAATGAAAAAAGGCTGAAAACAGATCAGCTTCCAACTCATCGGATTCCATGCACCACACATTTAAAACAGCATCGCTTTGGCAAATTTGTAGGCAGACAAAATGTGTTCTGCTTATTTAAACTAACATATACATACTGAATCCAGCCGCAAAAGAAACAAAAAAGTTTTATCTGAACTGTACTTAACTCACAGTGGCCATCCAAACGACTATCAGTAATTCATATGGGAAACTGGGAACAATGCTAATATGCTGATACAGCTTTTATTGACAGTTTTCCAACCAGTGAAAATGCTGTAACATTATTTTCATCAGCACCTGAGATCGTGAATGAGTCGCCCACTCTGCAGAGACATTTTTCCAGCAACTTGTTTTGGTGGATTAATGGGGTCGCTGGAGGCCCGGTGCGGAAAACAAACCAGGAACAATAGCAGTGAAAAACAGTACGGTTCAGTGGACTGATGCAGCAACTCTATTGGCTTGTACTAAAAGAAAAGAGGACATGAATTCCAATGGGAATTAATATTTGTTATGGTAATGACTCTGTTAGATATGGCTGGATGGCTGCATCCATAAATACACTCATTTCTCAGGCTGATGAAACTGTTGATGTTCTAAAGTTCAAAGGTAGAATATGTTTAGTGTCTTTCACAACAAGCACATCATTCTCAGCTTCACTTGAACTTCATTAAACATGTTACACCTAAACATGAACATCACCATGACTTTTGTTTTTTTTTTTTTTAATTGATCATTTGAATATCTTTAATACACAAACCATGTACAGCAGGCTGGATGTGTTACTGCTCCTTGGGAAACATAAAATAGTGCAAACTTAAAAATAATAATAATAATTAAATAATAATAATAAAAGTAAAAGCTCATCAAAATGGAGTTTAACTACAATACATCAAATTCAATGCATTTGGTTTCTCTACAAAACCCCTCCAAGCTTCAAATGAAAACTTTCAATCTTTACATATAAAAGCAAACTCATGAAAAGTCATTTACGCTCAGCACCAGCAACCAATAAAATAAAGCTTGCGCCTGTATCACAGACTGCTGTGAGGGTCAGGGTCAGAGGTATGCCTTAGTTCTAAATCCAGAAGTTCATCCTATCCATTCATCTAACCCTAACGTAGAAACCTTAACCCTAAAGACTTTTTAAAACCAAACTTTTTGTCAAATGTGTTTTCGATGGGGGTCAGTTAGAATGGTTATTTTCTTTATTTCCTGATTGCCAAGCCACCAGTGTGGTGGAGGACCCCACACACCCCCCCCACACACACTTTTCACCCTGCTGCCTTCTAGCAAGAGGTACCGAGAGCACCCGGACCCTCACTGCCAGACTGTGAAACCGTTTCTTCCCCCAGGCCGTCAGACTCCTGAGCACTCAGTGACTGGACTGACACACACACACACACTACTTCATACACCTAGCTACTTTTTGCACGACGCTCAGTTTTTTGCACTTTTCTATTGCACTGTTGTGTCTGTATCGCTACGTTCTGCCTGGCGTTGCACTATCTTTGCTTTGTTTTGGGGTTTTTTTTGCAGTTTTTGACACTATGGGGCGATCGTGGCTCAACAATTGGGAGTTTGCCTTGTAATCGGAAGGTTGCCGGTTCGAGCCCCGGCTTGGACAGTCTCGGTCCTTGTGTCCTTGGGCAAGGCACTTCACCTGTTGCCTACTGGTGGTGGTCAGAGTGTCCGGCAGCCTCGCCTCTGTCAGTGCGCCCCAGGGTGGCTGTGGCTACAATGTAACTTGCCATCAACAGTGTGTGAATGGGTGGATGACTGGTGGTGTAAAGCGCTTTGGGGTCCTTAGGGACTAGTAAAGTGCTATACAAATACAGGACATTTACCATTTACTTGCACTATCTGTAGTCCTGTGTTTGTTTGTCATATGTAGCACCATGGTCTTGGAGGAACGTTGTCTCGTTTCACTGTATACTCTACCACTGCACATAGCTGGAATGACAATAAAGCCACTTGACTTGACTTGGGAGAAAACTTTAATAAAAATAAAGCTGAAAACGATTCTGATTTCATTGCTTTAGGGCTGAGGTCATCACATGTTACAACAAGGACCACAACTATGGGACTGAAGACACTCATTAGTATTCGCTTCTATTTGTGGCCACCCTGCTGTAGTTTATACTTGGATCATTTAAATGCTTAGTAGCTGGCATAATGCTATTTAAATGTACATCACAAATAACAGCCGCAAGATTCAGTATAGCACATTTGAAACAAAAGTAGCTATATGACGACTGTTTATATATGTTAATATACAGTTTCTACTTTCCTCTTAATCTTAGTTTGCTGTAAGGTTGAAGAAGCACTTAGCTACAAGTCATTTGCATGGAACCTGGAAAGATGATGCTACAAACTAACACGTAGCATTTGTCGTTGTGTTTTTGCAACATCGTGACAATCAACCAATGACATGTTTCCATGCTGTCCCATATTCACAGTTGTATGGAAATCAGCTAATGATTGGGGGACATTCATTCCATGAACAGAACAAAAGTTAAATGCATGTTATTTACAGCTGAGCTATTAAACTATGTTTGATTTCCTTTGACTGTGTGTAATAGAGTTCTACATCATCAGTGAATAATAAGAGTGATTCAGAAT
Organism: Aulonocara stuartgranti; assembly: GCF_965226115.1. Classification (NCBI taxonomy): domain Eukaryota; kingdom Metazoa; phylum Chordata; class Actinopteri; order Cichliformes; family Cichlidae; genus Aulonocara; species Aulonocara stuartgranti. The sequence goes on from NC_138950.1 coordinate 3,560,916, forward strand.
TTCTGTCCAGTTTAAAGTGCTGACACCACGAGAAGTGAAGGCGAGTAGGATTTTTTAGTTTGGGTTCAGTAATTCTTAATAGGCGCACCATACATTGTTTACATCTGAATAGCATTGCAGCAGCTGAATGGAAGAGTGAGTGGACAATGAAGCTATGTCCAAAAATATAAAAGGCAGGACTTTTAACCTCTCTGACCTCACATTATCACAGCCAACATTCCTGTGACACCAAAGCAGGTCTGCGTGAGAAATAAAGCTTAAAGCTCAACCTAAAGTTTCAATGTGCAGCTTCATGTTTTAGATTTTATTTTCTGATTATTGTTATTTCGATTGTTGTTGTTGTTCAAATGTCTTGTTTGATGACCAGAACTGGAAGTGAGCAGCTTCCGGTTCCTTGGCGTACACCTGGCTGAGGATCTTACGTGGTCAGTACACACAAACAAAACAGTGAAGAAGGCGCAGCAGCGCCTCTTCTTTCTCAGGAGACTGAAAAGATTCGGCATGAGCCCCCGCATCCTCAGGACCTTCTATCGCTGTGCCATTGAGAGCATTCTCACTGGATGCATCACCACCTGGTATGGCAACAGCACCGCCTACAACTGCAAAGCTCTCCAGAGAGTAGTGCGGTGCTCTGAACGGATAATTGGAGGTGAGCTTCCCTCCCTCCAAGACATCTACAGGAAGCGCTGCCTGAGGAAAGCGGGGAGGATCATCAAGGACTCCAGTCACCCCAGCCATAAACTGTTCAGACTGCTTCCATCAGGAAGGAGGTTCTGCAGCATCCGGTCCCGAACCAGCAGACTGAGAGACAGCTTCTTCCATCAGGCCATCAGACTGCTGAACACGTCATAGACACCTCAGCTTCACTACTGGAACTTCAACATTATGCACTCCATACTGTATATAAATGCCACTTGTTTTGCACATATTCAACTCTGTATATTTTATATATTTTATTATTATTATTATTATTTTATTTTATTTTTTTACTATTTAATTTGTAAAAATGTGTATACACACACACACACACACACACACACACACACACACACACACACACACACACACGTAGGAAAATATTTAGTATACACATCCAGAAATGCATACACTATTATATATTGTACATATATTTATTAGTTTCAGGTTGGCCATTCTTGTATTTTGCTCGTTTGTGTTGTTGTGTTTGCACATCTCTGTTGCTTGTGGGGCTCGCACACAAGAATTTCACTCGCATGTGCTGTGCCAGTGTGCCTGCACATGTGATGTGACAATAAAAAGTGATTTGATTTGATTTGATTTGTTCTTCTATTTGGTCCCAGGAACTTCTCAAAGACCCTGTTGTGGGGTTTATCTGCCTTCCATCCACAGGAGTTGTTGCTTCTGGGTGAAGTATTGGCTATAATGTACATGTTTCCAACTAGTTACAGATGTATAAAATGGGCTGTATTGTGTTTAGCATGTAAATCTCATTTTATCTGATCAAATTAAGTGTCCTTTCTCCTGCTTCGGGGAAAGCCCCATGACGGGGGCTTCCCAGATTGTCTCAGCATCGCATTCACGAGATGCTTTATTGTAATTCAAACCAGAGCACAGAACAAACTGCACAACATGTAAGTCAAAGTGAATGTTTTTGAAATGTTTTCTTTATGTTTAAGACAAACAACTTGATTTGGTTTCTGATAGATGTGACAAAAGGATGTGATGAGTTTACACAGCTGACACATGCATTTTCTTCTTAGGACTTCAAAGCTGAAATTTTTAAGAGTTTACAGGTGCAGTGGTGTTTGTGCTTACAGTTTTTTACAGCCGCTAGGACACATTTCTCAATACTTAGGTCACTTTTGCAAAACTCTTCACACAATCCTCCTAACTGACCGTCAGCTTGGCAAAGCAGTTCATTTCACATTCAAAATGCACTACAACTACCAAAACACTTCATTCAGGTCTCAAATAAACTCATTCTTCCAGAACACTAGCAAAGGTTGACAGCCGACAAACACACTTTGTCACCCACAAAACAATGACCTAAAAAACACTAACAACATGTAGCATTACAGTGTTTTCCTGTGTAAAACAAGGACACATCTCTGTTTATAATTTCAATATATGTTACTGGAATGAATCAGACATCATGCAGAATTCGTTAATATTTGTTTATGTATTTTTATTTTTTTGCACTAAGTAATCCCAAAATACAAGAATTTGTATACACACCATCCACTGATACACATACAATAGTAATGCTAATCTACTCGGTCTCCTCCATTTGGCCACAGGTTCTCATCCACATCACATCTCATGTCATCTTGGGCAATACACCTAGGAAAGAATCTTCTGGCTGCCAGAATTGAAGGAGTTGAAAAATTGAAGGAGTAACACCTGTGTAGATGTTCATCTACAATGAGAATCAGCTGTGGCTGGTTAAACTGCATTTTTAGATTTAAAATATGTTTCAATAAAATATTGCTGTTGGATTTTGCTGTCTTTTTACAGTTTTTTCTGATAGCTTAAGCACATTTTTTGTAACTATTTGCTAATTTTGCAAAACTCTTCACACAAATAAGAAAACCTGTCACCCAATAATCAAAACATTGTAGTTCTCTTGCAAAAGCAAACACAGCTAGATTACAGTTTTTTACAGACGCTAGGACACATTTCTCAATACTTAGGTCACTTTTGCAAAACTCTTCACACATTTCTCCTAACTGACCCTCAGCTTGGCAAAGCAGTTCATTTCACATTCAAAATGCACTACAACTACCAAAACACTTCATTCAGGTCTCAAATAAACTCATTCTTCCAGAACACTAGCAAAGGTTGACAGCCGACAAACACACTTTGTCACCCACAAAACAATGACCTAAAAAACACTAACAACATGTAGCATTACACAGTGTTTTCCTGTGTAAAACAAGGACACATCTCTGTTCATAATTTCAATATATGTTACCGGAATGAATCAGACATCATGCAGAATTCGTTAATATTTGTTTATGTATTTTTATTTTCTTGCACTACGAAATCCCAAAATACAAGAATTTGTATACACACCATCCACTGATACACATACAATAGTAATGCTAATCTACTCGGTCTCCTCCATTTGGCCACAGGTTCTCATCCACATCACATCTCATGTCATCTAGGGCAACACACCTAGGAAAGAATCTTCTGGCTGCCAGAATTGAAGGAGTTGAAAAATTGAAGGAGTAACAGCTGTGTAGATGTTCATCTACAATGAGAATCAGCTGTGGCTGGTTAAACTGCATTTTTAGATTTAAAATATGTTTCAATAAAATATTGCTGTTGGATTTTGCTGTCTTTTCAAGTTTTGCATTGTGTTATTGTTTTGACCATGAGTTTAACAGTTTTGAAAACAGTATGTAAGCACATGCAAAATGTCCTGTATGTACAAAGGTTATTGGCAGTTGTTGTGTCTGAGTGAGAAGATGATTCATGAAATTTGAGAGATGTAGTCATTGAATGCATTTTGTGCCAAAACAATGATAACTGGTCCTCAGTTTAGCCCACATAGACTTCTGTTGTGCTCACTGTGTGAGGAGTTTTGCAAACGTGACCTAAGTATTGAGAAATGTGTCCTAGCGTCTGTAAAAAACTGTAACTCTTCACACCTTCGTAAAAATGGTGTTTCCGTATCAAACAGTACACACAAGCCATCATCTACTAAGCACACAATGCGCCAACTGCACACTGATGGTATGAATACAAAACACTTCTGGCTTTTGCTTTCTCTGTGCACAAGGTAGGCTATGTCAGTTTGAGCTCATACTTCTGTCATAGATCCATAAGCATAGAGGGATCCAAACTTCAAGTACTGCTGTTTATTCAAACACATCAAAACAAACACAAGTGTTTATTTCCAAGTATAGGATTATTTGCAATCGCCATAATGACTATATGGGTTACTTGGTCTGCAGTGAACATGCTTCCTCTGCCCCAGCATCTGGTCATCTAGCAATTCTGTAAAGTAACAATTTCAGTATTTTTACATCAATGGTATTGGTGTGTTTCTCATTGGCATATGGCAGTGCTACAAATCTTTGTGCGAAGTGACTGTACTAACCGATTCTCATTTCAAGATGTCCTTATGGTGCTTGCTACAGTGTAGCGGCTCGAGTTAGGCTGGACCCGTTGGCCAGCTTCCCTCAGGGTCATTCCACGGTTGATTACATGGTCCACTATTGTAGCTCTGATGTCATCAGCAATTCTATTTCTTACTCTTCCTACCCTTCCTCTCCCCCCTCCTCATCTTCCTCTCCCCCCTCCTCGTCTTCCTCTTGCTCCTCCTTGTCCTTGTCGTCCTCTTCATCCTACTTCTTCACCTCCACGTCCTCTTCCTCGGCCTCCTCTACTTCTCACTCTTTCTGCTCCCTCCATTGTACTCCGCACACACAGCTTACCTGTATTATAGTGCTTAGGCTGATTGCAAAGTGAACTAATTATCTAAAAAAGTTTTCACATGTGAAAGTGTGCCAGACAGTTGGCAAATTAGTGTTAATGATAGCCATACATGTGTATACTTTTGCTAGGAGTGTGTTGGAAATTTGGTAATTGAGTGTTGTGCAGTGAATTGTGCCTACAGTTTTGCAAAGTGTGTGTTACAAAATTGCAAACTGAGTGCAAAGCAGTTTTTGTGCTTTTAGTTTTGCAAACTCAGTGAGTGGTTTTGCTATAAGTCTGAATAGTTTTAGAGATTGTGCTACAGGAATCACAGTTAGGGTTTAAGCATTCAGAAAAAACTGTAAGTTTTGCATTGTGTTATTGTTTTGGCCATAAGTTTAACAGTTTTGAAAACAGTATGTAAGCACATGCAAAATGTCCTGTATGTACAAAGGTTATTGGCAGTTGTTGTGTCTGAGTGAGAAGATGATTCATGAAATTTGAGAGATGTAGTCATTGAATGCATTTTGTGCCAAAACAATGATAACTGATCCTCAGTTTAGCCCACATAGACTTCTGTTGTGCTCACTGTGTGAGGAGTTTTGCAAACGTGACCTAAGTATTGAGACGTGTCCTAGCGTCTGTAAAAAACTGTAAAGGTCAAGTCAAGTCAAGTCAAGTTTATTTATAGAGCACATTTAAAAACAACCAAGGCTGACCAAAGTGCTGTACAGTAAATACAGATAAAAATACAATAGAACACAATTTCGTAAAACACCTCGCTGATCAAATAAAAAATAAATAAACAAATAAATTAAACCTTTCTAAAAGCCAATGAAAAGAGGTGAGTTTTAAGAGCAGTTTTAAAAGTTTCTAGGCTTTTGGAGAATCTGACGTGAGGAGGTAAACTGGTGATTAAAGATCCTACTAAACCACTATAAGACACTCTCTCCTATCTGATCCAGACTGAAATGTAGGAATGAAAGAGCTTCAGCCACAAGAATTAAAGGCAGGAGGAACATGCACACACTTAGACACACACAAACAAACATGCACACACATCCCCTGTTAAAATAACATTGCAGCAGCTGCTAAGGAGACTGGTCTCATTTAGCAAATAACAACACCTCTTAGACTCAAACCAACACCGTGTGTGTGTGTGTGTGTGTGTGTGTGTGTGTGTGTGTGTGTTTCTTCACACTGCAACAGAAGACTGGGGCTGTCTGGAGCAAACAAGGTCCAGTCTGTCTCACACGCCTTCCTTAGCTGCCAGCCACCAGTTGTGGCAGTTGACAGTTTGGCATTGGAGGTGTGTGTGTGTGTGTGTGTGTGTGTGTGTGTGTGTGTGTGTGTGTGTGTGTGTCATGGACGCAGGCATTTGTCCTGAAAGACATTTGTGTTGAACATTTGAGTGTCTGCACATCATCCTGATGTTCATGCATTTGTAAATGTACTTTAAGCTGCAGCACCTTTCAGTCTGGGTTGTTTTGTCCTTTAAAGAGACATTTGTCAGAGCTTCAAGGAGCTACCATTTGTATGACCACAGTTTACACAATAGCACAAGGGATGAAATGTCACCACTTCCTCCTGTGTGACAGAATTAACACCAAAATATCAGAGAATATTAGAGGGCAGACACAGTATCTGGCCCCGCCTACTGCCCGTCCCACTATAAGAGCCGAAATCAGATAAACTAACATGTATGTCATCCCATGTATATCTGCTAGCTGTCATGCTAGTTAGCAATATAACTACTTTTTCCACATGCTGGTTAGGCTTGCAGCTGCCTGAACTCTGGCTGAGACAGTTCTAGCTGAACCTTCAGCCAGCTGCAAAGAAGTGAGCTGAAGTCAAAACCAATGCATGGTGTGTTGTTGTAGCTTTCTTTCCTGCTTCTCTCATTACTGGTGAACTCTGCTGTGTGCATCATATTTATTTGATATTGATCCAGGTAAAAGCTTGTGGGGATAGGTTAATTGGATAATTCAAATTGCCACTAGGTGTGAATGTGCGAGTGAATCTGAGTATGAATGGTTGTCTGTCCTTGTGTGTTAGCCCTGCGACAGACTGGCGACCTGTCCAGGGTGTACCCCGCCTCTCGCCCCATGACAGCTGGGATAGGCTCCAGCGCCCCCCGCGACCCTGAAAAGGATAAGCGGTAGCGAATGGATGGATGGATGATCCAGGTAAAAGTCTTATTGAGGTTAAAATCACCTTTTTAAAAAGAGAGGGCAGTAGAAATGACAAGGATAAGTATGAAAAAAATAATAATTTCCCCCAGGGATCAATAAAGTATTCTGATTCTGATTCTGATGAGAACACATGTGGTCTACAGTCTCTCCAATTAGCAACATTCAGTTGCAGATTTTGTATTATTTAGACCTTTTTGTTTTACACAAATATTGCTATAAATTGATATAAAAATGCCACAGTCACATAATGCTTCTTGTACAATAACAATGTCAAGACCAAACTGTTTTTAATGCTTTACTTTACAATCAAAAACAGGCAACACTGCTAATCTAGATGAAGCACACTGTGGTCACGTTTGAGCCGCTCAGGGAGGACCAAGCGGCCTCTGAGGCTGAAGAATGAAACCAAGAAGTGTCACGAACTTGCAGTTCCTCTAACAGCCACTTGAGGCTGGCTCTAACAAAGACAACTATGTTTGTGTTGTTCGTGCCTTTTGAAGCATTTCGAATGAAATCATCTGACACATAAAAAGTTCCTATCTGCGCCAATCTTACAGTACGTACTTTCAAGAACCACCTTGAAAGCCTCAAACTCCATCAGTTTTATCCTGGAGTTACATTAGGCTCTGTACTTTTTTATCAGGTTACTGGCTAGTGCCCGTTTGTGCCTTTTATTTTTGGTATTGTTATGATGCAGCTGATGGAGCACTTTTAATTACTTTAAAAATACATTGCATCATCCTCACAGAACTAAACTTAAAGTAAAAAGGCATTATGTAGACCACAGCAGAAAGATAATGAATCGTATCAGTGCATCTCAAACATGGAAGATTACTGAATGTTTTAGAGACCATGTATAAATTCTGAATGTTTGTATTTAAAGTTTTATAAGATGACTTTTTAAAATAATAGCTTTGCTAAATAAATTGCAAATAATTCAGAGCAGTAGAGATTTAAATGTGTTTTGAACAGGTCTTTGTCCAAAATGCTGACAACCTTTAAACTATGTGCTGAACACTGAGAGTCAGCATCAGTGTCGACATTAATCTTTTTATTATTGTCACAGGATAAATAGGATTCTGCAGATTCCCTGTCCGCATGTTTTTTAAAGCGATTTCAAAGCAATGCGATAAAATAATGTATGGATTATGTTCCCAGGGAGTCAATGAAAAGAAGTCTTTATTACCCAGCTGCCCCGAGGGCTTGCTGGTCACTCTGTTGTTGCATCATAGTGGGCAGCTGGCACCAAATGGGTCATCTGTGTGTGTGTGTGTGTGTGTGTGTGTGTGTGTGTGTGTGTGTGTGTGTGTGTGTGTGTGTGTGTGAGGGAGAGAGAGATGTTGCCAGATTCCAGGAAACAGGAAACTGACTGGCGGGAAAATTACAACAGCAGGGGGTCCACTCTTTTGTCACAGTATAATCCAGTGGACGCTCTTAACCCCCCCCCCCCCCCCCCCTCCCCCACTCACTCTTTCTTTCTTTGGACATGACATTCTTCCAGGAAGCAGGACCAGCTGCTGCTTCCCTCCTCAAGACTGAGCTGAAGAGGGGAAGTCGGGGATTCCTTGTTGGGGGAGAAAATGAGAGTGAGATGAAAGCGGTGCTGTGATGCATTGGCTGTGTGTTTGTGTGTATGTGTGTGTGCAAGCATAGTGGGGATCAAGTGCAGTTAGTCAATTCAAAGGATTTAAGGAGCCATGTGGTCCAGTGGAGGATCAGAAGGAGGGAAAACGGCTGTGGCTGTGGACCTGATGACAATGACAGCCTGCAGAAAGAGAACATGAAGAGCCTTCAAGAGGAGAAACAGTGAACTGTACTCGATTAAAGAACCTATCAAACTGAGTTCTTGAAGTTATTTACATCAGTCACAATTGAACTGAACGATGACTCGGTTTTACTTCCTTCTAAAACACAAAAAATCCTACAGCCCTTAGCAGCAGTAAGATGAATTAATCATTTTCTGTATGACATTATCAGACTCTCACATCATTGTGGAATTTTTTGTGTCTAGTTCATTGAGGTTTGTGGGAATTCATTTATGCACAGCTACAGCATTTTGAATAGGCCACTAAACCACCTTGATTTTTATTTGCTTTTTGCTGCTGTGCTCGTCCTGTTTCCTGACCCATTTTCAGTCAAGCTCTTGATAACTGGACACATGTCTTGATGCATTCTCAATCATCCAGGTAAGTATGTGGCCAAAGGTTGATTCTGTTAATCTGGACGTAGCGTTTTCAGAGAGAGAAACATTCGCCATTCATCCAAGTGACTTCTTCAGTATCAGCTGACTGCAGGCATTCAACCTTAAAACAGTACATTTACACAAAGACTTAAACCAGTCCACTGAATGAACAATGGGCTGTGAGGTCAGTTCCTTGATCATGTAGTCTGTTGCCCAATCCTTATACATCAGGAAAACCAAACAACCTCTGGCAAAGCAGATGGCACAACACAGAAGAGCTACCTCGTCAGGCCAAGACTCTGCAGTCTATTCACACAGGCCAGTGGACACTCTTTCAGTGATGAGGATGTACACATCCTGGACACCCTGGACATCCTGGACACACCCGCGCTTCACTCGGACTTTCTGACCACGTCATGATCCACCTGATCCCCGCGTACAGACAGAGGCTGAAGCTCTCCAAACCTGTCGTGAAGACTAAAAAACTGTGGAGCAACGAGGCTGTGGAGGAGCTTCGCACGTGTTTGGAGACCACAGACTGGGACACATTGAAGGCTGCTTCTAACAGCTTGGACGAGTTTACGGACACTGTCACCTCCTATATCCACTTCTGTGAGGACAGCATTGTGCCATCACGCACCAGGGTGAGTTATAACAATGACAAACCCTGGTTTACTCCTAAACTCAAAAAGCTGTGGCTGGAAAAGAGAAAGGCGTTCAGAAGCGGAGACAGGGACTGCTACAGAGAGGCCAAGTACAGGTTCACTAAAGAAGTGGACATTGCTAAACATCAGCACTCTGAGAAGATGCAGCAGCAGATCTCAGAGAATGACTCGGCCTCTGTGTGGAAAGGTTTTAGGAATATCACCAACTACAAGCCTAAAACCCCCCACTCCACTGATGACTTGCTCTTAGCCAACACCCTTAACGACTTCTACTGCCGTTTTGACGAGCCATCAGGCAGCCTTCACACCTCCAACGACCCCAACAATAGAGACACTTTGGACACTCATTCCCCCACCTCTCCCCCCTACATAGAGCCATCACCACCTTCAAACCGTTCACCTACAACACCCCCCTCCTCACCCCACACAAAAGAAGATTTCACACCACCTCCTCCCACCATAACTCTTCATATTCATGAAGCAGATGTGAGGAAACAGTTTAAGAACCTGAATGCTCGGAAAGCTCCCGGCCCAGACGGCGTGTCTCCTGCCACCCTCAGACACTGTGCAAACGAGCTGGCCCCAGTGTTTTCTGGCATTTTCAACTCCTCACTGCAGGCATGTCATGTGCCTGCCTGCTTCAAGTCCTCCACCATAATCCCTGTCCCCAAGAAACCTAGGATCACTGGACTAAATGACTACAGACCCGTGGCTCTGACATCTGTGGTCATGAAGTCATTTGAGCGCCTAGTTCTCTCCCATCTCAGGACCCTCACAGCCCCCCTCCTGGACCCCCTGCAGTTTGCATACAGAGCCAACAGGTCTGTAGATGACGCCATCAACATGGCCCTACACTTCATCCTGCAGCATCTGGACTCCCCAGGAACCTACGCCAGGATCCTGTTTGTGGACTTCAGCTCTGCCTTCAACACCATCCTTCCAGACCATCTCCGAGACAAGCTTTCCCAGATGAATGTGCCTGATCCCATCTGCCGGTGGATCACTGACTTCCTGACGGACAGGAAGCAGCATGTGAGGCTGGGAAAGAATGTCTCGGATTCCAGGACCATCAGCACCGGCTCCCCTCAGGGCTGTGTTCTTTCTCCTCTGCTCTTCTCCCTGTACACCAACTGCTGCACCTCCACCCACCAGTCTGTCAAGCTAATCAAGTTTGCAGATGACACCACCGTCATTGGGCTCATCTCTGACGGGGATGAGTCTGCCTACAGGAGGGAGGTTGAACGTCTGGTGTCCTGGTGCAGCCACAACAACCTGGTGCTGAATGCCCAGAAGACAGTGGAGATTATTGTGGACTTCAGGAAGCACACAGCCCCACTCCCCCCCATCATCCTGACTGACACCCCCATCACCTCTGTGGACTCATTCCGCTTCCTGGGTACCACCATCACCCAGGACCTGAAGTGGGAGCCCACCATCACCTCCGTCATCAAGAAAGCCCAGCAGAGAATGTACTTCCTGAGGCAGCTGAAGAAATTCAACCTGCCAACACGGACGATGATGCAGTTCTACACTGCAATCATCGAGTCCATCCTCACCTCCTCCATCACCGTGTGGTACGCTGGAGCCACTATCAGGGACAAACAGAGACTGCAGCGTGCTGTGCGCTCTGCTGAGAAGGTGATTGGCTGCAGACTCCCATCTTTGCAGGACCTGTACACCTCCAGGACATTGCGGCGTGCAGCTCGGATCTCAGCTGACCCTTCTCACCCTGGACACAGTCTGTTTGACCTGCTCCCCTCAGGCAGGAGGCTCCGGTCCATTCGCACCAGAACCTCTCGCCATAAGAACAGTTTCTTCCCCTCTGCTGTTGGACACATGAACAATAACCGTATGACTGTACCCACCACTAACACATGACCCTACGCTGTGTCACTGCATCATTCCATGTTTGGCACTGATCACCACCTGCACTCATGTATATATCTTTCAACGTAGCACTCTTAATTCTTATTCTCATGTATATATCTCATGTATATCTCATGCACATATCTTTCCACGTAGCACTTTTAATTCTTATCCCTACTTTTATTTTTTTTTCATGTCTATTTAAGTGCTATTTATGACACTATGTTTGCACTGAAGCACCGCAGCAATTTCCTAATGTTGTAAACCTGCTCAACATTTGGCAATAAACCCCTTTCTGATTCTGATTCTGATTCTGATTCTGACAGGGAGGAACGCTGGTTTGAGGGCGGAGTCAAGGAGGCCATTTACGTGAAAAGGGAAAGACCATCTCTGAATCGAGGAGGGGGCCTAAGGGTACATCTGTCACCATCTTACAATGCTGTGATTGCAGCCATTCCCCAACTGACCTCACAGCCCATTGTTTATTCAGTGGGCTGGTTTCAGTTATTGTACAAATGTCCTGTTTATAAGGTTGGAAAGCTGCAGTCAGCTGAGACTCAAGAAGTCACCTGGATGATGATGAAACGTTTCTCCCACTGAAAACGCTACGTCCAGATGATGCCAGCTTCTGCAAAACAAGCCCAGTTTGTCACGTTTGAACAGTGTTTGTGCTGATATGTTTTCACCAAATGTGGCGCACTATATTATTGTCAAACATCTCTACTTTGTCTCTCTGTTCAGAGGAGATTGTTCAAGAAATCTTGTGGTTTATTTATACATAGCTTTTGCGAACACATCTCATGCTGCTATGATTTTCTTTAAAAGGCTTTTTGAATTTGTTAACGGGATGCTCCGCACTCTAAAAATTGAATAGCTAGATTAGCCTTTTTAGGGCTACAGAAAGTTTTTGGGGAAAGTCAACAGAAAACTGGGTCAAGACTTCATTTTCATACTTTAAGAATAAAGATACATTTTTTAAAAAGCAAATTTTAACAAAATAATAGCGTACAGCTGATTATTTCAACAACTGAAACAATTTCAATTATTTCAACTAGCATGTGACCTCATTTGTCTGCATCAGATTCGTTTACCTACAACCAAGGGTAGTTTGAATTTGATTTGGTCAGTAAGAGACTAAAAGCAGACAAGAGCTGGAAACACAGTCCTGGTTTACAGAGCGTCCACCTTTGCAGGTATGGGTAAGAAATGAAACAGAATGTGCATTCATAGATTCACAGGTACAGGTACCTGAAATGAAACAAAGACTGGGTTGGGATTCCCAACCTTGAAATGAATTGAATCTAAAGATGAATCTTCAGTTTTAATCAGTAGATTTAATGAAAATAAATGACCCTTTCAGTATCCCTTTGTCGTTTTTGTCTCTTAGTCCTTTTAAAATATAAACTTGTGCACCGGTTAGAGGTGAGTGACCACTATTATTTTAAATCCCAGAAGCAGTATTTACAGGACGGCAACCATCAATCTCCCTTTTACAGCCATTTTCCAAAGGCTGGGAGCACAATTAGAAGAGAGGAAACTTGCTGTGTAGATGGAACAAGGCCAAGACAAAGTGAAATATCCTCCTTTAGCAGCTTGTCCTAACACAGTTGTTGGTGTGACCTCACAAGAGTCAGGTCCCTGTATAGTGATTTATCCACCTCTGTATAAAAGCCACCAACATCCTTGGGTCACCATTTGTTTCTCAGCATCAACGACACGTTCATTTCTCAACTGTAGTCACCATTAATCTCAACAACTTTTCACTTTAATCGGCCGTTTAAAACTGTTTCACTCCTATCAGGGCTGGAAATATTTCCTGGCACCTTCGAAAAGGTCCCATAAATCACCAGCTTAAAAGCAGATAGAGTTGCTGTGTGCTTTATTATTGCTGACAGAGTCGTGTTTGTGTCGAGTTTATTCCCTGGGTACAAAAAGAACTCAATGGCTCCACCACAGAACGAATGATAAGGATATTATTAATACTAATTTTTCCACAGTTTCAGTTTTGAAAATGTCTCTTTAGTGCAGTCAGCTACTTTGTTATCTGTTGGTTCATGTGCAATTAAATAAAAAATGTTTTCTTTTTCAATTAATGAATTAATAGTTGTTTTTTAACATCTTGAGTACCTTTGAGCACTAATCCAAAATATTAAATCTACAGAAAATATTACTCCAAAAACAGACGATTCCCAAGTTCTCAAGTTTCAGCCAAAAAACAAAAACATTCATGGATAATTTTTGTCTTCATAACAAAGTCCAAAATCTGTGTCTGTTCTCCAGTTCATCTGATGTGTTGTTTCCATCAGCCTTGAAGCTAAGTGTATGTGCTACTTTTCCTTTGCTTCTCAATGCTTGATTTCTCATTTTTGCATAAAAAATAATGTTCTGAAAAAAGACAAAGGTGTCTAATCTCCTCCATCATATATGCACAACAAATGAATGAAATCCTGTACACCTTTTTATATCTATTACTATTGATACTGTAACAATTTAAGTTCATGTCCAAAAATGGTACTTTCATTAATAAAAGGATAAAGAGAAACTATGCTCATATTGGATCACATTAGACACGCCCATCAACATGTCGATGAGTTTATAAAGTAGTAATTACTACTCATAGGTGTGACCACACCCACCTTTAATGCTCTTTTTTTTACCCTGCTTTTTATTTTAAATGCAAATATGAGTTCAAGACTGATCTATGAACATTTTTGACACTATCATGTTCAAATCTGTTCTTATCGTTGTCAAAGCATTACGTGTTACTTTGAGCTCGGTCGCTATGACACAAAAACACACACAGAGCGCACAAAATCTACGCTATCATGACCAGTGTTTGTACTTGTGCCAAAGGCCACAGGAGGAAAATCTTTTGCCACACAAAGTAGAAAACACTCGGTCCTCTGCAGTCACCAGTTTTGTCATACAGTTTGAAAAGGTTGTGAAAATGATCCGCGGTTAGCACTAACTATGAAACCTAATGATGTGTTAACGACAAACAACACAACAACTATATCCTTGTAAACAAGTCACATGATGACTATTCAGATCCACCCTGAAATGGAAATGACCTAAACGAGCCTACGTCCATGACAATGGAGGGCAGTGAGAGGGAGGATGGCAGGATGAATATCAAAACCATTAATTGTTTTTTTATTTTATTTAGGTAGTTAAAATCCCAGCGACTTTATGTGGAACACTGCTGCTCCAAAGAGGATGTGCTCTAAGCGTTTAAGAGTAGATTCAAAGAAGTCTGACAATAGTGTCTCGTTTACCACCTGATAACCCCCAGGATGCTCACAGGTAGTCTGAATAATCTTTGTTCTTTTAGCACACAACTGACTCTGAATGCACAGAATTGCAACTAAAAAAATTACACCTTTGTTTAGCAACCCATAAAGAACCCTGATGTGTAACTTGACCCCTTGTTGTCGTACACCAGGGTTATTTGTCTGCATCCACAAGTCAGAAGGCATTTGTGAGTCTAATTTAGTAAACGTGGTTATTCAATTTAAACAGCATGAGTTTCTGTAAGAAACGACGTCCCTCTACCCAACAGAGCTGCATGAAAAAATACAAAAACTCCCAGACTGATTTTATGTAAAAACTCATTCCAATCTTGAAAATAAAATAACGAGTACGCTAAAAATGATGCTTATGTTAGAATGTATTCTTTGTTAGATTCATTCATATGGACTAATTCACCAAGAGTGTTGGAGTCTAAGTCATGACATTAACCCCCTGAGCTCAAAGTACTCATAGATGTTGAGCAGGAACCCCCAACACTATCAAAATATTTGATTTCCAAATTTGTATTTATTTTTTCATCCAAAGTCTCAAGGGTGCAAAATAAAATAGACATCTAAAGAGGTCAAAAATTTAAAACACACGATTAGGATTACTTATGGCTGAAGGTGGAGAGACCTTGGTCATCTAAAAGTACATAAACCTGTGTTATCATCAAATAGCCAACTTTCACTATTGCCGGGACCAGCTTCAGTGATCAGTTGTTCAACCATTTGCAGTTCACTGCAGTACAGCCACGTGAGGCTTCTGGTGAGCTCTTGTCCTGGCTTAAGCCTCAGAGGACAGTTTGATCAGATCCTGTGTGCCGGTATTGTCCATAAAGCTTCACTGAGATGAATATGGGAACATATGGAGAAGCCTCGGGACAATGGGGCTCTTGTCCCGCTGGCTTCGACAAAGAGGCCAAGACAGGCTCAGACAGGGGGCTGAAAACCATGCTGGGTCTGTGTGTGCAAGAGAGAGAGAGGCAGCGTCACTGTGTGTGTGAATGTGACAAAGCAAAAACTAATCTACATTGCGTGCGTGTTCACTCGGAGTTATTCTAGCACTGCGTACAGCTTGTATTTTCAGAGCACACACCAGCGGGCTGTCAAAGTATCAGCAGTGTTGACTGACACATGTCACGTCCCATGTTTGTGTTGGCTGTCAGCATAATGAAAACATACGACCTAACCACCAACCTCTGTTTTACTGTTTTTGCCAGCCTCTGTAAACCTGCCCCTCCCTCATCTCCACCCAAACTACTGCTAACTGACTCGGCCAGCAGAGCGTAACCCACCACCATGACTGTGGGAACATACCCCTGATAGTAGTTCCTAACACATGTATAAGTCCACTCAAAGCTCTATATCAGTTCATAAGGTAATTTTTTAGATGCATTTTCTGCATCTTTGGGGCAGGGATAGCTCAGTAGGTAGAGTGGTGGCCCCATGATCGGAAGGTCGGGGGTTCGACTCCACTGAACGGCTACCCTGAGGTACCCCTGAGCAAGGTACTGTCCCTACACACTGCTTCCCGGGCGCTGCATTGGTGGCAGCCCACTGCTTCACTGGGTGAATGGGTTAAATGCAGAGGAACTATTTCCCTATGGGGACGCACACTTTACACTCATCTGTAACTAATTATCCTCCCAACACACCAAATGAAAATCCCACTGCTGCTGGCCCATTCTGAATCAAATTACACGTCATTTGAAAGCACAAAGATTTGCAATTACAATGTAAACCATTTTAGGATCATAATTTCACAGCAGAAAAAAATAAATAAGTGCTGCAGCATTTTGTGGGCAGAGTGAATACACTGCAGAAAGAGCAGAAAAGCTCTTTTCTGTTATCTACAGAGGAAGATATCATGCGCTGCACACTAACACTTTGACTTTGGTCAAATGCTCACTTTGAATATTGCATCTATAATGGGTCTTTTTATGTTAAAATAAAAAAATAAAATAAATAATTTTAATAAAAAGATTAAAAGTAGTTTTTTTGTTTTTACAAGCGTTCCATTAATTCATGCATTATGGTATTTAAACAGAACAACAGCTAAATATATGAATAAATGAGTGAATATAAACTGGTGCACTCTGTCTCAGTAATGCGGTTCGCCCTGCATGCTGGATGGTGGTGTAGTTTGGAAATCCCCTCCTCACACACCTTTTTTGGATTCAGGAAGTCTGCGACAACCATTAGCTCTAACCAAAACGGATAATGCAGCTTTCACACCCACTTCACACCGGTTGTGCAGAGCTGAGAGTTCTCCACTTTGTAGCATTTTATGCACACAACCCAACACAACATTATCAGTTGTGCGTTCTTTTCTAACAGTAATTCGACTTAACGTTTTCCACAGAACTACCTCTGCCCTGGTTTAACACCGACAGCCGGCTTTAAGATGAATCCACTCTGTGGGTACAATTATTTGCAATGAAGATATTCACCTCTGCACTCGTGTTGTGGGTGTTTAACCACCATTTTGTAACAGCAAAAATACACAAGGAAACAGCCACTAAAGCAGACACACATACACACACCCACACACATACACACACCCACAGACAGTTACACTGGTTATGTAAGAATAGATTCAGTTGCTGTGTCACTCAGAAGGCCCGACCACAGCAACGGAGGGAGAGAGAGGAAAATAAGGAGAGGCAACAGATTCATGTACTGATCTGAAAAAATGGGGGCGAGGGGGGTGTAAGGGGGGAAAGGCATAACGAAAGTCTTACCTAACCTGATGACCACAGGGAGGAAACCACACTGAATTACAGTTTTACTCCTGAACACACACGCACACACACACACACGCACACACACACACACACGCTTGCTACAGTAACGTACTGTATCGGCGAGGTGTTGTGATAAGACGTGTTTTCTTTACAGTTTGTGTTTGTAACTGTCACTCAGATCTAAAAGCCACAAACAACAACAAAGCTTAAGAAAATGCACTTTTTTTCATTTATGTTCTAAACTTTCTTTTGTCTGTTTTCATTTCACATTTATTTCCATTAATTTCACAATCAGGATTTTACCTGTTTCTGTTCGGTCATAGCATTAGTCTAGTTGATTTTTTGATTACTTGTTAACTAATTTTTTTAATGACCTTGAACTATCCTTTCTAAATCTCACCTTTAACTTATCAATGGAAAGAGCTGTAATCAGTTTCAAATTCGTTCCATGTCAGACACAAACAGTTACATTGTTCATTTCAGTTTATAGATTTTCATACATTTTCATTTGATTTTGGCTACCTGGGATTATTTTGAGTTTTTGTTTTTTGTTTGTTTTGAAACACAGAGTATGTTTAAGTAACAAGTTTCCTCAGGAAACTGTCTACTGCAGACATCTTCACAGTTCTGGGTACTTATCACTGCTGATGGTAACAGCACGGTCCTCGCTGTGTTGTCTGTGTTGAACATGAACAGTGACATCACCACATCTCCGCCCCATTTACCCCAGCGCTAAGAGTGCAAGTGCTTACTGCAGTATTCTCCTGAACCTGGTGTCGCCACTCAGACATCAGTGCTTTTACAGGAGGAGAAAAAGTTACAAATGGAGGCAAAAAATATCAAGTCTTTTTTGTTGCATCTCAGTTGTGACATTGTTGGTCCTTCAGCTTAGCTCCTCCCACACATAAGAAGTGACTGTAGTGGACAGTTTGTTTTGTGTAATGATTTCCATCTGTGCTTCTCATTATTTCTTGGGGTTTCTTCCCTTTTGTGGTGAACTCACTGTCCTGTTCAAGTCAAGTTTTTAATCAGTCAGCATTTTACCTGCCATGTTGCCAACACCCTCAGGTCATACACTGCTGGCTTTCTTTTGAGAAATGCTTGTAGTTATGTATGCGTATGTTACCCACAACCTCTCAATCCGCAGACCCACACAAACTGACCATAATTTCCACTTCTGAGCAATAAAGACTATAAATGCATTGGTCCTTATATTCTGAAAATCCAATCAAGGATGTATCCTAGGATTTCAAAGCACAGTCTTTACCTGACTCACATGTATGGCCAAGCAAATGGAAGTTTCTTACTTTAATGCACTTTGGTAATTGTAGTTCTTTTTTCTTAAGCCATTTTTATATGTGAGCTTTGGTGTTCCAGTAAAATCAAGTGGGGATACTTTTCACAGTTGTCTTTAAACAGAAGTGGAAAACAGAGGAAATAATCTGGTTCAGATGCATTTGCATAACTGAAAATATTCTTTGTGATTGAGGCGACAGAGCTGCCTGGAAAGACTCTACAGGAGGCAACACGTGTGATGATTACTAGTTAGCGATTACTGCATATAGAAAAAAGGTTCCAAACAGGCTAATGTGAGCTCCAGAGGACATTTGCATTTTCATGCAGCAAATAGCACAATCGTCAAACTCACCATTCAGGTATTTCACTCAGTCTTTAAGCTATTTTTATGGCCTGAACACTGACCTGCCTTTTCATCTGTGCCTCAGTCATCTACAGCCCTTTTCAAGCTGTAAACATGAATAGGCCTGTAGATGAATAATTCCCCCAAACAATTGTTTAAAAATCTGCACCATTATCACCCATTTGAAATTCTGTCACACCCTTCCTGCGTGGCTTTCAAACCCTTTGCACTCTACAACCACGCAGGCCGACAACGACACTAACGCTGCCTGAAATGTGCCTGCAGTGTCCACAGTGCTACAGTGCAGCAGCACAGCAACAGTATCTGTGAAGATGAAAACTCACCACTGACCCAGATGTAAGGACGACTTCTTATCTCTCATAAATGTGAGGCCACAGACGTAACAGTAACTGACAGAGTACATTTTGGCAGTTGAAACTGATGAAAAGCTCAGTGATGGTGGCAACATTTGGTCCAATCAATTTCTTTTGTTTTATTTTGTTCTTTCTTTTTTTTTCTGGAAAAACCTGAAATGACTGAGCAGTAACACCTCTGGGATATCTTTGAACAACTTAAACTACTCACAAAACTGGGTGTGGTTCACAAGGGACTGGCTGTTTTGTTTTTCTGATATCTTCAAACTCAGTTTACACCTGTGGGTATTTTGGATTCAACATAAATGAAATTTAGACTCAGAGACAGACGAAAGGGACATATGGGAGACATCCAGACCCCACACACAAAGGCCATGAAACGGAAGCTAATGTGAGATCGCTCAACTCAGTTTTACCTGAATGTTCTTCTTAAGTATAAAGGGAATATAGCATACTTCAAGCATACCAGTCAAGAAAGGTGCTTTACGAGATCAAATCTAAACCAGAAAGGAAAAATTAAAAAAATAAAATAAAATAAAATAAAATAATGAAAATTACTAAGAGGTCTTATAGGCTTAAATCAGACTCGTAAAAAAATCCCAGGCCATTATTAATGTTTTATTGTGACAGAACATTTATTCATGGACAACCTGCTAATGTGAAAGTAACTATGATTCATTTTTTAACAATGTTTTTTAATCTATTGTCAACTTAGACCCAGAATCCATATGAATTTTTATTTTAATGCAGTAGCTAAACAATAAATAAAATTTGAAATTATCAAATAAATTGTATCATCATTTCGGAAGAACGGATGTATAAAAACTTCTTGGATAAATAAACAGCATTGCTTATTTTCAGGCTGATTGCCTCTGTCGGGGGGAATACAGATATACTTTTTTCATATTTTCCCCTTATGACAATAAGTTGTTTATCATTAACTCCTCAGCTGTATTGATCCTAAATAAAATGAGAGCCTGCCCCCCCCCCCCCCCCCCAAAAAAAAATCCTCTTTTAAGGATTTGGTAATGAATGGGTACAAAAGTAGCTTCATTCAGCTCCCTCCTCCTCTCGCCGAGCCCTCCCTGCCCATTACAATTCAGGACCCCCTCCCCCCAAACACACACACACATTAACGCACATTAACACACACACACCCCTCCCTGCCCGCCCCCTGAAGCACACAGGCAGGAGGTGGGTGGGTTTCCCCAACTATTTAAGGAGATTCCAACAGATGGTTGAGTGACTTTCCTCCTGGGGACACTTTGCTCTTTTCCCAAACTTCTTGTCTCCTTCACAACAGACTGGGCTACTTTTGTTTTTCCTTTTCCTTCCCCCAAAATATATTTTTAAATTTTACTCCTGAGCTTTTTCAGAATTTTTTTTCCCCTTCTCTTTGGACCCCAAAAACTTCTGTGCTTAATATCCTTGTGAGATCAGACAACAGCTCATTGACTCGGTGAGGACGGTGGAGCTAACCATGCCCTCCGACTTTCTAACACCTTTCCTGGAACTAGATGAGGAGTTCTGCAAGGTGAGAGAGACCGATCAAAAACCTTTATATATGTGTACCAGCATGCCTGAAACACGATCAGCTTGTGCCTATACGAGCTGAATTAGGAGTAAATTATTAAGCTCATTTATTTGTGTTAAAAACATAAAGTGATGAAATGCTACAAATTTATTGTCTAATTTAAAGCATGAGTGTGGTTTAAACTTTAATATTTTGTAGAAAATTCAGATTCAGATGGTGTTAAAAGCTGTTCAATCTTTAGTTGTGTTATGTTGTAACTTTACAGTGTCACGTGTTAACTTTTTCAGATTTTGGGGGCTTCATTTAATATTTTTTTTTGCAATTTTTAAATGTTATTTAATGAAACAGTGACAGGAAAACAGGCTTTTTGCTGTTTCTTTTAAATTATGTGTTATTTTTAAATTGGTTTTTTTTTTGTGCAACTTTAGAGATGTTTGAGCAAATCCAATTTATAAGACCTCTGGCTTTAGCTGCAACTCTAAAATCTCCTTTCAGCTCGCCTTGGCCCTGCAAGCCCCGCTCCAGAGCTCCAGGAATGCACGGCACTCATCTATTCTTCTCCTCTCTCCTTTTGTGCAACAGAATTTCCGCAGCCTGGAGGCGACAGATGGCTCGTCTACCAGCTCCCAGCAGCAACGGCAGCAGCACAGTCAAAGGGTGCTCGGCTTCCAGCGACGTCACTCTCTCTGCCCTGTGACCCTCCCAAACTCCAAGTTCAACAGCAGCAGTTGTGAGATGACCGAGTCAGCCTGTTGGGGCCTAAATGTGACCTCCAACCAGCAGTGGAGCAGGGAGGGTCAGCTTCCCCGCTCCTCGCTCAGCCACATCCCCTTCAGAGTTGACCGCTCAGTCAGCATGATCGAGGGCAACAGTTTGGGAGGGAGAGAGGACAAAGCAGCCAACTTGTCCCCACCACTGCTACTCCCCCCACCTGGCCTATGCATCAGTAACACCTCCATCTCCTCAGCTGCTTCCTCCAGACCCACGCTGCCTCCACCACCACCACCACACATCTCCACTCGATACAAGACGGAACTGTGCCGCACATATGAGGAAAGCGGGGCCTGCAAGTACGGTGCCAAGTGCCAGTTTGCTCACGGCATGGACGAGCTGAGAGGCCTCAACCGTCATCCCAAATATAAGACAGAGCCCTGCCGCACGTTCCACACCATAGGCTTCTGTCCGTACGGTGCCCGCTGCCACTTCATTCACAACGCGGATGAGCTCAATGCCGGCAATGCTGCTGCGTCTCCACAGAAGCAGAAGCTCAGGCCTCCTCTGCTGCGCCACAGCCTCAGCTTCGCAGGCTTCTCCTCCTCTCCGCAGACCTTCCAGCCAGTAAAGGAGTCACAGCCTTGCTCCTTCCTTTTCACCAGGGCCTCCTCTGTCTCTCCTCCTCCGTCCTCTGTAGGAAGCCCTGAGCTCCTTTCCCCTCTCTTTCCCGAACCCGGCCCACTGAAGCATTACCCCTTCCCCTTCTCTGGCATCGGTGACCTGGCTGGTGACAGCGGTGATTCAGCTCTGCGCTTCTTCGCCGTGACCGATTCTGTCAGCGCCCGGTGTCCCACCTCAACTTTCACACCCAAAAGCCTCCCTTACCTCCTCCCCCAACAGCCTCCAGCCTCCCTGAATGCCTGTCCCAGCCTTCAGCGCTGCTCCTCAGCTGACTCCCTCTCTGAAGAGGGCTACACATCCTCCTGCTCCCTCAGCTCTTCCTCCAGTGGCACAGAGTCACCGAGCTTCGAGGGCCGACGACTACCCATCTTCAGCCGCCTTTCTGTTTCAGATGAGTAGGGAAGGGTTTTACTGTAGGGCTGAATTTAATCAGGGATATATAGTCTAATAGTTTTAACTCTATGTGGCCAGTATATGATGTTGGTCTTTTCACAAAGAATTAAGACATTGGGTTTTCTGTTCCCTCTTAAATCCAGCAGAGTACCTATCTTTGTGCATATTGCATTTTTCATCCAAGCAGTTGTAGCGCTGCTCAGTGTTTGTCCAGTTTAAGCTGACTTTTCCTTTTTTTTCTTTTCTTAAGCTTGTTTTTCATGCCGTTGTTACTGCTGTATACTGTTGTATACCCATTTTTAGGGACTACTCTGAGGGTTCTTCACTCAGCTCAGCATTCATCCTTGTGCTGTTCCTGCTCAGAGGGGAGTTCTGTGTGAGAATTCCCTGTACCCTTATTTATGAAGGAATTTAACATTAGTGCTGTTCGCTCTGTACTGTTGGGTTTATTTGCAGGTCAGTTTCAACAATGCAAGCCTACAGCACTTCTCCAGTCATATTTTGGGCAGTTTAACTGTAATTCTTTCCAGCTTCTTGTCCAAGACGGTTGAATAACTGTATGCTGCCACTGACTGATCAATTGATTGTATGTCAGCTACTTTAAATGCTTTAGCAACAAAATCTAGCCCAGGTGTAGGCATCCCACTGACTCTAGTTACCAAAGTTAGAGTTCTCCTAACCTACTAGTACTGCTAGCCACGGCAGGTGATACACAGTGTTATAATTATTACTATAGCCTAACACTTTTTTTTAGCCATATTTATTGCTTTGTGTAAGATTTATTGTTCATGTCATGTTTGCTTTGTGATTGTGTTTATGCATTCTTAATAATGCCTGAGAAATTATGCTTTACTTATGCATTCATTTTGTCCATCTGCTTGGTTTTACACTTTCCAGTAGCTTTAAGAAGGCTTGCGGAGAGGAGAGGGAAGGAGGACGTGAAACATTTTGGCATTCTGTATTTATGTTGCCTTACTGGCTTATAGGCCTGACAGAAATCAAGACTCGCTGAGCTTTCACGCCACAAGCAGTGCAGTGCCTTCTCCAGCATCCTCTGCCATTTGGTGTCGGTGTGAGCGCACAGCGAGTCTACTCTCCTCTCTGTTAAGCCTCACGTCCTGATTCACGTAACATTTTCTTCAACTGATAAATCCTGTTAAACATAAAGCAAAACAAGACTTTGATGTGAGCCAGCAGTGGCAACTAAAAATGTCGGTACATTATGAGATACACCAAAACCACCAAGAGAACGAAAACATCTTTTGTAATGTGTGAAAAGTGCGGTGATGTCCTGCACATGAGGACCGTTGTGTCTCGTGGTCAAAATTTTTTATAGTTTGTTTTATAGTTGACTTTAATCTATCCGAGTTGGTTTAATGACAATGTGTTTGGTCGACCTCTGTTGCACGCTAGCTTGCCAAGTCTCTGAGTGGCAGGTGAAATCACGCGAGTTCAAATAAAATTTAGGCCAGATTGAAATTTTTTTTTTGTTCATGAAAATTCTCTGACCTGTCCTGAGTCCAGAGAGGCTTCTTGTTGCTGTAGCTTGTTGCTGGCTTGACAGCGAGCTGTTTTTGTAACTTTTAACTTAAAGTCTTATTTATTTTGATTTTCAAAGCAGAACCTATATTGTGTTGTTGGATAATGCGTGTTTTGATTTACATAATTTAAGTGCATCTATTGTTTACATTCCATGGGTTATGTTGATATGCTAGCTCTTTATCTTAATATATATGTCCACCTTTATTTCAAAATAAAAGTCCTTGAAAAAATAAGAATTCTATCTTGAATTTCATTATACTTGTTTCCTTTTGTTACCATACCTTCTTAAGGTCAGAATCTAAGAATTAGGTCAATTATTTAATATGTAAACTATGATTACAAAAAGCAAAAAGTAGCCCATTAACCTTTCTCCCACATAAACACGTAAACTCTTACTTCACTTCACCAACATTTCCAGTAGAATTCTCACATCCATACATCAATCACAACAAAAAAACTTTAGTTTTTTAATCCCTTTTCCCATCTTTATATTCAAACATAAAAACAGGTGATGCAAATATTAAAGAGCTTTAGTGCTGAATAACACTCAGAAGAAGCAACTGGAAAAAGGCTTACACCTTCAGTGTTTGTTTTTCTGCATAAAATTTGAACAACTGAGGAGAAATTCCTCCTGAGTTAAAGGCAATGGCAAAAATAAAAGCACATGTTGAGCAGGAAATCAATAACTCAAATGTTCGTTTTTGGGCAAAGCTTTCCCACGAGCATCACTTTAAGATCCTGCCACTGTTTTTAGAGCTTTTACAATCATCTGTGTTTCATTCACAAACAAAAGGAACAAAGATTAACTCTTTCTCCTACTTGTGTTTAGGGAATCTCCCAGCCCTCCCCTCTGTGTGCGTGTTTATGTGTGGGAGTGTGTTCTGTGGGAAGGGGAGTGAGTTTTGTTGCAACTCGTCTGAACAGACCAATTTAGAGTGAGTGACACTGGGGAGAATGTTTGGGCAACAGATGCTCGAACAAAGACTTCCCAGAACACAATGGGGCACTGAGATACTTGTGACTGATTTCCATCTATTCACACAAAGTGGAGCAGAAGTTGAGGTCCTCCCCTCTCTCTCTTTCTCTCTCCCTCTCTCACTCTGTATATATGTGTGCGTATTAAACTATTACTGTAGGGAAAAAATGCCTGAATTCAAAACAATAAAGCAAAATATACAGAAAAAAATCAATACTGATCCATTTTTAATGAGATGATTACATACTTCTTTTTTCCCTGCACAACATTGTGCTGCCCCGGACCTCATATGTTCTTCATACAAGCTGTTATTATAACCTATGGTTAATATTAAAGGCACAAATGGCCACATTTTGATGATTAAAAAAAAAAAATAATAATTTTTTTTTTTTTTAACAATCCCATATTTTAATGATCACTGTAGACAGGGTTGAACTTTTCATGCACAATATGGCGAATTTTGTAAAATGTCTATCCGGTGTTTTGTAACACTAACCAAGTAGTTTTGATAGTAAAAGTTACCAAACAGTGAATGAAACACAAGTGCTGATGACACATGGCACTCGAATGATCCTAAATAGAAATCAGTGACAGAATTGATGGAAGTTATCTAAACTTCCTCTAATTCTAAGAGTTAAATAGTGATCACATTGACACTCTGGACTGAGATGCTAATGAGGCTAGAAGTGTGAAACGTTGTGTATGTAATGTACAAATACAGCAGTTTTATTTATCTTTTTGGGCATTTAAAAAAGCTGTCTCACAGACATTGTCTGCATGGCTCCAGAGTGGCAGAAGTAGTTTATAGAAGAACTTTGTTCCAGATAAAACTTTGCATATGCACTGCAGCTCCAGCGCTTACTTTACATTTTCCAGCTGAGCCCTATGTAAGAGCATAACTGTAACTGTGTGATACTGAGCATTCAATGGGTATTAGCCTGCCAGATCACACAAATTTAGTGTGATGATAGACGGAGCCCATTTGAGAATAGAGATCATAACTGTCCAGAAAACTGGGCATCGTGTGTCCTGCAGCCTACAAATACTTCCAGAAATGAAAACACACCTGACGGGCTCAACAGGGCCTGATTTGTGATTGTGTTCATATTTGAAAAGCACGGTGTGTTGGTAATACTTCATTTCCACATAGTTATCGTTGTCATCTTTTAAGTGGAAACACTCAAGTCTGTCCTTTCAGACAGACTTGAGTCATTCTGGTGCATTATTGCAGCTTAAACCACAGAACCTGCTGCTACACCTGAATCACCTGGTAGAATTAAACAACTAGAATTAAACATGCAATCTCAGTCCAAGTTAAAAAAAATTGGTTTTTCTTTTCATTATTCCCGCTCACATTCTCAGCCTAGTCACATTCACATGTGGGTCATTGGCAGGGTAAAAAATAATCGTATATTGGATATTTTCTTATGTTTCTGTCCTTTAAAATTATATGAGGGAGCTGGGGATTTCTCTCTCTCTCTGCATGTGTGTGTGTGTGTGTGTGTGTGTGTGTGTGTGTGTGTGTGTGTGTGTGTGGGCATTCAGCAGTGGGCTGGCTGAGGATTTCCCTCTGGTAAATGAATAACAGTAAAGTGAGGCAGGAGCAGGCTCCCACAACCCCCAGGGCTACTTACCATTCAATACCCATGGCTGTGTGTGTGTGTGTGTGTGTGTGTGTGTGTGTGTGTGTGTGTGTGTGTGTGTGTGTCTTCAAGACCTTAAAAAGGCCAAGGGCCATCCCTGTGCAGCCCCTCAATCCCTCCCGCCCCTCCTGGCCACGAAGCCCCTTTGTGTGTCCCTGCTTTCCGTTTTCAGTCTAACATCTGTATGCTAATGCAGCTGAATGGGAATAAACTGGAATCAGCCTGGGAGCGAGGGTGAGGGGTGGCTTCCCTGTGTGTGGACAGATATGGGTGGATAAAGTGATTTGGGAGAATTCAGCAGCAGGGAAGGGTTTGTGCTGAGCTTAGAGAGAAAAAGAAGAATTATTGGTTAATGGGGGAGCTTAGGAGGGAATGGATGGGCTTGGGCTGTTTCAAGGAGGTGTCCTAATAAGCAGATGGCTCTCATCAAATACCCTGAAATGCTCACAAAAATTAAACAGTAAACTTAGATAACTTAGAAGCATAAATACGTTTCACCTGTGATGCTGAGGCACAACTGTGTATTTTTAAGTTAAGAATGTTATTTGGCTGCTGGAACTGGACTGTGATTTCAGAGGAACTGAGGGTCTCATTAAGCAAATAAATGGCTCAAGTCAAAAATCCATGTGGGAGGTAGATTTGCTCAAGTCATGTTGCTTCAGTTGCTTGAGACCTGACATTTAAACACCAGTTACTAAAGTGCTTTCATAACACTGAGAAATGTATGTTGACGATGGTTCTCGGTATTTACTTAGACTGCACATGTAGTAGTAGTAGTAACCCTGTTAAGCTGTGACAAATGCAATTCTGCAGGCTTTCCTTACATTTTCACTCTCTTTAGATACATTAGATTCATTGTCATTAAAGATGTTTGTCTGTCCACTATTTATCTTCTAAAACGGGAAAGTTTCCTTGAACTTATAAAAACTGGATTTAATATAACTTCTATATGATAAAATCCAAAGTGATATAGTAAAAAGATACAATTAACACTGTATTTCATGTGGCATAAAACAAGTCTGTAAAAAGCTGTTGCTAAACTGGACACTGGAAGACTTCCTGGTGTCTTTAATGAGTATTCTTTTTCCATTCATAAGTTGTAGGCTGTTAGATATTTAGAATAATCAACTATTTCATCCATTTGTGTTATGATCATTTTTTCATCACAAAATGCAGTCAGGGCTGGACAAAAAAAATTTGCCCTTGTGACCCATCACTACCCCTCTCTCTCTTTCTCTCACTCTCTCTCACTCTCTCTCTCTCACTCTCTCACTCTCAGACTCAAAAGATTGCAGACTACAAACTTAACACACATCAATTCCAGTTCCAATTTTTCACCCCCAGAGTCCCTATATTTCGAAGCCTCTGCAGAATCAGAATCAAAATACTTTATTAATCCCTAAAGAAATGATGACAACCGGCATGCAGCTTGTTTCAGTTGCCCTGCCTTGATTCCATCTGATTCGTACCTCTGTAACAAAAAATCCTTAAGTAATAGTATTTAAGATGCAAAACCTCTGAGGAACATTTCTAGCTATTAGCTTTAATAAACACAACAAAAAGTGTTTTATAGCATTTGTGACTTTTCAGTATATTAAACAAAAGTTTCCCTAAAAGTTCGACCAAAACATGCTGAAGTCCACGGCACTGAAAATAAGAAGGGACAAATAAAAGGTCACTGCTTTAGTGTCCACGTTCCTTTATAACCCCAAGCATGTCAAAGTTCATAGTCATTTGTTCTCAGAGCCATCAGACTCTGGAGCTCAAACGGAGAAATCGATCCTCTAGTGTTTCTGTTTGTTTGTGTTATACCTCCTCACACATGACCTCCACAGAGAAGAAGCAAAGTTTTACTGCTTACTTAGAAATGCTTGAATGCTGGCCCCGGGTTATCCGTTAGACCTGGCACACTCTGGTCAGTGGGCCAACAGCTTTAAGTGGCCCCAAGATTCAGAGTTACAGGACTGTCCAGTTTTTACTAAGTTGCACATTGGAAACTTTGGAACAGCCTCCTCAAGTACTCAATAGTTTAAATGCATCACAAACAACATCTTTAGTAGGATTCTATTAATTTTAGCTGTATGTGCCTAATAAATGACGACTAAGTGAACATGTTCGAAGCAAGTACTCATTTCTACCCGTAGACATAAACTCAACACACAACATTAAGCTAGAAGAGTGTTTTGGCAGCTCCCTCTACAGGTCCTCTTGCATTTTTCAAGATGTTAGGAGCTGCCAGTATCTGTAGGCATTACTAACCAGTACAGATATTTTGGTGAATGCATTTTAATACAAATCGTTTTAGCCAACAAATATCAAACCTGTACCTATACTGTGGTAAACATACTGAGCTTGAAATCGGGAATTAGGATTCATTTACTATTCTTAAACTCAAAGCTACAACAGCATTCACGAGACAAAAAAATGTCCTGAATTACAAATCATATATCTCAAGGTTTCCATGGTTATCTTTGTTGGTAGCGTTTTAAAATGAAGAAAGGGCAGCTGGCAGCAGATACTTAATTTCCACATTCAAGTCTGCAAAAGTGAAATGGAGAGACTTACTGGATGAGATGTAGGGAGGCAGTGCCATCTAGTGTACGCTTTAGTGAGGTACAAAATTATATGAGGGAGTTGGGGATCCTCTGTGTGTGCGTCATAAAAACGCAATCATTCATCTTCCAACTGTATCTTTCTGTTCTGGCTTTAGAATCATAGGTTGTTTACTGATCTGTACTTTGGGAGTCATGCTGTTGTGATACTGGGGAGAAAAGGGTAAGGTTTGATAGACTAAACCATTACACACAAAACTTGAAAAACCTAAAGAGTGTGTGAGACTAGCTGTGTTGTTCAGCAATAAACTCATCTACAAATGTGTTAGTAAAGAGTGACGTGTACTTCTGTCCCATTAAGCAACAGTTTAACAAATTTCACTGCAAACTATAAAAGGAATCTGGATTTAAATAGAACATAGCAGTGTTGGATTAAGTGCAGGAAACACTAGTATAAGGTGTCTATGGAACAAATCTCCTTCAGCATTCAAAATGACCAAAGTGAGGACCACAGGCGTTTCTCTCAGTTGGTTGTGTTCAGGGAAAAAGCAGCTAAATACACTGAGACTGCTCCACATTGTTAGTGAGTTAACTCTGGATATCTGTAGGTTTGTCAAACTTGGAGTGAACAAAAGCAGAAAAAACAGTAAAAGATGCAGACAGTGAAAGTCTGGTTTATTTCATGAACACAGTGAAACATTTTACAGTCCACAGAGCAAAGTAGCATACATGATAAATAGATACACATAACACGGACGGTGAGAAGTAAAACTCGTCGTCTTACCACATGTTATATTCTGTAAACTTAAAATAAACCACAGAAATTAGAGTTTGGTGTTTTATAGTCACCTATTAAAAACATGAGTCAACATTACTGAAGTGACACTTTAACGATGCTTCATATCACAGTCTTTATGATGATAAAACTTGTTTTATCATTAGCAGATGTCTGCGCTGTCACTTGTCATGAAATGTCCTGAGCCAGGGTTCAAGCTTCCTCTTCAATTACCATTGATCATTAATAGGACACACAAAAGATTTGTCGCATTATCCCCATAAATAAAATGCTTTTATAGAATTCATTGTGACACAAATATTTAGATTCTTGATTCACAATGTGCCTGAACTCAAAATCTTTAGAGTTTCATCATTTTAAAGTACCGCAAAGAATACATTTATACCATTGTATGAGCTACACTTCTTGTAAAAAATAAACTGATGCGTTTGAGAAAAGCTCCTGCTGTGACCTTCCTTCTGTGTGGCACACATACTCACACTCACACACACACACACACACACACACACACACACACACACACACACACACACGCGCGCGCGCACACACAGAGGGGGGAGATCATTAATACAAAGGATTGGAGGCGTTTTTTTTGGATTTTCACTTGTTGTTGGCTTTAATATGAACAGTCACATAAAATTCATTCCAATTTTTTGCCTTTGCTTCAATTAACATGTTTCTTTAAATCTACAACAGCTTCCTTTTCAAAAGGTTTACTGACATAGTAAAGAAGTAGCTAGGGAACTCAGTAAGTATGAGCAGCAATAGCTTAGGGACACTTTCTCCAATAAAGAGGAATTAATCATCTGCTGTTCATCAAAAAGTGCCATTTAAAAACAATTCAGCAGACCCTCAAAAAAAGTGCCATTATATTACTACTCCTGGGGATCCCGCAGGCAAATGGGAACCATGAAGAGGTCACTAGAAAAGCTGCAACCACCAAGTACCTGCAGAGGGTCAGGCAAGTCCTGAGAAGTCAGCTGAACGGTAAGAACAAGATCCGGGCCATCAACGCCTACGCCCTGCCCGTGATCAGGTACCCAGCTGGGGTAATAAGCTGGTCAAAGGAGGAGATAGAAGCCACTGACATAAAGACTCCTGGCCATGCATGGAGGGTTTCACACCAAGTCCAGCACCCTGAGGCTGATCGCTAAGCGGAAAGAAGGAGGCCGGGGACTGGTGAGTGTCAGCACCACGGTTCAGGATGAGACAACAGACATGCATGAATACATGAGGAAGATGGCCCCAACCAACCGTGTGCTCAGATAATACCGCAGGAAGCAGAAACCCAAGAATGAGGAGGAAGAGGAGGCACCATCATGGAAGGCCCCCTAGGGTGGTGGAGAATGACCGAGCTAAGATCCTGTGGGACATCCAGATAAAGAAGGACAAAATGGTGATGGCTAACCAACTGGACATAGTGGTGATAGACAAACAGAAGAAGACGGCCGTAGGGATAGATGTAGTGGTTCTGAATGACAGCAATATCAGGAAGAAGGAACATGAGTAGCTCAAGAAATACCAAGGGCTCAGAGAAGAGCTCGAGAAAATGTGGAGGGTGACGGTAAGAGTGGTAATCGGAGCACTAGGTGCAGTGACTCAGGAACAACATCGGAGATCTCTGTTCAGAAGAGCGCAGTCCTAGAAAAAGCTAAGATCAAGGGCTGGATCGCAGGGGCAGCAGCCCAAGCAGAGAAGCTCAGACTCCCCTCTCCCCGGCCACCTCCTCCAGCTTTTCCGGGGGAACACCAAGGTGTTCCAAGGCCAGCTGAGAGATATCTCCTCCAGCATGTCCTGGGTCTGCCCTTGGGCCTCCTCCCAGTGGGACATGCCCGGAACACCTCACCCAGGATGCGCCCAGGAGGCATCCTTGTCAGATGAGGAGTTAAGAAGGAAGGAGTTGGCATGATGCTCCCACAACAAGCTGATGTGGGTATTTACGTTCATTCACAAATGGAAAACTCATAGATACCACAACTGTCTTATCCAGTCTCATAAAATATGTATGTGGGCTAATCAGGTTGTTAGCTTTTACTTGCAACGGTTACAGGCACTTATTTTCACTGTAACTCATTAAATGTACTTCTTCATATCCTTAAATGTATATTTCTATACGATTACAACCTAATACACCATTTGCTCAAAAATTCGTAATTCGTAAATTAATCTGTGCTTAGTACACAACAGCATTAGTACAAATAATGTTAAATATTCTTTCATTCTTGTCAACTCAAAAACTGTACTAAAATAAAAAAATAAATAATGACAGCATGCATCTCGTCACAAAACTAAACATCTAATACATGAACAAAAGAACTCACAAACGTTCAACATTTTTATTTCCTTGAAATCAGGTTACCCTGATAAATTCACTCAAGTGGCTCCAAAGTGTTTTCTTCAAACAGGACACCTGATAAATGGTCTGTATTTGTATAGCGCTTTACTAGTCCCTAAGGACCCCAAAGTGCTTTACACATCCAGTCATCCACACACACATTCACACACTGGTGATGGCAGCTACATTGTAGCCACAGCCACCCTGGGGCGCACTGACAGAGGCGAGGCTGCCGGACACTGGCGCCACCGGGCCCTCTGACCACCACCAGTAGGCAACGGGTGAAGTGTCTTGCCCAAGGACACAACGACCGAGACTGTCCGGGGCTCGAACCGGCAACCTTCCGATTACAAGGCGAACTCCCAACTCTTGAGCCACGATCGCCCCACAATATAAATGAAAAATGTTAACGATATGTTCACAGTTAATAATATCCAGAGTACCTTCAAGTTCGAATCACTGCCTTGTGGTTGTTTTACTTCAGCCAAACAGTTAAGGTGTGGTTTACATCCATGTCTGTCCACTTATGATACAGTATACACATGTAGTCCGTTAAAGCCACTCACCTTTGATTACTGAATTGCATTTACTTCATCAATGAAGTGAATGCAATTCACATTTGTGCGAACATTTGTCCTTACAATATCACAGACATTGAGTCAGGATTTGTTGACTGTTTAAGTGGTGCTACATGAATGAAACTGAACAGACCTAAAGAAGGTGTTCCTGAAATTCAGGTTTATCATAGTTCAAAATCCTCAGTGCACACCTTTTTTTCCTGCTGTGTCTAAATGCTCTTAGCTGTTAAAATAGAGGAAAAAGTTTGACATATATCTGTCACGGTTCTGGGTCGGTTCGACCCAGCATTTTAAGGTTTTTTTGGGGGGGGCAGTTTATTTTTGCATTATAGAGTGTTTTGGGGTTCTCTGGTGTTTTGATTATTTACAGAATCAGAATCAGAATCAGTTTATTGCCAAATGTTGAGCAGGTTTACAACATTAGGAAATTGCTGCGGTGCTTCAGTGCAAACATAGTGTCATAAATTGCGATTAAATAGACATGAAAAAAATAAAAGTAGGAATAAGAATTAAAAGTGCTATGTAGAAAGATATGTGCATGAGATATACATGGGATATATACATGAGAATAAGAATTAAAAGTGCTGCATAGAAAGATATATACATGAGTGCAGGTGGTGATCAGTGCCAAACATGTAATGATGCAGTGACACAGCGTAGGGTCATGTGTTAGTGGCGGGTACAGTCATATGGTTATTGTTCATGTGTCCAACAGCAGAGGGGAAGAAACTGTTCTTATGGCGAGAGGTTCTGGTGCGAATGGACCGGAGCCTCCTGCCTGAGGGGAGCAGGTCAAACAGACTGTGTCCAGGGTGAGAAGGGTCAGCTGAGATCTGAGCTGCACGCCGCAATGTCCTGGAGGTGTACAGGTCCTGCAGAGATGGGAGTCTGCAGCCAATCACCTTCTCAGCAGAGCGCACAACACGCTGCAGTCTCTGTTTGTCCCTGATGGTGGCTCCAGCGTACCACACGGTGATGGAGGAGGTGAGGATGGACTCGATGATTGCAGTGTAGAACTGCATCATCGTCCGTGTTGGCAGGTTGAATTTCTTCAGCTGCCTCAGCTACAATAGATTATATTACTGTGGTTCTGGTTTAGGGTTTTGTTCACAGGGTTTGTGTTCTCATGTTTTGTGAGGGTTTAGTTCTGTGTCTGGGCCCTGTTTCAGGAAGCCGGTTTAGTGGAAAAACTGAGTAAGTATACCCTGAGTTAACGAAAACTCTGGGTTTTCGGTTTCACAAAGCGAGTTCAGATGAAGCCTCAGTGAGTCACCATGACGACACACTCCGTGAAGCTAACCTGCCCCCTAGCAGGTTTACTACAACTAACCCTGACTGTCTCCGCCCCTTTGTCGGAAACCTGACAGTAGGAAGTGTCGGACATGGCGTGTCCCTTCCTTGAAGAGCCAGTAGATCGTGAAGCCCAAATTCTCCGCAGAGCTCTCCGCCGGGAGAGAGTGATTAGAGCGCGTTTGGACATTTTATCATTTCCTGATGATTTTCTGTGCGAACGTTACCGTTTGTCAGCACAATCTATAATTT
Source organism: Aulonocara stuartgranti (assembly GCF_965226115.1). NCBI lineage: Eukaryota > Metazoa > Chordata > Actinopteri > Cichliformes > Cichlidae > Aulonocara > Aulonocara stuartgranti. Next base: position 3,595,555 of record NC_138950.1, read on the forward strand.
ATTTGAATAACATCCTCAGGCCTAATATTGCTCATGTGACACATCGCGGACATGCTCTCAGTTCTGTACATATTATTTGTATTGCACTTCGGTTTTTTGCAAACGGGAGCTTTCTGTATAATATTGGTGACGCTGAGCACGTTTCCAAGGCTACCGTCTGTCGGGCAGTCAGGAATGTTACAGTTGCACTGAAACGTCTCCTGTACTCGTTTGTGGTGTTCCCCGGTCACAGACCCACAAGATTTATCAAAGAGGGATGCCACAAAATTGCAGGTATCAGGATGACCAAAACTTAATTTATGGTGTGGTGATACTTGGACTACTACTTAAATTTCACATTTATTTTCACGGTTCCCAGGCGTGATTGGCTGTACAGATGGCACTCACATTCCAGTCATTGCTCCTCCAGTAAATGAAGGAGACTATGTGAACAGGAAGTCTTTCCACAGCATTAATGTACAGGTACATAGTTCCCTGTAGCATTTCAAACTAACAAATTATTTCATTATAGTAATGGATGCTAATTTGTGTTCTCTGCACTGTGAAGATCATATGTGATGCTGCCAACATTATCACAAATGTGGAAGCCAAGTGGCCAGGCTCTGTCCATGACTCACAAATATTCCGTGAATGTACACTGAGCACAAAATTTGGACATGGTGAGTTGAGAATACTGTAAAATATATAAAGACCAATTGCTTCAGGGACATTTGAACTGAAGTGTATCCTTCTGTCTTAGGAGAGTTCACTGGCTACTTGCTTGGTGATAGGGGGTATCCATGTTTACCCTATTTGCTTACCCCTTACCCTGACCCTGAACCGGGCCCACAGCAGCGATATAATCTGGCTAATTGCAGGACAAGAGCCAGAATTGAAATGACTATCGGAATGCTTAAGGCCCGGTTCCAGTGCCTGCAAAGACTCAGGGTCACCCCAGAAAGGGCATGTGACATTATTGTGGCATGTGTGATTCTTCACAACATTGCCACAATTAGAGGAGAACACTGTCCTTCTGAACCAAACATCAGCAGTGATCCAAACCATGAACATCCTGACCCTCCCACGGACATACAAGATGGAAGCGCAGTCAGAGACACCATATGTCACAATCATTTCTTTTGACCCATCACCTCAACATGTTGAAAGAAGAATAAACAGATTTTTTGTTCAACTGGCTTTATTGGTCGCCTGTGTTTCCTGTACACAAAGTATTAAAAGATGTAAACCTCATAAAGTGTCTCTGTTGCTTCCTCCTCTGTAACAGCTGTCAATGTTTCTTCATTATTTTCCTGTAGTAAAGAAATAGACAACATTGCTGTTCTACTGTACACTCATATAATCTGTGGAGTATTACTCACAACTGCATGTTGGTCTGGCTCAACAGGAGGCTGCACCAGATGCAGTACACCACCACCATCAACTGATAGAATATGAGGTTTATACAGGTCACTTATAACTTACAAGGGACCAAATGGCAATTAACAAACATACCAATCACCTTACACTTCATTGTCATTATGCTCTCAAAGACAACCAAGACTGAGGGAAGGCAAGATCAGTAGGAAAATAACTTCACTACAAAATAATCCATTATGGTAAAGAGTTTATCAAATGAATGAGCAGCACTGCAAAGGTGACTGTGAAGAAAGGATGTATGCACATCATGTATTATTTAGAATTTACCCCTTATGTAGGCACTTGTGTCTTGCGGGGTTATTGACTCAGAGGATGTCCCCGCAGAGATGCCTTCGGCCACAGGGCGCCCACTGTTTTGGCTGAGGGCCAACTGCTCAGCCTCTGTGAGTGGTGGTGATGGAGGACCCCCACCTGTTTTTCGGGCCTCTGCTTTTTTTCTGTTGGCTATAACGGGCCACATTTGAGCATACAGAGTAAGCAAATATGTACTTGTAATGTGCTCAGATAATTTCAATAAGTGCTTACAGAAGGAAAATTAATGTAGCCTCTAACTGCAATTGATTTACATGGGACAAACAGACCAAGCACTATGGCTCATAATACAATTACACCTTACCTGTTTGGACTATGTTTTTATATTTCATTTTTACTTGCTGCCAGGAACGTTTGGGGCCTGTTGGGTTGCACCTGCGCTCACATCACGTCACAAAATAAAATGTATAAAATAACAAATAAAATAACATATGATAAAATAACGTGTTAATTGGGTGGAAATCCCTAGATCAATGTTTAAATTAACACTCACGCATTGACTCTGTCGGCTATGTTTTGCCATGCATGCTCACTTTCTTTTGCAGCTGTCGCTGTGTTACTTTTTTCCGCGGAATTTGCATGTTATCGGCATATGCTGCCATCAGAATTTCGGCCTCAAGCGCTGTAAAATACATTGACCACGCCTTCTTTCCCTCCGTCTCCATGGTGACTCGCTTAATCTGTGCTCCGCTTATCAGGGCTTTATGTATCCTCGTCCGCGCGCTTCACTTGGGGTTAAAGCAACTCCGCGTTGATTGAACTACTTGTTATCAGCCTTTCTGAAACCGAATATTCCGAGTTGGACAGTTCGGGGTTACTCAACCCTGAGTATCATTTTTCACTCTGAGTTTTCTAAACCGGCTTCCTGAAACAGGGCCCTGGTCTGCGTCTTTGTGTAGTGATGTCTTGTTCCTGTTTTATTGTGAAGGTCTGCGTCTCATGTGGGTGTGTTCAGTTTACTTTGTGTTTAATAAACCACCTTTACGAGTGCCTGCGTTTGGATCCTCCTGTATTACTTCCACACGACTCATCTCACTCGCCATGACAATTGTGTGATAAACAACTAACAGCTTCCTCTTTCTGTAAGAATATACAGAATTAGAAAAAGGGGAACCTCAACTCAAAGTTCTTATAACTCTGTTTTATTTGTACACACACACACACACACACACACACACACACACACACACACAGAAAAGTATAAATAAAGCACGCAGACAGTGATGAGATGCAGGTCGTGCGTCCATGACTGCCCTCGCGAGTGAAATACAACTGCAGTGTTTGTGTTTTCTAACTCAGGTGTCTCAAGCTGAAGAACTGTGGGGTGATTCTTAGAAATCCCCTTTCACAATACAAAGGTCACAAGGAGTTAAGAAGGAAGGAGTTGGCATGATGCTCCCACAACAAGCTGATGTGGGTATTTACGTTCATTCACAAATGGAAAACTCATAGATACCACAATTGTCTTATCCAGTCTCATAAAATATGTATGTGGGCTAATCAGGTTGTTAGCTTTTACTTGCAACAGTTACAGGCACTTATTTTCACTGTAACTGATTAAATGTACTTCTTCATATCCTTAAACGTATATTTCTATACGATTACAACCTAATACATCATTTGCTCAAAAATTCGTAATTCGTAAATTAATCTGTGCTTAGTACACAACAGCATTAGTACAAATAATGTTAAATATTCTTTCATTCTTGTCAACTCAAAAACTGTACTAAAATAAAAAAAATAAATGACATCGTCATAAAACTAAACATCTAATACATGAACAAAATAACTCACAAACATTCAAATTTTCAGCATTTTTATTTCCTTGAAATCAGGTTACCCTGATGTTTATATACATTCACTCAAGTGGCTCCAAAGTGTTTTCTTCAAACAGGACACCTGATAAATGGTAAATGGCCTGTATTTGTATAGCGCTTTACTAGTCCCTAAGGACCCCAAAGCGCTTGACATATCCAGTCATCCACCCATTCACACACACATTCACAGACTGGTGATGGCAGCTACATTGTAGCCACAGCCACCCTGGGGCGCACTGACAGAGGCGAGGCTGCCAGACACTGGCGCCACCGGGCCCTCTGACATCACCAGTAGGCAACGGGTGAAGTGTCTTGCCCAAGGACACAACGACCGAGACTGTCCGAGCCGGGGCTCGGCAACCGGCAACCTTCCGATTACAAGGTGAACTCCCAACTCTTGAGCCACGATCGCCCCACAATATAAATGAAAAATGTTAACGATATGTTCACAGTTAATAATATCCAGAGTACCTTCAAGTTCGAATCACTGCCTTGTGGTTGTTTTACTTCAGCCAAACAGTTAAGGTGTGGTTTACATCCATGTCTGTCCACTTATGATACAGTATACACATGTAGTCCGTTAAAGCCACTCACCTTTGATTACTGAATTGCATTTACTTCATCAATGAAGTGAATGCAATTCACATTTGTGCGAACATTTGTCCTTACAATATCACAGACATTGAGTCAGGATTTGTTGACTGTTTAAGTGGTGCTACATGAATGAAACTGAACAGACCTAAAGAAGGTGTTCCTGAAATTCAGGTTTATCATAGTTCAAAATCCTCAGTGCACACCTTTTTTTCCTGCTGTGTCTAAATGCTCTTAGCTGTTAAAATAGAGGAAAAAGTTTGACATATATCTGTCACGGTTCTGGGTCGGTTCGACCCAGCATTTTAAGGTTTTTTTGGGGGGGGGGCGGTTTATTTTTGCATTATAGAGTGTTTTGGGGTTCTCTGGTGTTTTGATTATTTACAGAATCAGAATCAGAATCAGTTTATTGCCAAATGTTGAGCAGGTTTACAACATTAGGAAACTGCTGCGGTGCTTCAGTGCAAACATAGTGTCATAAATTGCGATTAAATAGACATGAAAAAAATAAAAGTAGGAATAAGAATTAAAAGTGCTATGTAGAAAGATATGTGCATGAGATATATACATGAGAATAAGAATTAAAAGTGCTGCATAGAAAGATATATACATGAGTGCAGGTGGTGATCAGTGCCAAACATGTAATGATGCAGTGACACAGCGTAGGGTCATGTGTTAGTGGCGGGTACAGTCATATGGTTATTGTTCATGTGTCCAACAGCAGAGGGGAAGAAACTGTTCTTATGGCGAGAGGTTCTGGTGCGAATGGACCGGAGCCTCCTGCCTGAGGGGAGCAGGTCAAACAGACTGTGTCCAGGGTGAGAAGGGTCAGCTGAGATCTGAGCTGCACGCCGCAATGTCCTGGAGGTGTACAGGTCCTGCAGAGATGGGAGTCTGCAGCCAATCACCTTCTCAGCAGAGCGCACAACACGCTGCAGTCTCTGTTTGTCCCTGATAGTGGCTCCAGCGTACCACACGGTTATGGAGGAGGTGAGGATGGACTCGATGATTGCAGTGTAGAACTGCATCATCGTCCGTGTTGGCAGGTTGAATTTCTTCAGCTGCCTCAGCTACAATAGATTATATTACTGTGGTTCTGGTTTAGGGTTTTGTTCACAGGGTTTGTGTTCTCATGTTTTGTGTGGGTTTAGTTCTGTGTCTGGTCTGCGTCTTTGTGTAGTGATGTCTTGTTCCTGTTTTATTGTGAAGGTCTGCGTCTCATGTGGGTGTGTTCAGTTTACCTCCCTTGTCTCGTCTCGTTAATTACTCCCAGCTGTGTCCCCCACCTGTGTGTAATCTCCCTGTGTTTCTCTGAGTGTCTTCAGCTGTAGTAGTTGCTGGTCCGTCTGTGTTTCTACCATGTTCCATTCGTGTGTTCTCCCTGCTGTCACCATCATATGCCATCGTCTATCTTCCTTCATGTTCAGGTTCGTGTTCAGTAGTTAGTTGTTCCCAGTGTAGTTTAGTTCATTCTCCGTTTTCCGGTCTATTTATATTTTGTGTTTAATAAACCACCTTTACGAGTGCCTGCGTTTGGATCCTCCTTTATGACTTCCACACGGCTCATCTCACTCGCCGTGACAATATCACAGCCATTAAATATTAGAGAAGCCTCTGAAAACAAGATCACTTCCCAAGCAAAAAGAAATCTGCCTGTTCGCACAGACCCTAAATCACAACACATAAGACAATAATAAGACAAATGACTACAAAGCGACACAGAGGCTAGAGGAAGAGCAAGCACAAAGTGACACGTTGTGTGTGCACACTTTCTCATTACCACTCTTCATATACCAGTTTGATAAAGTCCTGAATGCAGCCTGCATGTTAGTCCATCGAGTCCCATCTGAGCTTTGAATAAAATACACTCAGCTTTTCCTCTGAGTTGTTCAGTTCATACAGGAACTTCAGCAGTCGAGGTTAACACGTCGCTGTTTTGCTCCTCCATCTCAACCATTGAACTTAGTCAGAATTTATTCTGAGGAAAAAAAGAGGAACAAAAAGACATTTTAAAAAGTTGGTTTTTTGTTGCTGTTGTTTATGTTTAAGGTAGAAAAATGAATAAAAACAAAAAGAATTAGGGCTGTGTAATATGACGATATATATATCGGATGATGATATGAAAACATCTATCATTTCATATTATACACTATTGTTTGTTTCGTGGTGTCGCAAAATACACTGTTTGCAGAAATATTTCTTAATCGTTTTGATGGTCACTGTAGTGCCTATAGTAATTGTTAGGTATTTTAGTACCATGGGAGCATTTACTGGATATTGTTTTATAGTGACATTATGCAGGAAAACTCTGTCATTCAATAAGGCCCCTTTGTTTCAGTGTTTTTCTCTTTGACCCAAGAATTGATGTGTGAGAATCACAGGCTGGTACAAGGTTGAAATACCACAGAGATCACTCCCTCAGCTACATTAGTTTCTTAATCTCTTAGGAGACGCCTGTTGAAGGCCAGATGGTTTGTTTCAGATTTCACTAATGTAAGAACTCTTTGTTTTGTGCCTTGAAAATATGTCGCTGAGATAATCACAATTGTAGCTGAACTGATAAACTATACAAAGGATGCTTCTTCACCCAAGGGCAGGAAGACGCTCCCTTATCTTGGTCTGTACTGGTTTAAACTGATAATCTGCTGTCTCATGAATTTTACCCTCTATATAAACTGTTGTACTTGTGAATAAAGTTGAGTCAATTTGGGAAGACAACCTGAAGCAGTCTCTGTTTTCTTGTTCTCCCAAGCTGCTCCCGAGCTCGTACTAACACGCTGAATGGCATGCTTGAATGTTGCTTGAGAATATATTTGACTGTGTTACAGATTAAGGGACATTCTCTGCTGATAGGTGAAGGTACATTCTCTGCTGATAGACGTCCACGCCTCGGAGGAAGTCGATCCACGGATTAGGCCCTGGAAACCGTTTCCTTCAATTTTGGTGTCAGAAGTGGGATCCTGACGAAGGTAGGCACATGTCTTTTATTTTATAAGACTGTGTTATGCCTTTCTCAGTGATCCACATAGAAACGGGATACGCTGACGAGGCCTTCTTCAGTGGCCCACATAGTAACAAGTGGGATACACTGAGGAGCCTTCTTTAGTGGCCCACATAGAAACACAGGAAGTTGCCTGTTGTTTTGTAAATTAAAGCAGAAAGGACACAGGAAGTTGCCTGCTGTCATAAACTAAGAAGTTGCTCACCAGCAGAAAGGACACAGGAAGTTGCCTGTGGTCATAAAACGAGAAGTTGCTCGTTAAAAAGTGAGAAGTTGCTCACTAAAAAGATAAAATTGCTAGCAAAAAATCAAGTAACCTCAGGTGTGCCACAGCAAAAATAAAAACTAACTTAAATCCTTCAAAGCGTCTAAACCCCTCTGGAAATCACTGACCATGGGTCAGAATAATTCAAAGACCTTAGACGGGTCCGATAAAAAATCAAAATTAACTGTAAAACCGAAAAAAATAAAATATAAAAATAGCGGCTCAGTACGACTCCCACTTCCGGTTACGTTTAACCCACGCTCGCGAATCAATGAAGACTTCCATGATTACGTATCCAGAACATGCGGAAGTGCTTACGTGACTGATTTCGTCTCGAACTTAAGAACTATAACTTTAATGCATCCTAGTGTATTTCCGGAGCCCTATCCCGAACGATTATCGCCAGAAAACAGGTCAGTAGAAATGTTAAATACTATTTGTGATAAGGAAAGTAGGCTGATTAAAAAGTCCTGTAAAAAATATATGATAGAATGTCGTGATGTGACCAATCGCATGCTACCACTATGGAAAAAAGGACCCGAGCCAGACGTAAATGCTTTAAATCAAGCCAGTGTAGGCTCTAGTAAATCCACTGCAGAAAAAACTAGCCTTATATGCCCATCCGTTCAACCTACGGCTCCGCCGCCTTATGATGAAAAGACAGAATTAATAGCTGCTGCGGCGGCTGCACGTCATCAGCGCGTATATCCTGATTTAACAGCAGAATCCCAAAAGAGTGAGGAAGGCACTGAAATGACACCTAAATCAGAAGAAGATGACTGGTTTAACCTAGATCAAAGACAGGAACGAGAATACACTGAACGAGAAAGAGAGTTACAGGAACATAAAAAGCAAACAAAACAGTTAATGGCAGAGTGTGAGGAAATCATGAAAGATCCTTTAACTGAACGTACGGAAGCTGAACTGCAGGAAGCCGTTTCCGTCATAGATAATCATGTTCAGCGCCACACTAGAGTAGCGAATGGTTTAACTGTGCCAAAAGCAATAACTAACACCAGAAATTTAATAAGGAACTACTTAAAGCAGAAAAAAGAGGAAAAAACTCAAGAGGGCCCCCACAAAAACACCCGTTATAAAGAAAAGCAGGGATCACAATTTAATGACGTCAGCCCCTCCCTTCCGTTCATGATAATAGGGGACATGTGTTGCATTCAACCCCCTAAAATTTCAGAGTTAGCAGCAACCATTAAAGAACTTCCCGATCCTCTACAAAATCCTACAGCCTTTGTTTCTGCATTACAGAGAAGTACCAGATACCACCACTTGGGTGGGCCTGACTATAGATATATATTATGTCAACGAATTCCAGGTGTGACTGAATCTCAGCTTATTGAAGAAGTAGAGGAACTAGACCCTAAAAATGACCAAGCAGCCAACACCACCTCGTTTTTGTGGATAAACGATGACAAAATCACAGCCTTTTTTCAAAATCTAAAGAAATTTCTGCTCACAATGTCTAGAGATAAAATTGATTTAAATGCAGTAACCATGTGTAAGCAAAAGCCAGATGAATCCATTCTAGTTTTTATGAAACGTTTCACGCACTGCTGGACTAATGAGGCATGCATGCCTGAAGGAGGAAATGATCAGATTTTCATAACAACATTCTTAAACAATATTCATCCAGAATGTTCACAACTATTGAAGCTGACTGCCACTGATAATCTCTATGACATGAAAATAAAGAACTTTATCACACTTGTCAAAACAAAAGCTGGTGCAGATCTTTTCCCCAACAGCACGAAGGCTAAAAGTGTTAAGATGATGTTGAATTTTGATGTTGAAGGCTCAGAGGAAAGTGAAAAAATGATGTATGCAGGGGCCCCGCCCCCTCAACAAGCGCAGCAGGGAGATTTCAGAAGGAGAGATAGGAGTGGAGACGCATGTTTTTATTGTGGAAAAATAGGACACTGGAGGAGGGAATGCAAATCAGCAGCACATAGGTCTCAACCACAAAACACAGGACCAGCTCCTGCCACTAGGCGTCAGCAGAGCTCTTACAGACAAGGTAACTGGCAACGCAGACAGGAATCACATCAAAGAAACGGCCCCTTTGCACTTAGGGAGCAACCTTATAATCCACATTTTAATCCCCACCCATATGATAACGAAAGACTGGACCAACCATAGGGAGGCCCAGGTGATGATGAGGGACAGTGTGAAGCACTACACACGATGCTGCATTTGCAATTGTCCCGTAACACAGAAAGCTTGCCCATGTTAGATATAGAGATAGGTGAAAAGACTTATTCTTTTTTAGTTGACAGTGGAGCCACTAAAAGTTCACTGTCTGGAAAATTCTATAGTGGGCCTGTTTCCTCTGTGTGCATCAACACCATGGGAATAAACGGAACCCTAGTGCAATGCCCCAAAACTCATTCTCTAAAGACACGCTGGGGCCCAAAACCAGATGAAATTACATATCATCCATTCATAATTATTCCAAACTCGCCTGTGAATCTATTAGGCAGAGATTTAATGGCAAAAATGAACTTGTGTATTTCATTTAACACAAAGGGTGAAATGTTTGCAGATACTGATAACAGCTATGTTTTCTCTGCCCTATGCACCGACACCATGGAGAAGGAACAGCCTCTGTGTCAGCTGGACGCCTCAGCGGAGAATGAACTTAATATCCATCTGACTGGTATCCCACGTCACACTCTGTGTCAAAAACATGTGCAAACACCGTTACCAGGTAGCCCCATGCCTGGGAGCCACATATTTGTTTCTCTCACACTGTTCAACAACATGATAACTGCTCACACCAGTGAAGGCTGAACAGTGGTTTTGTCACATAACTCAGACATAGGCTATGACATTACTGCACCATGTCGACACACAGATCTAACCTACCCCATACACTGTACTATCTCTGCTGTCACATTGCCAGCTGAATATCAAAACATGACATTATGGTCAAGAGGTGAGAATGATGTAGGATTTATTGACTGTACACCTTATCATGCTCAGCTGAAAAACAACAAGCCGGTATATGTCAAGCAATATCCCATTTCCGCTGAAAAAGCCGCAGCCTTAGACATCATCATAGGAGATTTATTGACAGCTGGAGTAATAAAGCCCACAGTATCTCCATATAACACTCCTGTCAATCCTGTGCCAAAGCCTAACAAACCTGGCGTATGGCGTTTCACACAAGACTTAAGGCAAATTAATGCAGTCATTATGCCTCTACCTCCTCTTGTCCCAGATGTTCCCAGCATACTGACAGGTATTCCAGCAACAGCTACACATTTTACTGTGGTGGATTTGTGCTCCGCCTTTTTCTCAGTACCTGTGCATGAGGACACACAGCCGATATTTGCTTTTACACATAGAGATAAGCAGTACACATGGACTCGCTTACCCCAAGGCATGGTAGACAGCCCTGCGGCTTTCTCAATGGTGGTACGTGCTACCCTGGACGGCTTCATTCCTCCAGAGGGCTGTACTCTGATCCAGTATGTAGATGATCTCCTCCTCTGTGCTGAAAGTGAAAAACTATGTCAAACTGCCACACACATGCTACTCCAGCACCTCCAACAGACTGGCCACAAAGCATCAGCAAAGAAAATGCAGTACTGTCAGACTTCTGTTCAATATTTGGGATTTACACTGTCTCACGGACAACGTTCCATGACTACAGACAGGGTCAAAGCTGTGACCTCTGTCCCTAAGCCCACTACACAGAAGGAAATGCTGTCTTTCCTAGGCATGGTGAACTATTGCAGACAGTGGATACCAGACTGTTCTTTTCATGACCACATTCTGCGTGAATGCTGCAAAAAAGACAAGCCTCCTCGAATACTGTGGTCCACAGAAATGACTGCCTCTTTCAATGCATTACAGGGAGCGCTGACCTCCGCCCCTTGTTTGGGTCTGCCTGACTACCACTTACCGTTCCACCTGTACGTCACAGAGAACGGCACAACCTGTGCAGGTGTATTGGCCCAAGAGCATGGCTGTGGCTACCGTCCAGTAGCCTTCTACTCAAAGGTGCTGCCAGCAGTAGTTCAGGGGATGCCGGCCTGCCTGAGAGCAGTAGCAGCTTGCTCTATCATGATAAGGGACTGCGAGAAGCTCACACTCTCACATGACACTATTCTACACACCAATCACCAGGTCACGACCATTCTAACAAACATAACTACACAACACATGACCGCACAACGTCGCTCAGGTTATGAAGCTACACTGACTTCAACAGCAAATCTCACTATAAAAGCAAGCAGCACACCCAATTCGCTGTGTTCCTCTGACCGACAGGATGGTTCAGACGACCCTGACGATCATGATTGTATGACACGTATACAGGAATCCACAGCACCACGCCCAGACTTAGAGCAGACACCAATCCCAGACTCAGTCATTGTTTATGTGGACGGGTCCTGTTCAAAACCAAATGACAACTCATTTCTTTGTGGCTATTCGGTGGTGACATTGCCTGACATCATACTAGAGGCTCACTCATTACCATTTCACTCAGCACAAAAAGCAGAGCTCATGGCTTTAATATGCGCCTGTGAGTTACATGTGGATAAGCGGGTAACAATTTACACTGATAGCCGTTATGCATTCGGTGTGGTGCATGACTTTGGCACATTGTGGAGACAAAGAGGATTTAGATCTGCTGATGGAAAATCGATCGCTAATTCTGACCTTGTTCAAAGACTTTTGCAGGCTATACAGCTGGCATCGGCAATTGCAGTTGTTAAAACGAAGGGGCACAGCACGGCTGACACAGACGAAGCAGTGGGAAATGCTCTTGCAGACGTAACCGCGAAAGCAGCTGCTGCCTCACAGCAACCACCCAGAAAGGAAGTATTATCTTTGCCTTTACAGCTGCCACTTGTCACACTCCCAGACTATTTAGAAACAAATGTTGACCTAAAATTCATACAAGAGCAAGCCTCTGCCTTAGATTACACTTACTGGGAAAATAATGATTGCACCTTAGATAACAGAGACGGCTTATACAAAAACCTTGAGGGTTTGATTGCCCTCCCATCTTCACTACTGCCAATCCTTGTCTGCCATTTTCACGGTGTGAGTCATGTCGGACAAAGAGGGGTAATAGGAGCAATAAAATCAAGATTTGTAATCGAGAAAACATCACACGCAGTAAAACGCATATTAGCAACCTGTCTAACATGTGCACGAACTAATGTAGGAAAACCAAAAGCAAAACATCAGCATTTACCACAATCAGATTTCCCATTTCATACATTACAAATCGATTTTACACATATGCCAGCACAAGGAAGCATCAAGTACTTACTGGTAATAGTGGACCAATTTAGTAAATGGGTAGAAGCTTACCCAACATCAAAAGAAACTGCAGAAGTAGTCTGTCAAAAGTTGTGCAATGAAATAATACCCAGATTTGGAATACCTCACCAAATTAACAGTGATAGAGGACCTTCATTCACATCAGAAGTAATTCAAAAGTGTGCTAAAACTCTAGCAATAGACTGGAAATATCATGTGCCATACCATCCTCAGAGTTCAGGAGTTGTAGAAAGAATGAATAGGACCATAAAAAATCGCCTGACTAAAGCAATGATAGAAACAGGAATGACCTGGATCAAACTACTTCCTCAAATCCTTTGCGAGATTAGAATGACTCCATCCGCAGCAACCAAATTATCTCCATTTGAAATAATCATGGGAAGACCGTTTCCAACACCATGGTCAGCCTCCAGAGGGGCACCGCTATTGGAAGGGGACATAGACACTGCATTGTCTGACTATGTTCATAACCTGGTAGAAACACTGAATAATAACTATCAGAAAGTTTGTCTCTCTCAGACTCTCCCTTCCATAGATCCAACCCATCCGTGGAAACCAGGAGATGCGGTGTTGGTAAAGTCGCTAAAACCAAGGGCACTCGGGGAGGCCGCGTGTTCCAGCCCCCAGACTGTACTTGCAGTGACGAGAACCAGCATCCTCACAGACGGACAACCTCAGTGGATTCATGCCAGCAGGGTTAAGACCAGCCCCACCAAACCACCTAAGGCGTCGGATCAAGTAGATGACGACTCAGGCGAGCCAGCTCCCGGATCCAATCCACCTACACACACACAATCACTGATTAACACACAACGCCTGAAAGAACAACAACAAGGTACTCGAACATCCAGCAGGAACAGAAAGCCTAGAGTACCACACAATGTCTAACCTGATAAAGATAGACTCGTTTCATCCTGATAATGGAGAAAATGAAATGCCCATTGTCATCACACGACGCTTATACGGTGTCTCTCGAACCTGGGACCAGGCCAGGAGACGACTAAAGAACTGTCTTTTTTATATATTTAGGTTATTAATCATATCTACTGCATTAACCTTAGGATTTTTATTTGATATTAAGCCTGCTCGACAGACCAGTTACATTTTATGATTTGCTTTTTATATTATGTTATTACATTTGTGATTTTTCCTTTCTATTGAGTTATTATTTTTAAAAATAATAAAAGAGGGGAACTGTTAGGTATTTTAGTACCATGGGAGCATTTACTGGATATTGTTTTATAGTGACATTATGCAGGAAAACTCTGTCATTCAATAAGGCCCCTTTGTTTCAGTGTTTTTCTCTTTGACCCAAGAATTGATGTGTGAGAATCACAGGCTGGTACAAGGTTGAAATACCACAGAGATCACTCCCTCAGCTACATTAGTTTCTTAATCTCTTAGGAGACGCCTGTTGAAGGCCAGATGGTTTGTTTCAGATTTCACTAATGTAAGAACTCTTCGTTTTGTGCCTTGAAAATATGTCGCTGAGATAATCACAATTGTAGCTGAACTGATAAACTATACAAAGGATGCTTCTTCACCCAAGGGCAGGAAGACGCTCCCTTATCTTGGTCTGTACTGGTTTAAACTGATAATCTGCTGTCTCATGAATTTTACCCTCTATATAAACTGTTGTACTTGTGAATAAAGTTGAGTCAATTTGGGAAGACAACCTGAAGCAGTCTCTGTTTTCTTGTTCTCCCAAGCTGCTCCCGAGCTCGTACTAACACGCTGAATGGCATGCTTGAATGCTGCTTGAGAATATATTTGACTGTGTTACAGACTAAGGGACATTCTCTGCTGATAGGTGAAGGTACATTCTCTGCTGATAGACGTCCACGCCTCGGAGGAAGTCGATCCACGGATTAGGCCCTGGAAACCGTTTCCTTCAGTAATTTATTAAAGTTCTCACTTTCTCTTATGTTTAAAATAACCACACTATGGACGGACTGTTTTTACCAGTTGCCGTTAGCAACAACAACAGTAAAACCATCATGTGGCTCCACCATCCCTTTGCTTATTTTCCACACAAACCTTTCACAATGAAGCTCAAGATCTTGTTGAGACTTTTCAGAATAAACTGAAATGATACACATTACTCTCAAACATCAAATTTCAGAATATGGATCAAACAAATTACCTCAAATAAAAACATGAACTATAAATGGCGCTTACAGTCACCACGTAGATGCAGGCACAGAAAATACCAGTATGGCCAGTGAGGATGAGGCAGAACCAGTTAGCTCCAAACAGAAGGACAAATAAATTGAGGATCTTATCGAAGAGCAGCATGGACTAAATTCCTAAACTCTGTAGCATGGACATGATTTGGTTATGAAAAGCCTTACACAGACCAGGAAACTGAACAATGCAAATTATGCTGTAAACCGTTCCCCAAAACATTTAAGACATTCGACAGCCACACAGTGCCCTGCTGAAAACACTTCACACAAGTCGAGCTGCCCAAGATTCACAGAATTTACAGAAAATGCACTATTTTGTGATATATATCATTATCGGGATGAGAAATGTCTTACATCGGGATATGAGAGTTTGTGTGACATCAAATTTGATGCAGAACAGCTGATTATTCTGTAAATAGTTTAAAATGTTTATTTAAAAACTGCCTTGGCCGCCTTTTTAGGTACACAGCAGCAAAAAATGTTGTTTTTTGCAAAACTCAGTTACTTTTTTGAAGAAGTAACTATATAATCGATTACCCAACATTGGTCATTATATACTGTATTTTGCAGACAGAGAGTTACAGACTCTCTCCCAGACCACAGACTCAGACTCATAATACAAGTCAGAGCTTTATAAAAACAAAACAAAACAAAGTTGTACAACTCTGTTTGTTTGTTTGTTTTTAAACACGTGTTTTCAAAATTGGAGTCCAAGTTATTTTTACTTCCAATAGTGTATGTACACACAAATACAGGCCATTTACCATTTAACATACTACACAGGTCATGAACAAGATTTTTTTAAATTTTCACTGTAAGTGGGATAAAGCACGTAATTAAAATTAGTCTACTTTAAATGCAAATGCTGTAATTTGATTATTTTAATAAACCATGTGACATGTGATGGATTGGATGCTGGCATGACCACAGTGCACACGTCTGCTGTTGCTCATAGTGGTCCAAGGGGCCACTCAGGGAGTTTGTGTGTTCACTCAGACTCATGAAAAATTAGAGGGAACATTGCTCGCCACATATTTGCTGCTTGATTGCAGCTGCCTGGTTAATGTTTTTTATTAGCAATTTAGCAAAGTTGTTGTTGTTGGTGGTGGTGGTGGTGGTGGTGGTGGTGGTGTGTGTGTGTGTGTGTGTGTGTGTGTGTGTGTGTGTGTGCGTGCGTGTCTGTGTGAGTGAAAGACAGAGAAAGAGGGAGAGCTTTTATAAAACTTCATGTTATGGACGCACAGTGTGAGCACTCAGGTCTTATCAGAGCATCGGCCGTATAGTGTGAGACCCTGCATCGAGTTTGGGCCCAGACATGGCTAATGATGTCGGACTTAAAGACTGGATAGTATTTATGAAAACTGTTCCAGCCATGTGGTATCATAGCAAAAATTATTTTAATATTAACAAAAGTGGAAAGCTTAAGTCATGTTAAACCTAAAAAACAATTATTTTAATAAAAGAAAACATGAGCTTTAATATTTACCACAGAAATTTGAAGGCAGTTTCCCCAACTCCAGAGTGCAAAATCCTGATGAAAGCTGAAACAAGTGTAATGGCTGCTTTGCTCTTACCTTTCCCCCCTTTTGGGGTTCTTTTTCCCACAATGCATTGCAGTAGTTGAGAAATACAGGAAAATACCTGTAAATGACTAATACAGAAGTAATACAGTACATTGTACTGTATTTTTACAGATTTTTTTACAGTGTGGATTTAATGCTCAAGTTAACAGAAGTGATGATATATTATTAATCATGCACAAACAGATTGTAATCACTGAGTTACTTGTGAAACAGCAGCAGCTGGCTCAGTTGCCAGCAAAGGACATTCCTGTTTTTAAAGGTGAGGCACTACAGTCTAAGGCTTTCGAAAGAGCCTTCAAACATGCAGTAGAGCAAAAGGCTGATAAAGATCAAGATAAGTTGCATTTCTTGGAACAAGAACTTTTACTGCTGGCAAAACTAATGCATGCAATCTTGCTGGCTGAGGGTAGCGATGTGATAAGGATCATGTAACAAAGCACCTATTAGTGATAGGTAATGGCAGGAAAAATGTATAAAATTACTAAAATCTAGTAAAAACAGATTTTACTTTGGGTTTTCAGGCCCCTCTTCTGTGGAACAAGCTTCCAGTTTGGATTCAGGAGACTTTCCTTTGTGCTAAAGCATATAGTTAGGGCTGGATCAGGTGACCCTGAATCCTCCCTTAGTTATGCTGCAGTAGGTGTAGGCTGCTGGGGGATGATGCATTGAGTTTTTCCTTTTCAGTCACCTTTCTCACTCAACATGTATTAATAGACCTCTGATAGGTTTGTAGCTTGAACCTAATCGCTGGAACGTTGAAGACAATATAATTACACCGCAAGCAAGACACGAAGTAGGCAAAGTTCTTCATGTTTCTCGTGCATGGGAGAGAACCGGACAGATGCCGTTCCTTCGTTTGACCCCAGTTGCTTTCGACCGCTCCCCCGTAACACTGCTCTTTTATTGAGGTTACATGAATATGCATAGGGTCATTACCATACGACGTCTACATACAAACAAAGAGTACCTTGCCTGTGTGTGTGTGTGTGTGTGTGTGTGTGTGTGTGTGTGTGTGTGTGTGTGTGTGTGTGGGGTCTGGAAGTCCAGCGGTTCATCTGAACAAAAGGCACTTAGCCTAAAACAAACACAGCCACGTTAATCCTACCATAAAACAATAAAACAAGGTACAACCTCTCTCGTGCTCCCAGAGTGCTCTCTAATACACACAAAGTTTGCAGACTATCACTACACAATTGATTATACACCTCTAAGCATATATGGTTAAATATTTCTAAGCATAAATGACAATCAACAATACAAAACCTAACAACCTCTCTGTTGAAACACACTTGTTATTAACAGTGATGGGAATAACGGCGTTACTTTTTTCAGTAGCAAGTATTCTAACTAATTACTATTCCTAACGTTACAACGCCGTTACAGTTACTATTTTTCAACAAACAGACGGTTGAAGCTGTGTTCAGCTTACCGCATCTTATATCAGTTGCACGGAAGTAGCTGACTACATAAGTAATCTGGGCGCTACAGCTTTAAGCCCAGTTTACATCGTTGGGGAGTTTGTTGAGCCATAATCTGTAAGTAAGCAATGTCTAACTTCATTTTCTGTAAGATTGTTACTTTCATGTTACTTAAAAGGTTATTTGAACGTATAAGGAAAGATGTTAATGGTGAATGTAAAGCATAAGGAAAGCTATGTTGCTAACTTCTGTTTTGTTTACAAAATATGTTGATACTGATGCTACGTATTATTTTACTGTATGTTCACAGTCTTACAAATTAAAAGAGGAAAAAACGGTCTTCAGTTAAAGACACAAAGACAAAGCGATGTGTCCTGTCGTTCCTGGAACCATCTCCTCTTATGTTAAGCTCGCTGCATAGGGTGAATAGCCATACATTCACCTGAGGGCAGCAGAATAGTAATGAATAATAATGTAAGGATTCTGGATCAGCACCATGATGCCCATAGTATATACAGTATTCTGAAGAAGGTCTAAAATGTCACTGTGTGTGCATGTGTGTGTTTTATTTAGCTGGATTTAAAAAAATATTACTCATGATATAACATTGTGCAGACATGGCTGGTAAGGACATGAGGAGGAAACAGTAGGCACTGTATGAGGCTACTAAAGGCAGTGCTATAACATTTTTCTGTCATCATTTTATTATAGATTAAGTGCAAGAGTTGTTAGGTGTGGATAATTAGATTATAGTTTATTGCAATAGCAAGTTGTGCCTTGTTCTCAGATAGACAGCAAGTGCAGAGTGATATATGAAATGATGGGAAGGAAGGAAGAAGAGAAGCAAAGAGTGATTCACAGGCAGAGCCGAGTTTATGTCACAGTTTTTTGTTGCCTTATGGTTCCAAGCGCTGTCACCAATCTTTGCATTTTGTTATTATCTCATGACACTTGTTTAATCAGCTACCATCTCGCCTGTGGACTTTTTAATGTCTACAGTCTCAGATCAACACAGCCCCGCCCTTCCCATATTAGATTCTTGATGAATGTGTGTTGTTGTTATTTAGCCTGGTTCAATGTGCCCCTTTTTAACTTTGAGCACCCGCCCCTTTAAACCTCTCTGCACGTCCCTGACATTTAGCGTGTTTGGCGTGTGTAGTCAATGTGTTGTAGTGTTGTGGATAGTTTTGTGTTGTGTGTCAGAACAATGAGGCGACTGCTGTCTCCAGGTAGAAACAGGAGTGATACACCTGCTGCTGTCAGACCTGCAGGTATCAGTGGACAGAAATTATTTTTTTGGAGAGGCACAAATAATTTGTGTGGCATCTTGTTGAATGCAGAACAGCTGATTGTTCTGTAAATAGTTTGAAATGGTTATTTAAAAAATCAAGGTAAAAGGTAAATGGCTGCAAATAACTGTTGTTTGCAAAACTTGCGCATAGGATTTTAAAATTGACCATTTATATTTGCCTCCAAAAGTTGATTGTATTAGGGAAACACAGCTGGGACAAATCAGAACTGACGAGACCAAAGAAGCAAACTGGCTAAGCTGGGGATTATGCCGAATGATGGCTTCCACCGCGCTCAGCCCCACTGCCATGGTCCTTAAATCCGGGGACTGGGCGATGCGGTCGAGCAGGCGCACCAGCCGCTCCATCTCGCCGTCGAACTCAAAAGAAAAAGAGTCTGCAGGGTCCATGTTCTGGTCGCGATCTTCTGTTAGGTGGGGCTGTGTGCAGGCAGGAATAGGACCCAATGTGCAGACTCCGGAGACAGAACTTAAACCAAAAACAGCTTTAATGCTGAACTCAAACATAACATAACTGGAAAAAGGTCAAAAAACAAACTAACACCAGCGGATTGACAAAACACACAGCAAAGTAAACGGTAGATCGCGACACAGACACAGAGAAAAACTGGGCTTAAATACACAGAGGGAGCAATCAGGGAATGGGTAACAGGAGGGAAACACAGCTGGGACAAATCAGAACTGACGAGACCAAAGAAGCGTAAACTGAACACACTGAGATAAGACACAGACCTTCAAAGTAAAACAGGAAATGCATAACACAGACTGAACAAAGACATAGGCTCATAAGCAGGCACTACAAAGGGAACAGAGACGTGGGAACAGGGCAGACACAAACACTGACTGAACACGGGGAAATAGGAACTTAGGATACACATAGACGCGAACTAGACAAGGGGATGCAGGTGATAGGGGAGACAGAGCAACTAAAGAAGACAGAGACATAAGCCATAAGACAGAACTCAAAGAAACCAAAAACTAGAAAGTATAAATAATATCATAAACTCCAAAAACCCTGGGTCGACAACCCAGGCATCCTAACAGTACCCCCCCCCCCCCCCCCCCCCCTTAAGGGCTGGCTTCCAGACAGCCCAAAACAGAAAAAACAAAAACAACCCAACCAGTGTGGGCGGCGGGGGAAACAGGATGGAGGGCTCGAAACAAACCAAACAAGGAGCCAGAAACAACAAAACAAAAAAAGTGCAAACACTGGAGCCCGGAAAGCAACAGAACAAAACACAGAAACAAAGTCCAAAACAACAGCACCAAGGCCCAGGCAAAGTCCAAAAGCAAACAAACAAAAGAGCTCACGAAAGGCGCAGAGGCTCAGGCAATAGTCTCAAAAAAGTTCAGTGGGGCTGGCCCGGAGGCTGACAGCACGATAGTCCAATCCCGGGCAGTTCAGGGGAGCGGCCCGGAGGCTGATGGTCCAAGAGCCCAGAAAACAGTTCAGGAGGCCAGCCAGGCAGAAGGCACCGGTGGCGACGGAGCAGATTAGGAGGCCGGCCGGGCGGGAGGCAGCGACGGCGACCGAGCAGGTCAGGAGGCCGGCCGGGTGGGAGGCACTGGTGGCGGAGTAGTTCAGGGGGCCGTCCATGACGGCGGCGTAGTTCCGAGGGCTGTCCATGACGGCAACGACGTCCAGTCATCGGCTGGACAGAACGTGCAGGACGAGCAGGCCGGACAGGATGTGCAGGCCGAACTGGACGTGCAGGACGAGCAGGCCGGACAGGACGTGCAGGCCAAGCAGGATGAGCAGGCCAGACAGGACGTGCAGGATGAGCAGGCCGGACAGGACGTGCAGGACGAGCAGGCCGGACAGGACGAGCAGGCCGGACAGGCCGGGCAGGATGTGCAGGAACGGAGGCCGGAACAGACGGAACTGCAGACTCGGAGGCCAGACCAGGCGGACCTGCAGACTCGGAGGCAGGACCAGGCGGAGCTGCAGACTCGGAGGCCGGACCAGGCGGAGCTGCAGACTCGGAGGCCGGACCAGGCGGAGCTGCAGACTCGGAGGCCGAAGCCGGACCAGGCGAAGCACAGGCTGAGGCCGAAGCTGGACCAGGCGGAGGCGAAGCAGAAACAGAGGCCGAGGCTGAAGCCGGACCAGGCGAAGCAGAAGCCGAAGCTGGACCAGGCGTAGCAGAAGCCGAGGCAGAAGCTAATGGCGGCTGGACGGGCTCCTCGGGCCCTCCAGCTGACGAGGCGTGAGGCTGAACGGGCTCCTCGGGCCCTCCAGCTGACGAGGCGTGAGGCCACCCTGCCACCCTCAGACACTGTGCAAACGAGCTGGCCCCAGTGTTTTCTGGCATTTTCAACTCCTCACTGCAGGAGTGCCTGCCTGCTTCAAGTCCTCTACCATAATCCCTGTCCCCAAGAAACCTAGGATCACTGGACTAAATGACTACAGACCCGTGGCTCTGACATCTGTGGTCATGAAGTCATTTGAGCGCCTGGTTCTCTCCTATCTCAAGACCCTCACAGCCCCCCTCCTGGATCCCCTGCAGTTTGCATACAGAGCCAACAGGTCTGTAGATGACGCAATCAACATGGCCCTACACTTCATCCTGCAGCATCTGGACTCCCCAGGAACCTACGCCAGGATCCTGTTTGTGGACTTCAGCTCTGCCTTCAACACCATCCTTCCAGACCATCTCCAAGGCAAGCTTTCCCAGATGTGCCTGATCCCATCTGCCGGTGGATCACTGACTTCCTGACGGACAGGAAGCAGCATGTGAGGCTGGGAAAGAATGTCTCGGACTCCCGGACAATCTTCTCCCTGTACACCAACTGCTGCACCTCCACCCACCAGTCTGTCAAGCTAATCAAGTTTGCGTTATTGGACTCATCTCGGACGGGGATGAGTCTGCCTACAAAAGGGAGGTTGAACGTCTGGTGTCCTGGTGCAGCCACAACAACCTGGTGCTGAATGCCCAAAAGACAGTGGAGATTATTGTGGACTTCAGGAAGCACACAGCTCCACTCCCCCCCCATCATCCTGTCTGACACCCCCATCACCTCTGTGGACTCATTCCGCTTCCTGGGTACCACCATCACCCAGGACCTGAAGTGGGAGCCCACCATCACTTCCATCATTAAGAAAGCCCAGCAGAGGATGTACTTCCTGAGGCAGCTGAAGAAATTCAACCTGCCAACACGGACAATGATGCAGTTCTACACTGCAATCATCGAGTCCATCCTCACCTCCTCCTTCACCGTGTGGTACGCTGGAGCCACTATCAGGGACAAACAGAGACTGCAGCGTGTTGTGCGCTCTGCTGAGAAGGTGATTGGCTGCAGACTCCCATCTCTGCAGGACCTGTACACCTCCAGGACACTGGGGCGTGCAGCTCGGATCTCAGCTGACCCTTCTCACCCTGGACACAGTCTGTTTGACCTGCTCCCCTCAGGCAGGAGGCTCCGGTCCATTCGCACCAGAACCTCTCGCCATAAGAACAGTTTCTTCCCCTCTGCTGTCGGACACATGAACAATAACCGTATGACTGTTCCCACCACTAACACATGACCCTACGCTGTGTTCACTGCATCATTCCATGTTTGGCACTGATCACCACCTGCACTCATGTATATATCATGTACCGTATTTCCCGGACTACAGAGCGCACCTGAATATTAGCCGCACAAGCTAAAATCAGGGGAAAATCCGGTTTTGTACATACATTAGCCACACCTGACTAAAAGCCGCAGGTGTTTCAATGTTGACTTATCATATGTAAGAGAATATGCACAAAGCGAATTGTCAGGAAAGAGATGGCTGTTTGGAGACACACCTCTTTTATTAATATTTTGAAAAAAAAGTTATGGGTACATATTTGCATAACCTTTTAGGGTATATGTACAAGTAGCGGTAATTACAAGTACAAAACATGTACTGTGCTTCATAAATGAGTAACAAATGTAGTACCGTATTTTCACGACCATAAGACGCACTGTGCTAAAAGGCGCAGTCTCAGTTATGTGTGCCATTACTGTATTTAACACACACATAAGGCGCACTGGATCATAGGGCGCATACAAGTACCGTATGCGTATTTAAAAATAAAGCGGGAGCAAACCTGAGTTCGGTACCTTACTCACATTTTTATTACCAGTAATCGTCATCATCAACAACACACAAGCATACAAGTGTGCGTATTTAAAAATAAAGCAGGAGCAAAACAAAGTTTGGTACTCACATTTTTATCATCAATCAAACCCATCGAAGTCCTCATCCTCTGTGTCTGAATTGAACAGCTGCGCTAAATCTCCATCAAACATGCCAGGTTCACTTTCTTCACTGTCAGAGTCACTTTCCATGCCGTGCGGCTCCTCGGAAATGATGCCGTTTTTCCGAAAGCTCGAACAACAGTGCCAGCAGACATGTTAGCCCAAGCATCTACAATCCATTGGCAAATTGTGGCGTAACTCGCCCGGCGCTGCCTTCCACTCTTGGTGAAACTGTGGTCTCCATCGGTCATCCATCGCTGGATGTGTTTGTCGCCGATGTGCTTGCTGCAGTAGGAGCGGAAGATGGCCAGCTTTTCCTTATAATCCGCTGGAAGTTGCTGCGCTACCGTAGTCCTGGTCCGGATGGAAAAATGGCACAGTTTCATAAAAAGTGAAAGTGAAACTGCTTTTAGCTGAATGGTGACCCTCGAAACGCTTCTCCCGCTCGTTCTTTGCTCGATGATCGCCTTATGTCCGCGGAAACTCAGCTGCGTATTCTTGACCTGTCGGAGCTTGTTTTCCAGCTTCCTCCATTTGCGAACCATCGATTCATTAATCTTAAATTCTCTCGCCGCTGCTCGATTTCCATGTTCCTCTGTGCTTCGTAAGCGTGTCTCTTTGCCATTTTCAGGGTTGTTAAAACAACGGTGTCCTGCATAACGCACATACCTGTTCTTTTATACAGGTATGTGCAATAAAGTCAACGCACACACTTCACCCTTTAGCGTTCTCATGGTGTTCTCTACTACGTCCTCCTTACAACACAAAGGGCGCACTGCGCTATAGGGCGCGCCGTACTTTTTGAAGAAAATCTAAGACTTTTAAGTGCGCCTTATGGTTGTGAAAATACGGTACATAACAATAACCTACAGCACACCAGAACAATTGATTCGGCCTACCTTTTAGGCTCAGGTGCAGTCACGCGGCTTTAACAAGAAGAAAAGTCAGTCATTCACCACCATCTTTCTCTTCTTCCTGCGCAATAATACCACCAAAGTCCTCTTCTCCAGTGTCGGAAACGAACAGGCTCAGGGTGGCTTCATCATCCACTCTCAGCTTCTCTCCTTCGTTGTCACTTTCAAAACCAAAGAAATCCTCGTTGTCAGTGTCAGAGTCGAACACCCTCTGAAGAGCCTCCTCTCCATCATGCAGCAGTCCAGCCCTTCGAAATCCGTTGGTGATCCTGGATGTTTTCACACTTTTCCACGCTGTCAGAATCCAATGGTGGAGTTGGGCATAACTTGCTTTTTGCAAGTTTATCGCCGCTCATCATCCACGCCTCCCGCTGAACGCGTAGTGCTACTTTGAAGTTTGTTTTTCGCGCTACTTCGTACGGCACTACGTTGCCTGGCGGATGGACATGTGACCAACATACCACTCTTGAACCCTGATTCTTCCGCCAGGCAACGTAGTGCCGTACAACAGCGGAACAAACAAAACAAATCCGCTCATGGACAATCCATAGAAAAGCCGCACCTGACTAAAAGCCGCAGGGTTCAAAGCTTGTGCAAAAAGTAGCGGCTTATAGCCCGACAATTACGGTATATATCTATCGACAAGGATTGACAAGAACTAATATTGCATATGAAAAATATTGCACATAGAAACTACCATGGTGAATTGCACCAGGGAAAAAAAGGCTCAGTAATTCTAGTGCTAGTTTGGTCTCAGCGCAGTAGAGAGCAGCCTTGTCCATGATTTATAGACAGGGCTGCACATAAGTGGTCCGCAGGTGCGCATTCGCTGTCAAAATAAAAGATGCGCACCAGATAAGAAGTTGGAACGCGCATTTGTGTACATAAGATTTTCTGTAGAAGAACTGACATTTGTTCAGAACTTTTAAATATGTCGAAGAAGCAAGCTCCGTATGCAATTACTTTGGTGTTCCGCCACCGCAAAAGAAGCGTGTATTCCCGGAAATTCCGAGAATACACGCAATATGTGTATACCTGTTTATAGACATGTTTTGGTCTAGTGGTGTTACTTGGATTCCAGATTTGACACTTCAGGACAACACCAGGTCAATCTCTTCCAGGGATTCATTTATAACGTTTGCCTTCAACATCTGCTAATTCAGCTAAATGCTCTGACATCTACTTCCCAGTGAGCTGTACTAGCTTAACTGTTTGAGCTAACTTTAGTCTACTGTTTGTTGCTCCGGCCACCTTGGCTCTTTTTCTTCCACATCTTCTAAGATGTGGGCCAATATGTTCTTGAGCTGGTCTGCACTATTTTGGATTCTCCTAAAGCTCACGCCTGGATTTCTCCGCTATACAAGCGCTGAGCTCCTGCCCCTTCGCAGCTAGCTGTCGCTCCCATCCACCCCAGACATCACTTTCCAGCCTCGCCGGAGATACATCTATCGTGGGTCCCGCAGGATTTTCCACAACTCCAGTGGAATGAAATCGTTTTGGTCTGCTACTCTCCTCCCTCGCAGGAACCCTTATCATGTTGTCAACCACCGGTCTCTAGTCCACCGGACCAGGCCGCCCACCGCAATTGGCAAAAAAGAAAATACTCCACTCAACTTTGGCCTTTTAAACATCTGTTCACTGACAAATAAGGGACCTCTCATCCAAAGCCTCCTATCTGACTGTTACATTGACTTTTTCTGTTTAACTGAAACTTGGCAACAACCTGATGACTTATATTAACTGGATAAATCTACTTCTTTTAGGTTTATTTACTTTTTGGAACTTCGCTGCTCAGATCGAAGGGATGGTCTCACAAACATTTTTCAACAGCACTTGAGAGTCCTGCCACTCAATATTGATACCTTTAGTTCCCTAGAGTGCCTTGCATGTGAGCTGACTGACACCATCATAGCTACTGTAACCCCCCCAGCTTAACTCAGTCTTCTTCAGGGATTTTGCTAACTTACTAACCCACCTTTCATCTCTCTCCCCAAATGTTGAGAGATTTCAACATTCATATTCAAATCTTTCCGTTGCTGAAATCCCCATAACTGACCATTTACTCCTTTCATTTAACCTCACTCTCTGCTGCTTTTTTACCAAGCCAACCCATCTCATCTCGTTCCACAACATCAAGAACACTGATGTAGACATCCTCACTAACAGATTGGATTATGTTCACATTCCAGACTTCTATTCTACTATGATAATTTGTTGTTATATCAATATAATATAAGATAAGATACCTTTGTTAGTCCCACGAGTGGGAAATTTCATGTTAAGGCTGCCGACCTATTGCACAGTGGGACATGGGAGTGGCATGTTGTGGCAATACTGGTTGGCACAACTGGTTCAGTGAGTTTTAAACCTTCAGTTACATATCAGTTACATATCTTCACAGATCAGTAAACAAATGTTTCGCATATTTTTCTTGTCTTTTAGAGCACTGCACCACAGATGAACTCTGTCAGTGCGTCCCAGGGCAGCTGTGGCTACAATGTAGCTGAATGTACCATTGTTTGAGACTTTTGACTGGTTATTCATGCTTCACCAGCAGAACTGGAAAATTTTATCATGTTTTTTTAAGTAACGTCTTCATTCTTTCTTTGATGAATATCATCCCTAGAAAGAAAAAAAAGAATCTTTTTCCAGGAAGATTCTTTTCCTTCGTGTAATTGGGTGTGTCTTGACAAAGGGTTTTTTCAAAGTTTATCAGAACAACTGAATAATCTTCAGTTGATTATTGAGGAAATGCCAGTTCTGTTCATTTCAAGGTTTCAGTGACATTTCTGCGCAGATCAGACAAAATGTCTCTTGAGGCCAAATTTATTGAGTTCTGCTAATCTATAAATCACATTCATCCTTCTAATGAAAAATGTGTGTCCTAACAATAAAGCTGAAACTGTTTACCGAGTAACTGCCTCTGAGAGTCCGGGTTGCTGTGAAAGTGGGCGTAGCCCAGTGCCTCTGACATACGTTATAAATGTTTGTCAGAGCGACATACTGCCATTTTGCTTCTCCACTGCTCTTTGGAAATCTTATGCGGCTCTGAATGTCAGATGCTTTTGCAGTTTTACTTTTGACATATCTATGCTTCACCAGCAGAACAAGAAGATTTTTTTCTTCTGGTTCTAAATAAGTACAAAAAATAATTGCATTACAAATGTAAGTAACATGTTCATTCTTTGATTAATGGATATCATTATTATTAGTGCTCATATTTTCATGTAGCTTTCAGTATACTCTTTAGAATAATTGAGGTAATAACCATCTGATTAAAATTGCAACTTCACAGTGATGCTTGTCATGACATATTCCTCTCCTGGCGCAGTCCTCATGTGAGCCAGTTTCACTGTTGAGCTTGATGGTTTTTGAGACTTCACTTGTGGACACATTCAAAGTTTTAGCAATTTTTCTTGACTGCCTGACCTTCAGTTCTTAAAGTAATGATTAGGGGTGGGTTTTTATAATCGATTAAAATCGATTCTGGCTTGGATAACGTAAAATCGATTCATTAAAATCCTGAATCGATTTTTTAATATAAATTTATTTTGCCCGAAATGCCAGAATCTCTGGTGACATCTCACAAAATTTCAAGAACCACCAAACAGTTAAGACAGTAAATGAGAGCAGGTACAGGGATTCTGCACATAGACTTAAACACACAGCGCGACCCGCGGATCAGAATCAGTTAGATGTCGCCTTTCTCACAGTCGGGGCTGAAAGCCGACAGCTCGCTGATTCTGATCTGTCGGCGGGTCGGCGCTTTGTGTTCACGCCCTTTATGCGCTGATTCTAAAGCTGTTAGTTTGATGTCTCTCCAAACAATGTTGACCGAACCAGCAACAAAAGAAGATCCAAACTACGCTTCACATAAACATCGTCATGAATTCTGACTTTTACTGTTTTGCTTCCACCACGATGCACAGCTCTCTCTTTCTCTCTCTCTCGAACAGTTTCGCTTTCTTCATTATTCGCTTGCTTGTTACGCACAAGTCTACCGTTGTTTACAGGCTGTCGGCCGCTGTTTTTTTCCCTTTTACATTCTTCCGAAAAGAAAACCTCATTTCTGCTGTTCAATACTGAACAAATTTAAACTTTTTAAAATTATTCAAAATGCAAAACTCTAATAAAACCGCTGTAACGTCAGAGGTAATGTTCATATGTTGATTAATGGTTTTCTTTCGTTTTTGATGTACTGCAGAATATTTTTATAAAATCCCAGGCCAGGAAAATCACCTTCATGTTTTTCTGTGTTTTATCCTCAGCTACTTTGACACAAAGGCATCTGCTGTGATGCTCACACCTTTGATAAAGTCTTGCGTGTGTCAGCTTCCTTTTTATTGATACAAAAATATGTAAATGTACTGATCTGAATTATATTTCTGACTGTCAAAATTTCCCAGATTTAAATCGAATCGTGGATCGAATCGATTTGGGACCTTGTGAATCAGAATTGAATCGATTCTAGAAATCAGTGACGATACCCAGCCCTAGTAATGATGGACTGCCGTTTAGTGGTGGAAGGATCAATCCAAATAGCGATTGTATCGATAACAAGTCAGCATCGGTATCGGATTGATACTAGCCTGGAGAGATAGGTTGTTAAGTTGTTTACATATTGTTTATATTTTTCACCAGTTGTTTTTGTTGTTGAGGATTTTAATTGTAATTTTTGAATCATAGTTTCTCAACAGTAATTATTCGTTTTAATTCGTTTACTGGTTTGCGTGCACTTTTTAGCTGATTGGTTCTAACCATAATATTAATGCTAACATCATAAAATAGGGCTTTCAGCTGTGTACCAACCTAACTTCTGCACAACACAACTGTGATGGTCCGAACCCCATTAAGAAGGCAAGAAATTCCATCAATGAGTTACATCAGGTTTTACTTGTCATTCTTGCTTTTCCTGTCATGCATTGTGCTTTCATCTTTATAAGGTACAAAATGTTCATGTGACATTTGTATGTGATTTGAATTTTTTGGTCTTGTTCTTTCTTTATGGAGTTATTTTTATATTATATTGATAGCCATGGCCCTTCATTGAGTTTTGCTCCCTTTCATGGCCTGTTTATTTTAGTCTGCTCTCTGTTGTCTCTCTGTGTTCCCTGTGTTTAATCAGTCTGCATCTCAGTGTGTGTTTCTCATTTATTTTGGATTTATTTGTATAGTCAATGTGTGTGTTAAATGTCTTAAATGCTTATTCCTTCAACATTTTTTCTAGAAATGCTGTTATTTGTCTTCGTTTGCTCTGTGTGCAGCACCTTCCTGTATGAGTTAAAGCAGAAGTTGATAAAAGATAAAAAAAATCATTCATTGTCTTTTGCTTGTTCAGGTTTCACCAGACTCCAGACTGAAAAGAAGCATCTAAGCTAAAGCAAATAATATCTCTGCGATGGGCCACAATCCAAAGATCAAACAGTTCATGTGGATCATTTATGTCATCACCGTCATCTATCTAATATATTACACCTACAAGTGAGTGAAATTACAGGAGTCAGCAGGAGTTGCAGCAGTGTTTGGTTGTAATCAGATCTATATTCATCCATTTAAAAACTGATAACAATTGAAAAAGCAGAGCCACCTTAATGTGTAGTAGCACACAAAACACATTAAAACCCTATGAAGTTTAAAGTACTTTTATCTGTTTGTGATTTGACTGGTTTCCTTGCGTAAAAGTGTTGTCATGAATCGCTGCGCGGCAGGCAGGAGTTGGACCCAAAATGCAGGACTCACAGACTCAGGGGCTGAACTCAAAATCACAGCTTTATTTGCTGGCAGAGAAAAAACATACAAACTAATCTAAACTGGGAAACAACACACTAAAACTCACAGGGAGGTCCACACAGCATGAGGGACGACACAACACTGACTCAGAGAAACACAGGGTTTAAATACAATGGAAAGTAACGAGGGGAAAGAGACACAGAAGGAGAGCACAGCTGGGAGAAATCAGAACTGACGAGACAAGGGAGTAGTAAACTGAGCACACTCACATAAGACACAGACCTTCACAATAAAACAGGAAACTCAGACACAGGGAACCAGACAAGACGCTGAACTGAAAGGACAGATTCACAAACAGACGGGGTGACACCATAGACAGACAGAGATACAG
The DNA here is from genome assembly GCF_965226115.1 of Aulonocara stuartgranti. Classification (NCBI taxonomy): domain Eukaryota; kingdom Metazoa; phylum Chordata; class Actinopteri; order Cichliformes; family Cichlidae; genus Aulonocara; species Aulonocara stuartgranti. The sequence continues at coordinate 3,626,025 of NC_138950.1, forward strand.
ACGCAGACTCAGAGGCAGACAGAAGAGAACTCAAACAATAATAATCATCATAATAAACTAGAAAATGATGATAATAATAAACTTAAAGCGCTGGGTCACCGACCCAGGACCATGACAAGTGTTATGACAAAAAATCTCCTTCTCACCACCACTCATGTTATCTACCAGAGGCCTGAGAGTTTGAAGGTCCTGTGCAGTATCTGTAGTTGTTCCTAATACTGCACAGACAGACACCTCTGTGCAGAAACCCTAGAATCTACTGGAGCCACTCTTACAGTTTTAGGTTTACAAATGCTAATGCTTCCATTACGATGGAGAGACACATTTGAATTTATACACTTCAGATTCTCAGAGAGGCTAGAGCTTGGCTTGTCTATATAAACACACACAAGTTGTGGACATCCTTCACTAAACAAAAGAACATGTTGGATTTGCTTAATTCAATAGTGGACATTAGTTGCACATAAATGTTTTGCTTTGGCAGCATCTTAAATAACTGAGTTAAATCAACACAATTTATTCATATTCAATAAATCTGTGCATTTTGTGTTGATAAAACATGATTGAAACATTTTTAGATGGAGTAAGTTGAGCTCTTGAAATATTTCAGTCCTTCACAATTTTCTTTAATTCACTGTATTCCAATATTATTCAATAACCTTCACCCCAACACTTAAATACCACATGTTGTCTTCATATTACATAATGTTCAACAAAGTCTAGATTCTGGTTAACATAAAATTTCAATGGAGTTACAACAACTTCCACTCCATCCATCCTCTTATCTTTATCAGGGTTGTTGTGGCCTATACCATGGTAAGGGGTCGCCAGTCTATCACAGGGCTAACACAGAGACATAAATATTGGGACATTGACACAATTCTAACATTTTTGGCTCCATACACAACCACAATGGATTCCAAATGAAACGAACAAGATATGCTTTAACTGCAGACTGTCAGCTTTTATTTGAGGGTATTTAAATCCAAATCAGGAATTACGACAGTTTGTATATGTGCCTCCTACTTCTTAGCAATGAGCAATTAACCTAGCTCTAACAACTGCATAATTTTTAACTGTGGGAAACCAGAAGGCCTACAGCAAGCTAGCCAGACTGTGGATTTGATCTTCTTGCTGTGAGGTAACAGTACTAATTACTGCACCACCAAGCTGTTGATGCAGACTTCACAAAAGTAGGAAAGCTTGCAGAATTTTCTGTATGTTTTTGTCCTTGACAGTTAAACCACAATAAATAGCAATAGCATACACACGGTGTGTGTATAGATGTGTGCCTCTTATAACTCTGGTGATTTTCCTGTGGTTTAAAATCTTGTGTGGTCTGGTGAATTTCATGAGTGCAGGCAACTAACCACTCTTACTAGATTGTATCATGTCATCTCAACAAGAACAAATTAAGTTGTTGAATTTCATACAGATACTACATGATTTATTTACGTTCACCATAGAAACATGAAAATATTTTGTAAAAAGTACAAGTTGAACTTCCGATTTCATTTTTTGAGTGTTCAATCATTTTGGACGTGGGACAAAAAGTTGTATAAATAGATCTCCATTAACAAAACGATCCTACCTTAGCAGTTATAGTTATTTAGCCTTGAACTTTTTAATGCACTTTAACAATGGGGAAAAATGTTTTTGTAGAAAAACAGGTTTCAAAAGCAGACCCTGCAGACAGACAGTATAAAGTACTATATAACATTAAAGTACTTAAAACAACACTGTGGTAGCTGCTGCTATTCTGGATGTCTTCATTACCCTGTCATTTTTTACCTCTGTAGCACAGGACTATTCTACCATTGGATGCTTTGGAAGTACAATGGAACAGTCCCAACAATTCTAGATGAGCTAAATATGACTCACAACAGTAGTCCAGAACATGCTGGTAAGCTTACTGTTATTGAATACTTCTCAATGTAAAAGATTTTACATTGCATTTTATATTTTTACATTATTTTAAGATATTTGTTCTATATGTTCTTAAGAAATCTTTCCTCTTCCTGCTCACTCACTAAATCATCATTTCATCTTTCTACAGCAATTCTGTTGTTTTGATTTTTATTTAACCCTCTATTGTGACATTTTAAATTTTAAGTGTCTTTTTAGAATGGTTTTCTTTTTTAAAATATAAAACAATGGTTTTTTTTTTACTTGTTAGATATTGCTATCAATTATTATAATGTTTTTACTTATTTGTTCTTGTTTCAAATCTCACTATAATTCATGTTTTGTTTGATATATTTGATTTTTGGTACAAAATGTAATTGGTCCCACTCGTATTACTGATCATTCTTTAGATTCCTATTATCAGTGTTTTGGATGTAGTTCAGTCCAATCATTGGTGTGTTTTAGTAGATTGGCTGATCAGGCCAATCACCACAAACTATTAAAAGAGTTACGTCAGTGAGGAAACCTCAACTGTGGTGGCTGTTGCTCAGGAGATACAAACTGAAAGTTTTCTGCACATAAAAGAAGAAGCATCAAAAGACTAATTATGACACTTTAAAAAATTGTGTCATAATTATTAACTCAATTTCAATAAATCTATTTGAAATCTATTCATTTGCATAAAAATACAATGCAATGCATGGTGATGCAAAACTAAAATAAATAAAGATTACCTCAGTGAAAATACAGAACTGCTATGAAATATATATGACTATACATGCATTAAAATATGACTGCCAAAAGTTATAGTTATAGTAAAAGATACTGGAAGTTATTTTAGTTAGTTTTGACCTTTACCGTAACCTAAAATTTGTAATTTAAGTTGGAGTTGGTGGGGGTCTACCAGTGTTACGGTTTGGAGGAGGACTCAAGCGCAGGACTCCGGTTCTGATGCTCACAAGAAGGATTTATTTACAATTCACCAGGTGTATATACAAGAAGGTGCGGGGGGTGCTATATACAGCTGAGTGAGTTAAGAAGGGGTCTCCAGGGAAGTCCAGGGGGAAAGCACGCGTTCTTCAGATCATCCACACACACGATCACAGGCTCACACTCCGACACTGCCACACGGGAATCACACAGGGGAAAATCCAGGAAGCTCTGTAGACAGGGAGACAGGGTTAAGTACAACGCACAAAGGAAAATACTATTAACTAGACTTGCTGCAGCTTGACTTCACTAACGCGTGGTGGACAACGATCCAGCGATGAACAGCAGTCGCCTCCTGGTTTAAATGCTGATCGTCTTAATGAGACCCAGGTGTCTCATCTGTCGAGGGCGTGAACCCACAATGAGTTCTGCCCTGGCGAGAGAGAGTGAGAGAGCTGATCAGCGTGCAGCTGATCCGCCTGGCCGTGACAACCAGAGATCTCTATGGAGAAAAGCCTATGTTCAATTTTAAGTCTACAGCTTTGCAGCTGCCATTGACAATGCTCCTAATAAAGCTGTTAATATGATGACTTTGGATGTGCAGCATCTAGACCAAACATCCCTATGTGCCAAAGTTATGATATTATTATTAAAAAATTTGTAATAACCTTTTTTTTCCACCAATGAGGTTCCCAGGGACCATACACTCTTGCAGCAGTTAAAGGGACAAAGACCTTTCTGATATCAGCTTATCTGGAACATCGCACAGACAAAAAGGAGGTCAGTGAAAAGATAAATGTTGCATTATTTAAACCGCTCTGTTGGTTACAATACTAAATGTAAATCTGAGAGTCAATAAAATTCAGAAAATGCTAGGATTTAACAGCAAATTGACAATAATTGAGCGATCATGGCTCAAGAGTTGGCAGTTTGTCTTGTAATCAGAAGGTTGCCGGTTCGGGCCCCGGCTCCGACAGTCTCAGTCGTTGTGTCACTTGCCTACTGGTGGTGGTCAGAGGGCCCGGTGGCGCCAGTGTCCGGCAGCCTCGCCTCTGTCAATGCGCCCCAGGGTGGCTGTGGTTACAATGTAGCTGCCATCACCAGTGTGTGAATGTGTGTGTGAATGGGTGGATGACTGGATGTGTAAAGCGCTTTGGGGTCCTTAGGGACTAGTAAAGCGCTATACAAATACAGGCCATTTACCAATAAAGCACTTTTTTATGATTTCATTAGTGTATATATCTTCAGTATATACTAGAGATGGCACGATACCACTGTTTTATGTCCGATACGATATCATAAATTTGGATATCTGCCGATACCGATATGAATCCGATAGTGTTTTTTAATCAACAAAACTGTTTTTTTAAATATCTTGCTGCATTTTGTATAAGTTCATACTCAAGTTTAAAACAACAACTACACTAAAGCTATTCTGTTATACCTGTATGCAAAAAAAAATATTTCATAGTTCAGCAATACTGATCAATCTAATAAACTTAAACCTACACCATCCTCCCTATTCTGGTATTTTAAAGAGTACTTAGCGTAAATATTAAGCAACCTAACTAATAGGGTTCCAACTCCCAGCAACAACAACAAATAAATAAATAAAAAATAGGGAACCACCCCTCACGCGCCACCTCATGATGCTTAATCGCCGTAATCAACCTTAATTTGATGCAGTGTGAAAAAAATGCACAGAAATCAATTATTTTTCAAGAAATATTAAATAGATAAAACATCTTTCTTCAACAAAATTGCAGACTGCACAGATGGTACCTTCCCAAAGGAAAAAGTACTATAGCTTACTAGGGTATATATATATATATTAGACTTAATAGTCACTATATACAGTAATTGACTTCTATTCCTTTTACATCAAATTAAAACTTTGGGTGTCAGATAATTATTTATTAAAAGCTAGACATTTTAAATGAGAATAAGAAAGAAAAGTATTTCTTTGTGCCCCCTTTTCCCAGTTAATGCCCTATCGGCCCCCCTGGCTAAACTTTGCTAGATCCGCCCCTGCACAGTTACCAGCGTCAGCTACGTAGAAAAAGATCCTCCAGTAGAAAGTAATAATAAATAAATTCTAACAACAGCTGATCAAGCTTAAACGTGCTGCTGTTGTTCAGCCGCTGGTTTCCTCTTTCTGGTGCAAAGTGGGCCAAAAACAAACAAGAGAGACGGACTGGCGACAGAAAAGCCGATCAGCTGATCATTAAGCAGTTTCATGATGATTTCATGATAGCAGCAAGAAGAGGCAGTCGCTTGTTAAGCTTAAGCAGAAATGCTTTACAAACAGTCAGAGATGAACTTACACACTTGCTTTACTTCTCTCGGGGATAACTTTGTCGGAGATGAAATGCCGGGTTGCTAGCGAAGCTCCACATGCTATCCAGACCACCGACAGGTCCCGCATGCCACAGCCGCTCTATCACGTGATGCATACTGCTCCGACGTGCTAATGTTCTGAGGTGAGTTACGGCGTGTTGCAAGTTTTGCGAGGTGCTTTCGTGATATTTAATGGATCGGATTACATTTTTTATTTTTCTCCGATATCCGATCCAGTAATTTAGGTCAGTATCGGACAGATACCGATACGTAATAACGGATCGGTCCATCTCTAGTATATACAAACTAGGATTAATTAATAAACTAGGACTGACTATGATTAACTATGACATGGATAACAAACAATGCAACCCTAAACACAGAAAGACTGGGGACTTATATACGCAAATGAGGTGATCAGGGGAAGTGGAGACACATGAGGACACAGCTGACTAGAATGAAACATAATGACAACACAGGGGAGAGTAAAACTAAACACATGAACATAGAACACAAGACTTTCTTCAAAATGCCACAGGAAACATGGAAACTAGACATGACAACACAAGCTTAACAGACCTAAAACACATAATAAATTAGACAAGAACCCAAACACAGAAACCAAGAAAACAATAATAATGGCTTACTTTAACCTCACCTAAAAGCTAAATAGGAATAACACATGAACTATAATCACAAATCTAACACATACCTTGTGTGCCACAGACTGCTCCCAAACACGAGGGGACAAGTAATGCCTCTAAAACACTTAAGTTGGCTTTATTAAACGTTAGATCTTTAGCTGGGAAAACATTTTTAATTAATGATTTAATCACTGAGCACAGCCTTGATTTTATGTTTTTAACTGAAACTTGGTTGGACCAAAGTAACAGTGGAGCTGTTCTCATCGAGACGACCCCCCCTAACTACAGTTTTATCAGTGAGGCCAGGGTGAGCAGGAGAGGAGGAGGGGTTGCTGTCTTATTTAATGAATCATTTAAATGTAAGCAGCTATCTCCTGGAAGTTTTCAGTCTTTTGAATATGTGGCTTTACAGCTGAAGGCCCCATCCAAAGTTGTGTTTCTTAATGTTAACAGGCCTCCCAAATACTGCACAGACTTTTTTAATGACCTCGGTGAACTGCTGTCTGTGATCTGTGTTGATTTCGACTGTGTAATTATTGCTGGGGATTTTAACATTCATGTGGACAACCCTCAGGACAAAGGGACTAAAGACCTGAGTAACACTCTGGGCAACTTTGGGCTGACTCAGCATGTAACAGAGGCCACACATAATAGAGGACACACTCTTGACCTACTGATCTCCAAAGGCCTGAGCATTTCAGAGGTTACTGTGTCTGATGTGGGCGTGTCTGATCATTACTGTGTTTTCTTTGAAAGTAAAATCTCAGCCCACAGAAATATGTCAACAGCAGTGATCACAAAACGGTGTATAACTGAACACAGTAGTGCGATTTTTAACCAGGTCTTCCCATTAACACCTGACCTGTCCAGAGGGTCAGTCAATGAGCTCGTCAATAGCTTCAATGCAAACATATTAAATGTAATGGATACTATTGCTCCCATTAAGGTGAAGGTTATCTCTGGAAGGAAAAAGTCTCCATGGAGAAACTCCACACTGGTGAAAAATGAAAAAAGAGAGTGTAGGAAAGCTGAGCGCAGATGGAGAAAAACAAACCTCCAGGTTCATTATGACATCTATAAAGAGAAACTTCACAATTATAATTTACAACTGAGGAATGCAAGAAGGTCCTACTTCTCTGACATCATCACTAAAAACAGTCATAATGCTCGGGTCTTATTTTCTACAGTTGACAGGCTAACAAACCCTCCTGTGCCAGTGGCAGCTGAACTTCATTCGACCATGGCCTGCAATGACTTTGCCAAATTCTTCACTGAAAAAATCCAAAAGATTAGACAAGCAATTGGTACATCAACAGCAGATCCAGAACATGTACTGTGTCCACCAAAAAACTGTTTAAACACCATGAAACAGTTTCACCCGATTAACAGCAAAGACCTGGAGGACATCTTAGGTCAACTGAACTCCTCCTCCTGCTGTTTAGATGTCCTGCCAACAAGTTTTTTCAAAAAGGTCTCAAAGACTTTAGAGTCAGACCTGTTACAGATCGTCAACTTTTCTTTATTATCAGGTGTGTTTCCAGAATCACTAAAAACTGCTGTAATAAAACCTATACTGAAAAAGGACAATCTTGACAAGACACAAATGAACAACTACAGGCCGATCTCAAATCTCCCATTTTTAAGTAAGATCATTGAAAAAGCAGTTTCTCAACAGCTCAATTACTTCTTAACACAGAATAACTGCTATGATGCCTTCCAGTCAGGTTTTAGACAGAACCACAGCACTGAAACCGCTCTGACCAAAGTGTTTAATGACATATGTCTGAATACAGACAGTGGAAAAATGTCAGTCTTAGTTTTACTGGATCTCAGTGCAGCATTTGATACAGTTGACCACAACATATTACTCAAACGACTGGAGAACTGGACAGGTCTTTCAGGAACTGTACTAAACTGGTTCAAAACATACGTAGAAAACAGGAAATACTTTGTATCAATAGGTAACTTCACATCTGAGCAGACAAGTATCACATGTGGAGTTCCCCAAGGTTCCATCTTGGGACCCCTTCTGTTTAACATTTACATGCTCCCACTGGCACAGATTATAAAGAACAACAAAATAAACTATCATAGCTATGCAGATGACACACAAATATATATCACAATGTCACCAGGAGACCGAGGCCCTGTACAGGCTCTTGGTAAATGCATTGAGGAAATCAATGACTGGTTGTGCCACAATTTTCTCCAGCTAAACAAAAACAAAACTGAGGTAATAGTCTTTGGCGCCAAAGAAAAACGATTACAGGTCACCAGAGAACTTCAATCTATACACCTAAAAACCACAAACCAGGCGAGAAATGTGGGTGTAGTGATGGATGCAGACCTAAACTTAGAAAAACACATTAAGACAATAACAAAGTCAGCTTACTATCACCTCAAGAATATTTCAAGGATAAAAGATCTGATGTCTCAACAGGACCTGGAAAAAGTCCATGCATTCATCTTTAGTAGGCTTGATTACTGTAACAGCATCTTTACAGGTCTACCTAAAAATCAGTCAGACAACTACAGCTCATTCAGAACTCTGCTGCTCGAGTCCTCTGTATCTACTGTACAATATAAAGACCAAAAAAGTGGACCACATCAGTCCAGCTCTGAGGTCTTTACACTGGCTGCCTGTCCGTCAGAGGATAGACTTTAAAGTTCTGATGCTGGTCTATAAAGCTCTGAATGGTTTAGGACCAAAATACATCAGTGACCTCCTGACCCAATATGAACCTTCCAGATCCCTCAGGTCATCTGGATCCGGTCTTTTATCAGTTCCCAGAGTCAGAACCAGACACGGAGAAGCTGCATTCAGCTTTTATGCTCCTTATATCTGGAACAAACTCCCAGAAAGCCTCAGATCAGCTGAAACACTCAGTTTATTTAAATCCAGGTTGAAGACTCACCTGTTCTCAGCTGCATTTGAATAAAGCACCAAATCCACACTTTTAAGCTTCAATTTCAAAACTTACATTTAACTACTGATTTTATCTACTGTTCTGATTTTATCTGTTTTGATTTTATATACTGTTTTGTTTGTTTGTTTGTTTGTTTGTTTGTTTGTTTGTTTGTTTGTTTGTTTGTTTGTTAATTAGTTTGTTTGTTTGTTTGCGTGTTTTAATCAATTTTAAATCATGCTTTTTATTTGTTTTTGTTTCTAATGTCTCTGTAAAGCACTTTGAATCACCTTGTTGTTGAATTGTGCTATACAAATAAACTTGCTTTGCCTTGCCTTGCCACAGATGTAATATCATCTACAGCAGGGGTCGGCAACCCGCGGCTCCGGAGCCGCATGCAGCTCTTTAGTCTTTATTTTGCGGCTCCGGGTGGTTTGGGAAAATAAATTAGAAGTATTTATTTTATTTGTGTTTAGTTCTCTTTTTAACTTGTAGTTCTAAATTGGAAGATTATTGTAATTTTGAAATATAATAATAAAATTATATCTTATTATTTTTTCATCGCTCAAAATAAGCGTCACACTCGCGGAAGCCGGTATACCCGCCGAAACGCTGTGCATTTATTGAGACTTTCGACCCCAGGTAGGCCAATTATGGATCTTCGGATCCACATTATGTCGGCAGCCATTCTCCACCGTGAACTATGTTACAAACAAACACAGCTCAAGCCCCACAGATGACAGCTTACAGTCCTGCGTAAAGATGAAACCGATTTGCAGACGCTGTGCGCAGAGGTTCGGGACCATAAGTCTTATTGTATACATATCACGACAGACCCGACGATGTTTGCATGAACACGCTTTTCAGCATCTCTTTATTGACCACTTTTCACACACGGTTGCTGTACGCATACAGCCTGACACATACCAACACAACATCATAGAGAGCACAGACGTTAAGGTGGCGAGGCGTGATTGCGGGTGGCGCTCAGGTGCGTCCAACTCCCATGCAGCGGCACTGCAGACCACACCGCGCCACACACATAAACCAGGTAAAATACATATTTAGGCAGAATTTTGCAAATATCTTTTTTTTTTTTTTTTGTTAGCAGCATAGTGCTTTTTTTCCAATGACTTTTTAAAAGTCAGGTCAAGGCTCCAAAAGCCCAAAGGCGATATGAGGGTGGCAGCTCACAACAGTTTTTGTTTGCTACATGGATCATTTTAGTTCAGCTGGGTGTCTTTCCTTTTGTTATATTTCTTTAAGAGTTCAAAATGTGTTAATTACATAAATAAAATTTTCTCTGTAGCACTTCATGGATTTCATAAGCAACACACCTTAGATGCTCTGTGGATTCTTTTAAAAAGCAGTTAAAAACTTTTCTTTTCAAACAAGCCTTTTGTTGATCTACGTATTTTATATTCTTTACATTATTTACATTTGATCTTTTACATTGTGTATAATGTCTATTGATTGTATTGTTTATTTTAATATGTTTATTGTTTATTTTAATGTTTATTCTAATATGTTCCTAGAGTATTTAAAAGTAGAATGGGAGGCAGAGCCTTCAGTTTTCAGGCCCCTCAACCAGCTTCCAGTTTGGATTCAGGAGACAGACACTATCTCTACTTTCAAGATTAGGCTTCGAACTTTCCTTTTTGCTAAAGCATATAGTTAGGGCTTGACCAGGTGACCCTGAATCCTCCCATAGTTATGCTGCAGTAGGCATAGGCTGCTGGGAGACTCCCATGATGCATTGAGTTTTTCCTTTCCAGTCACCTTTCTCACTCACTATGTATTAATAGACCTCTCTGCATTGAATCATATCTGTTATTAACCTCTGTCTCTCTTCCAGAGCATGTCTTTCATGCGGTTGTCCTTCTCTTACTCCAACCGGTCGCAGCAGATGGCCCCGCCCCTCACTGAGCCTGGTTCTGCCAGAGGTTTCTTCCTGTTAAAAGGGAGTATTTCCTTCCCACTGTCACCAAAGTGCTTGCTCATAGGGGGTCATATGATTGTTGGGTTTTTCTCTGTACCTATGAAGCGCCTTGAGGTGACTTTTGTTGTGATTTGGCGCTATATAAATAAAATTGAATTGTATTGAATTGAATTCATCACGCTGCAATAGGTCGGCCAAAGCCGACTCCTCGACTCTGTGTTGTATTGTGTTTTTAAGAAGACAAGGACTCTCTGGTTGATCAATACCACTTTATTTCCTGAATGAAAACAACGGTGTTGTATCAGTGCAAAGGGCTGGCCACACACACACCAGAAGAAAACCACATTGTTCCTCCTGTATCCAAAGTTCGACTAATGGATGGTGTCTCCTTTCCAGCACCCTGACATAGACCTTTCAAGGGAGGTTGAGGAGTGTGATTCCCCTATAGATGCAACACACCCTCTGGTCCCCTTTCTTAAAAATGGGAACCACCACCCCGGTCTGCCAATCCAGGGGTATTACCCCTGATCTCCATGCAACATTGCAGAGACGTGTCAACCAAGACAGTCCTACAACATCCAGAGCCTTCAGGAACTCAGGGTGGACCTCATCCACCCCAGGGGCTCTGCCACCAAGGAGTTGTTTAACTGCCTCAGTGACCTCGCCTCTCATCCCTTTCTACCCCAGACTCTGCTTCCTCTGCGTAAGACTTGCCAGTGGAATTAAGGAGGTCCTCGAAGTATTCCTTCCACCGCCCGACAATTTTCTCAGTCGAAGCCAGCAGTGTTCCACCTGCATTATACACAGTGCAGGCAGAGCACCGCTTTCCCCTCCTGAGTCGCCGGACAGTTTGCTACTATGTCTTTGAACCACCGAAAGTCTTTTTCCATGGCCTCTCCAAACTCCTCCCACACCCAAGTTTTTTGTGTCTGCCACACCCCGCGTCACATTCAATTCAATTTTATTTATATAGCGCCAAATCAAAAGTCAGCAAAAGTCGCCTCAAGGCACTTTATATTGTACAGTAGATACAGAGAAAAACCCAACAATCATATGACCCCCTATGAGCAAGCACTTTGTCGACAGTGGGAAGGAAAAACACCCTTTTAACAGGAAGAAACCTCCGGCAGAACCAGGCTCAGCGAGGGGCGGGGCCATCTGCTGCAACCTGTTAAGGAGAGAGAAGGAAGACAGGATGAAAGACATGCTGTGGAAGAGAGACAGAGATTAATAACAAATATGATTCAATGCAGAGAGGTCTATTAACACATAGTGAGTGAGAAAGGTGACTGGAAAGGAAAAACTCAATATATCATGGTAATCACCCAGCAGCATTCCGCTTGGCCTGTCTGTATTTATCAGCTGCCTTCGAAGTCCCACGGGCTAAACAAGCCCAATAGAACTTCTTCAGCTTGGTGACTCCCCTCACCTCTGGTGTCCACCATTTGGTTCGGGGGTTACCGCCAAAACAGGTACCCACCACCTTGCGGCTGCAGCTCAGTGCAGCGGCTTTGGCAATGGTGAACATGTCCCCAGTCTCCCTCAGGATACTATTGAAGCTCCGCCGTTTTTTTTGTTGAAGATCTCATGGACCTGCTAAGCGTTCCCAGCGCACTTTTACTGTACGTTTAGGCGCGCCAGGTCTGTCCAGTGTCCTCTCCCGTCACCTGATCCAATTCACCACCAGGTGGTGATCAGTTGACAGCTCAGTCCCTCTCTTTACCCGAATCTCCAGAACATACGGCCTTAGGTCTGATGATACGATTACAAAATTGGCCATTGACCTGCGGCCTAGAGCGTCCTGGTGCCACATGCACTTATCGACACTCTTATGTGGTTTGCGAAGAAATCCAATAACAAAACACCGCTTGGGTTCAGATCTTGGGTTCAATCTTTTATACAGTGGCTCGCAAAAGTATTCAGCCCCCTTGAACTTTTCCACATTTTGTCACATTACAGCGTACAACTGGTGTACACGTGAGAAGTGGAACGAAAATCATACATGATTCCAAACATTTTTTTAAAAATAAATAACTGAAAAGTGGGATGTGCGTAATTATTCAGCCCCCTGAGTCAATACTTTGTAGAACCACCTTTTGCTGCAATTACAGCTGCCAGTCTTTTAGGGTATGTCTCTATCAGCCTTGCACATCTGGAGACTGAAATTCTTGCCAATTCTTCTTTACAAAGCAGCTCCAGCTCAGTCAGATTAGATGGACAGCGTTTGTGAACAGCAGTTTTCAGATCTTGCCACAGATTCTGGATTGGATTTAGATCTAGACTTTGACTGGGCCGTTCTAACACATGGATATGTTTTGTTTTAAACCACTCCATTGTTGCCCTGGCTTTATGTTTAGGGTCGTTGTCCTGCTGGAAGGTGAACCTCCGCCCCAGTCTCAAGTCTTTTGCAGACTCCAAGAGGTTTTCTTCCAAGATTGCCCTGTATTTGGCTCCATCCATCTTCCCATCAACTCTGACCAGCTTCCCTGTCCCTGCTGAAGAGAAGCACCCCCAGAGCATGATGCTGCCACCACCATATTTGACAGTGGGGATGGTGTGTTCAGAGTGATGTGCAGTGTTAGTTTTCTGCCACACATAGCGTTTTGCATTTTGGCCAAAAAGTTCCATTTTGGTCTCATCTGACCAGAGCAGCTTCTTCCACATGTTTGCTGTGTCCCCCACATGGCTTGTGGCAAACTGCAAACGGGACTTCTTATGGTTTTCTGTTAACAATGGCTTTCTTCTTGCCACTCTTCCATAAAGGCCAACTTTGTGCAGTGCACGACTAATAGTTGTCCTATGAACAGATTCCCCCACCTGAGCTGTAGATCTCTGCAGCTCGTCCAGAGTCACCACGGGCCTCTGCATTTCTGATCAGCGCTCTCCTTGTTTGACCTGTGAGTGTGGGTGGACGGCCTTGTCTCTGTAGATTTACAGTTGTGCCATACTCCTTCCATTTCTGAATGATCGCTTGAACAGTGCTCCGTGGGATGTTCAAGGCTTGGGAAATCTTTTTGTAGCCTAAGCCTCCTTTAAATTTCTCAATAACTTTATCCCTGACCTGTCTGGTGTGTTCTTTGGTCTTCACTGTGTTATTGCTCCCAATATTCTCTTAGACAACCTCTGAGGCTGTCACAGAGCAGTTGTGGAGCTGCAAAGAATGAGCAAGAATTTCAGTCGCTAGATGTGCAAAGCTGGTAGAGACAGACCCTAAAAGACTGGCAGCTGTAATTGCAGCACAAGGTGGTTCTACAAAGTATTGACTCAGGGGGCTGAATAATTATGCACACCACACTTTGCAGTTATTTATTTGTAAACAATGTCTGGGATCATGTAAGATATAAGATACCTTTATTAGTCCCACAAGTGGGAAATTTAAGGGGGAAAAAAATAACTCCCCCCAGACTGAGCTCCAATAGGGAGATCAGTTTGAGAACAGAAAAAAAACCCACCTCTGCACATAGCACATGAAAAAACCCTTAATACACCAAAGAAACACATGACAAGTAACAGGGATGGGTAAAGGGTGAGAGGCAGCCAATGTAGACAGTGCATCCGGGCCTGCGGCCTATGCGCTGGTCTCCTTGATCCACCGTCAGCATCGGAAGGGAATAAGCGTCGAAGACGTTTGGAGGGGAAGGGGGGATGAGTGTACATCTGCATGTGTATATATATGTCTGCGTGTGTGTGTGTGTGTGTGTGTGTGTGTGTGTGTGTGTGTGTGTGTGTGTGTGTGTGTGTGTGTGTGTCCAGTTCAGCTGAGACAGTGTCCTTCGCCCTGCCAGGCTAAGTAAACAGTCTTCCAGCCAACCCAGGTGGCCTTGCATAGAATGGGAAGAACAGTCTAAACACAGTCTTTATCAGGGAGTTGTTGTTCAGCCTTTGTTGAGACCGCAGCTGGCGTCGAAGGGATAGCCGCATGAAGTGATGGTGGTTTTTACTTTAGTGCGAACAACTCATGAGAATTTCAAAGCTGTTCTAACAGTCCGACACTGGTCTCTCAATCTCCCGTTGGAGAGCCGTGAGCTTCTCCATGATGTTAACAACCTTACACTCCATGATGTTATCATTCTTGTGCTCAGAGAACAGATACTTTTTTTTTTTTTTTGCCTGTCCTGTTTGGTTCTTTTGCCATCAGAATTATTGTCTAAAGGCGAGGAAAGATGCCCAACAGATTTACTTTACCAAATTGACCATCCCAGCCTTGCCGTAATGGTCCATTTGATTCACCTTTTATTGTTTATTTTATTTATTTTTTTATTTTCACTTGCTAGATACGGGACAGACTTGAATGAGGAAAAGAAAAGGGAGAAAGGAAGAGGGGGGAAACAGCGGAGAAGAGGGACGGGGATAAAGGGCAAAAAACAAAAACCAACAAAATAAGCAGACAAAAAATAAATATATCAATCACCTGGATCACCTGTTGAGAAAGAAAAAAGAGAAAACAAGCAGAAGAAAAAAAAGAGAAACATTATAAACATCATCACGATGATCTATGGGAATGAAACTGTAAATACTAAATATTAAACATTATTGTGCAGCACGTAGGATCGACAGCGCACAGTGTGCTTTGAGGTAGGAGCCAAAAAGGGTGTAGTTTGTGTGTGTGATCACCCGTGTGTACACCTGTGAGCATGGATGCGCTTGTTTTTAAAAGGTTCCTTCATGTAATGATCTGCTAGAGGGTGTGGGGGGACAGCCCCGTCCTCCAGGGCATGAAGCAGGTATGGAGGAGATCAAGACTCCAGACATCCAGAGGCCCCCAGAACACAAGAGACCAAGGAAGACCAACAGAGGGGCAGCTGCGCCACTGTCCCAGAAAGAGCTGAGGAGAGTCCCAGATGAGGGCTCACTCAGCAGCCGCGGAGCAGAAGCCAGTGGGGGTTGCAGTGACGTGCCCGTGAGCTCCGCCGGCAGCCAGCTGCGCCAGAATGACCAAGCCCCAGCCCGAGAGGTCAAGGGCACCCCACCCCCTTGTGGCCCG
The DNA here is from genome assembly GCF_965226115.1 of Aulonocara stuartgranti. Lineage (NCBI taxonomy): Eukaryota > Metazoa > Chordata > Actinopteri > Cichliformes > Cichlidae > Aulonocara > Aulonocara stuartgranti. The sequence continues at coordinate 3,641,670 of NC_138950.1, forward strand.
AGCGAGCCCCAGGCTCCAGGCCCCAACAAGCAGCCACCAAGGAGTGAGCCGGTGTGTACCTGGGCACCCATCCCCGGACACAAAGAACCACCAACGCACCGATATCTGAGGGCGTCTGCCTCCGGCAGGGGAAGTGGTGGGGGGAGATAGGCCTCCATACCTTAGAGGGCCTGAGATGTCCCCAGAGAGGTGGCGTTTGATACCCAACCTGACATATAGACAAAGACATACAGGCACACACAGATACAAACATCCATTCCCACCCTCATGCTCTCATATGCAATTATTCAACACTCAACCAACGTGGAGACAGACATAAAGAGACGCTGTACACACAATCACACTCCCCAAGCGTACTCTAAGAACCGGGTCTAGGTACCCTTGCCCCTGGAGGGGGAAACTGCACCCAGACCCAGGTGGTGTTACCCTTTTCCCTGCGGTGGGGAGAGGCAGACCGCCCCAACTGTCTTCTGCTGAATGCCCAGAAGACAGTGGAGATTATTGTGGACTTCAGGAAGCACACAGCTCCACTCCCCCCCATCATCCTGTCTGACACCCCCATCACCTCTGTGGACTCATTCTGCTTCCTGGGTACCACCATCACCCAGGACCTGAAGTGGGAGCCCACCATCACCTCCGTCATAAAGAAAGCCCAGCAGAGGATGTACTTCCTGAGGCAGCTGAAGAAATTCAACCTGCCAACACGGACGATGATGCAGTTCTACACTGCAATCATCGAGTCCATCCTCACCTCCTCCATCACTGTGTGGTACGCTGGAGCCACTATCAGGGACAAACAGACTGCAGCGTGTTGTGCGCTCTGCTGAGAAGGTGATTGGCTGCAGACTCCCATCTCTGCAGGACCTGTACACCTCCAGGACACTGGGGCGTGCAGCTCGGATCTCAGCTGACCCTTCTCACCCTGGACACAGTCTGTTTGACCTGCTCCCCTCAGGCAGGAGGCTCCGGTCCATTCGCACCAGAACCTCTCGCCATAAGAACAGTTTCTTCCCCTCTGCTGTTGGACACATGAACAATAACCGTATGACTGTTCCCACCACTAACACATGACCCTACGCTGTGTTCACTGCATCATTCCATGTTTGGCACTGATCACCACCTGCACTCATGTATATATCATGTATATATCTATCTATCTACTTAGCACTTTTAATTCTTATTCTTATTTTTATTTCATGTCTATTTAAGCGTAATTTATGACAGTATGTTTGCACTGAAGCACCGCAGCAATTTCCTAATGTTGTAAACCTGCTCAACATTTGGCAATAAAACCCTTTCTGATTTCTGATTTCTGATTTCTGAAAAGTATGCTGAGTCAGTTGCGGCTGCAACCCACTGACATCATGCTGAAAACGTACACTGGGGAGCCGCTGGCACCAGAAGGGGTCATCAAGGTTCAAGTTGAACTGAATAAGCAGCGTGCAACTCTACCCTTGTACGTGGTAAAGGTGGATGCTCCACCAGTGTTTGGTAGAGAGTGGCTGAGAGTGATTAAGCTGAACTGGAAAGACTTAAAGATGGTCCATGCCAGAGAGCAAAGCGGAAATGACAATCTGGAGGCTGTGCTAAAGAAACACTCAGCCGTTTTCTCTAAGGAGCTGGGCACAATGAAAGGAATTAAAGCCAGATTGACTCTTAGGCCTGATAGTGTCCCCAAATTCTGTCCACCACATAATGTGCCTTATGCTCTCCGCCCTCGAGTGGAGGCAGAACTGAAACGCCTGACTGAGCTTGGGGTGATCACACCAGTGGAGCATAGTGATTGGGCTACGCCCGTGGTCCCTGTCAACAAGAAAGATGGCTCAGTGAGACTCTGTGGTGATTTCAAGGTCACTCTTAATTCACAGCTCTGTGTGGATAAATACCCACTTCCACGCATTGAGGACCTGTTTGCTTCTCTAGCAGGAGGTCAGCATTTCAGTAAGCTAGACTTAGCAAATGCCTACCTACAGATGGAGGTAGAAGAGGAGTCTAAGAAGCTGCTGACTATTTCGACACAAAAAGGGCTGTTCCGTTTCAATCGCTTGCCTTTTGGAGTGGCGTCTTCACCTGCATTGTTTCAGAAGGCTATGGATCAAGTGCTTCTTGGCCTACCATACACCCATTGTTATCTGGATGACATCCTCGTCAGTGGTCCAGATAAACAGACACACCTGAGAACCCTTAAGGCAGTTTTGGGCAGGCTGGAGGACTATGGCCTGCGTCTCAAACAGGAGAAGTGCCTGTTTTTCCAAGAATCGGTGGCATACCTGGGCCACATAATTGATGCGGCAGGGTTACACAAATCACCAGAAAAGGTGCGTGCCGTTATGGAAGCTCCAGCACCAGCTGATGTCAGCCAGTTACGTTCTTTTCTGGGAATGCTCAACTATTATGGACGTTTCATACCTGATTTAGCTACGGTCCTGAAGCCGCTGAATGAGCTACTCAGTAAGGAGAAGAAATGGCAGTGGACATCAGCCTGCGAGTCAGCTTTTCAGAAAGCTAAAGAACGTCTGGCCTCACCAAAAATACTCACCCACTACAATCCTGAACTGCCTCTCCATTTGGCATGTGACGCTTCACCATATGGCGTTGGAGCCGTGCTCTCACATGTCATGCCTGATGGCCAAGAACGGCCAATTGCTTATGCTTCACGAACCCTCAGCAAAGCAGAACGAAACTATGCTCAGATCGAGAGGGAGGCATTGGCAATTGTTTTTGGAGTGCGCAAGTTTCACCAGTATCTCCATGGTAACAAGTTCACCTTGCTCACTGATCATCGCCCACTGACCTCAATTCTGAGTCCAGTAAAAGGTACACCATCAATGGCAGCTGCGCGAATGCAGCGTTGGGCGCTCCTTCTGTCAGCACATAATTACACCTTACAGTATCGGAAGGGGGCACATCACGCCAATGCTGACGGTCTGTCACGTTTACCTCTGCCCCTTGCACAGAAAGAGAAACAGGGAGCGGTTGAGGTATTCTACGCATCTCAGCTGGACACATTACCAGTCAGTGTCGCCGAGATCAGACGTGACACTTTGTCTGATGTCACTTTGTCTCGTGTGCTGGAAATGGTAACAACTGGACGTTTTCCAGCAACAAAGGACACAGATCAAGAGCTGTCACCCTATCTGATGCGCAGACATGAACTCACAATACAGCAGGGATGCCTTATGTGGGGCGTGAGGGTGGTTGTGCCACCTAAGCTGCGCTCTCATGTCCTGAAAGAGCTCCACACTGCACATCCAGGGATGGTGAGGATGAAGAGCTTAGCTCGCAGCTATGTTTGGTGGCCTGGCATTGATTCTCAAATTGAGCTTCAAGCTAAAGCCTGCCACTCTTGTCAGCGTATGCAAAAAGAGCCTGGGTTAGCACCTTTACACCCTTGGCTGTGGCCTTCCTGTCCGTGGGAACGGATCCATGTGGATTTTGCGGGTCCATTTGAAAGTCACATGTACCTGGTGGTGGTAGATGCACATTCCAAGTGGCCTGAAGTGCATATTATGGATAGCACCACAGCTGGTAAAACCATACAAGTGCTACGGGGTCTCTTTAGTCGCCATGGCATTCCCCACGTCCTGGTGAGTGATAACGGACCGCAGTTCTGTTCTGAGGAATTCAGGGTGTTCCTGAAAGCTAATGGAGTCAAACACATCCGCTCCGCGCCGTACCATCCTGCTACTAATGGTTTGGCTGAGCGTTTTGTGCAGACATTCAAGCAGGCACTGAAAGCTTCCAGGGGTACAGCACCTGTGCAACAACGCCTTGACACGTTCCTCTTGACATATCGCAACACTCCCCATGCAACAACTAGAGAAACGCCAGCTATATTGTTCATTGGACACAAGCTGCGCTCTCGACTGGATTTTTTGAAGCCCAGTGTGGCCGGAGCAGTGCGTCGGTCACAAGATGCGCAACAACAACGCCGACAGCAACACTCCAGGGACAGACGGTTCACTGTTGGCGAGCCTGTCCTGGTGCGCGATTATAGGAAGGGAGAGGACAAGTGGACGCACGGTGTCGTACTGGAGAAGACTGGGCCAGTGTCATACAAGGTGAATGTGGGAGCCCAAGGAGTGTGGAAACGTCATGTGGATCAGATGCTGACACAACCTGAGTCAGTATCTCAGCAGGTCACAGTGGATCCTCCGACAAGCTCTCAGTTGTCACCAGCCCAGAGTGGTAGTGACACCATGCTTCACCCTTGTACAACTCTGCAGGAAGAGACTGTTGAACAAGTTATGGGGACCACCGTACCTCCAGAAACACCCCAGTCTCTTAAATCATCACCGACTGACTGTACACAGGTTACAGAGTCTGTAAGACGTTACCCAGTGAGAGTCACCAAGCCACCCGCTCGTTATCGTGATGGATGAGCGTATTAAGTAGTTCAGTGAGAATGTTGGCGTTCAGAGACATTATTCTCAACTAAAAAGAAATTCATACAGAAAGCAACATTAGTTCCAGTTTTCATGAATGTTGTAATAAAAAAAAAGGGTACTACTTTGGTTATGGGAAATGTTTCTGCGGGTGGTGCCACGGTCGCATAGCTTAGTGGGGAGGAGATGTTATGTATGAACCAAGAATTATTCTGTGCTATACAAGCCTTCGCCAGTAGGGGGCACCATGCCCAGTTATGTGTGTGTGTTACTTCTGTGTTATCCCAATAAAGAAGAAGTCAACTTGTAAACAAACTATTGTGTGTGCAGTCTGACTCGGCATAAGCTCTAATAGTGTATTGACACTACAGTGGAAATATAACAGTGCGTATGTGTCGAAATAAAGGATGTTTGTGGATGCGTGTCGAAGCAGGTGATCGAGGCAGTGAAAGAAAGGTGGGCAGCATAAAAACAAGAGGGGGAAAAGAGAGAGAAAAAAACGAGAAGAAGAAAAAACGTAAACATTCCAATTAAATCACTGACGGAGAGTGACGGTGTTAATTCTGCTATGAAATCACACTTTAAGATGCGATTTGATACCGGTAAGTTAAACAGATGTTAATGCAAGTTAGTGTGAGTGGATAGGGAAAGGGTGTAGCTGATTCTTATCTGGTGTGAGGTTAATACAGCCACGGAGTAATGTTGGGGTCGCGGTGGAGCTGTCCGTCCACGTACAGCCGGTCCACAGCGATGACAGCGCGGGAGCCCTTCTGGATGAAGCCGCGTCGGATTGGGAAGAGGACCCTGCGTCGTTCCAAGATCTCTTTGGGGAACTGGTCGTTCATGCTGAAGTCCGTTCCTTTTAATTCCCTGCCGCGGCTTTTCACATGTTGCTTTTGTTTCAAGTGGCCGAATTTGTCCACGATAGGACGTGGTCTCCCACGATGTTCTTCACCGTGTCCTCCGGCAGCTTCAGGTGGGTTTTGATGAAGCTTTTTACCGTGGTCTCAGCGTCCTCTCCAGCGGCTTCTGGAATACCAGAAAATACCAGATTATCATGCATGCTACGAGCAGAGATGGGCAGTCACGCGTTACTTGTAACGCGTTACTGTAATCTGATTACTTTTTTCAAGTAACGAGTAAAGTAAGGGATTACTATTGCAAAATCGGTAATTAGATTACCGTTACTTTCCCGTAGGAACGCTGCGTTACTGCGTTACTAAAACCGTGATTTTTTTGCGAGAATGTCTCATGACAGTGACGTAAGCAAGTGCGTCGTTGGTGACAACAGCTGTGTGCAGATCAACAATGGATCATATATCGATTGTGGGAGAGAGTATGAGCGTGCAGCGTTTAAAGCGTGGAAGTACTGACCTTACTTTGAGTTTGATTCCATAAAAAGTGACAAAAACATTAGCGTCCGTTGTGCGTGGGAAGAAAACTTTTTACAGCAAAAAAAACCCCTAAACTTCCAAGCAAGCACCGAGTGTGCAACGACGTAATGGGAAACTCACAGAGAAACTCGCGGATTCTTCAACTGACCGCAGCACACCTGCACCAGGGTAAACCTCCGCCTACGTCAGTCCTGCTTTACAGGTGAAAATAGAGCAAAAGGACCGCTGAGTCTTTGACTTTATTTATTTTCTGCTGTGTTTTACTTGCATCTATTTGAAAGAGTGAGTGTAAACACAAAAAATATTTTATTTTATGTGCTGGAATGTGCAGAAAATAGCTTTAAATGTTAAACTAATTTATTCAAGTCAGAGAATGTTGCATATAATTATATTTTTGCTTGATGCATAAAGTTAAAAGATTAAAACTGATAAAACAAGTTAAAAAAAGAGACTTTTCCATTTGATTACATTTTGTATGATGGATTATGTAGAAAAAGTAGAATTGGGCTGAAAGATCTATCGCTTTATCACCTCTTCAGGTTGTAAATCGTGTTTTTTAAAAGTAACTAAGTAACTAAGTAGCTAAGTAATTAATTACTTTTGAAAATAAGTAATCAGTAAAGTAACGGGATTACTCTTTTGTGGGAGTAATCAGTAATTAGTTACTGATTACTTTTTTCAAGTAACTTGACCAACACTGGCTACGAGCTTGTAGATCAATAACTGTTTCTTTATTTTTTTATTTTCTCTATTGAGCTGGGTAACATTTTCTGTGAGACATTTCACCGACTCCCTTAGCGTGGCATTTTCAGCAGCAAGCGTTTCCACCTGCTGCTGGCTGAACTCCAGGGATTCTCGCAAGAATTTAAATTCCCGGTGAAGAATCTCCACCAAGGACAGCCTTGTGTCGAAACTGGACAATCACTTGTCGATTGACTCCAGTATGTCAGCAATATCTTTGCCGGCTGGCGATGTTGAGCCGGGGGAATCTGCCGGGCGTTGTCTTTTCGACGACGGCGTCTCAGATTTGGCCGGGGAAGCTGCACACTGGGCCTTCTTCATCACGAGATCCTGAAAGCACTGATCGATGTAATCTTGGAGAGTCTCTAAACTCTCCCCGTTGTTCTCCAGGGTGTTGGAGATTATTTAGACAAATATTGTTAGTTATAAGACAATTGATAAGTGTATTTGGTAATACTGAAGCTTAAATGAATTTGTTCAAATCTAAACTATCATTTGCTTTAATTTTCCGCCAAAATCTCCGGCGTCTGATGTCAGTTACAACATGAGTCGCTTACCTTGTCCGTCACTTCCGTCACTTACCTGTCCTTCCGTCACTTACCTGTCCTTCCATCACATTTGCCTTATTTTAGATTAAACCAAGAAAAAAAAGCACTTACCAACATATTCACTTACAGGAACAAGGATATTTTCTGTCATGCACATCTACTATGCAGATGAGTAACACAACATGATTGGCTTGTATGAGTCCAATAAGGCTGTTGATTAGCACTTTGGTGGCAGTGGTTAAACATAATGCTTGTCCTGTAATTTCTCTTATATTAAACCCTCCTTCCTGCCTTTTTCTTGTTCCAGGTTTGTGCCATTGCAGTGGTGCTGCGGAGTGAGAAGGTGGCCTATCGCTGTGTCTTTCGTTGCCAGGAAAAGCAGCTTCTCTCTAATGGTGTGGCCGACATCCACACTGATCACTTTGGTTTTGCCTATGGGACAGCAAACATCATGTGCCCCCTCCCCTCAGGCTGTGAGACACCATCTTCTATTGCCGTGACCTCCGCTGATGCCAGCTCTACAAGTACAAGTACAATGTTAACCTTGCTGTGGGGCATGTTAATGGAAATGCCAGTCTGTTTGTCAATTTGGTGTTTGCTTTAAGTTGAAATATCTCAGCAATTAATGAATGGATTTCAAAAATACATCTAGTCCCAGTTCATGGTGTGCATGAGATCAATTAAATACCAAAATATCGACGTACAAAGTAAATAAATAATAAGGTAAATAATTACTTAATTTTTTAAAGGTTCTACAATAATTTTTCTAAACTTTACATTCTAAGTGAACTATTTGATGACCATTCAGGTTTACATTATGTTGACATTAGTGATTTTCTCATTTTGCGTCCTATGTCACCACCAGGTTTAGACTCCCACTCATTTTGTGAAATATCAATATCTACTCTATAGCCTGTCAGTAAAACAAAGCTTCAGGGAGTAACTGATACCTGAAACATTTTTATATGTCAGTTTGACTTTAAGATTGTTTGACCCAAAAAGTATTACTAATTGGAGTTCAGTTACAAAAATAAGATGGTAAAAGTGTATGTTTGTGTGGTCTCTTAAGATGATCCCAACCAAGAGTTTTTAGAGGTGAAGAACCAGCAGGAGAAGACAGAATCTTTTCCTTACAACTTCACCGTCTGCATCTCCACCATGTTTGATTTTACCAACGTGCTGCAGGTACAGTGACATTTGCTTTCTTGCTTTCAGAAGACAGAAAAAATAGATTTTTGAAACTCATTCTCTAAAGTATGCAGACTAAGACAGGAAGAAATAAAACCAGAAAAGGTATATTTTTCCCAGTATTCCTTACAGTTATAATAATAAAGAAACAAGACATTTCTGCCTGCCTTGCATATTAACACTTGTTGTTCAAATGTGTTGGATTGTAGCTGGTACAGAGTCTTGAGATGCTGCAGTTACTGGGAGTGAACAGAGTGGTTGTCTATAAAACCAGCTGTAGTCCTGAAACGCAACGAATACTGGACTACTACACACAAAAAGGTGGGGTATGGTATAGTTTTCTGTCTGAGTGTGTCTTTCCTTATGACCTCACATCACCAGCTAAAGGCATTTTCCCACAGTGAACACTGAGTGAAGTTGCCAAACACCCTGAACTTCCTTCCTTCAGCTAATCACAACTAATGTTTTGTGATCAAAACATACACTAGTTTACTACAGTTTCCTCTATAAATCACTCCAGTTTGTACTGGATTTGGACTTCTCCAGGCAACTTCAGGATTAGCCTGGAGTTTTCAGTACTATGATAATGGTTCATGTTTAAACAAGGAATATCAATATGGCATCATAGACAGAAAACCTAACCTTCTCAGGGGCAGATCATTTTTAGGATAAGAGATCAACAAGAGGTTAAGTGTGAAATCATTACTGACCAATCAATTCTTTTGAAAATGACATCATATTAAACATGTTAACCTGGGTCGTTTGGCTCTTGGCAGAGGTGGTCGCGTCTTTCTCCCTCATCTTTCCTGCTTGGCTTCTCTTGTCCTTGTCTAGTCTTGTCTAACTCAAAGAGACTCTCTCTGTCTTGTTCTCTAACCAAGAAATTACGGATTTGATCAATTGGTCTCTTGATGCAATTGACATCCTCTTCTCAATGAGAAGCCTGGGCTTGGGGCAGGCTGAATGGAGGGCGTTGAAGACATCTACCTATTCGGAACCATGATAACGGGTTTCTTGCTGATTGGAGCTGGCACGGCCCTGGTTTACTGACGACTAATGGAAACGGTTACAGCTGCTCAAAATCCCATAAGGCCGGCTGGATTGATGCCGTGGGTAGAACGCAATATGGATAAAATCATAGAGAAGCTTGCGACTCCGCAACGGGAAATTGATAGATCTGTGAACCAATGATGGAACTGGAATGCAGAAACCAAACCCGAACAACCACTATCTTTATGTGGCCTCCCCTAACCAGCTGGAAGCTCCAGGGCCAAAGCTGGAACAACAAATTCTCCCAGATAACAAGACGGTGTATGACTCTCTGCCCTTTCCTCCTACTTCTTCAAGATCACCTGCGTCGGCTTGGGGATTGTCGACTTTTGTTTAAAACTGGTGAAAGGGCACTCTCTCGAGTTGGACACACACACATGCACATGCACTCAGACACAGATATACAAATTCCCCCCATCTAAAGTTTTGGTCTTTGTCTGACACACATCAATAGAAGCAGCTGTATCACCTGATGTTTATTTTATTTTATTTATGTATTTATTTATCTAATGCTGGCTATAAACATTTTCATAACAATTGTATTGTTTTATAAAACTTGATATATAATTCTAAAACAGGATACAAATTTGTACTTATAGATCTATCAAATTTGCAAGTTTGTCTTGTTTATGTGCTCTCAGACCATCAAACACCATCAGGGCTGCAGCTGAAATGAGTGAAAGTTAAAACTGTCTTACACATTTTGTCAGATTCTCCCGTGTCTTTATGTTCATGTTTCCACGTTTCCAGATTTCCACTGTTTATGCAAGTGAGTCATCTTGACTTGCTGTGTATTACAGAGACCTGGAACTGTTTGGTGGTCTCAGTATTAAGACTGCATGAGCTCTCACAGGATCCTTCCGTGGCCATGCTCACAAACTGGATTTATACTTAATATTGGTTTCTCTAATGTTTAATGGAAACATTAAAAATGACTAAAACTAAGTACCTAAAAGAACTGATAGTTCTCTGTGGATTTATGTATTTTTTATTTTTTTGTTTCACACATGGTACAGCAGTAATTCATTTCCTATACACAACCTTCCTTTCAATTAACTACAGAGCCTTTCACTTAGTCACACAGTCCAGTTCTAATATTGGAAACCTTTATGAAAACTAGCATTCATTCTTGGATCATGTTTGAGAGCAACAGATGAGAGTCTGTTTTGTCTGTTTTTAGTGCAGCCAAAACCTTAGGTTGTTTTAATGAGATCATTAAGTTTTTGCGTTGGGTTGTTTCTTAGCCATGTCACTGCTGCTGCTCCAGGTTGTTTATTACTCTAGTCTTATTCACTGAGACAAAAAAAAACAGGTAATGTTTTGTTTTCATGTGTCTGCTTCACCATAAAGATCCAGAATGCATTTCACCAGTTCAATGATTTCAGTTTGAGGTTGGAGTTGCAGTAATTGTAATGTCTAGTTTTAATTACTGACATTGAACTGCTTCCAATGTTTTTTTCTCAGGTTTACTGGAGGTGATTCCTTGGTCTCTGTCCAGATATGTGAACGTGTCTCGTGGCTGGCTGCCTGAACATGGTCCCGGTGAACTTCACTACTTTGGTCAGATTCCTGCTCTCAATGACTGCCTTTACAGATACATGTACCAGTCCAGATATGTGGCTCTACATGATATAGATGAGCTCATACTGCCCCAGAAAGTCGTCAGGTATGTGTGTGTATTTTCATGGTTTATTATGAAGATGGAAAATATGTGCAGTGATATACTAAAACATGTGCTGCAAACATACATGGAAATACAAAATATAAGACAAAACAAGAACAGTTTGTATGATTAGAGAGGTCAATGAGGTTGAAAGTCAATATTTATAATGTTTTAGTAGTCTTTAGTAATAGTTCTCCAGGCTTCTTGAAGGACATTCAAAGCTCTTCTTTGGATGTTTGCTGCCTTTCGTTTTGTCCTCTGTCAAGATAATCCCCTAACCCTGGTGGTCCCCGTTTCATAGCGTCGTCACGTTTTTGACTCAGTGCACGTTCTATTACATCTGGGGTTCCGGGCCTTTGTTAAATTGGTCAGCTTCAAGTTTGTTTGGCCAGGCCTTCGCAGGTCTGTTAGTGAATGGACTGCAGCGTGCGTTCCATGCCAGCATGCAAAGGTCCATAGGCACACCAAGGCACCCTTTGAACCATTTCTCATCCCTGGCAAATGTTTTTGATCATGTGCATGTTGATCTGGTGGTTCCTCTACCGCAGTCACAGGGTTTCACATACCTTTTGTCCATGGTTGATGGGACCACCCGGTGAACAGAGGTGGTCCCCCTGATATCCACAACTGCGGCGGTGCTTCCGTATTTCCCTGTCTCAGGTTTTTATGTTTCATGTTCCAGGTTTCTAGTCACAGGCTTTTTGTTCCTTTATATCAGGGGTAGGCAACTACAGGCCTCGAGTGCCGGTGTCCTGGAGGTTTTAGATGTGTCCATGATTGGGGGCCCATCCCTGGCGCATGGTGCCGCCGGTGTGTCGAGCCACCTGGGGGGCTCTTCAACTGGTGGGGGAGATTGTCACACCTTGCAGGAGCTTTCCTCTCCTCAGGAACTCTCTGCAGGAGGGGGAGATACAGGAGAGGTGGAGGAAGATCTCAGCCTGGGCGTCTATCGTCTCATGTAATCTGGAAGATGAGTGGATGGGGGGGTGGGTGCAGTTTTCTCTGTGGTGGGGTTGACTGGACTGTCCCGGGCTCTGTGGGGCCGGGGGGCGCTGCTGCGCTGGGCCCCGGTCTGGATGGGCCTGGGCCCCCTTTCCCTGGCGGGTCGCGGAGTATGGGAGTGCCTACTGGGGTCAGCGGGGGAGCTGGCCCCAGGGAGGGGTCACCTGCCCCTCCCTTCCTTCCCTCCCCATCTCCAGCTGCCTCCCTCTTCCCGCTCCACCACAACCACCCACACATGCAGGGCCTTGGAGTAGGGGTATGTCACCAGGGTGCAGAGGAGGCTACCCCCCCCTCTGTCCCCTTCTGGCTGCCTCTGCCTCAATTTTATCCCACAACTTAGACATTCACATTACTCACACCCTCATTACACATACATATAGGATCTTGGGGGTGGGCACGATACACGGAGTCCAAGTTACCATCAGGGTGTACACCTCACCCCTGGCGTGGTTGCCCACCTCTCAATTTTAAATACACGTAGTCATTGAGGGCTAGCAGGAGGGACTATGCGCTTACCTGCTGCTCTCTGGCAGGTAGCTCCATGCCCTCCTGGGTTTTAATTGCACCTTAGAACACACATGCATCAACACTACAATGAGCGGGTGGAGGGAGGTTTGGAGTCTTCTCTCACCCCCATTCTCTGCGGCCTGCTGGAGCGGGGGGGCTAGGAGGAGTTGGCCGTCCGACTGGGGTGTGGGGCCTCCCTGCTGCTGCGGAGTCGGGGCGGTCTGCCTCTCCCCACCGCAGGGAAAAGGGTAACACCACCTGGGTCTGGGTGCAGTTCCCCCCTCCAGGGGCAAGGGTACCTAGACCCGGTTGGTAGAGTACGCTTGGGGAGTGTGATCGTGTATACAGCGTCTCTTTATGTCTGTCTCCACGTCGGTTGAGTGTGGAGTGAGTGCATATGAGAGCATGAGGGTGGGAATGGATGTTTGTGTCTGTGTGTGCCTGTATGTCTGTGTCTATATGTCAGGTTGGGTATCAGACGCCACCTCTCTGGGGACATCTCAGGCCTCCAAACCTTGGAGGGCCTATCTCCACCCACCACCACTTCCCCTGCCAGTGGCGGACTCCCTCAGGTGTCGGTGCGTTGGTGGTTCTTTGTGTCTGGGGGTGGGCGTCCGGGTACACACCGGCTCACTCCTTGGCGGCCGCTTATTGGGGCTCGCTCGGGCCATTTCGGAGGTGGGGTGCCCCCGGCCTCTCGGCCTGGGGCTCGGTCACTCAGGCACAGCTGGCTGCCGGCGGAGCTCACGGGCGTGTCACTGCAACTCCCCCTGGCTTCTGCTCCGCGGCTGCTGAATGAGCCCTCATCTGGGACTCTCCTCAGCTCTTACTGGGACAGTGGCGCGGCTGCCCCTCTGTGTGTCTTCCTTGGTCTCTTGTGTTCTGGGGGCCTCTGGATGTCTGGAGTTTTGATCTCCTCCATACCTGCTTCATACCATAGAGGACAGGGCTGTGGCTCCCCACACTCCCTAGCAGATCATTACATGGAGAAACCTTTGGAATGCAAGCATGCTGATCCACACAGGTATGCACACAGGTGTACACATGGGTGTTCACAGACGCGGACTACAGCTTTCTTGGCTGCTGCCTCAAAGCACATTGTGCGCTGTCTATCTTGCGTGCTGCACAATATCGTTTATTATTTAGTATCTATTGATATCTACTGCTAGCTAGTTTATTGTGATGGTGCTTTTTTTTTCTTATTATGTTGCTCTTTGTTGTTTGCTTTCTCTTCTGTTTTTTTTTTCTCCATACAGGTGACCCAGGTGTTTTGTTTTTTTTGTTTGTTTGTTTGTTTTTTTTCTCTCTTCCCCCCCTTCTCACCGTCTCTTCTCCCCTTTGGTTTTCTTTCTCTCCCTCTCTTTCTTTCATTCTTTCCCCCAGTCATGTCTGTCCCGTTTGTAGCAACCGAAAATAAAATAAATTCATAATTATAATAAAGGTCAATCAAATGGACCAATATGGCAAGGCCATGATGATCCACTTGGTAAAATAAATCCGCTTGGCATCTTTCTTGGCCTTAAGACAACAATTCTGATGGCTATAGATCCAAACGGGACAAAAAAAAAAAAAAAGATGTGTCTATGATCCATCACAGCTGATTTAAAGGGCTAAATGACTCCTCAGCATTTCTTGAAGTTCTCCAGAGGCCTGGTAATGAACTAATCATTGGATTCAGGTGTGTTAACCCAGGGTGCGATCTAAAACCTGCAGGATACCGGCACTCGAGGCCTGGAGTTGCCTACCCCTGCTTTATATTATTATTTTGTACCTGCTCCCATCATTAACTGATCATTAACTAATAAAACATTCTTATTGAACGATTTTATGTATTGAAAAAAAATTCGGAAACCTGACGATCTGGCTTTGACTTTTTATGCCTCATCAAGCTTTGCCTTAATCGTCAATTCTTTATCAGTCAGCATCAGACATCCAGTCATCTCAAAACCAGTTCTCTTGTTGTTCAGTCAATGTTGAACATTTTTCTTCATTTGAACTTCAGCTTATTAAAGTTAGGAATAAGTGATTTTTATTTTGAAAGTACAATAAATAAATAAAATGTGTTCTCTTATATTTCTTTTATACAACACTTTGATCAGCTATTTATCTTTTTTTTCTTTGATAGGAATGACAAATATCTTGCTTTATAAATTTGAAGTCTGCAGTATGTATATACGATGTAGAAAGGAGTAAAAACAAAGAAAAACCATTAAATAAGAAGGTGTGTCCTGTTGGTGTGTATTGATGACAATGTCAGCCAAAATTTGGATTCATGACACCAATAGTAAGTTAGTAGACTTGCCTAAACGATTCCCAGGTTAGTGAAATAACAAACAAACAAACATTAAAAGTAGAAGGTCAAGTCCAAGGTTTGGTCCTGAAATATGGGAAAATCCAAAGAAAAACTTTGAGAGATCACTTAAGATCACTTAGAGATCACTTAAAACACATTATTGAAATTGTTTTCAACTTTCCTGCTGTGGTTAGTCATCTTTTAATTGCTTGTGTGCTGTTCAAGTGGTTTTACATGTTATAACTATCTTGTTATTCTGTTGCCAGCTGGGTAGAGTTGTTGCCGCTGCTGGAGAACAAATATGGTGCCAACAAGTGCTACATGTTTGAAAATAACGTGTTCCCCATCAATATCATGTTGGCTCCTCCAGCATCCCAAAGTCTGCCACCACAGACTGACTGGAAGAATGTCACTGGTGTGAACATTTTGGCTCACCTGTACCAAGAACCAATCATTGAGACTCATTACAATAACTTCAAGATCATTGTCAACCCTCGAGCAGTGTTTTCCACAACTGTTCATGGGGTTCTGAAGTCACAGCATGGCTGCTCCTGGATTGACAGGAACATAGCACGGATGTACCACACAAGGTAAATTAGTTAAACAATTCCTCATCATTAGTTGCTACAAAAACCAGCAAAAATTGTGCTCAATCCCATGATAGTCTGTTTCCCTTTTAATGCTATTCTGCTGTGCTTCACTGGATAAACCCATTATTAAATCTGTTTGTTTACCACACTAATATTTCTTTCACCTTCCTCTCTTTATCAACAGATTCATGTTTTTGTTCCTGAGCAGTGACTTTTAATTTATTAAACGCTTAGTTCCTTTTGTTCTGAATATTGTGGATATTATTTATACATTTTACAGATTTCACCCTTGTGCATTAAGATCTATTGTTTCTTTAGACTTTCTGGGGTCAGAAAGAATTTATAATGGTAGCCAAACAAGGACACTCACCGAGTTCCAGGAGGATTTGATGAAAATCGTAAAGAATGTATTTACAGTCAAATCTGATTACAAACAACTTGGAAATTTTTCTTTATACAAAACAATTGTCTAAATAAAGATTACTTATTTATCACTGTGTTTTTACCTGTAAGATATACTTCCAACAGCATCTTTGCTAGCACGTAATTTTTAGATATTTTTATTCTGAATCTTTTGTCTCTCTTATAATGTATTAAGCACATACAAACCTGTTTCATACAATTTTTTTTGCAGATTTCCGAGACAACCCAACCTGGCAGAAGACAAGCTGATTTATGATGGCAGACTGCTGAGCTACAGCGCCCACTTCACACCAGCTGTGAACAAAGTGCTCAGAGAGACTGGATTCCTACCAGAGCACAGCACACAATAGGCTTGGTGCATAGCTAACTCCCTTTGAGAAACAGAAAATAAACAAACAAAAAAAAAAACAGGGGAAGTTTTAGGAGTGACGGCGAGAGAGAGAGAGAGAGAGCGAGTTTTGAGATGTGAGAGATTCGTGACGTTTAGCGTGTTTGGAGTGTGTAGTTAATGTTGTGTCTTGTGTAGTTAGTGTGTAGTGTTGTGGATAGTTTTGTGTTGTGTGTGAGAACAATGAGGCGACTGCTGTCTCCAGGTAGAAACAGGAGTGATACACCTGCTGCTGTCAGACCTGCAGGTATCAGGCTGTGATGTTCTTCTTTATAGTGGACAGAAATTATTTCTTTTGGAGTGGCACAAATAATGTGTGTGGCATCTTATTGAATGCAGAACAGCTGATTGTTCTGTAAATAGTTTGAAATGGTTATTTAAAAAATCAAGGTAAAAGGTAAATGGATGCAAATAACTTTGTTGTTTGCAAAACTTGTGCATATGATTTTAAAATTGACAATTTATATTTACATTTAAAGTTATGAAATATGATTCATTAAACATGTTTGTGGTTGTTACAGTAAAAAAAACTTTTTCTAGTCTGATTTTTATGTTTTTTGTCTGATTTTAGATCAATTGTGTTAATACAGTCCGTAAAAATGAAAACAAAACTGTAAATTCAGACACGTGAGGTTGTGCTGAAAAGGATGATACCAAACGAGGCAAATAAATAGTTTTTAAAGGTAAAATGTGGAGGAAACATCAAAAGTAGTTAAAAATGGCCGATTATACCCTGGACCCCAGAGGGTTAAATGTTTTTTTTTTTAAAGTAACGCAATAGTTACTTCAAGTAATTAATTACTTTTAGAATCTTGTAACTCAGTTACTAACTCAGTTACTTTTTTGAAAAAGTAACTAGTAACTATAATTAATTACTTTTTCAAAGTAACTTGCTTTGAACACTGCTGTTCACCGGGACAGTTTTGCTTGCAGAGCTATGGACTCCTCCTCCTTCCTTTGAGTCACGGCTTCTTAAAGTTGGTTCATCAGATATGTTTTAATTTACTGCCCTCCCGGCCCCGCTGGTGTTTTTATTCAAGATTTTACAGACTTTTTAGAATAATAATTATAATGTGTACTTTATCGATCCCCGTGGGGAAATTACTCTTTCTGCATTAGTCTTTTCCCATTTACTTAGTGAAGCAGTGGGCAGCCACAAATCAGGCACCCAGGGAGCAGTGTGTAGGGACGGTACCTTGCTCAGGGATACCTCAGGGTAGTGGATTCGAACCCCTGACCTTCCAATCATGGGGCGACCACACTACCTACTGAGCTTGCATTATTAAACTAGAGAAGGTCTTAATGATTGGGGATTTCAACCTGCACGTGGATGATCTTAGCTGTAGCATGGCCTCTGACTTTCTATCCATTACAGACTCTTTTAATTTTATTCAGCATGTCTCTGGACCCACCCATGTTAAAGGCCACACCTTGGACCTTGTGTTTTCTCTTGGCTTAGACAAAACTAATGTCTGTGTTAAGGACACAGGTGAGTGACCATTCCTGTGTTATTTTTAATCTTAGCTTCCCTCTGTACACACCACCTTCTAATCTCATGTTCCATAAGCGGTTCATGAATCAGGATGTTGCTTTGAAGTTTTCTAATTTGTTGGACCGTTATGTGATCAGTGGCTGCACTGATGCTGATGTTGCTACTCAGTGTTTTAACAATCACTGCTTGGAGATTTTAAATTCAGTGGCACCTATGAAATCTGTCATTGCTGCCCCAAAAAGAGCTCATCCATGGATAAATGATGACATAAGGAAGGTCAAAATAATCTGTAGGAAAGTAGAACGCCTTTGGAAATCAACTAAACTCGAAGTTCACAGGCTCCACCTTAGGGAACTTTGGGTTTCCCTACATGAAACCATAAAAACAGCCAGATCAGGATAGTTTTCTCAGTTAATCTCATCAAGCAAGAGAAATTTCAAGGTACTGTTTAACTCCATAAACTCTATTGTTTCCCCCGTGGTCCACCCAGTACCCGTGACCTCCATATCTGAGAGTGATGACTTTCTGAATTTCTTTGTGGATAAAGTTGATAATGTCCGTATGAGCATTGGTTCTTCAATACTGTCTGTTTGTGTCTCTGGGCCACCTCCCCCTCATTTACTGTCAGTGTTTAACCCAATGACCATACATGACCTTTCACTCCTGCTGGATAAAATGAAAATTACCACTTGTGCAAATGACATTCTACCTGCTGGGCTGTTTAAAAATGCTCTCTCTGTCATTGTAGAGATATGCAATGCCTCTCTTTCAACAGGTGTGGTCCATAGGTTCTGTAAGCATGCTGTTGTTGAGCTGATATTAAAAAAGAGCAGTTTGGATCCAACTCAGCTTAAGAATTATAGGCCTATCTCTAAGCTCCCGTTACTGTCGAAAATTCTGGAAAAAGTATTTGCAGATCAACTTACTTCTATTTTAGAAAAACATGAAATCTATGACAAATTTCAGTCAGGTTTCTGTAAAAGTCACTCAACAGAAACCACATTACTTAAAGTCTCTAGTGACATTATCATGTTAGCTGACTCCGGAGCATCCTCAGTCATGGTTTTGTTGGACTTGACATCTGCCTTTGACACCATTGATATCTCTAATCAAACAGCATCTTGGTTCTCTTGGCTCATCTGTTCACCTGAGCATCAGGTACCTTGGTGTGATCTTTGATTCTGCCATGTCCCGAGAACAATACTCTCGACAGTTAATTAGGAACTGCCTTTTTCAGCTAAGAAACATCTCCAAACTTCGAACTTTGCTGTCTAAATCTGCGTTAGAAATGGTTATTCATGCTTTTATATCATCTCGCTTAGATTATTGTAACAGCCTTTTCTTTGTTTAAGCAAAAGGAATCTGGACCGTCTCCAGTCAGTCCAGAATGCTGCTGCAAGGCTTTTAACTTAGACACGAAAAAGAGAGCACATTACACCAGTTTTACATTCATTACACTGGCTTCCAGTACATTTTAGAATTCATTTTAAAATCTTGGTACTGACTTTTAAAGCTTTGAATTGTGATGCCCCTGCCTACATTTAGAACCCCACGCTCCCTCTCGCAGCCTGAGATCATCTAATCAAAGGCTCTTGGTAATCCCCCAAATACGTTTTAAAACCAGAGGAGATAGATCTTTTAGAGCGGTGGACCCCAGGTTGTGGAATGCTCTCCCTCCATCATTACGTTGCCTTGATTGTATTTATTCTTTTAAAAAGCAGCTTAAGACTCATTTATTTAGATTGGCTTTTAATTAGATTTGTGCTGTATGTTTGATTGTGCTGGGGGGGGTTGATTGTTTGTTTGTTGTTTGTTTGTTTTTTATGTATTTCTTTTTTTATATTACTGTGAACCACTTTGTGGCTTTTATCCTGTGAAGAGTGCTATATAGATGAATTGAATTGAATTGAATTGAATAAAGATTTACCTAGCATTGCTAGGATTGATTGATTGATTGATTGATTGAATCTTTATTTTGAATATGTTGAAGAAGTTAAACAACATGAAAATAAAAAGAGACAAACGAACAAAGCAAAACAGAAGGAAAACGAGCACCCACAACTACGAATAACTTTCATGTTCAAAAAGGAGCAGGAGGAAGCATGCGCTTATTCAATCCCACCCCCTTTCCACTATCTAGTAATCAATGTTTTTTAATGTATTAATTATATGTATATCTATCTATATACATATACATATGTACATACACATATACATACATATACAAATATTCAATAACCCCAGTAACACCTCAAAGGATACACAACCTACAGATATATATACCCATACCAACATACCCGTGCACCTGCACACACACACACACATCAGCCTTGTGAAAATATTGGACAAGAACTCCCTATCAAATCTCTACCTCCTCCCTGTACCCTGCAAAAATCATTTCCTTGAACTGCTTTTTAAACTGCGCCATGCTCGGACTTTGCTTCATATCTTTATTAAGTCTGTTCCACAGCTTCACTCCACACACAGAGATGCAAAAACTTTTTAATGTTGTACAGATACAAGGATGTTTTAAATTTAATTCCCCCCTCAAATTGTATCCCGTTCCCTTTTAGAAAACAACTTTATGATATTGTCAGGAAGTAGGTTGTTTATTGCTTTATATATAATTTGTGCTGTGAGAAAATGAACCAGATCTGTCAATTTTAGTGCTTTTGATTTTAAGAATAGTGGATTTGTGTGATCTCTGTAATGTGTTGAAAATTTTTGATTTTTCTACTAAATAAAGATGTTTTAATTATTTTATATGCACGCTGCAAATGTGCTCATATGAGTTGGCACTCCGTCTTTTGATGGTCAAAAGCTTTGTTCGGCGTGACTGTCTGGACTGATATATAGTAGGAATGATGTAGAGTGCAGAGGGTTGTTTGCAACACGCTTACACATGGAGTAGAGCTGGTTTATTCTTCTGCCTTCTAGCACTCCGTACTTGGGGCTTGGGGATGGTTTGTGGACTCAGGGCTGGTCTTTTGTACGTGATCCAGTCCTGTAGCACCAAAACACCTTTCTGAGCAGTAGGTCCCAGAAATCTGATTGGTTGGTCCTAATATCAGACAGATATTATCACTTTGCAAGATAAGTTCATGAAACTTCATAGGTGGGCAGATGATATCAAGTTTAAGTTTCAGAGATAACAAAGAGGTCGGCTGATTATGAAATCTGTTCTACGGCTGTAAGAACAGCTTAACAAAAACTAACATGTCTTCAAACAAATTGCATAACTTTCTCCAAACTAAGTGCTACATGATAATAAAATGTTGTCTAAAGATTTAATTATTTTTTATTTTCCCAGGTGACTTTACTTTACTTGGAAGAACCCTCACTTGAACAATCCTAAAATCTATCTTGAGGCATTATAAAAGCCAAATCACACAATCTATCAGCTGCAGCCCCTATACTATTTCTTTAACTTTTACCTTGAAGCTGCTGCAGGTTTAACTTTCCCTGAGCAGAAAGGTAATGAGGACCACCTTCCATAAAATGATGCTGAAAGAACAAGACTGAAACATCTGATTGTTACTGTGATTGTAGCTGGAAAATGAGAGTAAATGTTTTCTACAAACTTGTACATTTTTTAGAAATACTTTACTTTACCTTTACTTTTTGTTTGATGTTAAAAGGTCCTTTACTTTAAGGTTGAAGTTTGACGATTCTTTATTTAATCTGCCGTAGAGAATTGCCTTTGCTCAGTTCCAACCAGAAGTGAAGAAAAGGGCTCAACATCCAGTCTTACATTTGATTTATAGGATCAAAGATAGAATCAAAGTCTGATGAATATGTTGAGTAGAGAGAAAATCTGTTCTAATGTCTAGATTCTGCGTCCCGAGACACAATCCAGCTTCAATCTTTCATATTCATGCCTGGGTGTGACTGAAAAGATAAGAGCTGTTTCACTGACCCATTATCATCATCATCATTGTGTTGCCACGAATAAACACAGAATTGTAGTTCTTTTGAGATTGAACTGACAGATAATTATGCTTAATATTGATCAGAATATAATCTGGAAAATGTAATTATGTGTAAGCTTAATTAAAAAGGATGGGAGTTTGAAAATATAATAGGGATTCTAACAACAGCCCTTCCAGTGAAGTGTAGAAACGGCGTGTGTGCACTCTGACTTTAAAAATCTATGATTTAATGAAAAAGTTGTATTGAGAAAATGATGATGTGTTATGTAAAAATGTGGAAAAAGTTAAAAAAAAAGATTTTCTATATTATATTGTATATTATATATCACAGTAAAAAGGTTAAGTAGATAAGTATAATTGATGTGATTTTATTATTATTGAGTGGCTTGTTTAATTCTGCTTTTGCTTTTCTCCTGCTCAATTGCTTTAATAAAACTTGCTGCAATTAAAGCCTTAATTGTGGACTTTCTCTTTTTGACATTACATTGTTTAACATCAGAGAAGGACTAGCAGAAGACTGACAATTTTTTAATTATCTCTGCAAAAAGAAGCATCACTTCTGATAAACAATTTAAAATGGTTGTGAATCTAAACCACTTACTATACTTGCCATGACAATCAGTTTCCCCACATGCAATGGATCTAGATCTCAGCAGATTTATTCACAAAACCATGTGGCCCCAGTGAAATGGCCAAAGACACATGTTAAACAAGCCCCTGTCTTGCTAAATAACTGAGGCCTAAAAAATAACAAACATTAAAAATGCCTTAGCACAGATCATTAGCTAATTACAGGCCAGTCTCCAACCTTCCTCTCATCTCATAAACTCTTGAAAGAGTAGTTGTCAAAGAGCTAACCAATCATCTGCAGAGGAATTGATTATTTCAGGTTCACTTCACACGATGTTTGAGTGAGAAAATAGATGAAGCTTTTCGGAAATGCTGTAGTGAAATCTTCTTGGGGTCAATCTGTTAATTTTGTCTTTACTAATATCACCGCTCAACAGGAGGCCAAAATCACCCTCACACTCCCTGTGGCTGGTCCAACTTTACAAAAGGTAAAGAGATAAAGAGAACGTTATTTTCTCTTTATCTCAGAGTGTACTTTCACAAATATAATATAATATAATATAATATAATGTAAGATAATATAAGATAATAATAAATAAATAATAAATTCCAGGCGTTAAACTGTTTAACCACAGAAGAAAACACATTGGTTGGTTTCCAAAGTAGTAATTTGTGCAAACATCAGTTAAAAAATTTAGCCACAATGTGAGAATAAAGGCATAACTTACCTTTTGCAATGTGGGTTATTTATAGTGCACTGGTAAAAAATAAATAAATAAAAATTAATCACTGGTCACACCTAAAGCACAGCCTGAGCCAGTCTGGTTGTCTGATCTATGAGTGGTGAAAAAAATGTGCCTGTAAATCTGAAGGAGAAGGTGGATGCTGATGTAACACTGGTTGTTCTCTGGAAGTGACATTTGTCACTTTGATTCTGAGATAACGTTGTACAGTTCAAAAGGCTGATGAGCATCACCTATATTGTACACATAAAGCTACAACATGAAATACAGAAAAAAGTGTAGCATGATTACATCAGGATTAATCCAAATATTATCCAAGAATGCATCTTGTAATATGCATTATTTAAATTATATAATTATAGCATTTTTGTCATATATCTTTTGTGGTGACCCAAGCTGCTATCATCTCCTTCCTTCTTAAAATCAAACGTTAGGATCCCTGCCATTACATTTGTAACATTATTATATCCTGTGTTAGTTTTGTTTATATAGCACATCTTCCTTCATGTAAATTCGGTGTGCTTATCAAAAGACATAAAACCTTCAACTGTGTAGCTCTATGATGTCTCAGCTTTGTGCTGTTTTGTGGAAAGATCTTTTTTCTGTTTGTTTGTTTCGGAGCTTTTTTAACCATGTAGTTTAACCCTAAACATCTCACCATGTTTAGGATCAAGACTGTTCTTGGAGAGAAGGGTCATCAGATCAGACAGCTGATTGCTGAGGTTCAGAAGAGGTTTGGCTTCCCTGAAGGCAGTGTGGTGGTAGGAGACAAAACAAATCCTGAGAGAATTCATCCAGATGCCGTCTGCGCTGCGACCTCCTCGTTTGGCTAGCTAACACGGCTCTGAGCACCGAGGCTAGTGCCTGTTTCCATGTTTTCCATATTTTGAGATTCCAGGTTCAGGGTTTGTCATGTTTAAGTTTCCATGTTCTTTCTC
Source organism: Aulonocara stuartgranti (assembly GCF_965226115.1). Taxonomy (NCBI): domain Eukaryota; kingdom Metazoa; phylum Chordata; class Actinopteri; order Cichliformes; family Cichlidae; genus Aulonocara; species Aulonocara stuartgranti. The sequence goes on from NC_138950.1 coordinate 3,665,514, forward strand.
TACTGTGTTTAGTAATTTAGTTTCTCCAAATTTAGTTATCACTAGTGTTGTCTTAGTTTCCTTCTGCCCTTTGTTTTGCATGTTTGGTATGTTTTTTTATTCAGCCACAATAAACGGCTTGCCTTTTGTTTAACGCTCAGGTGAGCCTGACCAGCCTCCTCCTTTGTCAGCTGGGGACTCAGCCGAGCCTGACCAGCCCCCTGCGGCTGGGAGGGCCAAAGGATATCGTCTCATCCAGCCACGTCTCAGGCAGAGGACTTCATGCCTTCGGGACCAGCCAAGCCCACGGCCTGCATGTCCGCCAACTGCCAAGCCATGCCACCGGCTGCCACTGGCTAGGCCCGCAGCTGCCAAGCCATGCTGATGGCTGCCACCAGCGAAGCCCGCACCTACCAAGCCACGCCAAGGGTTGCCACTGGCCAAGCCCACACCTGCCAAGCCTCGCCACCGACACTGACCTCACAGTCGGCCCCCAGAACTGTTTTGCCAGTGCCTTCAACCTCCCGGTTGACCCCCTGAACTGTATTTGTTTTAGACCCTTGTGACTTTGTGGTCCAATTTTTGTTTTCTTATGGTCCATCTGCCTCATGAAGTTCAGTGTTAGGGGTGGGTTTAAAAAAATGTATTTTCCGATTCAATAAATTTTGGTTTGAATAATGCGATATTGATTCATTCAATCCTGAATCGATTTTTAAGTATAAATGTATTTTGCCAGAAACACCAGAATCTCTCTCCGTATACATGCCGTTGGGTGCTGGTAGCCGACATTTCACAGATTCTGAAGCTGCACATTTAAAAAGCATCATCATGGATTCTCTCTTACTTTTGCATTCTTGCTTCCTCTACAATAAAAATCACACTTCCTGCACAGCTCTCTCTCTCAGTGTGGTTAAAGACCAGTTTCCCATCACAAATCTTAGTTTTCTGCATTATTCGCTTGCTTATTACGTACCAGTCTACCATTGTGTACAGTGTTGTCACCCAGTTTTTTTCTTGTTTCTTTTTTTTTTTCCCAAAAATGACCTCCGACAAGAAAGACTAATTTTTGCTGTTAAAAAACAAAGAAATGTAAACTTTTTAAATTATGCCAAATTACAAAACTCCTAGCTGTGTCTGTAATAAAACCTGTGTAACTTTGCTTAACTTCAGCAACATCAGGTAATGTTCAGATGTTGATTCATGGTTTTCTTTGTTTTTAAATCTACTGCAGAATATTTTAAAGGGAGTCATCTGCTATGAAAAATCAGGCCAGGAACATCTCCTTCATGTTTTTCTGTTTTTCTGTTTTATCCTCAGTTAATTTGACACAAAGACATCTGCTGTGATGCTTACACCTCTGATGAAGTCTCACAAGTGACAGCTTTGTTATTGTACAGAGATTTAAGTACATGTAATGATAAATGGTCTGAATTATAATATTTCTGACTGAGTCACAATTGAATTTAATCTAATCAGGGATTGAATCACATTAGGACCATGTGAATAGGAATCAAATCGGTTACAGAAATCAATGACCTTGATTCTTCTGAATCCTTAGCCATATTCAGTGTGTTTAGTTCTTAGTTTAGTTCCTTTATATATCTGTGCTTAAAATTAAATCAACAAACCCTTCTTGTTTGTGGGAAATTGCTTTGGTAATAAATGTGCAAATTCATGCCCATCGCATCTGCTCAAAGAACTACATTTCCGTAAGCATGCCAGGGATCTGACGTCACCGAAGCCAGCCTTTCGCTATAAATGAATTTCCGCATATTCCCCGGGTCCTTTCCTGTCTACGGCCCATTGGAAGATGGCGGTGCAAATCTCCATAAAGACGAAGGTTAGCCCCCGTTTTATCTTTGTTGTACTCACAAACATGTCGTAATTTCTTTTAAAATTCTGCACGGTGGATGAGGTATGAACATTTTGTGGTTGTCCCGGTATCAGATGTGCTGCCCGGGTTGAATCCTGAGCGGATGAATCCAGATGCTGTCTGCGCTGCGACCTCCTCGTTTGGCTAGCTAACATGGCTCTGAGCACCGAGGCCGGGCACAGTTACAGACCAGTCGAAGTCTTGGGCTTAAACTCGACTTTAATGCCCGGTTTATTTTCTAACATGTGAAAAGATGTGGCTGGACTTTTTTTAAAAGTCTGTTTTTGTCCTAATGCAGGTTTTCGGAGGCGTTAGCTTCACAGCCATATTAATAAAGAACCAGAGACACAAACTGCCTCCTTAATGCTACTAATTCACTGAGAAATGTGGTTAATGAGACGTATGTACAGTTAGAACTGTTCGGGTTAAACGTGGAGTCAGCACGGGGTTCATTTCAGTGAATGGTTCAAGGGAATAATAATTTTGAGCTGGGAGGAATTTCACAGTAAGACGTGGCATCAAACAGCCTGCGTTTAAGCATTGAAGCCAGGCAAGCTGAAGTAAGCGGATGATACAAATACAGCCTGTTTAAAAACTGCAGAGCGATGAGATTCTGTTCGTTTTGTCTTCAGCACTCACTCTGAATGTGACTGTGCTCTCTGTAGAAGTGAATCCTGCTGTGGTTTGAATGCAGTGTATCTCAGCCAGTTAAGAACTTTGAATTATCCTTTACATGTTTTAAATAAGCGTGAGCAGTGAGTTAGCCCGCTAAAAGTGTCAAACTCATTCATTAATTTTCTGTAGCTGTATTTTATAATGGTAAAGCATGGGCAGCATGGTGGCACGGTGGTTAGCACTGTTGCCGCACAGCAAGAAGGTCCTGAGTTCAATTCCACCATCAGGCCGGGGTCTTTCTGTGTGGAGTTTGCATGTTCTCCCCGTGTTTGCGTGGGTTCCCTCCAGGTACTCCGGCTTCCTCCCACTGTCCAAAGACATGCAGTTTGTGGGGATAGGTTAATTGGATAATCTAAATTGCCACTAGGTGTGAATGTGAGTGTGAATGGTTGTCTGTCCTTGTGTGTTAGCCCTGCGACAGACTGGCAACCTGTCCAGGGTGTACCCCGCCTCTCGCCCTATGACAGCTGGGATAGGCTCCAGCGCCCCCCGCGCCCCTGAAAAGGATAAGCGGTAGCGAATGGATGGATGGATGGATGGATGGATGTATTTTATAATCTGTGTGGTTTCAGGGCCACAGCAGATTTATCAGTGTGTAGTACTTGTTGCAGCACTTGGAGGACGCATTGGCAGTTGGTGTCTGAGTCAGTGCAGCCTGTAGATGCTTGCAGAAAGTCTGCTTGGTGCTGGATGTTTGAGCGTGTGACATAAACATAAAGCTGACCTGCTCTCTCTGCAGTTCGTCGCAGAGGGTATTAAAGGGGCTGAGCTAAAAGAGTTCCTGACTCATGAGCTTTCTAAGGATGGTCATGCCGGTGTGGAGGTGCGTGTGACTTTAATCGGGACTGAGATCATCATCCTGGCCACAAGGTGAGCAGTCGGCTAGGTTGCCAAAAAGTAACAACTCAGAATTAAAGAAGTTGTTACATCTCCAGAAGATCGGATTGAGTGTTTAGAAACTAAACAAGTATGGAAGCTTACAATGAGTCTCTGCTGTAAAGTGGATATGCCATTACTTTGGCAGGGCGAGTACGCATGTAAACACTGTTGGTCCATTTGTAAGACACAGAGTGTGTGTTAACAGTGGTCTGTGCATTTGTTATTTTTGGCCATTTTTAAAGACAAACATATTTTAAGCTTGACAAAAGAGAGCATACATTAAAGGGCATCATAGAAATCAGTCCTGATCATTTCCCTTTGATGCCAATGTTAGTTTAAGAGAAACTTCAACTGTGTAGCTCTATGTTGTCTCAGCTTTGTGTCTGTGTGTGGAAAGATTAAAAATATTTTGTCTTTTTTTTTTATAACCATGTAGTTTAAGCCTAACCGTCTCACCATCTTTAGGATGAAGACTGTTCTTGGAGACAAGGGTAGTCGGATCAGACAGCTGGTCGCTGAGGTCAAGAGGAGGTTCCCCGAAGACAGCGTGGTGGTAGGAAACAAAAACATACAAATAATTGGTATTTTAAGCTCACGTGGCCGCCCTCGCTGGCCTCGCTGTCGGCCTTTATAAGTGTTCCACCAGTGCCGTCGACCCGATTTATATCGCCGTGTAAATTCCTTTGGTAATAAACATAAGAAACACACAAACTCATGCTCATCGCATCTGCTCAAAGAACTACATTTCCCCGAGCATGCCAGGGACGGACCGTCACCGGAAGTCAGCTTTTAGCTATAAATCCATTTCCGCATCCTGTGCGGGTCCTTTCCTGTCTACGGCCCATTGGAAGATGGCGGTGCAAATCTCCAAGAAGAGGAAGGTTAGCCCCCGTTTTACTCACAAACACGTTGCATTTGTTTAAAAATGGACTCACGCTGGATTTGATATGGTCATTTGGTGGCCGTCCTGGTATCAGATGTGCCCGCTTGGGTTGAATCCTGAGCGGATGAATCCAGATGCTGTCTGCGCTGTGACCTCCTCATTTGGCTAGCTAACATGGCTCTGAGCACCGAGGCCGGGCACAGTTACACACTGGTTGAAGTGTCTGACTTAAACACGACTTTAATGCCCGCTTTAAATCCTAATATGCGAAAAGACTTAGCTGAACTCTCATTTAAAGGTTGTTTGTGTCTGAGTCCAGGTTTTCGGAGGTGTTAGCTTCGCAGCCGTATTAATATAGAGCCAGAGACACAAACTGCCTCCTTAATGCTACTAATTCACTGAGAAATGTGGTTAATGTACAGTTAGAACTGTTCGGGTTAAATGTGGAGTCAGCACGGGGTTCATTTCAGTGAATCGTTCAAGGACATTAATTTGGAATTGGGAGGAATTTCACAGTAAAGCACGAGACATGTGGCAGCCTGCGTTTAAGCACTGAAGCCAGGCAAGCTGAAGTAAGCGGATGATACAAATACAGCCTGTTTAAAAACTGCAGAGCGATGAGATTCTGCTCGTTTTGTCTTCAGCACTCACTCTGAATGTGACTGTGCTCTCTGTAGAAGTGAATCCTGCTGTGGTTTGAATGCCATCATGGGTAGTTAGGAACTTTAAATTATCCTTTACATGTTTTAAATAAGTGTGAGCAGTGTGTTAGCTTCAAGTTAGCCCGTTTTAAAGGGTCAAACCCATTCATTGATTTTCTGTAGCTGTATTTTATTATCTGTGTGGTTTCGGGGCCACAGCAGATGCATCAGTGTTGTACCTGTTGCAGCACTTGAAGGATGCATTGGCAGTTGGTGTGTGAGTATGCAGCCTGTAGATGCTGGCAGAAAGTCTGCTTGGTGCTGGATGTTTGAGTGTTTCATAAACATAAAGCTTAACTGTTCTCTGTCCACAGTTCGTCGCAGACGGTATCTTCAAGGCCGAGCTGAATGAGTTCCTGACTCGTGAGCTTGCCGAGGATGGTTACTCCGGTGTGGAGGTGCGCGTGACTCCAACCAGGACTGAGATCATCATCCTGGCCACAAGGTGAGCAGTCGGCTAGTAGGAACCCAGTGAGTAAAGTGCAAAGGCTTCTGATTTTAAATGGTCAGGTGTTCCTCCAGTGATGAGACGGAGCAGGACTCAGTCTGGCTCTGCTGGTCGCTGGTTCTGATCCACGGCTAGGTTGCTTGCCCATCGCCCCTTTTTCATTAGTACCTACTCGGGTCGACTCGCCACCGATCGACTTGTATGCTTGCTTGCTGTCATAGCAATGCCTCTCAATGTAGCACAACGCAATTAATGTCACATGAACGCTACAGCAAAGGTGGATGTTGAAGCGAATCTATACCTGCTGCTCGGTCTGTTGCATCTCGTTGCACTCGTGGGAACACAGTTGTTTTTGTAGCCATTTCTTTCGTTCCCAAGTTTAAAAAACAAGACGCTCTGATGCTTCAGTTGACGCTATTGATTAGCCAATTGGTGGCACGCAGTCAGAGGACGTCACATTTTAGTACCTGTTTGGAACCCCGGCCGAGTAGGTACTAAAAAAGTAACAGGTACTATGAACCTAATGGAAAACCCTGCAAACTGCTAATGGGAAAGGGGTGATGAGTCCCAATCCAAGAAGTTGTTACCGCTCCAGAAGATTTTGAGTTTAGAAACTAAACAAGTATAGAAGCTTAAAATGAGTCTCTACTGTAAAGTGGATATGCCATTACTTTGGCAGTGCGCATATGCATGTAAACACTGTTGGTCCATTTGTAAGACACAGTGTGTTAACAGTGGTCTGAGCATTTGCTATTTTTGGCCATTTTTAAAGACAAACATATTTTAAGCTCGAGAAAATAAAAGCTTACATTAAAAGACATCCTAGAAGTCAGTCCTGATCATTTCCTTTTAATAATGCAAATGTTGGTTTTTAAATAGGCATTAAGATCACTGGTAAAATTACATCCAGTGTCAGTTTTGTTTATATAGCTCATCTTCCTTCCATGTAAACTCGGTGTGCTTATCTAAAGAGATAACTACTTCAGCTGTGTAGCTCTATGTTGTCTCAGCTTTGTGCCGGTGTTTGTAAAGATCTGGGTTTTGTTTTGTTATTTTTACCCATGTGGTTTAACTCTAATCATCTCACCATCTTTAGGACCCAGAATGTTCTTGGAGAGAAGGGTCGTCGGATCAGAGAGCTGACCGCTGTGGTCCAGAAGAGGTTTGGCTTCCCCGAGGGCAGCGTGGAGGTAGGAAACCAAGAAATAAGACTAAGAAGTGTTTTAAGCTCACTGTCGGATGTATTTTAGTATTAAATAATCCCTCAGTGGAGACATATCGGAACAAATATCTAAAGGTTTGGGGGGGAGGGGGGTGAAATTGCTGGTTTGCCACAAAAATGTAAACATATGGAATTTGAAATTATTTTTTTAAGTCCTTTTTTTTTTTTGGTTTAAAATATTAATACTTTGCCAACAGCACTTGACAATAATATCATCCTAGTAGGAACCCAGTGAGTAAAGTGCAAAGGCTTCTGATTTTAAACGGTCAGGTGATGAGACGGAGCAGGACTCGTCCTAACATTTACTACTTTAGTTCAAATCTTTATTCCTAAAACTTTCAAGTAATAAAAAGCAACAGACTACAAAAACATATTTGTAACTCATAAAGTAACTTAAAGTTTCTTATTATTGTTATTATTTATATTAATTATAGAATAAAATGGAACAGAACAGCCTTTTATTGTCATTGGTCATGTACAGTGAAATTGTGGATGCTGCACCAACTGTGGAGGAATAAAAATATAAATAAATTAATAAAAAATATAATTAGTGTCACTGCTGCAGATTTCACCTGCTCTGCCTTTATAATGTGAGGGAGTGGACCTGTCTACCTCCTGAAGTTTGGTGTGTTTTGTTCTGATTTATATTTCCATGATTGAAGATGAACACATAAATAAATCTGGTGGTTTTTGGAAAATTGCTTTGGTAATGAACCCGCAAAATCATGCTCGTCGCATCTGCTCAGAGAACTACGTTTCCGTGACCATGCCAGGGACAGACCGTCACCGGCAACCAGCTATATCTATAAATCCATTTCCGCATCCTCTGCTGGTCCTTTCCTGTCTAAGGCCCGTTGGAAGATGGCGGTGCAAATCTGAAAGAAGGTCAGCACTGTTTTATCCCCGTTTTACTCACAAACATGTGGAAGCCTTTAAAAATGGGCTCACACTGGATGGGGTGTAATTTGTGCCTGTCTGGGTTCAATACTGAGCGGATGAGTCCGGATCCTGTCTGTGCTGCGACTGCTTCATTTGGCAGGCTAACATGGCTCTGAGCAGCAAGGCTGGTGCCTCTTTCCATGTTTTCCATATTTCCAGGTTGTTGATTGTCACGTCTAGGTTTCCATGTTCTTTGTCTTCCGCGTGTAGTAATTTAGTTCCTGCCAGTTTAGTTATCATCAGTATTGTTCTAGTTTCCTTCTTCCTTTTGTTTTGAGTGCTTGGTACGTTTTTTTTATTCAGTCACAATAAGCGACGCGTCTTTTGTCTAACACACCACGCCTTCAAGTGTCTGCATTTGGACCCACACCAAGCACCAGCCTTCCCAGCTGTGACAGAAATGCTGCTGGGTCATCATGGTCAGGTCCATGATGACCCAGCAGCATTTCTTTGACAATATTTTTGAATTTGGCATTCGACCAAGGATTCTTGGACTATTGACCGAAGGAGACAGAGTACTTTGTCATGGCCATGATCTCCACTTCCCCGCCAGCTGGGGACCCAGCCGAGCCCTCCCTGCGACGTCCATGCCACTAGGTCCAGCCACGTCTCAGCCAGAGGACTTTGCGACATCTGGCCCTGCCAAGCCTCGCCACCATCGCTGACCTTGTGGTCGGCCCCCAGATTGTTTTGCCAGTTACATCGACCTCCGGGTTGACCCCCTGAATTGTATTTATTTTGCAGTCTTGTGCTCGTTTTTTGAAAATGAATATCTGCTCAAAGAACTACATTTCCATGAGCATGCCAGGGACGGTCCGTCACCGGAAGCCAGCCTTTCGCTATAAATGCGTAAGACTAATCTGTGTTTAAGCTCACTGTTGGATGGTTTTTAGTACGGAAAGTAATTCGTCAGTGGTGAGGTGTATCTGAACAAATGTTTGAAGGTTTCAGAGTTTGAAAAATAAATGCATTTGGCTGCAAAAATGTAAAAATATGGAATTTTAAACTGTTTAGAGGTCGTTTGTTTACAATATTAACACTTTGCCAACAGCAGTTTACAGTAATCTCATCCTGGTAGGAAACCCAGTGAGTAAAGTGCAAAGGCTTCTGATGTTAGACAGTCAGATTTCCCTTCAGTGATGATACGATGACGAGACGGAGCAGGACTCAGTCTCGCTCTGCTGGTCGCTGGTTCAGATCCACGTTCTGTGGTTCTGCTCCAGCACCTCAGAGCAGGAAGTCCTTTCCATGTGAAGACACAGAGGCATTTGTCTGAGAAGGGTCGAGGCATCAGGACTGTGCTGCAGACGGTGCAGGAAACCTGCAGTCCATCGTTACACGTGCTGGTTTGATCCCGGTGTTTGTCTGTAATACTGAAATGTCCTTCCTCTTTCTTTTAGCTGTATGCTGAGAAAGTTGCCACTCGTGGTCTGTGTGCCATCGCTCAGGCTGAGTCTCTGCGCTACAAACTGCTGGGAGGCCTGGCTGTGCGCAGGTGAGCTGGATTTCTTTAATTTAACTAAATAATTTTTGTTACAAATTTCATCAGACTGGTGTGATTTAAACAGTTAATGACTCCACAGGGTTAACTTCCACCTTAGAAATGTTTTCTGCCATTGAGTAATAAGTAATGTACGTTTACACATAAGCTCTTTACATCAACACAATCTTGTGAATGAATGAATATTAACTTTAGTTTCACTATTATAATCGTCTGTGTATTGTGTTTTGTCCTTTAACACAAAGATAATTTATTAAACGTTTCTTAACGTTATGCGTCCTAACATGACATCTTAAGCTCTAAATACATCTCTGCACACAGTTTAATGTTTGGATGTTTTTCTCAAGTCAATTATTTATGAGTGTATTCTGCTCGTGGCACATCTCTTAGTATGTTGGACCCGACCCAAAGTAGGAAATTTGATCGTAATCTATAAGAGTAAACAGTAAAAATGCTGACAGAGGTTAAATTATGGTCAGTAGGAAACACCCTGTCATAAAAAACCTCATGTGTACTTTGAGGGTGAAGCCTGTGTTCTGTGTGTCAGCTTCTGTCCCTTCGGTGATGATACGATGACGAGTCGGAACAGGACTCATCCTGGTTCTGCTGGTCGCCGGTTCAGAATCACGTTCTGTGGTTCTGCTCCGGTTCCTCAGAGCAGGGGGTCCTTTCCAGGTGAAGACATTGAGGCATTTGTCTGAGAAGGGTCAAAGCACGCTTTAATGAAGCTCACTGATGAAGGAGGCGTCTCCTCCTCGTGGCATGTTTTACCGATTTAAAACCTGAAGACCTCCAGCTGAACCCACCATGTAGAAAATTGATGTTTTTTATGAAGTCGACCAACCAGAATCATTTCAGTCACAGTGAAAGTTTCCTGAGAGAATCTTGCAGTACTTTGGATCCACTGATCGATTAGCCGCTAACGCTATTTTATCACTCTGCTTTTTCAGGGCTTGCTATGGCGTTCTGAGGTTCATCATGGAGAGTGGCGCCAAGGGCTGCGAAGTCGTCGTGTCCGGCAAGCTGAGGGGTCAGAGGGCCAAGTCCATGAAGTTTGTGGACGGTCTGATGATCCACAGCGGAGACCCCGTCAACTACTACGTCGACACAGCCGTCCGCCACGTCCTGCTGAGGCAGGGTGAGTGCAGCTCGGCCACATGCAGCCAAATCAAACTGCCATCGCGTTGTTTTGGTGGCACTGATGTGTTTATTTAATGCTCTCAGGTGTGCTGGGCATCAAGGTGAAGATCATGCTGCCCTGGGACCCCAGCGGTAAGATCGGCCCCAAGAAGCCCCTGCCCGACCACGTCAGCATTGTGGAGCCCAAGGAGGAGACCCTGCCCACCACACCAATGTCTGAGCAGAAGGGGGCCAAGCCAGAGGTGCCCGTCATGCCCCAGGGAGCACCTGTACCCACTGCATAAGAGGGTAAGAGACAGGGTTTTATTTGACTGCTGCAGGGCCTTCACAAGGCTGTATACTAATGATAGATCCTGTCCTGCTGCTAACCTAAGAGAGAAAACACAAAAAATAAATTAGTTTTTTAGTTCTTCTGCAGTAAAATTGGAGGTTCCTGTGAATTCTGATAAGTAGATATGTTCTGTTTGCTACAGTGGAGCTTCAACAGGTTTAAATTATGACATTTTAGCCATTCGGGTACGTTCGGGTGACACTGTTGCTGTCCTGATAATATATCGCAAAATAATCTGGATCCAGTGATTTAACACAGACTGTGGTGTTGGACGGTCTCACACGGCTCCCTTCGGTGATGATACGATGACGAGTCGGAACAGGACTCATTCTGGTTCTGCTGGTCGCTGGTTCAGAATCACGTTCTGTGGTTCTGCTCCGGTTCCTCAGAGCAGGGGGTTCTTTTCAGTTGAAGACATCGAGGCATTTGTCTGAGAAGGGTTTCAGCTCACAAACACGAACCGTGACACTTTTACAGGACACCAAAAACAGTCTTTTAGGAACTCAGAGAAACTGAGGTCAACAATTTGAGCTCAGGATTCAGTTTACTGATTTCTGAAACTGGGTTTAATTCTCTTTTTTTTTCTCTTTGCAGGTTTTCAGTCGTCGCACCAGATGGAAGCAAGGCCCTTTGATTTTTGTGTACAAAAACAATAAAATTTGGAAAATACACTTAAAACAATGAGTGGATTTATTTAACTGCCTGTAGGTTTCATGTGGAGTGGGAAAACTGAGGGAAAAGTTTACAATTTTCCCAACCAGCTCATCTTCAAAACATGCCAAAGTGCTCAGAAGATTATGAGCCGACCTCTTAAACACAATGTAATGTTTTTTTCCTGGTGTGTGGGAGCAGCAGGTTTATTTCACAGCAGAATGCAGAGTCACTGCTGAAGTATGAAACCAGTGTTGGGCATAAAGAAAGTATATGGTAGAGAAAAGTCAAAGTAATGTCCCCGTGGAGGACACAGGATGTGAAATCTAATATTCTATTCAAAATAGTGAAAATCTAAAAGTTGCTATGGCGCCCCCTGGTGGGTGGAAGATGGAATTTACACGTAAAGTAAGCTTCAAAATTTGGACATTGTACATGCAGATTGTTGGTTTTAAAATGCGTTTCAGCTTTAAGTTTTGCATTTAATGCACAGCTGGTTGTCAAACTGTGGTGCTGGCCCCGCTGGTGGGACACGAACCACCAGGTAAGAAATATGAATTAAGGTGAAATTGATACTCACCTTGAAAGTAAATAAATCAGGACTTTTGTTTTGTGTGTCAATGACTGATTGAAAAGAGAACTGCGTCAGTGTGGAAACCAATGAGTACAAGACTGATGTTCACAGCTTCACGGAGTGTTTAACGAGAAAAGTGAGTAAGCTGAGTGAAATGCCCCTTTAGGGTGACGTCAGAAGGAAAGATGTGTCACTGCTCCATTTTCGGGTGCAACAAACGTCACGTGTGACGTAAGTGTGGCAGCCTACAGTAAATGTGAATATATCACACCATCCATACAACTTTACACTGAATAAATATATTTTAGAAATATACGAGTATAAATAAACGGTTATCAGTCTGCGCATGCGCGCTTTCCCCGTTTCAGGGTAAATTAAAAAGTTTGATAAGAAAGGGAATCGTGTTGCAGCCGAGTGATCCATCTTCTCGGCACTAAAGAAGGTCCGGGTTAGGCCACGCCCCCTGGTTGCTACCTGTAGAAAAATGTAACAGGTGAACTCCCAGCTCCCACCCGGACCACCGCTGAAGACACGATGAGTCTGCCGGACTACAAATCAACAGAAAAACCGCCTTCGTCCGCGGCTCCGGTAAGACTGCAGCCCTCGGTGCGATCGTTTGGAAGTTTGGTGGAGCTGAAGGAAATCCTCCACCTGCTCGGGGGCTGAACAGGTGGATGCAGGTGTAGCCAGACAACAAATTATAACTTTTTCCAAAGTGAAACAGGGCAGATGTTTGCTGTGCTGCTGTTTCACGGCATTTTAATCTCTAACAGTTTTCCAGAGACGCGTTAAAGGGCGCTCTGGTTCACAGGAATCAAACTTCCAACTTCGAGGAAGTTTCGTCTGAAATGTTCCCAAAACCTTTCCTGCCGTTTTAGGATTAATGGGAACACCGTTTAACTTCTCTGTGCATGTAAAGGTGGAGCCGACGCAGTGAGCGGTGGGATTTCACCGACTTACTGAAGTATTGCTGTACTTTCAGTTTAGCAATATATGTAGTACTTTACTTGAGGAACAAGGAAAACGCTGTCATTCATTGGCAGCTACGGTCGGTTCCTTTACGGGCAAATGAGGCGCTGATACAAAGCAGTGCACTGTTACAGCCACAGCTCGGTCATAAAACAGCCACTAACCATCCAATTATAGAGGCAATGTTTGTGAATACTGCAGTCAGGAATGAGAATATTTCCAGAGAATATTTTTAATTTAGATGCTTAAGACCATGAAATGTCTCTGTGCATTGGTTTGGTTTTAACGCTTCTTTATAATATTTAAAGTGTGGTGCGCATGTTTCCTTCCAGTTTTTCTCAAATTAGAGTACAGTATCAGAGAAATGTAGTGTAAGTATCACAGGTAAGAGAGTAAAAAGTGACGCATCGCTGGGTAAGCAGCATTTTACAGCTGAAGCTGTTTACACTGTGGGTATGTCCCGGCTCACAGCGGTGAGCCTGTAGGGCTGATCTAACATGTCTGCATGTCCATGCATCTATTTTCTGCATTTTCCTGTCTTTTATGATCATGTGATAATAAAATAGGTGTTTATTTGTACTCAAAGAGCTTACATGCAGGCTAAATGTCCGCGCTCATGAACCATAGTAACATGGGACTTTTAAGCATATTATGTGGCACAATTAAAATAATTTAAAGAAAACAAACAACAGCAAAATGTTAAGAGACAATGTTTTTGTACATGGTGATTGTTTTTTTTTTTGTTTTTGGTTTTTTTTTTGTATAATCTTTGTAAAATCTGTTGAAATCTGAAATTTTTATATGTGAATCCTTCCTCTGAATTTAGTGGCATCAGGTAAAAACTACAATATATTTCAAATCTACACTGTTTTCATTAATTTTATATTTTTTAAATGAATATATAATAAACAAATAAACATGTGAAAGGCGTTATCCATAATTTTAATGTTAGTCCTGTGAGGCCGCCCTGACAGGCTGCTTCAGTGTTGACAGACCATGAAGGAATGCAGTCTTATCTACCTGTGCAAATCATTAAGTGGGTGATTCATGCTGCCTGACAGCCTTGCAGAGCTACACACAGTCTGTGCATTCAGGTATTTATTTAGCTTTCTCTATGTGCAGAAAATACTCTTTAAACTCAAGTGAAAATCCTTGTTGTCAGGAATGATCAACATTCAAACTGTATGTAAAGTAAAATGAGCACGCTCCATCGAGACAAGGGGAGGGAAAACTACAAGATGAATATGGATCATCCACAGGAGATGTCTTAGAACCCTCCTTCAAATGCAAACACTTCTAATAAATATGATTAATTTTAAGACTAATTAGTTGTGTTGCAGATTTTGCAAACTAAATTGATCTATTATTGGTTATGTATGACTTTGACTCACAATAATAAGATAAAAGCTGCTTAAACTTTTGATTTATAATCGTCTGTATTTGAGCATGAGGCTGCACATAAGCCCAGTGTTTAAATACTGTAACTGTTCCTGCAGTCATTTGGTGCACTCTGCAGAAACCTAAATATCGTCTTTTTCCTCAGAACTTTCATGTTGTGCAGTTAAATGTCGGGGGTCACCTGTACACCACCACTCTGAGCACGCTCAGGAAGCACTCCGACTCCAAGCTGGCGGAGATCTTCAGCGGACCGCCCAAACTGCGTACTGACACACAGGGACGCTACTTCATTGACCGCGATGGGTCACACTTTGGAGCCATCCTGGAGTTCCTGAGATCAGAACAGCTGCCCAAGGAGAACATCCAGGAGGTCCGACTTATCACGATGTAGCTCTGCTCGTATAAAGCTCCATATTTTTACTTTCTGATTCTACTAGACTGGCTTTGGATGATTCACAATTCAAAATAATCCTTTTTTGTATTTACTGGGCTTTGGCGCCACTGGCACAAACTGTTTTAACTCCTCCTCCTTTTAATTAAGCTTTCTTCTGATTGGTTGCGCCTGCAAACCTGTTAGACAGGGAAGATTATTAGGACTGTCCTCACACTGTTTGGCCATGTTTAATATGAACATCCGCCATAAGTTTACATCGAAGAAGTTCTTAATCGTTTTAAAGTATTTAAGATATGAATATAAAACCAGTTTAAAAAACAGGGGGTGTGCCCTGCTGCCAAAATGAATTTTAAGTTTGCAACTCGTGTTTCTGCAGGTTCATAAGGAGGCGATCCACTACAACATCAAACCGCTGATCAAACTCTTGGAGGAGACTCCTCGGCTGTTTGGAGAGCTGGTGGGAAGGCAGCAGTTCCTCTCCAGAGTCCCACACTACAAGGAAAACATCGAGGTGAGCTGCACTCACACCAATAATCCACGACTGTTTGTAGTTTACACTCCTACTTTGGAATTCATGCAACTTCACATTTCCACTTTTTGAATGATCATTTAGAATTTTTCCTCCAGGTTCTGATTCGTATCGCCAGGGCCGAGGCCATCGCCGCACGCCACTCCTACATCATCATCTGCGTGCTGAGGACGGAGGAGGATTTGGGCTTCTATGATAATGCCATTAACAGCTTGGAGGCGGCTAAGGAGTCGGTGGTGACGTTCGGGCCGTGGAAGGCCGCCCCGTTGGTCAAAGATCTGCTGGACTGTGTAAAGATGGACATCGAGAACCAGGGCTACAGGGTGAGCATCCAGCCTCACGCCGTGGAGAAGAGCTTCCTGTCCAGGAGCTATGACTACTTTTATCAACTCACATTCACCTGGTGGTGATGAGACGGCTGAACAAAACTTGAAACCGTGCATACTCTTTCTTTAAAAAAATTACAGACTGCACTTTGTTATGTTTTTGTTATAGAGCCACACTAAAACAAAGGCTCAGTAAAGCATCGGTCTATCATTAATTTCAAAGGTACTGATTTCCTGAAAGATGGAAAAAAAAAAAAAAGAGGGCTTGTAGCTTCTGCTTGTGATGAGTGAAGTGCATCTTTCCTAGTAGCCAGCAGGGGGCGACTTCTCAGGTTTCAGAAGTCCAGCTGCCCTCAGGGGACACTTTAGTGATGAGTTTGGGGTCTTACTCTCTAGCTTTCAGTCTTGTTTACTAGGACATGATGATATGTTTTAATCATTGTCTCTGTTAGTGTCCAGAAGGACTTCAGGCTGGGGCAGCCTTGTGATTTTCATCTGCCTGTCTGTGTTTGTCAGTCAGAGCTACGCCTCACCGTTTTTTCCTTTTCAAACTTGATATTTTTATTTAAACAATAAATGTTCAGCTCAAGGCTTCACAGCAGGACCTGAATAATCAGTGTGTGATGTTGCATTATGGCTATGTTAATGTTTTATGTACAGTCTGTGGGTTTAAGCGCCTGCTGCCAAGCAAAGATTTCTATCTTTTAATTCATTTCAGATGCTTATAAATATAAATGTTGGTTCATATTCAGTGCTGTGTTGAACAAACACTAACTACTCTATTATTAAATCTTCTTGTCCACCCGCAGGTCTCAGTAGTAACTTGTTTAATTAGATGGCATCGTCCACACGTGAAACTCATCCTACTGTCGTTACTGTAACACGAGCCACACAGCTTCTTGCATACGATTTGATGCAAATAATAAAAAGCAATTACAACATTTAGTCAAACAAAATGTCTGAATTTAGTTTTTCACATATTTCCTAAATATTTGGAAATATGTGAAAATGATAACTCAACAGTTATGTGACATTTAAATTTAAAGAATTTAAATAAAACTCGGTTTTTGTTGGTCAGATTTCTTTCTTTTTTTTTCAATCAAACCTAAATACCTAACCTAAATATCACAGAGAGAAAAGTAGTGTGATCGAAAACAATCCACAGGACAGCAGCCACGTACGTCTCCTACATTTACAGCACAAATGATCTTCGAGTGAACACAAAGACGTTTAGAAAGGCAAACAGCTGTGAAGTGTCTATGACGGGTCAGGTTTGTCCGTGCCCTGCAGAAAATCAGCCCCGTAGTAGAACTGGATCAAAAGAAACAAAATCAGTTTTTCTTTTTTGTTGACCAAGTGTACCAAAGGGTTTCTTGTTTCTCCAATTTAATTGAGAAATCAGTGTTTGGTTTTATTTACCTAAATTGATCAAGGGGCCTAATTAAGACAGATCTTGGATTTGGTCACTTGGCCACATGATTTCATACAAATCCAGAGTGATGGTTTCTTTCATAAAAAGCAACATGTCCAGTGATCCTTGGCGTTAACTGTCTGGTCATTCAGTCCTTAGCGTGTTGCTGTGTTAGACTTTCTAACCAAAGGTTGGTCCTTTAGTATAAAACTTCATACACTGTAGCCGGGGAAGTTAAGTCAGTGACGAAAAAAAGAGCGTCACACACACGACAACCAAGCATTTCACAACCCAGTTTAAGAGAACTAAAAAGGTCATTTAAAAAAAAAGAACAAGCGTCCTGACAGAAAGCAGAGCAGTGTTTGCCACAGAGCAGGGCATAGCATCCATCAGCTGTCTCATGTCAGACCACATCCTTTGTGATCAGAGTGTGACTAAACGGCAACAAACAGCGGTTACAGGGGCCGATTGTGCAGCTCGGAGGCCACAGATAAGAAAAAATCTGGGGTCGTTTCCACAAGCAGCCCATGAGTGTCCTGCTGGTGTGTCTTCCACAACATTAACCTAGATTTGTTAACATGATAAAATTACAGACAATCTTCAGTTTTCATCTAAAGGACGTTCAAAAGAAAAAACAAAACTAGCAAGTAGCACTGCTGCACACAGTGAGCTTGACAGGGAGCATTTAATAAAGTCCCAACAGCTATAAATACCTAAGTTGGTCCACAAATATTTGGTGAATTCATGAGTGAATGTTTGGTCGCTGAAAAGTCAGATGGCAGAATGTTAGCAGCTGACAAGCTCTTCTTGAAGAATTTCTTCGAATTTTAGCTCAAGTGCAGGATGACGCGCAAAGAGAAAAAAGGTTTGCTGAGGTATTAGGTCAAAGCACGATTTCTTCCCTTGTTCAAAGAAAGAGGAGAGGTGGACACGTAGCATACAGTATTTTCACCACAATGACACAATTGCACTTCCTCACAAAAGCCCCTGAGGATGAAATATTGCACAAGATTTCACACCCTGGATCTCATTATAAGAAAAGTGATGCTGCTAAGTGACAATTCAAAAAACTCAAAAAACAACGTTTTTGTTTGTGTTTAACACAAACGCCGTTACTCAGCTCTGAGCGTGAGCAGACATCTTTTTATTCTTTGCTGTTTCACAAAACTGTGCCACCTGTGATCAGCCCAGCAGCACTGTTTGACTGGATCATTTGAGCAAAGCATAAGAGTGCAGTTAACAAGTCCTCTAATCTTGCTTTAAAGCCACAGGTCAGGCACCTTCAGGCAGGCACCAGTAGCAGGAATGAACTGAGCAAATCTAAATTAAAAATAGATATCAATATAAAGATCGATTATTTAGAATTATGTTATTGTGTTGGCGTTTATTTCACTAAAACTTTGGATGTCTAAAGTGGAAAATATCAGAAGAAGTTTGAAAACCACTGATTGAAACCACACACTGTAAAAGAGATGAACACAGCTGCTGTATCACCCACTGGTCTGGCCTGTGCATCTGAAGCTTCAGTGTTTGCATTTTGCCTTCTGACATGTTCGTTTTTCAATGTTGAGATGGAAGCTTTGAGTGCAAAGACCCAGCTGGGTTTTCAGTATAAGGATCCTTGTGCTCTTTTGCGTTCCTGTTTTTTGTGACCACACAGACCCTGCAGAGAATTTAAGCTACAGTCCACCGTCCGTCCACCTTTGATTATAAAGCACTTTAAAACAACTACAGCTGACACAAAGTGCCTTACATTGAAACCAAACAAAATAATAAAAATACGACATAATAAGATATAAATAAAACCATAAAAAAAGATTCAAGCAAACACAAACGTCTGGGATGATTTGTGTCTCACAGGAAACCAAATGATGTGTCAGATAATTCTATTAAAATGCTCCAGAATGAACCAGCACCATAAACATGGTGGAGAGGTCCAGTTTAGTGACGCCAGTCTGGCTCCTAAAAATTGATTAGTGACCACCTAACAACCACCGGTCATCAGGGGAAAATGAGTATCCTAACTGGATGTGACTGGTTGCTGGAGACTGCTGTGATGTCAAATGCTAAAGCTTAATTCATGCAGGTCTGCAGACCAGTCAGTGACCCACCAGTAAGCACCAGGTGGTTGTTGTCATTGAGTAAAACTCCTTGTAAAACGCTTTACTGCACGCTGCTGCACCGAAAGCCTTTTTGGAACAGCTTTGCACTGCAGGTTTCTACAGTCACCCATAGTTTGTATGGAAGACGCTGACTTGTCTGCAAACAGTCACCGACTACAGGCCACTCTGCAGCGAGTCTGTGACTGCAGCACAAACTGGAAACAGACACCCTTGAATCATGTTGATTTGGCAGTGAGGCACAACTTGTACTTTGAAGTTGTTCGTGGACAAATCTGCGTCTTCACTGCAAATGCATAGCCGCAGCAATCTGCCACTAACTGAAACGATCACTAGGAAGTTTTGGGTGTGGCACCCTGTTTGTAACTGAGACAGCCACCAACCTCCTGCAACCACTCATCATTTTTCCCTGGTTACTGGAGATTACCAGGGAGTTGCTGTCCAGTCTAGGCCTGTGTCACTACAGCTGTATCCAGTGTATGTAACAGTATTTTAGATTTTATTCTCTTAAAAACATACAAGGTACTGTGAAAATCCTTTCACATGGTATCCAAATATGTATGTTTGCAGTTTGGAGTAAAATGCAGAAGCAGCACAGGTCTGATGGGCAGGGACAGCAGGAGCTTTGATGTGGTTTAAAGAAATGGAAAAAGCTGCTCGTTATAAGCACAGAAATGAGCTTTCACACATAAACACATTTTACTGAATGTGTTTGTGATGAAAAACATTTAACACGTCGTGCTAAATACCTGTGAGGCTCGTATCAGTGAGGCTGAAGGCTAATGTGAGCGTCCTGTTTAGTTTGGGGTAACACAGGAAATGAAGGCGGCAGTCTAGAAAGAGCTGAGGCAGCAGCGACGAGAACAAAACGCGCTGCGGTGTTGAAATCACAAACATGATGAGAGTCCTGCTGCTCACCAGTCTTCTCCTGACAGGTACAGATTGTTTGTTGTTGGTTTGATTCTTAGCTACAGAGGTTTCTCCTTTTTTTGAGATTTGTATTCTTTAAAAGCTCTTTTAAATGTAAATGAACACGTGTCTGATGAAGACACACAGAAAGAAGTTTTGCTTCACTTGAATTACTTTTACTTTTTTATCTAATCTTTTTTTTAGGATCCATTTATCCAATCGTTTTAATATTCAGAACTGATTGTGATTAAAAATGAAATCTGAAACACAGACCTCACGAAGGCAAAGCTTTTATCTCCACACAGGGTTTTGTGTGACTTTTTGGATGTGTTTGATTGTTTGCAGGTTTACTCACAAATAGATTTGCATGAAAAATCTACAGGAGGTGTAAAAGTCTCCCAACTTGTGAGAAAGTGAGAAATTGTCTTAATTTTCTCATGAAAATAAAATTCAAATTAAAAACTTCAAACATTAACATTAAAACATTTCGAGAGACTCACACGTGGAGGGAACTTTTAGTCTGTAACTTAATTAAAATTTACATTTAAAAGATTAAAAATGTCATTTTATTCACTGTTATTTGTTATCCTATTTACAACTCTGACTTTTAGGTTTCCATGTCTGTTCCTAATGTTTGATGCAGATCTGTAGTTCTGAACTGTAGCCAAACAATTTATTGGCTTTTTTGGGGGGGTTGTGTTTTCCCTCTTTGTTTTTTTGTCATATATAAAAAAATTTTAATCTCTCATTTCAAATACATTCAACAGGGCGGCTGACTGTATAAAGGTGATTATAGACACAGGGGAAAATCGTTGGTATGCAATTTGGTCCTCGACCTTTTGTCATGTTGGCCTCGTGCAGGGAGTTCTCTGACCTTTTAGTCTTTAAGTCTTAAAAATGTGCAAACAGCACAAGCAGGGAAAGTCTTTCTTTAAACTGCTTTTTTTTTTCCTTAAAATGAAAATTACAGACTACAAAGTTGGACTGTACTGTAAGAAAATATTAAAGAGCACAGATGTTTGAATATTACTGCATACTAAATTGCTCCTTTTAGATCTTTCATGTCTTTCATGAAGGTTTTATCAGATTTGTTTAAATAAAAAATCTCTTGTTGACAGGTGCGAGGTGCAAAAAGGACGTGTTTGTGTACAGCACAGTTGGAGGAGACGTTCTTCTTCCATGCATGGTGTCCTCAGACTGCTCCGCCATCTCCTGGACCTTCTTTAACAAAGGCACGGACGTGCGGTTCGTCCATGAGGTCGTCAATGGGAAGGTGACGGCCGATTCAGACAAATCCAGCCGTATGACCTTCACATCCAACTGCTCCATCAGCCTCCGCAACCTCAGGGTGCGGGACGCTGGATCCTACGTCTGCCTGAGGAACGACCAGCCTGTCACTGACGTTTACCTCTCCCTCCTCACAATCTCGTCTTTCTCCACCTTCACCGACCTCCAGCCTGGAGGAATCCTCTCCCTGACCTGCATCTTCTTCACTTATTATGACGCAGGGAGCTGCAAGTCATACTCAAAGAGCGTGTTCGGCCTGAGCTGGGTGGATGAGGATGGGAGAAAGCTGCCCAACAACAGCAGGTTGGTTTTTAGGTCATTTTATTTCTGTTAATCATAAAGACTATTACCATAAATAACCCATAACACATGTTGTGCTGTATTGCAATAAATGTTTTCTTTATTGCAATCATCTTAATAGATAACAATTTTTTTTATTTTAATCGTTTAAAAACAGCTAGTACCATTAAATATAAAATATGAGAAAAAGTAAAAGATTTATTTATTCTTTATCTAAGGAGGAAAATATTTCCTGTTATTAAAAAAATCTAAATTGCGAGAGTATCTGAGCTGAATTTAGATAGATGAGGTTCTAATACAGACACATACACACAGCAAAATACACAAAATGAGTATATGAGATAAAGACTGAATAAAAAAAAACAACCAGAATTATAAACTTATATTTTACATTATAAAAGAAAATGTAAGTCAAATTAAATTATTGTCTCAGACCAAAACTAAAAGCAGAAATGTTCAGGTGAACACTGCCTGGTGATGAACGACAGCTGTGTGATGTTTCTCTGTCCGTTTCACCTCTGTGCAGGTACAACCTGACCAGCCACACTCGCTGCAACATCACTCTGGTGACAAAACTCCAGAAGGACGACAACAACAGGAGGTGGAGGTGTCTGGTGAACACCACAGAGAACAGCAGAGCCGTGTTTCTGGACTTCAGGTCTGCCTTTTTGTTCCAAAATAATGATGATGACAGCCTGAATCCTTCGGTCACGGCGATGTGTCAGGTGAAGCTGCCCATCAGCCGCATCGTGCTCTGTGTGGCCCTCCCGATCATGGTGACCATAGTGGCATTCTTCACGTGGAAGTCGGACCGCGAGAGGGCCAAAGCATCAGCAGAATCCTTCATGCTCCACGAGATCAACTGACCGTCCATCACTGCAGGATTTTTGTAGTATTTTCACTTCTCTGGCCCCTTTTCAATCATCACATCCTCATGGATCCTGTAAGAGAATACTACTACAGTTATGTTGCAGTATTGTATTATTAATGACATATTTTGCATGTATGCAAAAAAAAGGTTCTTGTTGTTTTTTAGTTCTTTGTTTGTTTGGTTTTTTTGATTTGTTTTTACTGCTGAAATGTGTAAAAAACGTCGCCTGGATGCGATCTGTTGCTATGTTGCGTTGTTTTAAAGCCTGTATAGATCTTTCAGCACTGATGGTACATTTCCAGATGTGCAAGCCGCCGGACCAGGGGCATAATCAGACCCAACCAATATAACCCCCCAATAAAATTATGAATTATCTTGCATAAATAGGCTGTTGATTTTCTTTACTGATTTCAGGTATTACCAGCAAAATAGTTGCATGTTTAATCATCTGGGAATTTACCCAAATTTATTTATTTATTTAGACAGAGATCTTGACCCCCATTGGTAAACATTATTCTGAAAAGTTTCCACAATTTGTAGACAGTTTTTTGGAGCTTGGTGAACCTCTGTCCATCCTCTCTTTTTATACCTGGTCTGTTACTGACCTGTTGTTAATTAACACAGCTGTGAAATGTCCTCCAGTTGATGCTTTTTAGTACCACTTACTTTTCCAGCCTTTGTTGTCCCAACTTTTCTCAGATGTGTTGCTGCCGTCAAATTCAAAATGAGCTAATGTTTTATAGTAAAATATTTCACTTTAAACATTTTTAATGTTTTGGTGTTGTATGTTGAATAAAATGTTGGTTTATGAGATCTGAAAATAATTGCATTGTGTTTTATTTACAAACTTTGTTGACATTGGGGTTGTAATTGTCTGAAATCGCTAAAAGTGTGCGAAGATGCAAGGTCATAGCTTCACTGCATTACACAGCTACAAAGTATTACAAAGCTAAAACAAATAGTAGATCATCCAAATATCATTACTCACATTTGCTTAAATAGAAAAATAGTAAATACGTGCAGTGATTCACTGAAATATGCATATATACAAAACAAATAGGAACAACAAGAGTACAATTCTAACAAGTCTGAAAAGTCCATATTTGGCATGATCACCTTTATTCATCAGCACAGCTGTCTTGTAATTTCTATAAGTGGTCTTCAGGAATAATCCTCCAGACTTCTTTAAAGCTCTTCTTTGGATTTCTTCTGGTCTCCATCAAGATGATCTCACACTGCTACAGTGATGCTGAGTCTTTCCAGATGGTATTGGATTCCAAGTTCCCCAACATCACAGGATCCAAACCACAACAGAGCCTCTTGTAGAGACCCTCTGCTGTACCTCTCTCTTGACCTCCATATGTCAAATTTCCTCCAAATGTTAGAGACACACTGCACATTATGTTGAAATGTGCCTAATTGTAGCTAAGTGCCTAAAGAATCAACTTAAAATAGCTTATTTTGCTAGTTGCCTGTTACGTGTAGACATAATACTGGTTTCTCCCTTGACTTAGAGGCTGTCTTATGCTTGAAGAGGTGAAAAGGTGTTTAGTGAAAAAGAAAGAAAATATTTTTTGCATATCAAATCTGACATAAAGCTATAAAAATAAACAAAATGAAAGTATGTATAAATATTAATATCCAAAATAATAATTAAAAGATCGATGTCGCGGACATGGACAATATCAGGAAGTTACGGAAACTGTAAAGGGACAATTTATCCTGCTGCTGAATGGAAACGCTTAGCTAACTGTGTTCATAAACATGGCAGCACATCTGAAAAAGCGAGTTTATGAGGAATTTTCCAAAGTTGTACAGGTGAGCACATTATAACCGTCTCGTCAGCTGTTGTAAACTTAGAGTTTAAACGTTAAAGAAATAGCTAAATGTTACAATTCTGCGCCAAGTACCGTGTTAGCTAATGCTAAAAGATAGCCGCTCACAGTCACAACACAACATGGATCCTCTGAGAGTTTAGTGCAGAGGAAAAGCACAACTTATTCTGTTTAGTGCTTTTATTCTTACACACAGTATAGCACGGTATCCACTGACAGTGGCGTTTTACGCTTTGGAAGCTCAAAAAGAAACCGAGTTGTTTACATCCGATTTAGCATTCACGTCAATCATTAATCCGCTAACTGAGCTCGTTCGCATGTTCTGAGTTTTTCCTGCACAGAGGAACTTTTGGCTCCTCTCACAGAGGATTTTTAGCCAACGTAAGAGGAAACTGTAATAGCTGTTCGAAGCAGTGCTGTTATTAGCCGTTTATGCGTCATGTCATTCGTTTTTGTGGATCTTGTGGCTTCATTAAGCAACAACATCCAGCTCGCAGTGGGGCAGTTTGTTGTTAGTGTGACGAGAGTTGGCACCTCACGGTCCGAGGCTACGGTTCTCAGACAGAAAAGGGTTAACTTGCCTTTGAGGTTACCAGTGTAAACTACAAGTTTAAGCGTCGCAGCTTCTTGGAGATGAGTGAGAGGAGAGCAGAGCAGGAGATTTAAACAGCGTCTGCAGTAATGGTCACAACGCAAAGGTCTGTAGTGATCAAAGAGGAGCAGCTGATTTACTGGATGAACTATGTTCCTACTCTCACCTGTCAGCATGACCTCTCACCTGGGTGGTGACCAAAACAGTAGGATTGCAGATATACGTGGCCTAAATGAGCTGTTTCTAGAGATGGAGCGAGGAACTGAGAGAAAAATGAGACAATTGATGGTTTGAGCTTCTTACTGGGAAAGCTTTAGTACGCCTTCTGGGTGAGATGTTTCAGGCAGGTATCACTGGGGGGAGACCCCTGCGAACACCCAGGCTTGGAAACACCTCAGTACCCCCCAGAAGACCTGAAGGAGGTGAAAGTAAAAAGAGGTCTGGGTATCCCAGCTTAGACTGCTGCCCCTGTGACCTGGATTAAAAAAACAAAAACAACACAGGAGAACATGGATAAATGGACAGTAGCTCTTAGTATATATGGTCAAAAAGAATAGATGGCCCAGTTAGAGAAAAAAAGATTATATGTCAGGAGATTAGAGATTAGATGCTTTTTGTAGTTGCAACTGTGTTTTTACACTTACAGATTCCACATGAAGAAACTCCAGCCAAAAAGCTGCGTCTGTCCAAACCCAGTAAGTCTGCCGCTCTTCACATTGACCTTTGTAAAGCCACCAACTCCACCGATGCCCTGCAGTACCTGCTGCAGTTTGCACGCAAGCCTGTGGAGGCAGAGAGCGTGGAGGGTGTGGTCAGGATCCTGCTGGAGCACTACTACAAGGTAAAGAGTTGTGGGTATTTTTTTTCTCCTTTTTTTAAAAATAGAGTTGATAAGAGCAGAATTCCCAGTGTCCTAAAAAAAAGTCAAACTGCTAATGATGACGATTCTTTCTTCCAGGAGACGGATAACTCTGTGAGGCTGAAGATTGCCTCTCTGCTCGGCCTGCTCTCTAAAACGCAGGGCTTCAGCCCCGACTGCATCGTTGACGATGCCATTAACACGCTCAGCAATGAGAGTACGACACATCTGAACATTTATCCATCTCCAACACTCAGAGAAACTTTCATAGCAAACTGTTTTGTTTCTTTGTGTGTTCAGAGTCCCATCAAGTTCTCGCCCAGCTGCTGGAGACCCTGCTGGTCATTGGTACACAGCTGCCCGAGAGTCCTGCACTGAGACTGAGGCTCGTAGAGGTGGCCTACAAGGTGACACAAACACTTATTCAGAGTCCATACACAGAAGTCGTCATTACAAATTCAACAGGACTTTCTGCACAAACCAGTAAATGTCCTCCTCGTTTCTCTTCTCTCCTCTTAGCATCTCTCTGATACGTATTTTGGGGTGAGGAATAAGTGCCTGCAGCTCCTGGGATGTCTCGGCATGGTGGACGCTCCCCTAGGAAAAGAAAACGAGGGCGCGGGCACATCCTTAGGTTTGTATACATACTTATTGTATTTATTTTACCTAAAGCTTAAAATGTTAAAAATACAGAGAGGTAAATCCATCAATACATCCTTCTGTATCTAAATTTGATGTCTGATTTAGTTTAATCCTCAAAACATATTTATGTGTCATTATTTATTGTGCTTTGAGTTGCTGTGTGATGGTTTTTATGGCGGCCTGCTATTTTGCCTCCAGGAGGATTGAGGGATGTCCAGAGCATTATCAGCGACTACTTTGGAGACCAAGACCCCAGAGTCCGCACTGCAGCCCTCAAAGCCATGGTAGGAAAACCCTGTAACCCCCCCTGCACTGCAACCAGCACTAGACTCATGTGTTTAGGAACCAAGCACAGTGAGCTTTAAGGAAAACAACCCACTCTATTTTCAGGTTTCAATAACTCTGCTTGCTCTCTGTGCTGTTGTTTGTTTTCCAGCTGCAGCTGCATGAGAGAGGGATGAAGATTCATCAGATTATTTATGATCAGGTACGAGCAGAATACGTCCTCACAGCTTACTGCACTCCCACTGTAGTTTAGATGTTTAATCCAACCTTCTGTATGTATTCTTGTGTGTTTGCAGGCCTGCAGGCTGCTCACAGATGACTATGAGCAGGTCCGTTCTGCAGCAGTGCAGATGGTTTGGGTGCTCAGTCAGCTGTACCCAGAGAGGTGAGGAGACCCGGATTCTCATACTCAGTTTCAGTCAGTGTAGCTGTTGAGTTTGTTCCGCTCTCTGGATCAGAAACCACGACTGATGTCTGAAAAGATAAATCCTAACTGCTGTCTGTAAGCACTGTCTCTGCTGAAGTGCAGAAACCTTCATGAAACTTCCATGTGCGACGACTTTATATTTAGCCCAAGGCTACTTATGTTCTCGAAAGAAGAAGTAAAAATAAAACAAAACAGAAAGCTGCCAGCTTTTCTGTGCAACAGATAATTCCAGCAGAGTGTTGTTAGGTCCAAGCCCTTTAAAAACATCATTTACAGGTAAAAGATGAATAATAAAGTAAAAGTCCCTTAACCTTCAGTATATGTGTTATTCTTTCCAGTGGTAGGTTTGATTATGGTTTATCCAGAACATTTACTCTGACTTTTTCACAAAACAGTATTGTTGGAAAAACTGCCGTTCATAAATGTTTGTTTTTTTATATTTTCATGTTCCTTCTGGA
The DNA here is from genome assembly GCF_965226115.1 of Aulonocara stuartgranti. Classification (NCBI taxonomy): domain Eukaryota; kingdom Metazoa; phylum Chordata; class Actinopteri; order Cichliformes; family Cichlidae; genus Aulonocara; species Aulonocara stuartgranti. The sequence continues at coordinate 3,692,922 of NC_138950.1, forward strand.
TACAAACTTTGCTTGTAAGCAACATTTCTCCAGTTTTTCTGATTTGTAGCTTGTTGATGTTTCTGTCCAATCAGCATTGTACCCATCCCATCATCCAATGAGGAGATCCGGCTGGTTGATGACGCATTCGGTAAGATCAGTCACATGGTCAGCGATGGTTCCTGGATGGTTCGGGTGCAGGCCGCGAAAACATTGGTGAGTAAACAAAGTCTTCCATGACAACAACATCATCATCAGCAATTAAGTCAGTTTGATATACGGGACACAAACCTAGAAGAAGTCCTCACATGAAGAATCCACAGGTGGACCCATGTGTCCTCATATCACTGTAGAAACGATGTAATGCAGCACCAAGGATGGCTCACCCACCACTCAGGAATCTTACCTAATCCACATATTTACAATCTTTACTGAGTTTGCTCTCATTAAGTGGAAAAATGCCTGCAGATTAATGATGGGAAAGAAACTGTGTGTGAGGCAAATGGTGTTAAAGTGAAGCTTTTATGTTCTCGTGTGTCAGGGTTCGATGCTGCAGGTCAGTCCTCACTTCCTGGAGCAAACTTTGGATAAGAAGCTGATGTCAGACCTCAGGGTGAGTTAATTTTTTTTATCTGACAGTCTGTAGCAAAGTGATGTTGATCGGCACAGCTCCACTCACTCTCCTTTATTCCTCTTTTCCATCCAGAGGAAGCGCACAGCCCATGAACGAGCCAAGGAGCTCTTTGCTTCCGGAGAGTTCTCCTCTGGCAGGAAGTGGGCCGATGACGCCCCGAAGGAGAAACTGGACACGAACACAGTCAACCTCATTGCCTCGGGGGCTTGCGGAGCCTTTGTCCACGGCCTGGAGGATGAGATGTTTGGTAAAGGAAACCCAGCAGAGTTTTGGATGATACGTTCACTGAGTTCAGGCTGCTACAGCTAAATGTTCTCATAAATGTCTCAGGAGGTTACAAAGAACTTTAAAATGTTGTTTTAAATAATTATCTGCCAAATGATAAGACCTGCTGTGATGCACAGACTGCTATATAGCAGGTAACTCTGTCTGTGCATTGCATCCATAGATTCCATACTTGTAGCTTGCTAACTACACTTACTACCGTTAACTAGTAACTCCACCCGCACGTCTAAATGTGGTCACGTCTGGCTCCAAAGAAATGGTGTGGTGTGGCAGTGGACAAAATGAAGCTGAGTGTCTGCAGATATAAAGAGTTGAATGACTGAAGTAAATGCTGTTTTCTGTCTCCAGCCTCTGTTGAGGATTCATTTTTCTCTTTTTGCTGAATATTTTCTGGTGTTTTAAACTTTGTTTCAGAGGTTCGTATTGCAGCGGTGGAGGCGTTGTGCCAACTCGCTCGGTCATCTCCGAGCTTCGCCGAGAAATGTCTCGACTTCCTGGTCGACATGTTCAACGATGAGATCGAGGAAGTGAGGCTGCAGTCCATCCACGTGCTGAGAGAAATCTCCACCCACATCACGCTCAGAGAGGACCAGCTGGACACGGTGCTGGCCGTGTTGGAGGTATAAGAGCGGGGAAACGATCTGGAATCACAAACCCCGAGTGATGTTTTTGTGTCTGACTTTTCACCGTCTGTGCACAGGACTCGTCTCGAGACATCAGAGAAGCTCTCCATGAATTACTGTGTTACACCAACGTCTCCACTAAAGAGTGCATCCAGCTGGCTCTGCTGGAGCTGCTCAAGAACCTGAACAAGTATCCCACCGACCGTAACTCTGTCTGGAAGTAAGAGTCTACAGCCCAGTGTATAAATAACTCTGCAGAGCTGCCATGAGTTAAGCTGATGGTTTATTTATTTCTTTTTTAATTTTCTACCTTCAGGTGTTTGAAGTTCCTGGGATCCCGCCATCCTACGCTGGTGTTACCGCTCGTTCCTGAACTGCTCAGCACACATCCATATTTCGACACGCCAGAGCCAGACATGGACGACCCGGCCTGTATCCTTCACACACCTAAAGATCTCAAACACACACAGAGGAGCAGGAACCTGAGGAACGCCACCCACCGAGGGGCTTCGCAGGTCATCCATTATGACCTGTTGGTGCAGTTTGGCTGCTTTGTCTCTCCTCTACTGCTGTGCGCTGCGTTTCCTCTTCCTTGACTCTGTTGATCTCAGATATCGCCGTCCTGGTGTTGGTGTTCAATGCTGCCAAGTCGTGCCCCACCATGCCGGCGCTGTTCTCCGACCACACCTTCAGACACTACGCCTACCTGAGGGACAGCCTCTCCCACCTCGTCCCGCCGCTAAGAGTGAGAACTGAAATACTGCATCACATTACAAACTAGCAGCATTAACAGCCGCTTCACAGTCGGGATGCTTGATTTTTTTTTTCTCAATCATGTTTCTGAGAAAAATGTCCGTCCAACCTGGAAAACACGGTTGTCACACTCACGGTCCTTCCTGTCACTTTCTGTGTTTTAGTTGCCCGGCAGGAAGCAGGTGTACGGTCTCGACTCTGTGGACTCGGGTCCGGGTTCTGGTTCTGTGGAATCTGCTCAGCTCTTCCTTCAACAAAGTCTCAATAGAGTCAGCACCATCCAGAACCTGGAGGCACCTGGAGCCCAGGACCTGCTGGACTTGACCACAAGGTAAACGCACACAGTGAAGTGTGCACACGAAGCACGCAGGAAGGATTTGTGCTGTCACATTTTGAACATGTTTTATGAATGAATGCCAGAAATCCCTTCGATATTTTTTTTCTTGCAAACGTCAGATCATGAGACTTCCTGATATCCTGAATGAGTAACTGTAGGGATGTGATTGTTATTTGTGAGTAAATGAGTCGTTAACTGGTGTCTGCAGAGACCTGCTGCGGCTCGGCGAGCTGCAGACGGAGCTTGCTGGAGCTGCTGATTTCTGTGCTACATACCTGCGCTGCCAGCTGCTGCTAATGAAGGTAGGAGTGTGTTTCTGCTGCGGTTCTGAGTGTCTGCAAACAGACCTGTTCTTCAGATTCAGAACTCTGTCCCTCGTTTCTTCAGGCTCTGCAGGAGAAGTTGTGGAACATGGCCGTCCCTCTGTGCCTCAAACAAAACGTCACGGCCACAGCAGCGGCTCAGCAGGTCTCTCACACACACACACACACACACACACACACTGTAACAGCAACAGTGAGATCATGTGATGTGTGCGACTGTGTTTGTAGATCTTGGAGGAAACCTACAAGCTGGAGTTTCTGTACAGCGGCTTGGAGAGCAGACAGGTGGCCACCATACATCATGTTCGACTCCAGGCCAAAGCTCTGCAGCTCGTCCTGACTGCTCGCACCAGACAGGGGTAAACACACACACACACACACACACACACACGTGTGCGCGCACGCACATACACACACACACACATTCTGTACATACTTCCCAGCCTGTGTCTCTCCTCAGGTTGGATCTCCTCATCGGCAGCTGCGAGAAGTTTTTGCAGGATGTCGAGTCTTTTCAGAGGTATGTTTTTTCATTCTTTGTCTTTTTCAGACAGTGAGAGTTGAACTCGGCTCAGTCCATATCAGCTGGAGATTCATGTAATCTGTTGATGGTCTGTGTGTTATCGATGCAAAGGACAGCGTCGGACTGTCCTGACTCGCTGTCGGTGTTTCGTGCCTCCCTCAGGCTGTTTCTGACCGAGCTGCCACACCTCCAGGACAGTTTTGTGGATAAGCTCTTGGAGCTGATGCCGCGCCTGTCGTCCTGTAAGCCAGTGGAGCTGGTGAAAATCCTGCAAACGACCCTGAGACAGAGCGGCCTGCTGCAGCTCAGACTGCCCGAACAGGTGCGGTGAAAACACTGAAGCATCACAGCACGAGTTTTCATGACTGAAATCCATACAGCACTCATCTCTCCTTCAAGCTCGTCTCCCAGTGCTTCTGTTTAAGTGACTCTTTGGAAGGCTTTCTTATACCAGTTATTACACATCGCTCTTTATAAGGCGCTCTCAAGCATGCACATAACCAAGTGCTTACATACATGATAGAGTTGACTCTGAAGTAGCAGATTATAACCAAGAACAACAGTGACCCGCCCACCCTGGGGCTGTGGTAGCAACTAAACTTTCAAAATAAGAGTGGCCCTTCAACTTGAGCTTAATTTGGGGTGATTTTATTCATCTTGACCAAACTCTCACTCAGAAATCTCAAACATCAAAGCACAACTCAAATTATGAATTTGTCTAATTCACATCAGCACGCTCGTGGTTTCACGCCTGACCCGGAGACCCAGCTGTTACCTCCAGTTATAATCTCTCACATTCAAAGTTTATCTTTAAGTTTAAGTGATGAAATTATTAGAGATGGAGCGATCCGATATTACGTATCGGTGTGATACACACAAAACGCGCTACTTGGCGTAACCCAGCTCGGCGCATCGGAGCAGTATGTGTCACGTGACAGAGCGGCTGTTGTCGAGACCTGTCGGCGGTCTGTTGGAGCATTTGGAGCCTCGCTACATGCTTCCTAACCGCGGCGTTTCATCTCGGCGAAAACTATCCCAGAGAAGTAAAGCAAGTGTGTAAGTTCATCCCTGAATGTTTGCAGAGTATTTCCACGTTAAGCTTAACAACTGATATATTGAGCCACAGCTGGACTGGCCATCGGAGCTCCATACTGAGGTGAAAAGGAAGCGATTTGTCCCGTAATTCAGCTAGAATTAAAATATAGACACGAAGCTGGAGTTATTGTGTCTTTGCTGCGCAGTTGCATCTACTTCTCTCATTCACTCCCCCTCCCTCTCCTGTTATTACTTCAAACATGAAACTGATCAATGATCAGCTGATCGGCTTTTCTGCCGCAAGTCCGTCTTTCTTGTTTGTTTATCGCCCACTTTGCACTAGAAAGAGGAGACCAGCGGATAAACAACAGCAGCACATTTAAGCGTGATCAGCTGTTGTTAGAATTTATTTAATATTCATTTCTAGTATCAGCTGATGTTGGCTGGAGCCACAGCTGTAAAGCTGCTGGTCATGATGTCGGTTTGGATATGTGGTGAGAGGGAAACATGAGGATGAAACCAGGAGATGTCCTTACTGAATCATCAGAGCTGAACAGGTGATGGAGAAACAGGTTTACCTTTTAGGTGACATGGATGAGTTGAAGTTATGAACTGTTTCTGAGAGACAAATAACACCAGGATCCTTTTCTACATAGCTGACAGCTGGTAACTGTGCAGGGGCGGGTCTAGCAAAGTTTTGTCAGGGGGGCAGGTAGGGCATTAACAGGGAAAGGGGGGCACAAAGAAATACTTTTCTTTGTTATGTCATTTAAAAACTTTGAATAAATAATTATCTGAATCTTACAACAAACGTGGTCATCTGATTAAATGTATAGAAATCCATTATTGTAAATAGTAACTAATAAGTCTAATATACACCCTACTAGGGCTGCCACAAACGATTATTTTGATAGTCGACTAGTCACCGATTATTTATGCGATTAGTCAACTAATCAGATCATCATCCACTGGACGTAAAACTACAGCTTATTGCACCAGCAGCATCTGCTCTTATATAACTATCATTAGCTTACAGCTTTAAGCTTTTAAGGTGCTAACTAAAAATAAAGACAAGATGATAGTTTATTCAATTTTAATGAAATTTGCAGATTGTTTTGGTAAAGTTTAATAAACTCCTTGCTATCTAAAATATAACAGGACACCGGAGTATATTCTCCAGCATCTCACACTGATAATCAGCTGTCTGCTTGACGTTTATTCAGCTGTGTAAAAACTATAACTTTAATCTCAGCCAAACCGATTTACTCAGGAACAAATAAAATACTAAAAAAAAAAAAAGCCAAACAACAACATTTTTAATTTATCTAAGTGACTTATATATATATTTAACCTGAGTCGCGAAAGACGGCGGTGGGTTTGAAAACAATTTGCCGGGAGTCCGGTGTTCTCACGGCGCTAGTGACCTAGCCCCCGGCTAGCTATCGAGCTAGTGGGTAACAGACGTCTCCGAAAACGTCGGAGCGCTTTTGAAAATATGTGGTGTCCTGATAAACTGAGCCGATATTTGAGGTTTACACAGCTACATTCTCGCCTGAAAATATGTTAAACGTTTATTTTGTGACCCAGAAAGAATAATAAGAGTAATATTAAAACTAACTAGCTACCGCCATTGTTGGAAACTAAGCTGGGCCGCGCTATGAATTCTGGGACACAGCTGCTTCTTCTTCTTCGGGGTTTAACGGCAGCTGGCATCCTTGTACATGCAGTGCTGCCATCTTCTGTTTCAGTCCGTTATTACACTCTTAAATCCTGCTATTATTCCTGCGTCTTTTGCGATCTTACAAAGCTTCAAACGACACGTCGACTATTAAATCAGTCGTCGACGATTTTGATAGTCGACGTTGATTACATCGGGGCGGGGGGTGGTTCCCTAATATTTTTGCTGGGAGTTGGCAACCCTATTAGTGAGGTAGGTACTCTTTAAAATACCAGAATGGGGGATGGTGCAGGTTTAAGTTTATTAGATTGATCAGTGTTGCTGAACAGTATTTTTTGCATACAGGTATAACAGAGTAGCTTCGTTTTCTTGTTTTTTAAAACTTGAGTATGAACTTATACAAAATGCAGCAAGATATTTATAAAACACTGTTTTATTGATTACAAAATACACTATATCGGATTCATATCGGTATCGGCAGATATCCAAATTTATGATATCGGAATCGGTATCGGACATTAAAAAGTGGTATGGTGCCATCTCTATAAATCATAAATGTGTAACAGGTCAGACTGAGACATGGAGCGATCTAAAAACAGCAGCAGACTCCAGATGGCACGATAAGATTACAGAGGTGAACTTTCAGAATAAAGGTCGATCAAAGCTGGAGCCACTCTATATTTGAAACTAGTTCTTGAAATCTCATTTGCATGAATGCATTGTTTTAATTTAAATGTTCTTTTCCACCTGATATTTCCATTTATAAATAAAAGATTTCTGCATTTTTATGGGCGGAGTTCCTGAACTTTGAGCCTCAGAGACTGCAGCGGTGGTGTGGTTTGAGTTTTGTTTAATTTATTGCTGGTCATCAGATCCATCGGGCGACGGCGACCATCATTGAACCAACGGGGGAGTCTGACAACCCACTGAGGTTCACGTCTGGCCTGGTGGTGGCGTTAGACATTGATGCAACGCTGGAGCACGTCCAGGACCCCCAGAACACGGTGAAAGTTCAGGTCAGTTTGATGTGACGCCAGAAAGAAATCACTTCATCTACTTGAATCCCCCCCAAAACTGCTGTGAAGTGCCAAACCAACAGGTGGTGATCTGACTATAGAAGTGTTGGCCTGCAAACAGCGAACAGTCTGTCAACAATAAGATTATTTAACAGTGACGGGGGTCATTCAGATGAGTTTTTCTGATTGTTGATTTTGAGGCATTTGTCCTTGTTATTCAAATTATTTTTAATATTTTTTTTTCTCGACCTCGTTGTCGATCTCTGTCTCGACATGTAAGTGTTTGTGATTAGTGTTTAAAGACTATAGATTGTGTGGGTCAGCTGTAAACATGTTGGATTAATAAATTAACCCGAATCTGAAAGAGATCAAGGCGCACACCTTTGACACTGCAAGACAAAAATCTTTCTCTAAAGTGTCAGTCTGTCCTAAAACACTGTGCATGTGTGGATAAAAGACCAAAACACACAAAGTTTTGAGCGTGTAGGTTTTAAGCTTTAAGGTATTTAACAAAAATATTGCATTACCTGTTTAAAACAATGGCCACAGTCTTCCATTCATCCACAAATTAATTGCTCTCACACTGCGGGTATATTCTAGTGCTTCCAGCAGTTGTGGCTAGACATGCTTTTGTTTCCCCACCGATGTAAACGAGGCCTCGACAGTGCAGAGCCACTGACATCAAGCTCGGCTTACTTACAAACCTGCCAGCGAGTGCAGCTTAAATCAGGCTGTGCCGGTTATCATCCAGTCTTATAAGCACTGATTGGTTTGTATTTTACACCCAACATGAATGTTTACTACTCGCTGCCTCTGCAGGTTCTGTATCCAGACGGCCAGAGTCACGTGATCCATCCTAAACCTGGAGACTTCAGAAAGCCCGGACCCCACAGACACAGACTCATCACGCAGGTTTACCTCTCACACACAGCGTGGACAGGTCAGTTAATAACATGTTTTTTTGTCCTTTGAATATAAAGTTATAAAGCATCCAAACTAGTAAAAACTCTCGCTCCATCGTCACTTTGTTTCCTCCCCTCGTGTCTCTGCCTCAGAGCCGTCTCAGATCGAGGTGCGTCTCCTGCTGGCCTACAGCTCCTCCTCAACCTCCCTGACCTCCCCTTCCAAGCTGGGGTGGAGCGAGAGCTTGGAGAGCCTCCCGCCAGCAGAGGCCGCCGTCGAGGGAACGATTCCGTTTAGCAAAGCCGTTAAAGTCTTCATCATGCCCAAGCCCGCACGACGCTAACAAAGCGCCTCAGCTTTAACGTGCAGGACTTTTCTTCTTCTGTTCATCTCTAATTATAACTGTACAGGAAACCACTCTCATTAACGGTCAAGCTGTAGGAAGCACAAGACGGGGTTTTATGGAAAAAGCTTTTTGTATTCAATTATAAAGAAGAAGTCAGGTGGTCAAGTTTCATTCTCCACTTTTATTTTGTCACATGATGAATCAAACTGAACTCCTCCCTGTTTAGACAGCAGGTAACATCCATACATTTCAGCTTTTATAACATGTGACTGCATCTAAAGTCAACTCTAGAAGAGCTTTCTAAGATGCTCCACATTCTTTTCTGCCACCACCTTTAAAATAACTTTTCTCAGAGAGAAGGTGACTCGATTTGTGAATTCTCTTGTTTAAGATGTTTATTTACTTAAAGATTTGACTCTGTGTTAACCACAGTTTGGATGTTCTCTCTGTGCGGGTCTCTCCACCTGATTTTAAAATGGCCACAGGTGTGAATGGACCTAGTTTCTGTGCTGTGATTGGCTCCTGCTGAGCCTGTGGACAGAGACTAAGCCATGAAACAGCTGCAGGCAAAGATCAACAATCGTTCCACACGTTTACCTACAGAAACTCTGTTTCAACTGTTATCGGTGGCTCTTGTTGTTTGAAGGCTTCTTTTGTGCTGAATTCATCAGCAGATGAGTTTGGGCTTTTAAGGCAGGCAGGAAGCACACGGCTGTAAAGGAAAGAGTGCTCTCTAATGTGCAAAGCATGGAAAACTAATGAGCCCTGTAGCACAACAGAAAGCAGGAGAGTCTATCAGTCTATGCCCATTATTGTGTTTTCATAATCAGGAAGTCACAAATGCAAATGAGACTAAAATTTAGTCGGCAGCTTGTTTGCATCTTCACAGTGAACTCAAAGCTTCAGCACCACAGTGGGATATTCTCTCTACAGTGAAAAAGCTTGTAGAGTCCTCCTCAGGTGGCCATGTCAGCAAGGTAAGGGTGACATCAGCAGGTGGAGTGGAAAACCCCGCCCACCTTTGCACCCTGGCCGGCCAGTTTGTTGTATTCAGCGACAGCCTTCTCCGTCTGGAAGACTTTTACATCAACGCCTTTCTGCTTCACAAAGTCCAGGGTGGAGGAGGGAACCTGTTAGAGGAGACGATGGTGTGAATACAGTCTGACAAGCACAGCTCCTTAATCGATCCATCAGCGCTCCAACCACATCCACACACAGGAAATCGCCTTTCAGCCTCCAAAGAACGACCGTATTAGCCAGATTATTTGAATGGATGAACCACCAAGTCTGCAGTCTCATTCTTTTGTGATACTTTATCTAATAGGAGCAGCTTGTGCAACATGACTCGGTCATACAGCAGCTGAGCGTGGGATCTGTTTTATTACATCAAAGTAACAGAAAGCAAAAACTCTTTAAAACAAACAGAACAAAGGTGCTAAGACTCCAACCAAACTATAGTTTATATTTTGGCTTTATTATGTTTAAAGGAATAAATTGGTCTGTTTTACCTGCAGAGCCTCGCTCATGCCTCTGCCAATTACCAGCAGGTCGATTCCCTTCTTCAGCACCTCATCTAGGTCAGCAGGTTGCACTCCAGGGTAATGCTGAGGAGCATAAAGCTCAACATCACAAATTTGCTTCAGAGCTAATTTACAGCAGTCCGTCCTCATTTGGATTCTGGTTTCACTTACGTCAGTCCCAGTCTCTCTCCAGTCCCAGGCTCGGCTCCCTCCAGGCCAGACCTTACAGTCCTTGTAGGTGGAGGAGCATCCCTTCACCTTCATGTGGCCCCAGGAGAGCGAGGCGATCTCTGGAGATGACATGTTTCTTTGAGGCTACCTGCTGTAAGACAAAATAAGCAGTTAGCACAGCTTCTGAAATAGTGTGACAAGATTTCTACAAGCCATCGAAATACTCTGAAAGGTCTCATTAATGCAAGTTTGCCACAACCAGCAGGAGTGATTTATGTGCCCTTGTAAAATGTTCCCCTGCAGGTCAATAACAAAACTACAACTAACTACTACAAGAACAAGAGGGCCTACGTGAAACGTGCTGCTGATAATTCAGTTACTACTTCAGGTCCAAAGTTCTTTTACTTGCATTCAATCAAGTTTGACTCATTAGGAGGTTTATACTGAACAGGTGTATAACAACACCTAACAGCAATAACTTGTTGTGTAAATACAAGAATTCGATCAATCAGATCAAATTATTACATGTAAGCTGCCCTGTACAAACTGTGTACTTAGCACAGGCAAATTAGATGCTTACTTTAGCACACATAGATTGCACAGGGTTTAACTAACACACACACACACACACACACACACACTCAGTATCGCCAGCAACTAAAATCCTTGTCCTGCCATTTCTGTAAGTCGTGAGCTGACTGGGTCTATTTTTATACTTCTCACTTTTAACTCCAAACCAATATAAACCTGCTGTCAAACTCACTTACTGCATCTATTCAAACCGTACCAGACAAAATATTTACACAAACTAGCTGAAATCCTTTTAAAACAGTTTGTTAGGCTGTAACAGGAAAACATGAAGCTAAAGTCTGTGCTGCTGCTTACCCGTCTCGATGTCAACTCACTGAACACACCCCTCAAGTCATTCTTCCTCCCGTAATTAAAGGGACACGGACTAACCTGCGAGCTGTAACAGTCAGTCTATGATTGGTTGTTAATTATCAAGGGTGCTGGAGCTGAAACATCAGCCTTAGTAATAAAGTTTTCCGCACAGCTCACACAACCCTGAGTTTACCTGTGGACCTTAGGCTTGTGTGTTTCGTAGGTTTCAGTTCAGTTTCAGTCTCTCAAATAAAGTGGAATATTACCTGAAACATTTTAAATACACAAACCGTCAACAATATGTCACCTTATGTGGAACTGTCCTCCTGTGTGACCTGTCTGCACCCTTTTGAAAACTAGTTTCTTAATTCACAAAGTTAGAAGTATTGTGAACGTTAACATGAAAAATGTAAAAAGAAAGAAAGAAAGAAAGAAAGAAAGAATGAAAAGCAGCAACTGTGACTTTAATCTTATATGCCCAAAAAATTATGATACCAGAAACTATTATTCATGAATTAAACTAGTGGACTAAGCATGGACTCTTTAAGGGGACTGAAATAAAAACTACAAATACTACACTGATATACTATGCTGTGCATAAAAACACCCTACCATACGCAAAATCCAGTGAACTCACATTTAGGGGATGTTTACGGTACGGTACACCATACTAACAGATCCACTCGAATACTGCTAATGAACGTAGCTAGTTAAGCTTGCATTGTTTTTCCACATGTTTAGGGGGGTGCACCGTTCCTGGAAATACTGCAATACCAGGTCGATGCGTGGAGTGGACGGAGCAAGCCCCTATTCCATCTCCCTGTTCCAAAAATCAATTTAATATATGGTCCCCGGGTAGGGGACGTATCAGATATTAAACTGATAAGAACAGATACTACACTTGATCTTAGCCAAAAGGCCGAGAAGCGATACCGGGAATACGTCGGAGCAGACGGAGTCACTCCCCGCACCCTCTCCCTGACTCGCGGTCCGAAATCCGAAGTTAAAATTCAACAGTAACGTTTACCGTACAGTTTATGAAATAAACACAAAAACATTCAACTGAAGTAGAAGAACGAGTCGAAGAATCGCTACAAACAAAGTTATTTAAGAAACAATACGTCTTCCTGGTGGCTTCCTGGTTACGTAGTCTGCAATTGTCCAATCACAAACCGAAGCAGCAACAGAGCAAAAAGGCTACGAAATTTAACATTAAACTCCGAATTTACTGATGTTATCCCTGAAACCTGTCAAATAACTATTACCGAGTCCTCCGAAGGTGAAATTCACGTGGGTAGTCCGTGTTTCTGTTACGGGCTGCGAGGAGCCAGTGCTGCCGCCATTTTGGTCCAGAGAAGCCGCGCCTCCTCAACTCGATTCATTTCATAGAAAACAAAATATCGTAGTAAAATAAAGGAGCTTGTGTAGACAAATATATTATGCAACATTTAACTTGTAGTTCATTTAAATTATTAAAATTTAAAGAAAACAAAAATTACACGTTTAAATTTGAAAAGTCAGCAAAGAAATTAAACATTTGTAGCGCGATTTTCCTTCGCCTGAGTTAACTAAGCAGAGTACAGCAGCAATAGTTGCGGTAATGATTGAACAGAGGGAACACTGATAATAAAATCAAGTTTTATACGTTTTGGGTACGATAAATCTTCACCTGTGAACTTCTACTGCATCCACAGGCCAAAGATTTACTCTTTAAACGCGTAGCGGTGTCTGTGGGAGAACAATCAGGTCACAAACCTGCAAATATAACCGCGGCCAGTCGGCTCTGAAGAACAAATCAAGTACCAGCAACCTCTGCTAGACACAAACCATCAACAATAGCAAGGACAGACAACTGCTGGTAGCAGAACTCGTTTCATGTTATGTACGTTTAGCTGTACAAAACACAAACACGCACAAGACTAATTTGCACTGAAATATTTCAAAATAAATCAACTAAACAAACAAACGAAGACCTAAAACCCCGTTTCAATTACATTCATTTTCATTTATATTGCACCAAATCACAACAACAATTGCACTTTATATTGTAAGGTACTCAATAATACAGAGAAAAGCCCGACAAGAATTTGGCTACAGTAGGAAGGAAAAACTCCCTTTTAACGGGAAGAAACCTCAGCCAGAACCAGAGACTGGTTGAGGGTGTGGGGAGGGCTTTGAACTGGTTTCCAGGAATCTTGAGCAAACATTAACAGAAAACCCATTAAACTAAATATGAAAAAAAAAGACTGACCTTAAAAGGTGAAGGAAATTGCCTTCCCGGGTTTCCTCCGTGGCGTGAGCGATAAGCAGAGTTTGTCCTTTCCTTATAAGACTCCTAATTATTCAAAGTAACACTCAGGTATGCCATTCAGCTGGGTTAGTTACGACGTCGGGAGCAGCTTGGGAGAACAAGGAAACACAGACTGCTTCAGGTTGTCTTCCCAATCGACTCAAAGGTTTATTTGATACACAGCAGTTTATATAGATGAAAAAAGGTTCGTGTGTCAGCTTTCCCAGTTCAAACCGGTACAGACCAAATAAGGAAACGTCTTCCTGCCTTGTGAACAAAGAAGTATCCTGTGTGTAGTTTATCAGTTCAGCTATAATTTATGATCATCCCAGCAAAATACACTCCTAGACATAGAATACAGAGTTCTTTCATCAGTGAATTCTGAAACAAACCACCTAGCCTTTAACGAGCCTTTTCCAGGAGATAAAGAAAAAGGGAGGCTGGGAGTAAGGAAGTGGTCTCATCTCTGTGGTGTTTTCGACCTTGGGGTACCAGCTTGTGAGTCCTACACATTAATTCTTGGGTCACAGAGAAAGAGAAAAACAACTAGTAGTTGGGCCTTATTGAGTAACAGTTTTCCTGTATAAAACAATATCCTGTAAATGCTACTATGGTATCAAAATACCTAACAAAAGGGACTTGAAATGCTACACATATACAGGTTAATTTACACCACTCAGCCCTGCCCTCAGAAAGCGAGACAGATGGAACACGGTCTGAAGCTGGATTTAAGAAATAAGCGCTTAAAGTTCAAGTTTTAAAAACATGTTTAGCGGTTTAGCTAGCTGCACTCAAACAGGAAAATCCAGCTGTTAACGGTAATGCTAGCAGAGGCCGTTTTCTAGACCTCTCAATTCTTCAGAAGAGCTGCGTCAGACAAAACAAACTGTCAGTGGGTTTCCTCCCTTGGATGAAGACGTTGCTAGTAATGTAACTATTGGCCGGTCATCTGGAAATACAACAAATCCTCCCGCATGTAATATTTCCATCTCCACAGGAAATGACAAATACAAAATAATGAGGAGGTGCTAGAGGGATCAATATGTCTCACTCTTTTGTCACAGGCGTTCCTCAGCACGAAGCACCAACTGTTTATGTTACTCATTGATAAAGAAGAAGCTGGTAAAAGAAAACAAAAAACCCCCAAAAACCCCACAATCCTTCAGATACATGGCAGATTTTAAAATCATGACCATGAATGTCAGGAGATTACAAAACCCAACAAAGACAGCAGTAGTTTCTTCTTACCTGGCAACATTTGTTTTTGACATATGTTTGTTACAAGAAGGACATTTAAAAGATGATAGTGATATACTGCTGTTTTCCAGAGAATGGGTTAAGGGAGAATCCAGATTGGAGTGAGAGTGTGTGTCGATATTGACAGTAAAGAACATAGAATAATTAACATACACGCAGATGCAGAACCTCCAGTTCCTAAGGAGTTACTAGCCAATCTAGACATACGTTTCATGACAAATGAAGCTGTTCGGCATGAGCCCCCGCATCCTCAGGACCTTCTATCACTGTGCCATTGAGAGCATCCTCACTGGATGCATCACCACCTGGTATGGCAACAGCACCGCCTACAACTGCAAAGCTCTCCAGCGAGTAGTGCGGTGCTCTGAACGGATAATTGGAGGTGAGCTTCCCTCCCTCCAAGACATCTACAGGAAGCGGTGCCTGAGGAAAGCGGGGAGGATCATCAAGGACTCCAGTCACCCCAGCCATAAACTGTTCAGACTGCTTCCATCAGGAAGGAGGTTCTGCAGCATCCGGTCCCGTACCAGCAGACTGAGAGACAGCTTTTTCCATCAGGCCATCAGACTGCTGAACACGTCATAGACACCTCAGCTTCACTACTGGAACTTTAACATTATGCACTCCATACTGTACAGTAATGCCACTGTTTTGCACATGTCTCAACTCTGTATATTTTATTTTATATATTTTATTTATTGTTTACTCTATTTAATTTGTAAAATATGTGTACACACACACACACACACACACACACACACAGAAAAATATTTAGTATACACATCCAGAAATGCATATACTATTATATATTGTACATATATTTATTAGTTTCAGATGTAGCCATTCTTGTATTTTGCTTGTTTACATTATTGTATTTTGCACAACTCTGTTGCTTGTGAAGCTCGCACACAAGAATTTCACTCACATGTGCTGTACCAATGTACCTGCACATGTGATGTGACAATAAAAGTGATTTGATTTGATTTGATTTGTTGTGGAGGGTGATTTAAATGGCTCAGTAGACAGAGGTAAACATCTTTTGCTGCTAAAATTATTTATAAAGAATTTGCTTTACTAGACGATTTTAGGGAGATATGTAAGGATGATCCTGGAGATACTTGGGAAAACATTAGAGGAATAAAACCCCAGTTAGATTACATTTTTACTACAAGCAAATACGGTCTGCTAATATTTCTTCGTTTTTTGTTCATTCTTAGCGATAACAATTTTAGGTCCAGCTTTCAGCCCCTTTTAAAGGACCAGGAATCTATACTCCAACCTTGTGAATTGGTGGAAACATGCAAAACAAAGAATAAAATGCTATATAATAAAATATTGCAAAGAAAGATAAAAAATAAATAAATCAAAATTGATGTTAAATTCCACACAAAAAGAAATTGGCAATATATATTCTACTGACAATTCTAATGGTGTAAGTATGGATAGAGATTACTGCAGGACACTTTTTAGAAAAAAGCTTGTACATTTAAAGTGCAGAAGCAGGAATATATGCAAATGAAAGATGCTCTGCCTATTTTTTCAGAAAAGTCAAAATACATTGTAAAAGAAGATCAATAAAGGAACTGCAAAGGAATGATGGGGTCATGGCTAAAACAGGAGGAACTATTGGAGGAGGCTGCATCACATTGCACCCAACTTTTTCAAGTCACTTTTGAAATGGGGAGTACATATTTACATTTGTTTTTTGTTTTTTGTTTGTTTTGGGGTTTTTTTTTACCCTTGGATAAAAAAGGAAAATTAGAAACAGATATTACTAAAGAAGAACTATACATTGCTTTGAATTCAATGAAAAACAGGAAGGTGCCTGGAATAGATAGACTGAGACGAGAAATTTACATGACATTTTGGGATTTACTGAGAAGCCATTTGGGAGAGATTATCAATGAAATGAAATTGAAATGAAATTTATAGCAGTTAGGAAACGAGTAAGAGCATGCACACGTGTGATCTCTCTATTGTATAAAAATATTATGTGTGAAATACAAGATATTGTGTAAGACAATTGTAAACCGATTAGCTGCAGCCCTGCCATATATATTTGATAAAGATCAAACAAGTGGGGTTAAAGGAAAGAATATTTCATGGAACATCCAACTTCATATACATGTTTGGGCTTTTTAGAAGATAGACATTTGCCATCTGTATCACACTAGATCAAGAGGGGGCTTTTAATAGAGTTAATCATGGTTTTATAGAAGGGTCTGTGAAGGTTCTCAGTCATCCAGGTCATCGTAGTCTAAGGAGCTTGGAAAGAAAAGCGTCTGGACTTGTTTAAGTTGCTTGAAGACGTTTCACCTCTCATCCGAGAAGTTTCTTCAGTTCTAAGGTCAAATGGTGGAGAGTCCCAGATTTAAACCCAGTGGGAGTTTCCCCCCAAAGACGGACAAAGGACCCCCTGATGATCCTCTACCTAATCACATGAGCCAAGGTGTGAAAGCGGGTGTGGGTCACAATCAGCCAGGGTTTCGGGTGAGCTCATTGTGAAACCTGGCCCCACCCTATCATGTGATTTCCTGAGGTCAGATGGCCCAGGATGTGAGTGGGCATTAAGACGTCTGTGGCAGACAGTTGGTGTCGTAAACCACCGCCAACGATTATTTTGATAGTCGACTAGTCTCAGATTTTGTTTTTTGCGATTAGTCGACTAATCAGATCATCATCCATTGGACGTAAAACGTACAGCTTATTGCACCAGCAGCATCTGCTCTTATATAACTATCATTAGCTTACAGCTTTAAGTGTTTAAGGTGCTAACTAAAAATAAAGACAAGATGATAGTTTATTAAATTTGCAGATTGTTTCGGTGAAGTTTAATAAACTCCTTGCTATCTAAAATATAACAGGACACCGGAGTAAATTCTCCAGCATCTCACACTTCTGATAATCAGCTGTCTGCTTGACGTTTATTCAGCTGTGTAAAAACTATAACTTTGATCTCAGCCAAACCGATTTACTCAGGAACAAATAAAATAACATTTTTAAGTTATCTAAGTGACTTATATACGTTTAACCTGAGTAGCGAAAGACGTCGGTGGGTTTGAAAACGATTTGCCGGGAGTCCGGTGTTCTCACGGCTCTAGTGAGCCTAGCCCCCAGCTAGCTATCGAGCTAGTGGGTAACAGACGTCTCCGAAAACGTCGGAGCGCTTTTGAAAATATGTGGTGTCCTGATAAACTGAGCAGATATTTGAGGTTTACACAGCTACATTCTCGCCTGAAAATATGTTAAACGTTTATTTTGTGACCCAGAAAGAATAATAAGAGTAATATTAACACTAACTAGCTGCCGCCATCGTTGGAAACTGAGCAGGGCTGCGCTATGAATTCTGGGACTCAGCTTCTTCTTCTTCGGGGTTTAACGACATCTGGCATGCTTGTACATGCAGTGCTGCCATCTTCTGTTTCAGTCCGTTATTACACTCTTAAATCCTGCTACTTATTCCTGCGTCTTTTATGATCTTAGAAAGCTTCAAACGATTTTGATAGTCGACGTAATCGTGACTAGTGGACTAATCGTGGCAGCCCTATTGGCAACACTGCTGGGGAGTAAACTGGAATTAAACGAAACAGAAGCAGAGACCATCTGCACATGCACGGTACAGAGGTAGGGGGATCGGGTAGATCTGATCCCCTGAACTGTGACTGTTGTTCTTTTTCGTTTTTTTTGTCTACATTATATTGAAATGTTTCATTACTGCAAACATTTTAAGAGATACTTATCATTGCTAACATCTTAACAGATACTCTGACCGTAACTATCATAAAATGCTTTGAGCGGAAGTAGTGGCCTTTCGCACATGCGTTGTACGGATCGGGTAGTGACAAGCACAAAGTGTGAACACTTCCCTCCAGTCCAGAGACAAACCACACACCACCTAACAGAACTCTATCAGCCTCTAGTGGAGATTAGTGGGAACTTTATACTGTGGGAAGATTATACTGAACAACAGAAAGTCCTGTTTACTGTAGTACTTTACTACAAAGTCTTCATTCATTCAGTAACCTTTTCTCTAATAACAGAGCTTTCAGAGACTTGATAAACAGCAGGACACTATTATATCTAGGGCTGCTCAATTAATCGAATTTTAATCACGATTACGATCTGAGCTTTCAACGATCATTAAAAATGACTGAGCCGATTATTAGCACCTCCCTCGTGCTTTACTCTCGCGAGGTGGCAAATCGAGCGCACCTCTCTGCGTTTCGAACACGCGTCACATCAATTAAGAGTACCTGAAAGTAAAAGTAAAAGTAAAGTGTGCGTGTTAGTCCCCATAGGGTAATAGCTCCTCTGCATTTAACCCATTCACCCAGTGAAGCAGTGGGCAGCCACCAGTGCAGCGCCCGGGGAGCAGTGTGTAGGGACGGTACCTTGCTCAGGGGTACCTCAGGGTAGCCGTTCAGTGGAGTCGAACCCCCGACCTTCCGATCATGGGGCCACCACTCTACCTACTGAGCTATCCCTGCCCTGCAGGAGGAGAGCTAAGCAGACGTTATTTGGAGAGGAGAGGATAATGGCTGCTAAAGAAAGAATGCCGTTGGTTGAAAAGCGAGGTAAAACTACTTCAGTGGTGTGGAAACATTATGGGTTCGCGGAGTCCGACGTGGATCAAGTCGATATAGTGTGTAAACTTTGCTACGGTGTTGTAGCTGCACCACAGGGCAACACTACAAATTTATTCAATCATTTGAAGACAGCTCACAAAGTGACATACGATCAAACAATGAAGGAGCATAGAGAAAAACCCTCAACAACACATGCTTCATCCTCACAGACCTCCATTCACGCTACCATGTACAACGCGACTAAATATCCCACCAGCTCCCAGAGACACAAGGAGATAACAAAAGCGGTAACGTTTTTCCTCGCCAAAGACCAATGCTCAATTAACACAGTGGACACCCCCGGCTTTAAGAAACTAATCCACACTTTGGACAAACGGTATAACTTGCCATCTCGTCACTATTTTAGTCGAGTGGCGATTCCCGCTTTATATGACGAGTGTCATGATGGTGTCGCAAAGGAAGTGGCTACAGCCCAATATTTTGCCACCACAATGGACTTGTGGTCAAGCCGCACCACGGAGCCGTATTTGAGCCTCACGGTACATTTCATTGACATGGATTTCAACATGAAAACGAAATGTCTCCAGACATCATTTTTCCCAGAAGACCACACGGGGCAGAACATAGCTGCAGGTCTGAAACAAGCACTGGCTACGTGGGATCTGGAGGAGCGTAAACTCGTCTGTATAACCACAGACAACGCTGCAAATGTCATACTGGCTGCAGAACTGAATGGCTGGATGAGGCTCCAGTGCTTTGGGCACAGATTACATTTGGCCATAGGTGAGTAGGCCCAATTCCTACTGAATATGATGCATAATGTGATTTTCTTTCAACAAGTATACAACATAATGCTTCGAATGAATATAATAAATAAAAAACAATTTAAATTCAGAGATACTTTTATTCATTCTCACAGTCATACACATTTTCTATGAATTATACAAACACATAAATAAGCTACCATCACTTTTTCTTATTCATTCACACTCAAGGAAATGACAATCATCATCCTGATAATGCTTGTTTATATTTTTTATGTTTTTATAGAAAGAGCCATGAAAGATCACAGGATTGAGCGTGCAGTGGGGGTCTGCAAAAAAGTGGTCAGCACCTTTTCATTCAGTTGAAAAAAAAGAGAGAGCTGAAAAGGGCACAGATAGACCTCAAACTGCCAGACCACTCCTTAAAGACTGAATGTCCAACCAGATGGGGATCTAGGCAGGCCATGGTTTCCAGAGTCCTTGAGCAGCAGAAGGCCATTGCCCATGTCCTCTCCCAAGACAAAGGAACCAGGCACCTCATCCCCTCATGGCAGGACATTCATGTCCTTGAGGCCATCAACAAGACCTTGGGACCTCTGGTTGAATTCACTGATGCACTTTCTGGAGAGAAATATGTGAGTGTGTCTTTAATAAAACCAACACTCCACCTATTTAACAACTCAATCTTGGCTGAGCAAGATGATGACTTTATGAATTTATAGTAATTATTTAAGGATTGTATTTTAGAATGCCAAACCCGAGACAGATAAAACTGGTTCCTCATTCTGTGTTGCTGTCATTTTATATTTGTCCCATTAAAGGAGGCTGCAGTGATGGGGACACCCGTTGGTAACACGGAGGTTGCTGATGATGGTGCATCAAACCAAAAGAAGAGAAAAAAGGGCCTAAGCAGCTTCTTTAAGGCCCCTCACAGCACAGCTCCAGGTGCAGAACATGCTCTTCAACTGGACCAGGCCATAGCTTTTGAGCTTCAGGCCTACCTCCAGGCAGGGACCCTGGACACAGAGGAAGACCCACTGGGGTGGTGGAAGCTATCACAGAACCTCTTCCCACGACTCTCCATCCTGGCAAAGAAATATCTTTGCATCCCAGCCACAAGTGCCTCATCAGAAAGGGTCTTTAGTACTGGTGGAAATGTTGTCAACTGCCTGCGTGCATCCCTGAAGCCTGATCATGTCAATAGGCTGGTGTTTTTGGCTAAAAACCTTTGAAAGGTTGCAGGAACCATGTTTTGTTGAGCCATTTTGAGATTGTATGGGACTCGGGCCTACTAGTTTTTATTTATTTCTTATAAAAGGTACTACTTTCAGTGTTTAATTTTATTTTTGTTCAGGCAGCAACTTTAGTTGACATACCTCAATGTCAGTTTGATGCAATTGTGCATTGTGTGGCTACACAGCTTGCCTTGATGTTTGGTTATTTATATGCATAAATATTATGCAGTAGTTTGAAGTTCACTAAACATTAATGTTTACATTTTTTTTTTATATTGCAAACATTTGCACGGTTATCAGAATTTGCACATTATTTTATATTATTTTTTGACAATCTTTAAAGCAATTATTCAATGCATTGTTATTGTTAAATAAATATCGTGAAATAATTGTGCTCTCAATTTCATTGGAAATAATTGTGATTATCATTTTTGCCATAATCAAGCAGCCCTAATTATATTTGTTTCTTCTATTTCCTTTGAACATGTGATCAGGGGAGAGCGCGAACGCAGTCCCCCACTACCAGAAATTATGCAGTCGAGATTCCCACATTTGGGGAATTCGCAGGGGTCAGCACAACCGGAGTGCAATGGCTGAGCCTCGCCCTGGGTGAACCACCTTCTTGATCATGGTATCTCCCCTGCCAGGTAAGTATGAGTTGTTCACCTCACACATGGGGGACTCTTTCACACACAAACCCTGCACACTCACGGTGCTCACAATCTCACAATCAACACAAACACAGCCTGCAGGAGGCTGGGACTACACACTATTTATATACACAGGAAGGAGCTTCCAACAGAGCCACATCAGGTTATTTCGTTTTAATAAAATACGGGGAGTCTTTCCCATCATGCATTGCTGCATCTGCACAACAAAAGCTAATTGAAAGATCACAATAGTTAATCAATTTAACCTCCTTAAATTCACCAACAAACAGGAAGTTCAAGTAACTCCAAGTTAAATCAAACTGCAGCTGAAAACCTTGTGATTCACATTTGATGCTCAGGAAGAAAAAAATCAACAACAACACACAAAACACACACGTTTTCTGCTAACAGCACAACCACTTCCTGTTCTTTTGTCTTCTCCTGCTGGACAGCTGACTGTCCTACTCCTGCTGCCCCCTATTGTCCTGGAGTGGGAACGCTCACTTTTATGATGTGATGGGGTTAGATCTGAGATTTTGAGACACCTTCACACTGTGCTCAACTCCTTCAAGAGGAGGATGTAGATTTTGATAGTCAGAGGACCTTTGGACTGATTTTTTAGACATAAAAGTTCCACCAGATATTTGAAAAAAACAAAACAAAACAAGACTTAGAAACTAATATTACTTTAGATGACCTGTTGGTTTCTTTAAAATCTATTAAAGAGAAGATGGATGTTTACTTACACCTTCCGAGTGCGAAGTGTAACGCCGGCATTCTTCCTGACATATGCCACACAATTCATATCGTTATAATATCAACAACCCCTCAAATTATATTGGAAGCGAGATGAAGGCCTACAAAAGTTGGCATGCTTATCGGAATTTTGTCTTAAGATGAGTAACAAACCCCAGTATCTGTAATCTGCTTGGAACTGTAGTCACTGGATCAAGTGGACCACGGTCACTGCTGACATATTTCCCTGATTTTAATTATATTTTGATATTGACAGGTCTCTGTCCGTTATCCCTTACATTGTCAACGAGTCACTTAAAGGATCTCATTTTACATCTTATTTCTTTTGAGCATCTGGGAATATAACTTTCCATCTAGAGCAGGGCGATATGGCCAAAAATATTTATCACGATATATATTTGAAAATTTGCGATAACGATATAACTGACGATGTAATTGACACGAGACAAAATACAACTCCACAAGTTTACTAGCGCAAAAAACCCCATCCATTTATTTTCACTCAAACAAGCAGCTGTTTTTTTTTTAATGTGCATTAAAGCTATATAAAAATGTAACAGTGCAAATGCAAATTCCTTGCTGACAGTTTAACCAAAAGGCATTTCCAGTAGAAATGGGCTGACATATCCTGAGCATAACCATGTATAATATCCACTGAAGTTAAAAAGAGGTGCTTTGCTATATTATACTGTGATGTGCCAAATAAAAAAGTTAAATATGTAATTTTCGGACCATAAGGTGCACGGGATTATAAGGCACATTAAGCGAAACAAAGCATTCAGATAAATCAAACTTTATTCAACTTTATTTATCTTGCTTCCTCTACTTCTGTACCATTGATTCATTAATGCTGTATTCTATCCCAGCTGCTCTATTCCTGTGTTGTTGCAGTATATTATTTACTAACCTTGTATTGTGGATGGATTATCTCAGTTGTTCTCCTGACTGAAGTTTGGTCCGTTTACAGCAGGGCTGCCCAATCCCAGTCCTCAAGAGCTACTATCCTGCAGCTTTTAGATGCATCCCTACTCCAACACAGCTGAATCAAATGGTTTGATTACCTCTTCAGCATGCCATCATGTTTGGCAAAGGCCTGATAACAAGCCATTCATTTGATTCGGGTGTGTGGGAACAAGGATGCATCTAAAAGCTGCAGGACGGTAGCTCTCGAGGACTGGGATTGGGCACCCCTGGTTTACAGCATCCTGCCATGCGATTGCATTTGTCTCTAACCATCAGGAACCTTCACGTTAACTTTTATCGAGTGGAAAAGTGTTAGCGTTGATTCGTCCAGCTTCACTGTGTGTGTTATGCTAACATAGCTGTGTCGCTAGCGATCACGTAGCACATCATTATAAACCAGCTAGCCCAACTTCAGTAACCCTACAAACGTCACTGCTGTTTAGTTTCCTGTCTTCATTTATGTTGGAAGTGATAGCAGAGCTGTACGTTTGAATTTTTTCAGAAATCTCTCAGTCAGAACATGCAATATCATGCTTAGGTAACTAGCGAAACTAGCGAGCTAACTTCCGCTAACTTCCTGCTAGCTTCTAACTTCGTTAAGTGTAATAAATTCTGTTTTCATGGATGCCTGGATGTTAAACTTCATAGTTACACCTGGTAAAGCAGCAATGCTGATCGTTTTATTAAAGATGAAAGAATTTAGACAGTTTTTAACTCTCAGTGATGTTGTTCGTTTGACTTTGGGACATGAAGAGAAGGGAATTTATGACCCAGATTACTCCCAGATTTAGGAGCGCGTTAGTCCAACAAATACGGCAATAATGACGGGCTGCTTGCATGTTCTACAAAAAAATGTGTCTGACGGACAAATTCCAGTTCCACATCACTGAAGTGGCACCATTTTTACAAACTAATTCTGGTTCATCCGTTTCACTCAATGATCCGCTTTCTCCCTTCTCATTCTCTGTTGCCGCCATGCTTTTTCGGCCATGTGCGTATGAAAACAAAGGCACTGTGCATGCGTGTTTTATCCATATTCTATCGTGATATTACATTTTCTTATCGTTGCCTAACATTGTACCGGTATTACCATGAACGGTATAATATGGCCCAGCCCTATTGCCATCTGTCCTTAATTGCATCCCAGCCCCATATTTCTGCAATTTCCATCTCAACCCACTTAAAGAGTCCATTCTCGGCCCACTTATGAAAATCCTTTGTTGTAGCCCGTCTTGTATACCATAATTTAACTTTAATCAAAGATATCAAATTCACTACTAGCAACAGATATTCTTTCTTTACATGTATTCATGTCAAAAAATACAATATCTTCATAAGTAAATAAGGTAAGGCAAGCAAATAGTCTTTTCAATAGGTTTCAAAGGGATCTAACGAACAGGCAATCCCACGATCTTATCTTCAGCCAAAGGTGAGTAATTAAAAAAATTCAGAGGAATAGGAAGTCAAAATCTGAGAAACACTTGACATTTATGAATATATCTTTGAGACACTAAGGTGTACAAGTTGCTGTAATAAAGCACGTCCAACTTTAAAGGGATATGTGGAATACTTTTACCGCCATTCTCTATAGATTGATAAAGAGTTTCCTGTTTAATATATTCATTACCACTCTAAAACAAACTAAACATTGACCTTGTCATTTCTTTTCTAACTAATTCATGCATGGCGAATATGCAAGCTGGTGTAGCAGGATAGGAAGTATATCCATTCTCGTCGCCAGTATTTTGCTACAAAAAATTGTGACTGGTTGCAGTTACACTGCTAATAAATCCAGCTAGTAAAGCTTTCGTTGTTTTTCCACATGTTTAGGGGGGTGCACCGTTCCTGGAGATACTGCAATACCAGGTCGATGCGTGGAGTGGACGGAGCAAGCCCCTATTCCATCTCCCTGTTCCAAAAATCAATTTAATATATGGTCCCCGGGTAGGGGACGTATCAGATATTAAACTGATAAGAACAGATACTACACTTGATCTTAGCCAAAAGGCCGAGAAGCGATACCGGGAATACGTCGGAGCAGACGGAGTCACTCCCCGCACAGTCTCCCTCACTCACGGTTCGGAAACTAAACCGCTCGCCATTTCAGGCCATCGTATAAAACAGCAACCATGAGATCATTAGATAACGTATAACCAGTGTAATGTCGATGTATGTTATTTGAATCTGCTAGCTTTAGCAAATATACCTTCTTCTGTCTTCTTAGACACGTGGTACGCTTTAGTCCAATAGGAAGCAGAAAAGCAAAAAACAAGAAATAAACATAATAAATTTAGGTTACATTCATGACAACACTCACGCTTATCACGCTAAATATGAGTGTTATTTTAACTTCATTAAACGTAATAAATTTCTGGTAAAGTAAATTAATGTTTTTACGTTTCTCGTTAAGAAAAAACAAACTTTACTAGCGGTCTCTGGTGGCGCGGAGGGCGAACTACACTCTTTATGTTACATGCTCCGCTATTATGAAAAAAATTAACCACTCGGTGACAAACCGCAAATATTAACGCAAATCTTTCTCTTTTTGTTCTGGCTCGAGTTTTCCTTGCAGAACACCCTCTACATGACAGCAGCAGATACCAGTCAAAGTCTGACAACATCCTACCGCTAACATGCGACAAAGTAAAGTTAGCACATACTTTGAGTCAACAAACTTCATAAAAGTCTCCCGTAAATCCATCTGTCTGAGAACTAAACACGCTATAAATATTCTGCAGGCGCGCCTGGTGTGAGGAAGAAGTCATTATCACGAAAATGGCGACTGTGGTTGAGACCTCCTCACCTAGGGTTGCCAACTCCCTGAAAAATAAATAAGGGACACCTCGTGGCCAGGGCCGGGCGACCCAGTTGTCTTCACCCTTCCCAGTGTGGTGAATTTTCTAGCTCTTTTTTTGTGTGTGAAATTATTTTTTTTAACCATTTGACTTGAAGTTGATTTAAGTACATGCATATTCTATTCTTTGTGATATGAACACATGGGAAACAAATTATCATTTAGCCATTTATCTTTAGCTCAAAATGACAACATTAACACATAAAACAGGTCTCCTTCTTAAACAGAAGCCTGTCATGCTTAACTTTTGAGAATAAAAGTAAATCTTTCTTTAAAAGCACTCTGTCCTGCTTAACTTAAAATAATAGAAAACAATAGAAAGAAAAACATTCTTGTAACAGTGCACATTTAGTGCATTTAGTACAATTGGCTTCAGTTGAGGTATTATTTCAGCTTTTCTAATGCTAATCAGCTGCTCCTGTTTGTAAACCCGCTTGTTCCCATGATTACGCATCATAACTCATCATCATTATTCATCTATGTATTACTTTTATGTATTAGTCATCAATTTGTTGTAATCATCTATCCTTGCAGTTGTTTCTTACACAAAATAAGTTATATTATCACACTTCTGGCCACATAGCGCTGATATTCACTGCACATGCCCATATTAACTTTTTCCAGCCAGGTGTTTTCCTTTTCCCATTCTTCCCGTTCTCTGAGGGGAACAAACATTGCTGCTCTAATGCTGGGCTCACACTGTGCGGTTTTTGGCCCATTTTGAGCCGATTTTTGAGTCGTGCGACGGTTTTGGCGATCGGCCCGATTTTGGCCTTCATCGTGCGTCGTGTAGTATACGTGGGGTAACGAGAAGTGATTAACACCTCACGACCAGCTCCCGATCATCAATCGCTCGTGAGGGTGTCACCACAGCCGCTCACACTGCTCATGCGCAAACACGTAAACGTCGGTGAAAAAGATGGAGCAGCACGGCTGTGCAGCGTGTGATCTGGACACAAGCGATGGAGGCACAACTTGTAGAACTTTGGAAAGCTCATCCGAGCCTTTTCGATGTGGCCCCACAAAATTATCACGACCACAACAACCGTGAAAATAGTTGGATTTACACTGCTGCTCAATCACAGCTGCCTGATCATGTTTTTCATTAGCAATTTAGCAAAGTTGATGGTGGTGGTGTGCGTGTCTGTGTGAGTGAAAGACTGAGAGAGCGAGCGACAGATTGTCTGTTATAACCTTCATGTTATGGAGGCACAGTGTGAGCACTCAGGTCGCATCAGAGCATCGGGCGGTATAGTGTGAGACCTGCATCGTGACCTACCAACTTCTAACCCCTGCGAGTCAATCGTGCAGTTTGAGCAGGAGCTGAATAACGTGACTGAAAAAAATCGCACAGTGTCTGCCCAGCTTTAGGTGTACTGTCGTCCGAGACTTGCACCGCAGTGTCGGCGTTTGTTTCCCTGTTGGCCATGCTTCTTGTTGTGGTCATCTGTTGTCTTCCGGTATTTTCTCCGCAAGCGACCTTTCCTCGACCAATGAGATGAGCAGTAATCTGAATTGTCATACTCGAATTGTCATAAGTGTGCTGTCAGCTCATTGGTCACAAAGCAGGAGAGGGGCTGGGAATTATGTTTTCAAACAAAGCGTTAATTCCATTAAAAGTTATAGGCCACTTTTGATTCTCACTGTATTACGGGACAAAGTGCGTCCCTTATTAGCTCAATACGGGACGTGTACTTTTGTTTCTAAATACGGGACGATTCCGTATTTTAAGGGACGGTTGGCAACCCTATCCTCACCCCACAAATCCATGAAGAGCCGTGAGTTGGTAAACCCAAACAAACCTTTTAAATACTACCCGAAAAACAGAAAGGGTGTTTTTTTAATTGATACAGTGGTCTCAATGTGAATTAATAATTATAAATTATAAAGTTATTAGGTAGAAATTGACTTACTAAAAGTCTCCTCCAACCTGCTAATTGATGCTCAGGTGGCGTCAAACTGTAGCAAGTCAAACTAACGGCACCTGGGTTTGAGCATGCGCACTAGTCCTGATTTTGACTTTACAAACTACACATCAGCCGTTACGGTTAATCAATATATGTTATATAAAATATACTCAGTTCTGACATATAAGCAATAATAGCTGTTAGTATGTCTGTCATGTAAACAGTTTATCTAAAATACAAAGCAAACGAAAAGACTGCATATAGATGCTTAATGCAGCCTCTTCTCAAATAATGCTCTGCTGTTCTCAATTTGTTCGATCATTATGTCGGAAATTCTAAATAATTTTAAATCTTAGGTTTTCATATCTACGACTAAAGAGGTTTAGTCACTACTGAGAGACTTTGCCATTATTTTTGATGGATTAAGAGAAAATTTATTTAAAGAAACCTGCATGATTTTTATCCAAAAGAGCCTCAATTGACCTAAAAGCTTTGTTTCATTAGCCATAACACTCCTGGTCCCCTGCCTTGAATTAAGGTATTTTATTCAGGTCCAAAACACTCAGATAAAGTCGTGTATTCAGCTGACAAAGAGCATGAATAGTTCTGATGGTAACATCAGACTGTTTAGGTGAAATTAGTTAAATTAGATGTTAAAAATCACTAAAGGTGTTCTAGCAAGCAACACGTGCTGAATTTTAAAGTGGCGGAATTCTGGCTAAAGTCTGTAGTGAGAGTAGGGAGCAAGTGAAAGACAGTCTGAAGATGTGGAAGTATGCTCTGGACATAAAGAGGAATGGAAATCAGTAGAAGAAAGACAGATTACATGTGTTTGAATGTGAGGGAGGCAGGTGGGAAGGTGAAGATGCAAGGAGCAGGGACGGTCTAAATACCTGGGCAACAGACAGTAAAGAGAGTGCAGACAGGGTGGAGTGGGTGGGTGGATCAAATCAATTTTATTGTCACATCACGTGTGCTGGTACACTGGTTCAGCACATGTGAGTTAAATTCTTGTGTGCAGCTTCACAAGCAACAGTGGTGTGCACAATCCAGGAAATATAAAAAACAAAATCTACGAATAATAAATATGAGAAACATAAGCATAAATATATGTACAAATATGAGAATGTGTGCACATTACTAAATATTCATACCAAATATATATACATACATATATATACACGTGTATATACATATGTATAACATGTGCAGAAGTCAGCAGATGAATATTTTTCAATATGGAGTTTATGTTTATGGAGTTTATGGAGTTTAAGTTTCGATAAGTGAAAGTGAAGTGTCTATGAAGTGTTAGTGGTCAGTGTTTAGCAGTCTGGTGGCCTGATGGAAAAAGCTGTCTCTCAGTCTGCCAGTTCATGACCAGAACCTCCTGCCTGATGGAAGTAGTTTGAACAGTTTATGGCTGGAGTGACTGGAGTCCTTGATGATCCTCCCTGCTGTGGTCAGGCACTGCTTCTTGTAGATGTCCTAGAGGGAGGGAAGCTCACCTCCAATTATCCTTTCAGGACAGCGCACCACTCTGTGGAGAGCTTTGAGGTTGTAGGTAGTGCTGTTGCCATATCAAGAAGTGATGCATCTAGTGAGGATGCTCTCAATGGTACAACAGTAGAAGGTTTTGAGGATGCTGGGGCTCACTTTTCAATTACTTTGCAATGATGTTGGAGTTGCTAGTGGCCGTGCAGTTGTAGGTGTAGAGTGAGTACAGGAGAGGGCTCAGTACACACCCCAGTGGAGCACCAGTGTTCATTATGGCAGGTGATGAGGTAATGCTGCCACGTCTGACTACTTGGTGTCTGTCAGACAGGAAGTTAAGGATCCAGCTGCAGAGAAAGCTGCTCAGTCCTAGATCCTGCAGTTTCCATTGAGGAAAGAATGGTATTGAATGCTGAGCTGTAATCTACAAACAGCATTCTCACAAATGTGTCTCTTCTCTCCAGGTGCAAGAGGGCAGTACTTAGTGTCAGGGCTACGGCGTCATCAGTGGACCTGTTGTGGTGGTATGCAAATTGGTCCATTGATTTGGGTAGTGCAGAGCAGATGACGTTCCTGACCAGCCTCTCAAAGCATGGGTACAGGGAAGATGGTGGCCATTTTGAAGCAGGCTGGGATCACAGACAGAGAGAGGGAGCAGTAGATATTTGTGAACACTCCAGCCAGCTGAGCCACGGATAACTTGAGGACACGACCGACAATCCCGTCAGGACCAGTGCGTTCCCCTGTCTGAAGCACTTCTGCACATCCTCCTCAGACACCAAAGTATGTATAGTTTGGAGACAGTGGAAATGAAAAAGAAACAGGAGGTTGCGCTGAAGATAGACAGAAAGATAATTAAATCAGAGGGACATCTGAAAAGGAAATTATGTAACCACATAATTTCTTTAGGGATTAATAAAGTTTTCTGATTCTGAGAGAGGCAAGGCTGAGAAGATTTAGACTTGTGTAGGGAAGGAACAATGGATATACTGGACAAAAGATGTTGAAGATGGAGCTGCCAGGCAAGAGGAAAAGAGGAAGGATCCTAAAAAGGCAGCAGATCTGCTGCAGCGGCCCCTGTAGAGAGCAGTAAGTTTTCCTAACTGTACTTGTTATGTAAAAGTATATGCGGAAAATTAAAGTCAAAAGTAGAAGAACCACGCAGTTCATGTAGTAGTTTCAGTTTCAAACAGGAAAGGTCTTTTTCTGTTGTTTGGCGATCAATGAAGTTTTTTAGTGATGTAATTATTTTTTTTAATGTGTTATTTATTTATTTGTTTATTTAGACAATGTTTAAAACGCCTGGATGAGGCGCCTGCTGAGTGCCGATACTAGCTTTACTTTTCCTAAAATACCGATCGGACTAAACATATGTTTTTGAAACGTTTATGAAAATTATGACGGACAAAGTTCACGGAACGACTTTCCACAGGGCTTTGCTCCGGCATTACGGTTAGCGTACCGGTCCATCAACACTTCCGGTCCGACCTTTTTCTCCCTCCGCCCCGGTGCCGTTTCACTTTGCGGCCCACGTGCGGCGTTAATTCGGGTTTTTAGCTTAAAAAAACCAAGTAAAAGTTTGGACCAAATGGCGTCGTCTTTCGAGCAGATGAGGGCGAACGTGGGGAAGCTTCTCAGAGGAATCGACAGGTACAAAGAACAACAGCAGACCGAGCTAACAGCTTAGCCTGGTTGCTAATATCGCAAGCTAACGTTTGGTGCAGTGAGTCAGTGGTGGCTAGCCCATACAGGGCAGCTTGATGCCTCATTAAACGAGTTTTATTGTTGGTTAATTACACCAACATTATATTAAAGAAATAATAAGTCAGAGTTAACAAATATTGGATAAAATATGTTTAATGTTCGTGTTGGATTTATACAGCTGCTAGCATTAGCCGGGTTTGCGCCATTGAACTGTAGACAATTTGTATTGGTGAGAAACCCTGGCTTCTGCGGTATATTGTTGTTTACTCATTTTCATTAGATGGACATTAACGGTTCATTCAGGTTAAAAGCGGTGATCAAAGATATTTCACACAAAGGAAGTCATTTACTGCATGAATAGGATTGTTTTCATCAGCCCAGGGTTCATTTTCTGCTTTCACACAGAAAATTAACCATTTACGCAGCTGTTGTCACCTGAGGCTCAACTGGTGGACCTTTCCACCGTCTATGATTTGAAATGATCACTAATTTGTAATCATAATACCTTACTAACCCAAGACAATTGCTTTGTTATAGAGCAGGGGTCGGTGTCCCTGCAGGTTTTAGATCTCACCCTGGGTCAACACACCTGAATCACATGATTAGTTCATTACCAGGCCTCTGGAGAACTTCAAGACATGTTGAGGAGGTCATTTATCCATTTAAATCAGCTGTGATGGATCAAGGACACATGTAAAACCTGCAGGGACACCGGCCCTCGTGGACTGGGATTGGGGACCCCTGTTATAGAGGCCCAGTTAAGATATAAACGTGAAAGACAGGAAATTGTAAACGCTATATTTAAAAAAAACAAGGGAAAAAGTAAGGTGCAAATAAGATATGGCGATTTAAGAAAGCCCAGATGTCATAAGGAGGAGACGTAAAGTTTGTTGGCCACAGGTGGGAAGGATTTCTCATGGTGTTCTGTGCTGGATTATCTTTTGCTAAATGTGCTCCTGTTGCTTTCCAGTTTGAACGGAGGACCTGCGAATATTTGTCCAGTAGTGTCTGAATTTCGCTAGCCACGCTGTCTGGCATACAGTGCTGCAGACACACACTCTGTGGTTTCAACTATCCAGGGAAGCATGCAGCTGAGCCCAGTTACTTGATATCAAGTACGGTTGGTTTGATGGTTTTGAAGGCACTGAAAAAGTAAAAAAAAAAAACAATACACAAAAACTCTCACAATGCTCGCTAGCTTTGTAGACCTGTTTGAGCAGGTAGAGACTGGCGTCCTCGTCTGGGCTGGTAGATAAACTGCAGAGGGATCCATCCGTGGGCTGATCACGTGCCGGGGCTGGTCTAGGATGAATATCTCCAGAGTATTCATAATAGACAATATCAGGGCCACTGGGATGGCATGACCTCTTCCACAGCATGGGAACCCAATGTAGAATCAGGGTTATCCTGAAGATGTAGTGCAACTCTCGACAAACATATTTTAAGCTTATAAGCACATAAATGAAAAAAAAAGCACTGAAACATTTGCTTTTATTTATGGATAATAATCTCATCTCCCCTCACAGGTACAACCCAGAAAACCTTGCAACGCTGGAGCGCTACGTGGAGACGCAAGCGAGAGAAAATGCCTACGACCTGGAAGCAAACCTTGCTGTGCTCAAGCTGTAAGTTACATAAGTTACCCAAACAGCAGCTATTCGACTTTAAGACACTGGATTTTTTTTAATTTATAAATAAAGGGAAAAATGTAATGATAGGGGGGAAAAAAATAGGTGGAGGAAGTTTTATCCAATAGGGGAGTCAAGCCCTGACTATGGCCTGATTCTGATCATAAAACAAAGGCAGCTCAGTCTCTGCCAGCCTGCCTCTACTGCTGGATGTCGGCTCCAGGAAGCAGCAGATTTTCCTTCGGTAGGAAAGAAAGCGACTTTTACACACTGCTAAAAATATTACCGACTCTAAATAATTTGGGGACAGAGGCAGCTCTTAGGAATATACCAGAATGGTCTTTATTTGATTTACCTGTTGGATACCTTGATGTTTGAGTGGTGATGACTCTAATCTTGACATCTGTGCAGGTACCAGTTTAATCCAGCATACTTCCAGACTCAAGTGACCTCACAGATTCTGCTGAAGGCGCTGACCAACCTGCCACACACCGACTTCACACTCTGCAAGTGCATGATCGACCAGACACATGTATCCTTTTGGTGCTTTTTCTCTGAGCGTTGCATTCTGGGAGATTTATATGTGACAGGTTCTCTGAATGTGTGTGTGTGTGCAGATTGGAGTTATGGAAACTTTAAGAAGTTGATTAGAAGTTCATACTTCTGTCCCACTTTGGACAGACATCTTTTTTTTTTTCTTTTTTTTTTGCTGAGTATGAATATTAATCCTTTTACACTGCTGCAGTAGAAATATCTCCATTGTGCCTGATGGAGGTCCACCTCCTGTTATACCCAATGTAATCCTCAGTGAATTGAGCTAACCAGCTAAAATAATTATGTCCTCCCATTCTAGACAAAGTTGAAATAGTATTGATATGTTGTCTGAATTCCACGTCCATGCAGGTCATTAACAATGTGAAATCAGAATTTTCTGTAGGTGTTAAATGTTTGTTGTTATAAATTACTGGAAGAAAAAAAATATCTGTGCCAAAAAGATTAAAAGCACTATGAGTTATTATTTATTTTAGATGCAACCCCCCCCCCCCCCCAACACACACACACACACACACACACACACACACACACACACACACAGTATTCAGCTCCATGGGGCCCTGTTCATGGTGGAGTACCTCGAGAGCGCTCCCTTTGGAACAGGAAGTCTATCGAGTGGCAGTTCTTGCTTATATCAGAAATTCTCTGATTAAGGCTGTATTGGTGGTGTTAGAGAATCTTTGTGCAGGGCTGTGTATAAACAGATCAGGGTGGTGCTGGTGGCGGAGCTTGGCTCTGTGTTGGGGTCAGGGGGGCATTTCCTTGACTACTGTGTCGCAGCAGGAGGAGCGGCCCATCAGACAGATCCTCTATCTGGGGAACCTGCTGGAGACGTGCCACTTCCAGAGCTTCTGGGTACGAAACTCACACTAAACCACATGCACATAACTCTGCATCCATGTAAGAGAAACACAATAAAACCTCAACAGGGCCATCAGCTGAAGGGCTGTGCTGAGGACACATGGTTTCCAGAAACTATTAGTATGGCCTTTTTTCTCAAGCAACAAAGTAGCTCGTAGAATTCAGCTTTTAGGCTGTTTTCTGCTTTTCTTTTTTTTTTTTAGCGTCTCCTTTCCCAGCAGGAGCAGCAGAGTTCAAAGGGCAAGTCAAAGTGGTTGGTCCAGACGCTAGCGTGTGTTGATTGGTTGACCATAGAAACAAGATAAGATAAGATAACCTTTATTAGTCCCACACGTGGGAAATTTGTTTTGTCAAGCTCTCAATGTTAGCATTTAAAAAAAAAATGGAATGAAAAATGTGGACACACATTAAAAATTGTGTCCCGTCCTCCTGCTTCTACTTAAAATTGACATTAATCACCAAAACGGATCTCCGACCTGCCGGAGTCATCGGTGCTCATCTTTCCGTCAAACCTCGCCTGCTGCTGTTCCCTTCGTTTTAGTGTGAACTGAATGAATGAATTGTGTCCTAATCTTTCTTAAGTAGTTTGTTTTCGGCCCAACTTGCTCTTTGAATGAAGTATTCTGCTTCTATTTGTCGAAATGCTTTTGAAGCACATTTAAAAACAATTTTTATTATCATTTTAATCCTAATTGCCTTTCAGGACATTCCTGATTTCTGTGTTGCGATTTTTCTGGTTTTCTCGTGCTGATGTTTGTTTCCTCTCCTCTCTGTCCCGTCCCGTCCTGGACAGACGAGTCTAGAGGAGAACAGAGAGCTCATCGATGGCATTACTGGTTTTGAGGACTCTGTGCGCAAGTGTGAGTATCGTCCTCTGACTCAGCACGTTGGGCAGCACGCCACTACACTGAACACAAACAGCTGGTTTAATTGAACAACCTCAGACACAGACACGCCCACACAGTGCAGTGATGCAAATTCTGAGAATAAACCACATGAAACTGTTTGAACATGATAAAAACTCGAATGTTTTCTGTTTAGTTATCTGCCATGTTGTGGGCATCACCTACCAGACCATCGATCGCCGCTTACTGGCCGAGATGCTCGGAGACCCGCTGGGTAAGACCTTTGACACACACGTGTAAAAACCTGGCAGACGGCTCAGTGCAATCAACCTTTGATATTTAAAGACTATAAGTTGTTTTGACTGTGTGACACGTAACAACGCGCATCTGTTAAATCAGCAGCTACAGAAGCTTCTAATGGGCACAGCTCAACATAAATCGGCCGTCTTTAAAGTAAAGCGGACGATTGGACTCCATGTTGGTGGTAAATCTGTGTGAACCTCTGTTTTCTGTGTGTGCAGACACGCAGGTGAAGGTGTGGATGAACAAGTACGGCTGGACGGAGAACGAGGATGGACAGATCTTCATCTTCAACCAGGAGGAGAGCGTCAAGCCCAAGAACATCGTGGAGAAGATCGACTTTGAGAGTGAGTGTTGCTGCTGCGCATATTAGTGCTGAGAAGTCACAGCTAATCAAAAAAACCCACCGAGAGTCAAACCACTCGAACGCCGCATTGTTCTAACTACTTGTGTTGTTTTACAAAAGCAAAATCGCCGGGGTTGTAATTAAAAAAAATGTTTTTTTTAGAGAGGGATCTCATTTGTATCAGCATAAAATCCATTTGTTTATTCTGTTAAGTAAGACTCATTACTGTAAGACAATGCACGCCACCACCCCCTCGTAGGCCTGGCAAACCCGGGTCCTTGCAGGTCTTTTGTGTTTTATTTGTTTCACTGTGACTGGAAGTGAAGTCAGAGATTTCATATTCATGCCTCATTTCCTTCTCTTTTCCCTGCTCTCCCTTTGTTTTCCTTTTGCAGGTGTATCCAGCATCATGGCCACATCTCAGTGATGGAAACGCATAAATACACTCACACACAAACAACCACACGCAGCAGTTAGGATGGAGTCAGACAGGTCATTAGTTTTCATAATCACAAGTTTTCTCAATAAAAGTAATTTATCATTTCCAGCCTGTCTGCGTTTGCTTCTTGATTGATTGATTTTTGATCTGTTCTCCTAAACAGTATCAGGGCGTTGGCTGAGAGCTGTTGGGAAGCCTTAAGGAGTCTTAAAGCTGCTACTTAGTCATCCTGTGGTGAAGGTGTTGTAATTTTAGGTTTGCTGTGTGTTGAGTGTGTGATGGTGTAAGAGGAAGTTGGGTGACTTATTGTTCACCCGCTCAGCAGCTTTGTGTTCTACACAGAGGTTTCCTCATCACTACTAAAATCTCAAATTCATGGGTGAGAAATGCGATTTGTTAGTCTAAAGTTAGAGTGCATCAAGGACCACTGATAACATTACAGTCTGTAAAATATGTCAGTCACCTTTTGGTTTGTAAAGTTCCCGTTATAAAGCCTCAAGTGGGGTTTTATTGATGTCACCATCTTAGATTAGATGAAACTTTAATCCCTCGGGTGGGTTCCTCCAAGAAATTCGGTTTCCAATAGCACAGCACCGACAGAAGTTACACATATGTAACTACAGAGACGTATATAAATACTGCGTATACAAAAGGGATAAATAGGAATAAGAATACAAGGGAATTGCACATTTCAAGTATTGTGAGTAACTTTAATAATAGTCTTTAACATGGTGTGAGAAGTCATTTACAAAATAAGAGTCAGTGTCAGTTAATAATATTTGCAAGGAGTAAATGGCCCATAAAGATATCTGGAAAGTGTTAACTAAGGTCAAAGGTTAAGTGAGCACAATTTCACATTTTCTGCAGATATCTAAACAGTCTAGGCTTCTTTTCCCACTTTCAGGAGGCGCCCCCTGCTGGTAGATAAGGTGTAAGGCACTTGAGTTTTAACTTCACAGTCTGTGGCAAAATTTGTAAGATTTGTAACAGTTACTGGAATTGGACACTAGTTTTCACACGCGTGTGTATTGGTAATGCTCCTGTGGCCTCTCCACTGAGGAAATCCTGGAAACCTTCAGCGGGTTTTCCGCCTTTACTGACTGAACACATCTGGGACTGTCTCACGCAACGCAATAAAAACCCTCCGGGACTGTTTTTCCCGCCCAGGTGAGCATCTACCTGGGCGGATTTATCAGGGGGCGTGGCTTGTCTGTGCACCTTATAAACAGGAAAGAGCGCTGAAAGTCAGGTAGAGCACGGTTAATGTTCGCCATGAGAAAGTCTTTGAGTGTATCGTCTGACAGCTCCCTGCCGCCGCCGCCGGAGGACGATGTGGACTCGGTGTGCTCCGACGAGCTAATGGGCTCGCAGTCCCGCCGCTGGCTGGCAGAAATTCTGAGCGGGGGCATACCGCCGGAGAGCGGCGAAGTGAGCCCGGCGAGCGGGCTGTTCGTGGACTTTAACTTCCCCATGGGAGAGCTGGAGATGCAGCCCGGGGTCAAGTGGAAGCGACCAAAGGTAACTACGAAAGGGAGAACAAACCCGTAACAGCTGCGTAACGTAAATGCATAAAAAACTCCCACAGAGTAAATACTGCAGTATCGAGCTCTCTTCATTTACATATCACACACACACACATATGTATGCGCATTCTTCTTCAGCACATTTCAAAAGGTAAGTGTGCTTTCTGCTCCACAGCTAATAGTCACTTTGCAGATTACAGATGTTGCACATACGCACAGTGACACCATCCTGCAGGGCAGTAAAAGACCAACACAAGTAGCGTAAGCTGCTCTAATAAAATAGTAACGGATTTCAAATAATAGATAAACACAGGCTAGTTTGCACTGCCCGAGTGTTTTCAGGTGTCACGCAGACACAACAACAGTACACGATGCAGTTTTGAAGTGCTTTACTTGTATTTCAATTTCATGCTGCCTACAATTAAGTATTAGTACAGCGTGATGCGTGTAGCTGGTTGTTCAGAGTTCTTTAAAACCAGCAGCTCTCTTCTTCCTTCGGTAATAATGTTGTAATCTCTGTGTATGTCTACATTATGTGCTTGAAGTTGTCTGGTAGTAAAACTCCTTTGCTCCTGCCACCACAGAGAAACAGAAGGATAATCTTTTAACATTTTACATCATTGTGCACATTTTGACTTTAGAGTTTCATATCTGGGATCTTCGCGTGTTTTGCATGTGAATTTTTATCTGTTGTGCTGCACCACAAATGTTTTACTTATTAACTTTTAAATATGTAAATATATACATACAGTAAAAAAAAAATGGTATATTGAGAAAGCGTTCCTCCTTTGGCGAGGATGAAAAAGCTGAACGTAATGATTTATTCCTTTTCTTCTAGACATCTGTTAGACTGTTAAAAAGTTTCATGTTTTTGATGCGATATTGTGAATAAAAGAGTTGAAATACAGTAAAACACACAATATTACAAAGCTTCAAAATAAACTCCCACAGAGCTCCATGGGTTAAGTTAGGAAGTGAAGTGAAAGCCTTTATTGTCATTATACTGGTATAATGAGATTTAAAACGGCTCCATAAAGGTGCACATGTGCTTAACACATTATAAAAAAAAAATACAATAATATAACTATACACGTAATATAAATCGAATCGAATTTCGAATATCGAATTTCCCAGAGGAACCCACCCGAGGGATTAATAAAGTTCTATCTAATCTAATATAATCTAATCTAAATACACTGCACTGGGTGACACAGACAGACAGCCAGAGAATGATGATACAGTCAGTGCAAATTAGTTTTGTGCATGTTT
The DNA here is from genome assembly GCF_965226115.1 of Aulonocara stuartgranti. NCBI lineage: Eukaryota > Metazoa > Chordata > Actinopteri > Cichliformes > Cichlidae > Aulonocara > Aulonocara stuartgranti. The sequence goes on from NC_138950.1 coordinate 3,732,153, forward strand.
TGAGTTGAGTATGGTGATGGCTTTGGGGAAGAAGCTATCCCCGTGTCTGTTTGTTCTGGCCCGTATGGATCTGAAGCGCCTGCCAGAGGGGAGTAGGTTAAAAAGATGGTAACCGGGGTGGCTGATGTCCTTCAAGATGTTTCTGGCCCTGCTGAGACAACGGGAGTTATAGATGGCAGACAAAGAGGGCAGGGGACAGCCACTGATTTTTTTTTGCTACGTTTACCACCCTCTGTAATCTCTTCCTGCCTGCCTCTGTGCAGCTGGCGTGCCACACTGTCACTGCATAGGTCAGCAGGCTCTCGATGGTGGATCTATAGAAGGTCACCAGCAGTGGGGTGTTTAGTTGCTCCTTCCTGAGCACCCTTAGAAGTGTAGCCACTGCTTGGGCCTTCTTGACTAGCACCGTGGCGTTGACTGACCAGGAGAGGTCTGCAGAGATGTGGACACCAAGGAGTTTGAAGGATTCCACTCGCTCTACAAATTCACCGTTGATGTGCAGAGGGGCAGGGGCAGCTCTCTTCCGCCTGAAGTCCAGGATGAGTTCCTTGGTCTTGGTGATGTTAAGTGCCAGGTTGTTTAATGCACCCAGCTTCAGGACCTCATTTCCCCCTGTGACCAGTACTGTGTGTGATGCTGTAATTATCATTACAGAGTAACAGTCACATTTACACAATAAAGGCTGTATTTATACTGATTAAAATACTTTTAAGAGCAGCTGAGGTCACTTTGAGAACACCTGGATGGTTTTTTAAATACCAGGTAAAGGCAGATGGACAATAACTAACACCACATGTTATAACAGGACGATTCCACTCAGCGGGTCGAATTGCAGTTTCAAATTACACTTAATTTCACACTTATTTAAGTCGTTATTTTGTTTCTCTGAGTCTCTGTGGCTTTCTTTTACCTTTAACATTAAAAACTCACCTGGTAAAAATCAAAATTCTGGTGGATCTCTGTGAATCACTGTTACCAGTTACAGCCTTGTGCCAGATGTGAACCAGTGGTTTTTTTGCCCTGTAGTGTCCGAGTTGGTCAACTGGAGAGTTACAATCAGTGCGTGACAGAGTCATATTTGCAAGGGTGTGTTTCAGAAAGGCTCCACAGAGATAAAATGAAGGCAACCCAAACCCTGCAGGGCAACAGGAGGGAAACAAAGACAAGGCTCAGTGTTGTCCTTTAGTTCTATATTATCCTGCATCCGCTCGCTTTGCTTCTCTTCTTTCTGACTTGAGGGCTGGGCAGGATGCAGGGTGGGTGAGATTAAATCTGCTGCTAAACTCTGTGTTGGCTAAATATGTAAAATATGCAACTAAGGTATCTGAACAGGAAACAAAGAATGCAGCCTTTCTGTTCACTTGCTTTAATAGAATATAATGTACGGTATATACTATAGTTTGGCAGGTTTGTTTTATATTTGCTAATATATGTAAGATAAAACAAAATAACACGCATGTTCACGTTACACCGGTTAAGGCGCTCGTTAAAGTGATGGCTCACATTTCTGTCTTCACATGCAGAGTAAAAATTTTGAGCATGTAACTTCTTGTTTCATGGTTTTATAACTCAGATCGTAGAGCTTCATGGTTCTAATGATTGACACTGATGAGATAATCACATCATCTCAGTGACTGATTGAGAGGTTTTGCATGTACCACGCTGGCTGAAGTTCAGTTTGACGATAGAGAGATTTCCCCTCCTTGCGGGAGCCTGGATAGCTCAGTCGGTAGAGCATCAGACTTTTAATCTGAGGGTCCAGGGTTCAAGTCCCTGTTCAGGCGATGTTGCTTTTAATCTGTTATAACACTGTCAAAGGGCCTGTTGTACCAATGGATTTACTGAGTTTATCTGAAGATGGTTGAACAGAAAAGATATCAAACAGCTAACTAAGCAAACACTTAACTCCTGTGTCATTCAAGTCTTTAGGACAAACATTGACCCGTAGTTACATTTTTGCAGCATTGCATTAAAATTGAGTTCCGGTTGTGGCATAAGTTACAAAGTAGATCTGACACAGAGGTATAATTCAGGTGTATAGCATCACACCAACCTTTGCCTTAACTGTGGAGGCACTTCTTTCAGAGTATCATGGAAACGCTCTTGACACATTAAAACTTGTTCACCTAAAAACATTCCCTTTGGCCAGTTTCTGGGTGTGTTCCATGTCTAGAAATAGATTTTATTTAGGTTTTCATGCTTAAAGCAGTGTAGTATTCATTAAGATTGAGTCACTGAGTTCCTATAGATAGATCACGGAGTCTGTACTGACTGTTATTGTACAAACTGTATCTACACAAGGCTTACTGCCTGAATGGAGCACGCACGCAGGATGCAGTGGGCACAAACTTGCTTTCTGTAAATTCCCTCACATGGAATCAGAAACAGAACTTCCTGCTGCTGCTGACTCAAAAGACTTCAGATGGCAGTGAAAAGAAAAATGTCAGAAGTTCTTTGTCTTTGGTCCAAACAGGAAGAGCTGGAAGCACCACAGAGGTAAAAGGACAGAGGTTTAAAGTCTGATCCAGTGTTTGCAAGAATAAAACAAAGCTGAATCCATAAATGTTAAATATTTGAAATAGGATATAAAGTGAACTTTTCCTTCAGGTATTACTCATCTTCATATTCTATGTATTCAGTGTAACCTGAAGTGTAGGCTAATATAACAGCAAACGGTATGTTAGCAAACTTCCTGGAGCTGCAACATGTCTCTTTCATTTATCGCTGTTTGCATCTAAATACCAAGAAAACTGTTCAGCAGTGTGAAGTTCGATGTGTCTGTTTACAAAATCCTATAACCTGTATAGACCGATGCAAACTAAAGAAGACAGTTAAAGGCAGACATTTCTGAATGGGCAGGCTGTGAATTAGTACAACACACACTGATTTAGGGAGAAGGACACATGTCACAGGAACACCATCACAAAGAGAGTTGTCCTTCCTCTTATGCTGCATTAAGCCAGTGTTGACAGAATGAGGCCATAAATCCTGCATCGCTCCCTCCTAAATCGAACCTCTGAGTAATTACCTCAGAGACGCTTGTCACTCGTGTGTTCACCATCGTAGTTTGACACCTCACTGTCCAGGAAATCCATAGAAATCCTGTAACTGTGGACTCTTTACCACAGACATATGGATTAGACACATAATGTTACTCAATTAAGTCAAGTTTACTTTTAAAGCACTTTTAATTTCATTCCCATCATGCAAAAAGTAAAAAACAAACAAACAAACAAATACAACATACAAAAAATGAATGCTATAAGTGTTTAAAAAAATTCTATGTAGTAAGAGTAGAGGGCAGGTGTATGGGAGATGGAGGTAAGCTCAATAGAAACAAAACAGAATTCCTGTGTATGAATGAGATGTAAGAGTGAAGCTGCAAAGATCAGAGGTAGTGAAGATGAGTCAGCCATCCAAAGCAATGCATACAGCACAAGAAGAGTGCAGACAGGGTGGAGTGGGAGAAGATGAGTGGGGGTGATTCGTAACAGTATGATAGCAGCAAGAGTCAAAGGGAAGGTTTCAAAGATGCCAGTGAGACCTGCTGTGAGGAATGGTTTGAAGAAGGTGACGGTCATGAAACGAGAAGCTGAGCTGAAGCTTTTAAGATTTTGACTGGGAGTGAGCAGGATGGACAGGATTAGAAATGAGTATATTATCCACACATTTATCTCATATCGTTAGCTCTTGATATCAAAGCCAACACGTAGTTACATTAACAGCTAATCATTTCAACTGCTAATATCCACATTTTTAGGTAAGAATTTGAACTGTTCCACTAACCATTAGAGCCTGAGCAGCTCTGTAGAAAAGCATCAGCCTTTTGATCCTGGGTTCAAGTTCCTGTTCATGCTTTGGGGTTTAAAAATGTAAAGTATGCTGTCTTTGCTGTGTTGTACCACACAGGTTACTTCAAGAACACGGTGCTCTATAGCTTTCACTCATAAAAAGGTGCCCATAGTTTTTTTTTCACTGATTCCACCGTTAATGTCATAATCAGGGGGGATTCTCTCATATCTGTTAACTATGTGCAACCTAGATAAGTGTAAACGTAGCAAACGTTGGTGCCACACACATTTTTGAAGACTGCATATGCTGGTGAATACACAGACAGTTTTTCAAAGTGTTTGTACTGATAACAAGTCATAACTCTTTGCAATCTGAGCAAGTCCAAGTATGCGGAATGACTCGAGTCGCCACTAGAGGAAGTTGTGGGGACGTCATAGATCTCAGGTTATAATAAAAGTTGCTTCTTATCTTATCTCAGTTACTTTGTAATTGTCACACGAATGATCATTATTTATAAAAATTTGATACATTTTATTTATGCACCTTCAAAAATTCTATCATGATAAACACTGAACATTGGTGAAACTAATGTCAGTCTTCCTGTCTGACTCGGAGTCACACATCCAGCAGTGTGCCAAGTTTGTGCCACAATGTTCTGATGGATGAACTTTTATCTGCCTCTCCCTTTGGCTCTGCAGACAAGTCAGATCAAGTTTATTTGCGTTCATATTCCTGCTCTTTCTTGTCTTTGTTTCAACCAATCATTGCTCTGTTTCCAGGAACTCTGTTCATCACCTCAGTTCATAGTAGATGGCGCAACGAGGCTGGATGTTCGCCAGGGGAAACTCAGTAAGTAGAGATCTCCTGTACTACTTAGTTGTATAAGCTAAGTATTTTCAGTTCAAGTGGACCTATTCTGCTCATTTCCACCACCTTTTCATTCTTGGACTCCACCAGAGCAGCTTTGCATGATTTGCTGTTCAGTCTAATCCTTCGCGTTGCCCACCGTCAAAAATAAGCTGCTATAGCTTATTTCTGACAGCCCTTGAACCCCAGGAGTGCACTGATGTGGTCACCAGAGCTGGCCCCACCCATTCAACATAGCACTACTGATTCCAGGAAATGCCCTGCAGCGTGTTTTACAGGCCTCCTAGAAATGCTAAGTCTGTTTTTGACAGGAGGGAGGGCAGGAGTCGGATAAAGACACAGCACAGATCCAGTCTGGATAAACAACCTCGTGCTGATGTTGATACTATTGTCCTGATTCAATTCAGTTCAGTTTAATTTTATTTATATAGTACCAAATCACAATAACAGTTGCCTCAAGGCACTTTATATTGTAAGGTAAAAACTCACTACAATAACACAGCAGAGAACTCCAACAAACACTCGACCCCCTATGAGCAAGAGCTTTGGCGACAGTGGGAAGGAAAAACTCCCTTTTAGCAGGAAGAATCCTCCAGCAAAACCAGGCTGTTCTGCTGGAAGATTATGTGTATAAACACATAATAAGTGGAAAATGTGACTAAAAAAAGGAATCCTCCAGCAGCCTACACCCTCAAACCAAGTTTTAAGACTAGTCTTAAACGTAGAGAAGATCAAAGAGATGCTGGAACCTCTCCCAGCTGACACTGGGTCACTTTGGAGGGTGGGAGGGGTGCACCCTGGAAAGAGTTCAGGGCCATTGAAACTGTGTATATCTCTGTTGCAGTACTTGCACTGGTGACTGGGTAAAATTAACTGAGCTGAGTGGCATCAAGGACAAAACAAATCGTATACAGTAGCTACATCAGATTGAGAACCTCAGGTCTTTTCTGTTCCTTCCACACAGGTGGGTCTGTGTCACACCCTGAAGACCAGGTTAAACATGTTCCTCCTTCCTCAAATACAACAGTGCAAACAGCTCTCTGTAGATGCTGTATGTCAGCGTTGAATAGCTGTTACACCCAGCACATAAAGGTTTAATGGAGACTGTAGGTGAAAGATGGTGCACAGCTTGAAGTGATTTAAAATGGAAAGAGGACCATCCAGCATTGTGCACTGAAGCTTTAAATGATGTCATGACCTACTTCATTCTTTTCCAGGTGACTGCTGGTTACTTTCGGCTATAGCGTCTCTCTCCATGAATCAATCGCTGCTCAAGAAGGTTGTGCCTCTGGGCCAGAGCTTCCAAGATGGATACAGTGGTTGCTTCACTTTCAGGGTACAAAAGCTCTGTTTAATATGCAGTTATCTTCTTCAAGTGAATTCTCAGCCCAAATCAGATGATATTCTCTCTCTCTTTCTCTCGCTGTGTAGTTCTGGCAGTACGGTCAGTGGGAGGAGGTACGGATCGATGACCTGCTGCCCACTGTGGACAACAATCTGATCTTCCTCAGCTCCCCAGAAAGACAAGAGTTCTGGAGCGCCCTGCTGGAGAAAGCCTACGCCAAGTGAGTCCCAGTCAGCCGCTGTCTAGGTGTTCATGTCTCACTGCACATTTCAGCCTCTCTGATAGACATTTGGTCTTCTTTTGCCTGTTACATAACCACAAATCCATATTCCATATCCATACGTTTCACCTAAACCCCTTAATTTTATCCAAAATTTTAGCATCATACTATGAATCTTTCCTGAATTCCAGGTCTTTCAAGTTCGAGTTTTCCCACCATTTCTGAGCCCTTCATAAGTATAGGAGATAATGACATGACAGCATGTGTTTTTCTGCTAATCACTGCTAGAAGATCAGCCTGGTGTCGTAATGTTAATAAAAAGGGAGAGCGTTCATATGCTGTAAGCTGCCACCTATCCCACACGGTGATATGACTAGGGATGGGTATTGATAAGATTTTCACGATTCCGATTCCATTTTCGATTCTGTTTAACGATTCGATTCTTTATCGATTCTCTTATCGATTCTTTTTAAAAAAGGAGAACACTAAAGTCGATTAGCTTGGAACTTTGTTTTATATCTTCTCTTTGAACAAGAAAGAAATTTAAGAGTAACATGGCCTTACAAACCCAACAGTGAGATCTTAAGAGATCCACAGCCTACGGCTCTTCAGTGGGTCACGGGGTCCCCAGGAAAAATAATTGTAAATGTAAAATAATAAAATAAATATTCTTCTGTAGCAATTACACATGAATATCCAGTAATGTCCCTGCCTACAATTAAACACATTCACTTACTGAAAATCATCTGCTGTGGCAAATGGGTTCAAGCCTTTGACCACAAACTGAGTCACTGCTCGGTGACATTCGTCTATCCTGGCCTGAAAGGAGACGCTACCAGTCGACTGCAGCGAGAACTGCCAGCATCTGAGCCTGACTCTGTCTGTCTCATCATGGTCACCTAAATGCACAGTAATGGCAGGTTTGTAATAAGGCAGATCGCGCTAACATAATATGCACTGTTAGTTGATTATTTACCTGCCGCATTAACGGGAGAGGACGTGCAAACGTTACCGCTGCTGCTGGGTTGAGATTCACGAGTCCGGAGCGGAATTAAAAACACGACATTCATTTAAGGTCATCACGTGTTTTGTGAGCACATGCTTTTGCATATTCGCAGTGTTTCCTCCCTTAAATGAAGTATCTACTTTGCAAGTATTGCAAGTTGCCCTGTTGTCATCCGTTCTCGTAAAGTATAACCAAACTTTTGAGCGTTTGAGCCACCGTGTTTCCTGCCAGGTAAATGACGCTCCGCAACATGGTGACGTCATTCGGGGCGGCTGGAATTGATAAGGGAATCGTTTGCAAAAATGGCAAACACTTCCAAGGAATTGAAACAGTGGGAACCGGTTCTCAACAAGAACCGGTTTTCGATACCCATCCCTAGATATGACGCTTGAAGAATCACCCAAACTATACTTTTTGAACGTCTTGATGCATTCTCAATCATCCAGGAAAGTAAATCTCCAAAAGCTGATTCTGTGGACGTAGCGTTTTGTGGGAGAAACGTTTCGTCACTCATCCAGGTGACTTCTTCAGTCTCAGCTGACTGCAAGTTTCCCCAAATCTTATAAACAGTGCATTTGCATAATGACTGAAACCAGCACACTGAAGGAACAATGGGCTGGGAGGTCAGTTTCTTAATCTTAATTATGCAAATTCTCATGACCATTGATCAACAACCACTGATCAATGGCCATGAGTCCCATTCACAGAGAGTTGGGGAATGGCTGCAATCACAGGTACGCTACGTCCAGATGAACAGAATCAACTTTTGGAGATATACTTTTTGAAGTTTTCTCCAGTGAATTATCAGATACAATGATACAGATACTGATGCTGAAAACTGAATTTAGAGGAAATAAAAAATATGTTGTTTTTTTTACATAGTGCCATGCGGAGTGAACATTTTCCAGATTTTGTTGCATTTATATGGAAAAAAATAAATATGACTATATAGCAGCAAGAGAAATGATAGAACAAATAAACATGTAAACATGCTGAAATGGGTAAATAGTAACTAACATCCAGTGTCTGTGTTTTAAAAGATTCTAAATTTCAGCGTCTGTTCCTACTCAGAGTATTGTGGATAATTTGAGCATCTGTTCTTCACACTTTAAGAACAAGTAGTTGATAAGTGAGTGAAAAAGTGGGCATAACAATGATAAGGATAATAATAATATCTCAAACATTAAATGTCCCATTGTTCAAACCTTTCCTGGGCAGATTTGTTAGTCAGAGTTCAGTTAGAAAGACAAATTCAGGAGATCTTTAGAAAACCGTTCAGAAAACCTCTGATATTTCCCTTTCTGTCTCAGGTTGAAGGGTGGCTACCGAGCTCTGGACATGGGCTTCCCTCATGAGGCCATGGTGGATATGACGGGCGGGGTGACAGAGGTTTTACAGGTGGCCTCACTTCCCAGAGACTTGCCGACCTTCCTCAGACACCTGCTGGTCAGAGGAGCACTCATCAACTGTGCCAACTGCCAGGTACAGTAAGGACCTGTGAGGGATGATTTAGATCTGAACCTGCTGGGAAACACAGAGGCGTTCCTGCACTCATTTATGAGTCATATTGTTTGTTTTCCTTCTGTCCTCACTGTGGTTGGTTGGCTTTTCCCCCCTCCAGGGTCCTCTGGAGCACAGGAATGAACTGGGAATCATGTTTAGACATGCCTACGCTCTGACTGCAGTGGATAAGGTAACTGTCACTGAACACGCCCAAGAAATGTTCATAAGTCCTAATTACACATAAATACAGATGTGAATCTCAAAAGCAGGACAAATTAAATGCAGTGTTTCTGTATCTTAAGTAGAAATCTAAATGACTCACAGCTGCTCTTCACTGCACTCTCACCTGATTTGCCTCCTCTCCTGCCAGGTGAGGACGACACTCGGCACTGAATATCTGGTGCGAATCCTCAACCCTTGGGGCAACACAGAGTGGGAGGGGCCCTGGAGTGACTTCAAAGGGTATGAAGATCATCCAATGAGCAGTGCTGAATAAAACTTACTCTAAATTTAAATCCTTTCAGTCAACTCAAAAATGGCATCAGAAGAAGTAGCTGGTAATGCATAGGAGGAAGTGAGGGGAGTGAATGGGCTAATCGCAGTAATCGTGGGCCATCGTGCAGAGCACAGATCACAGTTTCTTGTGGTTCGTGGTTTTTATTACTGTTGTCTAAAGTCAAATGTGAGATTAAAATTGAGTGTCTTGTGAAAAAAAAGACACTGAACAAAGGGAAGTACAAAATCACAGAAAATAACATAACAACATCATAAGGCTGTGAGAAAATTGGAAAAAATAGTTTAATAATCTTAAAATAATTGATGCGTTTGCACTGATCTCATAGCTCAATTTACTGCCTCTTTAATCTGAATCCATGAGGTCACATACAAACCAAATGTCACCTTACTAACTCCCCTTCTTGAGTACATACTTCACACATTTACAGCACGTTTACAAACCTGTGTTTGCAGTCAAGAGTGGAAAACGGTGAGCATCGAGGAGCAGAAACGACTCGGCAGAGTCAGACAGGAGGACGGAGAGTTCTGGTGAGTTTATCGTAATGTCATACCAGCGACTGTCACACAACTTTTATGGGGCCCCCTGTGGCTGTTCCTGCTCATTACAGGGTAGATACTCAGCAGGGATGAATGAAACGGTGACAACGATGATTAAAACGACACCAATATTTCCAAACAGAGCAGATGAGATGATTGCAGTCAAGAAACCAAATGTGTCTTTGTTTTTGAACTTGGATGTGCCAATGCTATTCAAACACATTAAGTATTTACAGACGAAGGAAATCTGTTTGGCCATTCGCTCTGTTCCTCTCTCTCTCTGTCAGGATGTCGGTGTCGGACTTCCGACAGAACTTCGAGGTGATGGAGGTCTGTCACCTGACGGAGGCTCTCAGTGAATCAGGCATGTTGCCTTTGAGCTGCATTATGCATCATGGCAACTGGGCGCCGAATATCACAGCAGGAGGCTCTCCTCAAGGAGGTAAGACGGGTGATGACGTGTGTCAAATGTTTTGTGCCTCACTCTTAACTCTGAACCGCACAAGCCCAGCAGCTGGTTTTAAAACTGGAGATAAAGCTGGGATATTTAAAACTAGACAGAAGTCCACCTCAACTGTCACAACTGAATTTAAGAGTAGGGGCCAATCAGGCGAACAGTTAGTTTCATGTGTTAATTAGTCACTATTAGCCTTAATCTTTGCGCTTGCTGGCAGTGATCAGAGAGTCTTTAAAAGAGCCACGCCTGAACAGGGACTTGAACCCTGGACCCTCAGATTAAAAGTCTGATGCTCTACCGACTGAGCTATCCAGGCTCTGAAGGTTGTGTAGTGCACTCTGATTTTAGCATCAAATATGACGAAAAATACAAGAACAATGTTTTAATATTTCTTGCAGCCGACACAAAGGAATAGGAATACAGTCTCTCCTGAGAGTCAATTTTAACTGATGCTCACCAGGGAAAGACCAAAACTTTAGCGCCTCCTGCTGCCTGTGGACAGATTCCTCAGGCATCTTCCAGAAATGGTCACACTCTTTTCTGCACAATTTTTCAGTAGGTGCAGTTTTTTTTCTTGTTGTCTAGAAAATACAATACTAGTCCAAAGTTTTAGAACACCCCAATTTTTCCAGTTATCTATTGTAATTCAAGTTGTTCAAGCCCAACGAATAGCTTGAAATGGCACAAAGGTAAGTGGTGAACTGCCAGAGGTTTAAAAAAGGTAAGGTTACCCAAAACTAAAAAAAGGAATTTCAGAATTATACAAAAAGGGCTTTTTGTATAAACCACATACCATAGTATTATACAGAATAAGACAAAGAGACTTGCCTGGGCCATGAAACACCGCTGTGAGAGGCACCCTGAACCAAAACGGCTACCACAGCATTCTGCAGCGCCATGCAGTACCCTCTGGTATGCGCCTAGTTGGTCAGGGGTTCATCCTACAGCGGGATAATGACCCAAAACATAATCCAAGCTATGCCAGAACTACTTGAAAACACGGAGTGTCCAGCACAGTCCTCCATACTTAAACCTCATCGAGCTGGTTTGGGATGAACTGGACAGAAGAGTGAAAGCAAAGCAACCTACAAGGTCCACATTTATGGGAACTTCTGCAACAAACAGATTGATTTCTATTGTAGAAAGAAAGCTACGGGTGTGTTCAGCTGTTATATCTGGTGGCTACTTAAAGGTTAGAATACATTTTGGTCTATGAATTGATTCCATGATTTCTTTTTGAACTCCAATTGCTTATTTGTACTATGCTTTCATTTCAGAGTGCAATCAGACATTAAACGGCATAATTGCTGGAAAAATCGGGGTGTTCTCAAACTTTTGACCGGCAGTGTATTTCGCTCCAGTCTCGAGCATAAATTATCAAGACGTAAGAAGTGAAGCACCTTTGTAACTGTGAACAATGAGAGTTAAACCTGAAGTTTCCCCTCTAATCCCTCTGTGCAGCACAGGTCTCTGACACGCCTGTCTGTCTGTTCCCAGATGCAGTTTTTTTTTTCTTTAATTTTATGTGACAGTCTTTGTTTCACTTGTACATTATGTAATATATTACATTTGACGTGCAGCACTCAGAAATAATCCTTGTGCTTTTGTTTGAGATCTCTGACTGTATAATGTTTATGAAGGATTCTGTAACTCAACAAGCTGAGACGAGCTTATTTGTACAGTCTTTAATAACAGAGCTGCAGTTTTACAGGTAGACCAAGTTTTGATATCAGACACTGCCAGGTAAACAGTTAGGAATATAGCCACACAGATCACACGCATGGAGTCTGGTTTTGGGTAACTGGGCTTCCCGTGATCCTGTTCTAGGTCTGTTAGCTTCTGTTTAAAGATCTTTGGACAGAGGACCAATAAATTGCACATTTGGAGGCAGTTAAATCAGGTCCAGCTTGGAACATGAAAAAAATGAATTATGAAAAGAAATGTTAAAAGTTACACACGATAGGAAAACTAACAGTGTGTTTGTGTGTGTGCAGGTTGGTTCTATCAGAACCCCCAGTTCTACTTTGTTCTGTCAAAGGCGGACCAAAACCCCGACAGCGCTCAGAAGACCTGCTCCTTCGTTTTGGCTCTGATGCAGAAACACCAGAGACGAAGAGGCATTAGTCTAGCCATCGGCCTTCACGTATACCCGGTATAGTCACGCACACGGGGTCTGGTGTTTAAATGAAAGGCATAAACGTGATAAAAGTCCTGCCCAATGGCTCTTCTCTCTTTGGACTGACTTCCTGAATAGCGCAGTAGTTGCTATTATTTTTATTCCTATATGAAGGTATTATTGCGATATTTAGTTCAGCTTGGAAGCTGCTATTTCACAGAGCAGAAAGTGAACATGGACGGTTTTATTAGATAGTTTTATTCCTCTGAAATTTCAATCGATGTGCTGTTTATTCATATTAAGGTGCTTCTTTGGAGAATGATTACAGACTGCGAGGCTGTCAGACTGACTATATTTGAAATGTCATCGGTATGAAGGCGCAAGCAGATATTTTGAGGAAATGTCTCTTGCTTAGTTTATGGCCATATGTTGGAAAGCAGGTCTTTCTTGTCAGGAGCCTGGATAGCTCAGTCGGTAGAGCATCAGACTTTTAATCTGAGGGTCCAGGGTTCAAGTCCCTGTTCAGGCGATGTTGCTTTTAATCTGTTATAACACTGTCAAAGGGCCTGTTGTACCAATGGATTTACTGAGTTTATCTGAAGATGGTTGAACAGAAAAGATATCAAACAGCTAACTAAGCAAACACTTAACTCCTGGGTCATATGTAGCTAAAAACAAAAGTTGGAAACGTTCACCTGAAGAAGTTAAGGGACCCAGTGATCAGTAGTTTATATCAAAACGTGTTACCAAGGTGACTGCTAGGTGTTGAGACTTGCCCCTAAAAGGACGTCAATAAAAGCTGAACATATTTGGTTAAACTGTTTAGATCAGATAGCGTCTGAAAAGCTGTTAAAGTCTTTCTAAACTGTACTTGAAGCAGTAACTGTGGATGAGGAAGGGCTGGTGTAAATGAGTGTGTGCTGTCTCTCCAGGCCCATCCTAAGAATACGTACCTGTCCCGTGAGGACCTGAGCGTGCTCCGCCCAGTCCTCCACAGCCCCCAGTATGTCGCACGGCGGGAGGTTGTTCTTCGTGGCTCGCTCCCACCGGGTTGCTACATCATCATCCCCTCCACCGCCGAGCCTAATCAGCAGGGAGCCTTCCTCCTGCGGGTGCTGGCGGAGCAGGGCAACAATGCCACGTGAGTCATGGAGTTCTGTTGCCGTCTTGTTGTTGTGTAAAACCGGATGTGGAGAGCGAGGGGCGGACCAGACTGTGAAAGCATTCATGAACGGCCTGTGATCGACAAGTCGTTAGCAAATGAGCACACCCTGAATAATGCTCTTTTCTGAAACACAGAATGAATTTACAAATTTAACTTCATTTTATATGAAATTTCTTTAAATGTATTTTTACTGTGGTCACACAGGAAGGGAGCTGGGAGGTGTTTTCCCATCGTTAGTCCTTTTGAATGAAAGTCACCAGAATAAAAAGCAGGTTTAAAGGGAAGCTGACTTCTCTATATTTTTTTGATTGTTTTGGTTTTTGTTACAGACCAGCTCGAAAACCATCAACAGAAGACATCACATCAGTAACAGAGGTAAACCAATCAGCAGTTAATTTAATAGACTCAAACCAGTGCGAGCTGCAGATGTGAACTCTGATGGGAGTGTGTCTGTAGAGCCTTTAATATTTTGGAAGCTAAATTTAAGGTTTCTCTTTAGAAAAACTTTTATCCAGATTATTAGATTAAAGATTATGAAACAGAGGAGCACATAATTGCATTACTTGGAATAAGCAAAAAATAAAAATAAAGAAAAGAAAATATTTGTATTAAATGTCTTAAAAATGTTTGAATAAATCCATCTAGAAGTAACTTAGCAGCTGTCTGGTTGTGCATTTTGAAGCCTACCCAAATGTGGAGAGTGCAGAAGCTTTTTTTGGTGCTCATTAGGACAACAAATGCTCCTACAGTGCATTACATAGGTCCTCTGTCAGTTAGGCTTCAACTTCAGGCGCTGCTTTTTGTTATAGTGGACTGAAAATGACTGCGTTAAGTGCAGAAAACCTGCACATTTGTCTTAAAGCTAGTCCGCCTGAACAGGGACTTGAACCCTGGACCCTCAGATTAAAAGTCTGATGCTCTACCGACTGAGCTATCCAGGCCCTGCCTGAACTCAGAACTATGTGAATATTCACAAGTGGTGAATACGCTGGACTGATAATGAAATGTAACGAAATGCTGACGGTTTCTAAAAGACTGTCTAATCTAGGGTTTTGTCAACTTTCTCACCGACGGCACGTACACAGACACGCCGTCGGGGCTGAAAGCCGACAGCTCACAGATTTGGAAGCTGCAGGTTTTGTCTCTCTCCAACCAAAATTCACAGAACCAGCAGCAAATGAAGATCCAGACTATCCTTCATGTTTGAAAAACATCGTCATGAATTCCCTTAGTTTTGCGGTTTTGCTTCCACCGTGATAAAATAACACTTCATGCACATTATTCTGCATTATTTGCTTGCTTATTACGCACCAGCTTATCGTCGTGTACACCGCAGTTGGTCATTGTTTGTTTTTTTTGTTCTTTTTGTTTTGTTTGTTTGTTTGTTTTTCCAAAAATGACTTCTGACAAGAAAGCCTCATTTCTGCTGTTTAATACCAAAGAAATGTAAACTTTTTAAAATGATGCCAATTTGCAAAACTTGTAGCTGCATCTGTAATCAAACCTCTGTAACTTTGCAGCATCAGGTAATGTTCAGATGTTGATTCATGGTTTTCTTCAGTTTTTGATCTACTGCAGAATATTTTTAAGGTTAGCTGCTATAAAAAACCAGGCCAGGAAAATCTCCTTCATGTTTTCCAGTTTTATTCTCAGTTATTTTGACATAAAAGCATCTGCTGTGATGCTCACACATCTGATGAAGTCTAACAAGTGTCAGTACTGATAAATTATCAGAATTATAATATTTCTGACTGTCTGAGTCAAAATTGAATCGAATCGGGACCTTGTGAATCGGAATCGAATTGATTATAGAAATCATTGACGAGACCCGTTCCCAGTGAGTGTCGAGCCAGATGGCATTAGCTTCCACTTTGAACCACATCATATGCTTTTTGCAGACAAGGTGGTTCTGTTGGCTTGCTCAGGTAGCGGCCTTCAGCTGGCACTGGAACAGCTGAGCTTGAAGCGGTAGGAATGAGAATAAGCGCCTCAAAATCTGAGGCCTCAGATTTCAGCTGGAAAAGGGAAAGCGGAGGAAATGGAGTATCTCCGGATCTTGTTTACGAGAGAGGGGAGTGGGGAGCAAGAGATTGACAGACGGAGTTGGCCAAACCTGAGCTAGAGATTAGAGTTTTAAAACACACATCGCCTGAACAGGGACTTGAACCCTGGACCCTCAGATTAAAAGTCTGATGCTCTACCAACTGAGCTATCCAGGCTCTCCTTCCAGCTGCCTGACAGCTGTTTGACGTTTCTGTGGTCTTGTAGTGGCCAGGTGAAGATTTTTGATCTAATAAAAGTATTGACAACTTACGAGGATGGAAATAAATAATGAGATATGCAGCGTGTTCATTTACTCTGTGTTTCTCCCGCCAGCTTTCATTTCCTCACCAAGCTGCCCTCCCTTCACCTCAGGCCATCAGACAGTTATTTCAGAAACACTGCAACAAGGTGAGATTGAAGCACACAGCTGCCTGTTCTTGCCCTGCCATTACTGGTTGATATAAGAGGTTTTAACAGAAGTAGTGAAACACTGACCCCTTTATGTCTTTTTTGTGTCATAAGAAGGGATTTTGCAAACCACTGCACCTCTACAAACTTCTGACTGAGGCCATTCAGGGTGGAGGTCAGTAATCCTGCTGTTCATCCTGCTTGTTCAGTCATATCTCTTTCAGCAGACGATTGTTTCAAAACTTCAGTCATCTGAACTCCGTCCAAAAAAGAAAAGTAAATAACCTCAAAAAGCTAGCATTATGCTAACTAGCCTCCAGGTTAGGTGATGCTGCTACTGAACTCCAACAGGTGCTGGTAAAAGCATAGACTGGATGTAAAAGATGGACATAGACTATTTTATTTTTAGTGGGGTGACCTGGTTGAGGGTGTAACATTGAGCATTACACCCTGATATAAAGCCCGTGGCTATTTAGAAATGATGGTGGCTCAGGAGCTGAGGAAGTCAGAGTTGGTCTGTGTACGCCCCACAACACGCAGAGCTTCTGCCAAAAACAAAGTTTTGGGTGATTTTTGCATTTTGCAGAACTGCTGCATGTCTACTTTAGAGTTTTCTCACCTACAGAGCCCCACACCCACCACTACTGAACTGCCTGTTTAGGGTTCATTAACATAACAACATCAGCATTCACACCAATGATTGGAGCGAGACTTGGCTGCGTCTACACTAATCCGGATAAATTTGAAAATGGTGTTTTCGTCTAAAAATGCTCCACACTATCGTTTTCAATGGTTTCTGAACAGCTGTTCATCCACACTGAAACGACTGAAAACGCTTACGTTCCTGTACTGCGCATGCGTGAAACGTAAGATGGTTTGACCTGCGTGATTTCCATCTGCTGTTTATTTACTTTTCCGTCGCGGCAAAATGTTGAGGAGAAGCACCGAGTTTTTTAAATGGACTAACAATGAGGTGGTCGTTGCTGCGAGTAACACAAAAGTAGCAAAGTTGCAAAAGCGAGTGAGAATCAAGAATGTGAAGAAATCTGGAGCATGTACAGACTGATATTAATCTTTAAGAGAGCTGTCAGCGTTTTCAAATGTATCCATTTTGGAGAGCGTTTTCAAAAAGCTCAAGTTTTCCTTGACCAAAAACGCCGTCTCAGTTTTCAATTTTCTCAGTTTGCGTTTTCAAACGAAGACGTATTAGTGTGGACATGGCCTTAAACATCTGTTGGTATTTACGGTGAAGAAAAACACCCAGCCTCACACACTGCTTTGGCCTTTTTACATCAGGTCTGTATGTCTGTGTTAAAATGTTCCCTCTGCTGTGTTCAGTGCTGGCAGGAAGCGAGAAGTACTTGGCTTTGGAGCAGTGCAAGAGCCTGGTGGTCCTCATGGATGTATCCTTAAAAAACACACAAGAGTGTGACACAGGCAGACGACCTGCGTGATGAGAGTGTTTGCAGTACTCGGTAATATGTCATAACCACAGCATGCAGTTTTTCTCTTTGTGAACATTTCCAAACAATTCTAAATTAGTTTTCCTAGTTAAAAAGAGCATAAACCATTTACAATTGGCAGGTAAAAGCAAAAGAAAGAGGGGGAGAGGTGGAGATGTGTTTTTTTCCCTGCCCCATTAAAATAACTCAGCTGTCTGAGCACTGCAACAAGAGACTTTTGATCAAATGAAAATGTTTTTGATTCTAAAAACAGCTTTTTTATCACAAAAAGCCTTCCTCCTGTTGGAGTATCATGAGCTGGTTTTACACTTCAGCTCTAATAATATGCAGTTATTTATGTTAGGACACCAGCTAGTTTTTATATAGTGAAGTTAATTGACATTAACTACAGCTGGTAGTGATTGAGCACCTTGATTTAAGAGAGCCACACCTGAACAGGGACTTGAACCCTGGACCCTCAGATTAAAAGTCTGATGCTCTACCAACTGAGCTATCCAGGCTCTAATGATCCTTTCACATGTGTGTTATAGGCAAGGAGCCGTGAGACCCCAGTAAAACGTCTGGTGTGCATAACTGAAAGTAAGAGCTTTAGATAATGTGTAGAGAGCCACAGCTTTTAGTCACACTCACAGCCAAACCTGTAGAAAAGGATTTTAAAAGAAAATTTGTTTAAAGTTTATCATGTAATCAAAAATTTGTATAAGAAAACTACAGATGAATGAATGACTGTGAGAGCTGCAGGTAATGTCGAGCATTAATATAAGACCAAGATCGTCACAATTTCCCCCCAAAAAAATTGTTTTTGTGCGCAGAAGTCTAATCTGTGATGAATCCAAAGTCGTTTGCTGATAAATTCGTACCCTTCACACATCTGTTACCGGCAGACTCTCAGCAGCCTGTCAGCTCGGTGTCCTCCGAGGCCTGTCGGGATATTTCTGGGTTAATTTCTTTGACCTGAGAATTTTCTCCAGAGCCAAGGCATCGCTCAGCTAAACTGGCCCGAGTTCCAGAGTCTTTGGGACAAGATCAGGAGGTGGACGGTAAGATCATCACCAGCAACATCAACAACACTGCTAACATTGTGGTGGTAGCAGAAGCTGAATGCAACTGGCGATCTCACTCCTTACACGAACTCTCAATTTTTAAGTCTTGTTAAACTCCTCTTTTCAGGAGAGACCAAAATAAATGCAAGAACGTGTCTGAACTAGAGCCACAGAACACGTTTTCATTGGTTCTGTGTGAATTACACTTTAAAAAATATATAAGTGCATAGAAAAATGCTGCAAAATGTATTTAATGAGTTTTTGAAAATGGTCCAAAAGGAACTTTGGGGAGAAAATAACTCATCATTAAGTAAAACCATCACAGCTGTTCACATTAAAACCAACAAATCTACACTTTTTTCTAGCTTCTAGTGTTTGTTATGCAAACTTCAAAATACATATCCATATTAAAATAATACAAATCACTGCAGAGCCCGTGCTGTAGTAGCTGACGTCCGCGCACTGTGTATCTGTAAATGTACAAATAATTGCAGTATTATCCATGTGCCAGACAATATACTGCATTTACTCCATATACTGTATTACTACCAAAGAGACGGTTGTGGAGGTCACCGTTGAGGCATAATCAGGCACATTTCTGCGACACCATATGTCCAGATATAGTCTAGAATACACTAAAAATAAACATTTAAAACATAAAAACGATTATAACAGACAAACTCAGTCTGGAAACCAACTAATTTGAAAGAAACCAATGCTGAAAATAAAATAACATCTGTAAAACTTTTCCAGCTCTGATTCTGTTGTGATGACATCAGGAAGCACTGTGATGCAATCTGAAGCCTATATTTGTTGCACCGGATAACACTGGACATATTTTACTCTCAGAAAACTGCCACAGAAACATAAAATGATTCAAGCAAAAAGGTGGACAAGTCCAACCAGCAGCATCAAGTTATGTGACACAAAATGTGCCCCACGCCTTCCAGGGTGGGATTACTAAAAGGGAAAGTGTATGTTTGTGCGAATGCAGAGTAGACCATGGATGCTCGCTGCTGTCGCAGTTTTTTTTTTCCAACAATATCTTTATTGCGTTTCAAAATTACATACAGAAATTGGAGTACTTCCACAGCAAAGGAAACATCCAGGGCAGCTAAATTATTGTATAACAGTCAATCGCCCTCCCTTGCAAATCAGACACTTATAAGATGTTAGAGAGCAACAGTTAAGTGGAAGTACAAACTATATCACCTGTAAATAATAACTTAGTCAAACAAAGGAAAAGGAAAACACAACCCCCCCCCCCCCCCAAAAAAA
Organism: Aulonocara stuartgranti; assembly: GCF_965226115.1. Classification (NCBI taxonomy): domain Eukaryota; kingdom Metazoa; phylum Chordata; class Actinopteri; order Cichliformes; family Cichlidae; genus Aulonocara; species Aulonocara stuartgranti. The sequence goes on from NC_138950.1 coordinate 3,751,912, forward strand.
AAAAAAAAAAAAAAATTAATTTTATATATATATATATATATATATATATATATATATATAAAATAATAAGCTTCTCTATTTCCAAGGGTTGCTCAACATCAACTCGGTTACACTATTGTGCATGGTTCAAAGTTACAAACTCAAATGTACAATTCACACAGCATTAAAGATCAAGTATAAAAGAGATTAATTTAGGAAACTGCAGAGGACCACCAACATTTACACCCCATCTGCCCCATCCACCATACTGCCAAGATCCATATTTCCCATATATTGCATAAAGGGACCCCAGATGTTTTGAAAAAGTGGTAGTTTCCCCTTGATAATGTAAGTAATTTTTTCCATAGGTAAAGTTGTGGACAATTCCTTAATCCAGTTAATGTATTTTGGTTTACTGGTCTTCCTCCATGAGAGTGCTATGACTCTTTTTGCCAGCAGTAGACATAAGTCCAGGGCGGTAATTACCTTTCTAGACATAAGATGTCCATCAGGATATAACCCTAAAATAAAAAGTTTAGGGTCAAGAGCTAGTTGTGTACCCAATATAATATCCAGAGCTTGTTTAATCTCTTTCCAAAACCGTTGTACTTTATTGCATTCCCAGACACAGCGGAAAAACGTCCCTTTCTCCTCTCCACACCTGAAACACAAGTCTGGGATATCACCATTATACTTATTAAGCTTTTCTGGAGTCACATACGTCCTCATTAGCCAATTATATTGCAATACTTTGAGACGAGTATTGGTAGTTTGTGTTTGTGCTTCAGCACATGCCTCCTCCCAGTCTTCGGAGGATAAGTCCTCCTGTAAATCTTCCCTCCAGGCATTAAGTTTTCCTAAAGAAGATTCAGGGGAACCCTCTACTAACATATTATATAATTTGGAGATTATTCCCTTTCCAAAGCAATCTCTTTTCATTTCTGTTTCCAAAGTGGAAAACGGAGGGATTGACAAACACTGATTTTGAGATGATCTAATAAAGTTTCTCACTTGTAGATATTTAAATCGATGTTTGCATGGGATATCATACTTGGAAATCAACTCCTCAAATGACATCAAAATCTCACCCTCTGATCCCACGAGATCCCCTATTGTCTTTAAGCCTTTGTCAGCCCACTTCCTAAAACCAGGGTCTGCTCTGCCTGGAGGGAAAAATTGATTACCCCATATTGGGCTAAAGCGTGCGAAAGAGGTGGGTTCACCCAGGTATTTTTTAACCTGATACCAGATCATAATCATATTTCTGACTATAGGATTTTTTGTCTTTTTTTTCAACATTTTGACTTTTGCTGAGTATAGGTACTGGGGAAGGGGAAGAGGTACTGAACTGTTTTCCATATTTGTCCAAGGCGGGGGGGATTTATCTGTAAAATAATACATCATAGTCCTCAATTGGGCTGCCCAATAGTACCAAAGTGGATTGGGACATTTGAGGCCTCCTCTTTCATACGGTAAGTACAAGAGTGATAAACGGAGCCTTGGTCGTCTATCATTCCACAAAAAACGTACAAAAATTGTCTTCAGGTGTGAAAATAAGTTAGCAGGGGGTGACAATGGGATGTTCTGGAACAGGTACAAAAGTTTGGGCATTATGTTTAATTTAAGAACATTAATTCTCGCTATAAGTGACAAGGGCAAGGGCTTCCATCTATCTAGGGATGAGGTGATTGAGTCTACCATAGGGGTGTAGTTAGCTCCAACAATGTCTCTCAAACATGGCACTATCTTAATCCCCAGATAGGTAAAACAGTCTACCATTTTGAATTGGAAAGCATTTCCAGCACCCTCTCTCTCTCTTCTGAGTTAAGTATCATTAATGAAGATTTTTCTTTGTTCACTTTATATCCTGATATCCGTCCAAATATGTGTAGTAGATCCAACAAGGCTGGGATAGACTCCTTCAGCTTTTCCAAGAAAAGAATAACATCATCTGCAAATAAAGCAATTCTGTGTTCCTGTTGGTTTACTGATAGACCAGTTATGCTCTTATGGGACCGCACCGCAATGGCAAACGGTTCGATTGCTAAAATAAACAATAAAGGGGACAAAGGGCACCCTTGCCTACAGCCCCGTTTAATTTCAAACGGTTTAGATATAATTCCATTTGTCAGTATTTCAGCATATGGCTCATTATATAAAAGTCTAATCCACCGACAGAAATTATCCCCACAGCCAAATCTTTTTAATATTTCAAATAAATAGGGCCACTCAACTCTATCAAAGGCCTTTTCGGCATCTAATGATAGTAGAGCAGTGTCCGGTTTTCCCTCCTGACTATGAAGAATATCCAACACTCTTCTCACATTATGAAATCCCTGTCTACCCGCAATAAACCCATTCTGATCACAGGTAATTAGATCAGGTAAAAATCTCTCCAGTCTTCGAGCCAAAATTTTGCAAAGTATCTTTAGATCCACATTAAGAAGACTTATTGGTCTTAGGTTACCACATTTATTGCACGGTTTACCAGGTTTGGGCAATAAAGTTATCAGGGCTCCTCTTAATGAGACCGGAAGGATTCCCTTTTCAAATGAATCCGAAAACATGTCAAAAAGAGGGGACAGCAGTTTAGTTTTAAATACCCTATAAATTTCTGTCGGCAGCCCATCTGGGCCTGGGGCTTTACCTGTTTTCAAATGGTCTATTGCTATAGATATCTCCTCCTTTGTTATAGGTGTATCAAGATCTGCGCTCATTAGTCCTGAAATGCTGGGCAACTGAAGGGTATCTAAGAAGAGATCTTGCTCTTGTCCCATGTGTGTTATGTCTGAGTTATATAATTTTTCAAAAAAAACCTTAAAAGTTTCATTAATTCCTAGAGGGTCAACAATAACCTGTCCATCACTGTTTTCAACTGAGGCAATGTTTTTCTCATTCTGTAATTGACGGAGGCGCCAGGCTAATAATTTCCCGGGCTTTTCCCCTTGATCATAGAATGTCTGTTTAAGACGCAAAAGATGTGAGGCTGCCTTAGAAGCAGAAAGTTCATTATACTGTGTTCTTAGTAACAGAAGCTTTTGATGGACTCTTGGACAAAAACTTTGAAAATATTCTCCCTCAAGCATCTCAATCTCTGCCTCCAACTTTTTTGTTTTCTGATAAGTTTGCTTTGCTCTATAACTTGTGAAGCTAATAATCTGACCCCTTATGTAGGCCTTAAAAGCTTCCCATCTTGAGCAGGGTGATGTTTCATCCCTATTAGTATCAAAAAAAATGTTTATTTGGTTATCTATGAAAGATATAAATTCTGAGTCTAGGAGCCACTTTTGTTTAAATCTCCACCTAGGGGGATCTCTCTTCAGTCTCAAATCTTCATATATTAACGAGTTTGGCGAATGGTCAGATATTAAAATATTATCATAGCGACAGTCCTTTATTTTATAACTCAAATTGGCAGAAACTAAAAAGTAATCAATACGCGAGTATGATTTATGTGTATGTGAATAGCAGGAGTATTTTAAGACCTTAGGGTTCATATCCCTCCAAATATCCCTCAGATCAAGTTCTTTCATAAAATGTTGAATAGTTTGCCTACTTTTAGGATGAGAGAGATCAATACCTGAGCTCCTATCCAATTCTGGGTTCAACGTACAATTAAAATCCCCTGCTATAATAAGGCTACCAGACAGACATGATACTGTAAGAAAAAGATTATGAAAAAACTTTGGGTCGTCAGTGTTTGGAGCATAGATATTTATCAGGATTATTTTTTCCGTAATAAGTGTGCCCTGTAAAATAACATATCTCCCAGCCTTGTCTTTAATAACCCTTGTCACCTGAAATGGTATAGATTTGTGGATCAAGATCATAACACCTCTTGCCTGAGAAGTGAAGGGCGCAGAATATATACTGCCTTGCCACCTCCTCCTAATCTTCGCCTCTTGACTAGACAACAGGTGCGTTTCCTGTAGCAGCATGATATCAGAGTGCATAGAGTTCAGCCTAGACATTACTTGTTTTACCTTCTCCAGTTTTTGTAGTCCTCTGCAGTTCCAAGAAGAAATTTTAATTCTTATCCCACCAGACATAACATATAACACTGAATGAGCTTCCCAACACATTTGAAATATTAAAGGACAGAGAAACAAATAATACCTGAATGTCAAAAACTACATCCATAACCATGAATACTGAATATGCCCCTTTAACTTGAACTTGGGCACCCATTTCCCTCCCCCTATACATATTGGCACCTGTCTAACAGCTAAAGGTTGTTCCACCCAAAAGTGAGGATCAACCGACTGTGCCTGAACACTTTTCCCTTACCCCACCCCGCTATGCAAACAAAAAACTCGTTATTGAATACGATAAGAAAATCAGGGTACTAATAATGGCTGTGAGCCTCTGGACCAATAAACAAATAAATATAACAAACTGGCCTTTCTCTTTCTCCCTCTCACTTCTTTTTAAACTTAAAGCTCAGTAATCACCCCTCCATGCCAACACACTGTAGTATGACCATGATTACATCATCTCACCCCGGTCCACTTTCTGACCTCAGAGCCTTCACAAAGTTCTCCGCTTCACCTGGCAGGTTAAAGATGCGGGACTGTCCGTTGTGTGTCACTATCAGTCGCGCAGGAGGAATCATGCCGTACCGGATACCCATGGAGCGAAGCTGTTGTCTCACGGCGTCAAACTCTTTCTGTTTTTTGTGCACTCCGGTCGCTAGGTCCTCATAAAATCTCACCGGGCGATTCTTGAAAAGAATCTGTCCCTTTGCCCTGGCAGCTCTTATCACGGTCATTTTATCCTTGTAATTTAGAAACTTCATGATCATAGTCCTTGGTGCAGCGGTATTTGACATATTCTTCTGGCCGACCCGATGCGCTCTCTCCAGCGTCAGAGTGGTTTGTAGCGGCGCCAAGTTCAGAGCCTCCGGTAGCCAGTTTTCCAAGAAAGCGCACGCGTCTTCTCCTTCTGCGTCCTCGGGCAGGTTAACAAGTCTCAAGTTAGATTGTCGCGATCTGGTCTCCAGATCCAGCACTTTGTCCTCGAGGTTTTTGTTGTTATTTTCAAGAGTCCGTATCTTTGCTTCCAAGGTGGTAATGCTATCTTCTGCTGCAGATATCCGGGCCTCCGCCTCGTTGACCCGCTTGGCTAGGGTTGCCAACCGTCCCTTAAAATACGGAATCGTCCCGTATTTCGAAACAAAAGTACACGTCCTGTATTGAGCTAATAAGGGACGCACTTTGTCCCGTAATACAGTGAGAATCAAAAGTAGTCTATAAATGTTTATGGAATTAACGCTTTGTTTGAAAACATAATTCCCAGCCCCTCTCCTGCTTTGTGACCAATGAGCTGACAGCACACTTATGACAATTCGAGTATGACAATTCAGATTACCGCTCATCTCATTGGTCGCTTGCGGAGAAAATACCGGAAGACAACAGATGACCACAACAAGAAGCATGGCCAACAGGGGAACAAACGCCGACTCTGCGGTGCAAGTCTCGGATGACAGTACACCTAAAGCTGGGCAGACACTGTGCGATTTTTTCAGTCACGTTATTCAGCTCCTGCTCAAACTGCACGATTGACTCGCAGGGGTTAGAAGTTCGTATGTCACGATGTACTCTCACACTATACCGCCCGATGCTCTGATGCGACCTGAGTGCTCACACTGTGCCTCCATAACATGAAGGTTATAACAGAAAATCTGTCGCTCGCTCTCTCTCTCTCTCTGTCTCTCACTCACACAGACACACCACCACCATCAACTTTGCTAAATTGCTAATGAAAAACATGATCAGGCAGCTGTGATTGAGCAGCAGTGTAAATCCAACTATTTTAACGGTTGTTGTGGTCGTGATAATTTTGTGATGCCACATCGAAAAGGCTCGGATGAGCTTTCCAAAGTTCTACAAGTTGTGCCTCCATCGCTTGTGTCCAGATCACACGCTGCACAGCCGTGCTGCTCCATCTTTTTCACCGACGTTTACGTTTGCGCGTGAGCAGTGTGAGCGCCTGTGGTGACACCCTCACGAGCGATTGATGATCGGGAGCTGGTCGTGAGGTGTTAATCACTTCTCGTTACCCCACGTATACTACACGATGCACGATGAAGGCCAAAACCGTCGCACGACTCAAAAATCGTCTCAAAATGGGCCAAAAATCGCACAGTGTGAGCCCAGCGTTAGAGCAGCAATGTTTGTTCCCCTCAGAGAAAGGGAAGAATGGGAAAAGGAAAACACCTGGCTGGAAAAAGTTAATATGGGCATGTGCAGTGAATATCAGCGCTATGTGGCCAGAAGTGTGATAATATAATTTATTTTGTGTAATAAACAACTGCAAGGATAGATGATTACAACAAATTGATGACTAATACATAAAAGTAATACATAGATGAATAATGATGATGAGTTAAGATGCGTAATCATGGGAACAAGCGGGTTTACAAACAGGAGCAGCTGATTAGAAAAGCTGAAATAATACCTCAACTGAAGCCAATTGTACTAAATGCACTAAATGTGCACTGTTACAAGAATATTTTTCTTTCTATTGTTTTCTATTATTTTAAGTTAAGCAGGACAGAGTGCTTTTAAAGAAAGATTTACTTATATTCTCAAAAGTTAAGCATGACAGGCTTCTGTTTAAGAAAGAGACCTGTTTTACTGTGTTAATGTTGTCATTTTGAGCTAAAAATAAATGGCTAAATGATCATTTGTTTCACATGTGTTCATATCACAAAGAATAGAATATGCATCTACTTAAATCAACTTCAAGTCAAATGGTTAAAAAAATAATTTCACACACAAAAAAAGAGCTAGAAAATTCACCACACTGGGAAGGGTGAAGACAACTGGGTCGCCCGGCCCTGGCCACGAGGTGTCCCTTATTTATTTTTCAGGGAGTTGGCAACCCTACGCTTGGCACACTCATTAACATCCTTCCTCACGGTCTCTATTGCTGACAAAATACCATCAAGTTTGGAGGAAAAATCGGATTTCAAGCTTGCAATAGCCGCCAGTATTACGTCTGAGCCTTCGGCCGTCTTTTCTCTCTCAGTCGGCTCATCATTTCCCTCCTCCACCGCCTGGCTAGCGTTAATATTAGTCTCGCTATCTTCACGGCTAACGCTAGCTTCACAGCTAGCCTCAGAGTTCAACTTAGAAGTGAAGTCAGATAATTTCGATTGAGTCGGTCTACCAATGTTTTTCCCGGGTTTCCTTTGCGAGAGAGGCATCACAGCTGTCCTAGGTGTCGTTCAATGTCTAACAAACGAGTATTATTCAGGATTTTACAGAAAGATAGCGGAGCAGAAGTGGGCACGTCCTTTCAGCCAGCCGCCATTACCGGACCTGCTGTCGCAGTTTTATCAGATTATAACAGAATGTTTGTGTATATGCAGCTTTTCAGGCATTTATTTTTACTGTGTTTAATCTCTCCTCAGGATATCTTCCTCATGCATGACAAGGACAAAACTCAGCGCCTCGAATATCAGGAGGTCATGCCCTCGCTGAAAGCAGCAGGTAGCATTCACAACACTTTTTCATCCTGTGTCATTTAACCGCTGAGGGTCTCCATCGGTCGGTAAAAATCCGACCAGCAGAGGGAGCCAAACACCTTTTTCGCTCAACGTGTGATCCTAAAAGGGTCACATGTTTGGTCACATGTGTAACTAAAGTCCTGTGTTTCCCAAGTCGTCACATTAGTCAAACATTTTTGCACCATTGAAGTTAAATTAATTAATAAGCAGACCGTTTTGATTACATGAAATGAAAAAGATGTGCAGTTTGTGTGGAGAACTTTTTTTTCTGAAGTCATTAAAATCACAAAACACAAACGTTTTGGTTCATCACTCATACGTCACTCAGACGGGAGCTGCCTAATGGACTGGCTGGGATCAGGGAAACGAGTGTGCGGTCATATATGTCACCTGTGCACATGTGGAGTTTATTGCAATAAAAACAGGTATCCCACCCAGTGCTTCTGCACCTGCGTTTTACCCCCACCTCTGCTCCATCTGTCCCTGCTGCAGGCATCCGGGTGGACGAGTTGGTGATGCAGCTGGTTGGACTGAGATACACGGAGCCGGACATGACCATCAGTTACCCCGGCTTCCTGTACCTGCTGATGAAACTGGAGAGCATGATCCGTAAGAGGGGGTGATGCGGGGCGGGGTGGGGGTGCAAGCATTGTTACAGCTTTCTGTCTTTCAGAGGAGATGAATGGTATAAATTAGAAACAGCAAGTGGTTTTAATCACCATATTTGCTGGTAAATGACACCACGAGGCCACGAGAGAAAGAAACAGAGGAGCGAGAGAGAGAACGGATGAGGTGACAGAGGAGGCGTGGGAAAAAAGGGAGGAGAAACAAGAGGAAGAGAGACGACGAGGAGAGAGATGTTTTCATAAGCTGGAACAGAAAAGACTGATTCTTTTTATTACTGAGCAGGAAAACAGTTCAAGCCTGTCGTATTAACAGTTACTTACTCCCCCCAAAAATAAAATTCACGTCTACTTTTCACGTTTAGCTTAAACTGCCCATAATAACCCTGTTTGTTGTGTCATTATACACAAGCTCGTTTTGCCCAGAATCAGTCATGTGATGTTTTAATTTGAACTAAAAGTCAAAGTTAAAACATCACATGACAGGAATGTTTGGAAAGCCTCTATAAGCCAACTCAGCAGCTCATTCGTGATTCTCTGAACTGTTTTGATGCAGACGACAAACATTAGCTGTGTCTCAATATCGTCTTTTCGTCCTCTTGCAGACAAATTTCAGGCATACGACGTGATGGGAACGGGAGCAGTAACCATCAGCTACAGACAGGTATGAATATAGTGTAACGTTAGAGCTGAAGAGTGAACTTAGCGATCCTTTAAATGTGAGAGTCCTGTCACTTCATGTCTCACGGTTGTAAAAACAGAACAAAATGAAACAGGAATCACGGGGCGCGCAGCGGTTTGTGAGGCTGAAACTCACTTGTTTGGACCTGTACAGTGGGTGAGAGGTTGTTCTCATGAAATGTCATCTGGTAAAGTCTGACTCTTCAAATATCATTACAACATAACCTCAGGCTTCTTTAGGTAACCAATGCATATTAAGGCTACGAGTACGTGTGAAACTGCTTTCAGCTTTGCAGTTTTCACTGTATGAAATGCCATGAAAAGTAACAGTTAAAGGGAATTGTGGAAGATCTGGAAGTGCAAGAAAACTTCAAGATGAAAGTGAACGTCTCCTGGGCAGGAAGGCAAAGATAAACACCCACATAACTGCAGAGAACCTGCAGGGAGCTTTAGCTAGCAGTCGAGCAGTGACATCCCAAGTAATTGTGAGCCAGTTTCTGTAAGCAGGGGTGATCAGAAGGAAACCCTGTTGCACGTCTACAGAAATGTGCAGCATTTGATCCAGAGAACACATAAAGAACACTTCATCAAGTCTTAAACGTACAGCCGTAAATGTTCAGCTCTGTGAATGTGTGAGAGTCAGCAAGCATGTCCGTCCAAATCAGAAATGCAAACCTGACCAAAAAAACAAAACAAACTGTGAATAAAGTGAAAGGATGCTTGCTGAACTTAAATGGGCTGCTTGTAGAAGGCAGACTGAAGTATCTCAGAAAGGTCTCATAAACAGTGCACACAGAGCTGCTGTGGAGTTACGCACAGGTTTGGGTTTGTGCTTCTTGCAATGGACACAGTAGAGAGCGCACAGTTAGTATGATGGCAGCTTTAATGTCAATAATGATATATCACTTCTTCTGCCCTCTGATTGGTTCCAGTGGCTCCACATGACCATGTACAACTGAACTGAACTGCTCTACCCAGACACCCTCACCTGGATCACCTCAGTTTCGTTTTTCCTGCTCTTTTTTCATTTTTGTACGTTTGTGTAGTTCTGTGCCAAAAATGTTTATTGCAGAAACAGAAACATATGGCAAACAGAAAAGTGAATATTTCTGAAGCTGTTTTTCTTTCCTCACACACTCAAACAATAGCAATGGAAACGACCTTAAGAACTCTCCTGAGTCGTGCAAACAGCCAAAGTCAAAGTTCAAGGCAGGATGTGCTGCTGTGAGGAAGTTTATGATGAAACTTCAGTGACTTCACCTTCATTGTCCTCTCAGTCTGACATCATTTCTCAACATGCCTCTAAATGAGAGACAATAAACACAGAGCCTCTTTTACTTTGTTCAAAACCACAGAAGACTGTTTGCCTGTGTCCAAACACCGATCATCATACTTCGAATAATCAATAAAATATGCTGTCCTCCTGATCAACATGCATTTTTGTTCAGACTCATTTAATTTACACTCAAAATCTAAGTGTGTGTGCGTGCATTCATGTATGTGTGTATGTTTGTTAACTTGTCTTTTGTGTTTCATTGTAAAATTTTAGGTTTTTATCTTGTGAGTTTGAGTATACTGATGTGTGCTATATTAAGAAAATTGTCATAATTTATGTGGAGTAAACAAAAGTTTTGGTTTGAGATTAGACAAAAAAAATCTGTTAAAACATTTCAGTGTGTTGTAATTACGTTCAGATCAGTTTTATTTACACCAGTTGACTCAAGGTGCTAATTCAAGTGGTTTCCAAGGAAACCGGTCTCCTGCACCTCCTCTGAGCTGCATTTTTAGCCCATGATAGATGACTTTGTAGCCAAAAAAGAAAGAAAAAGGCAATGTTTATAACATGCAGTTGTGACATGTAAGTACATGATGAGTTAAGAAGCTCAGTGCATCACTGTGCGTCGGCAGCCTACGGCAGCATAACTATGGAGGGTTCAGGGTCACCTGATCCAGCTGTAACTACAAGCTTTAAGATAGCTAGAGAGAATATGGTCATCTCAGGTACACAGCCATTCAAATCTGCTGTTCACAATGGACAGTCAATCAGAGCAAAGCTATCTTAAAAGAATAAAGGCATGCAAAGCTACTCTACTGGTGTCTTTTAATTTTATGCAAGTCTTTCCCTCAGCCAGACCAGACTTATCTCCTTGTTGCCTGGTTATGTGAATGTGCCGTACGGTGACCGTAGCCATGGGAGATCTTCTGAGAAATGACCCTCTGTCCTCTGCTCATGGCTGGAATGTGTAAATATCCGTCTTCCAGCATCATTCGTCAAAGTGAGAGCAGTCAGAGATGCACATACCAGCGGGTCTGTGCGTGTGTGTTTGTGTGCTTCCTGCATTTTTAGAACTGCATGTCACGCTCATAGATCCACGCTCTTCAGTGGAAGCTGCTCAAATGATTTTTTTCTTTTGTGCCTGGTTTCACAGCAACATATTTATACGGAAATAAAAACAATCATCAGTTCAACATAATAAAGGTGCGTGTGTTCCCCCGTGTTTGTTTTTCCATAAAACACCACACATGTCCTGAAGAAACAAGAACACTATATGCTTAAAAGGTTCAGTTTTCAGTTGTTATTACACTCTGAAATCCGACAGTAGAAGCAATAAAGGTTTTTTTTAAAGAGACTCATTAGTTCAGCTTTCTGTTTTAGCTCGATGTGGTTTCCAGTTTCTGGCTCTTTCCTCCTGATGTTTTTTGGATGAACCCTTGACCAACCAGTCTGTCCTACTCTGGTTGTTTTTTTCCACTGAGATAAAGTGTGGCTTCCTGCATGAGAAATGTCTGAATGCTTGAATTCAATTCAATTTTATTTATATAGCGCCAAATCACAACAAAAGTCGCCTCAAGGCGCTTCATAGATACAGAGAAAAACCCAACAATCATATGACCCCCTATGAGCAAGCACTTTGGTGACAGTGGGAAGGAAAAACTCCCTTTTAACAGGAAGAAACCTCCGGCAGAACCAGGCTCAGGGAGGGGCGGGGCCATCTGCTGCAACTGGTTGGGGTGAGAGAAGGAAGACAGGATAAAAGACATGCTGTGGAAGAGAGACAGAGGTTAATAACAGATATGATTCAATGCAGAGAGGTCTGTTAATACATAGTGAGTGAGAAAGGTGACTGGAAAGGAAAAACTCAATGCATCATGGGAATCCCCGACAGCCTACGTCTATTGCAGCATAACCAAGGGAGGATTCAGGGTCACCTGGTCCAGCCCTAACTATATGCTTTAGCAAAAAGGAAAGTTTGAAGCCTAATCTTGAAAGTAGAGATAGTGTCTGTCTCCCGAATCCAAACTGGAAGCTGGTTCCACAGAAGAGGGGCCTGAAAACTGAAGGCTCTGCCTCCCATTCTACTTTTAAATACTCTAGGAACAACAAGTAGGCCTGCAGAGCGAGAGCGAAGTGCTCTAATAGGCTGATATGGTACTACAAGGTCATTAAGATAAGATGGGGCCTGATTATTTAAGACCTTGTATGTGAGGAGCAGGATTTTGAATTCAATTCTGGATTTAACAGGAAGCCAATGAAGGGAAGCCAAAACAGGAGAAATATGCTCTCTCTTTCTAGTCCCTGTCAGGACTCTTGCTGCAGCATTTTGGATTAGCTGAAGGCTTTTCAGTGAGTTTTTTGGACATCCTGATAATAATGAATTACAGTCGTCCAGCCTGGAAGTAATAAATGCATGAACTAGTTTTTCAGCGTCACTCTGAGACAGGATATTTCTAATTTTAGAGATGTTGCACAAATGGAAGAACGTAGTCTTACATATTTGTTTAATATGTGCGTTGAAGCTTTCCCAACTGAGAGAAGTGACCCTGACGTATCTGCATCCAAAATAAGAGTTGGTGGAATTCAGCATTCCCTTTATTACCTCATTCAGCAATAAAGACAATGAACCATTGAAGTGTGATCCTATAGTTATAACAGTTTTCCAAGCAGATGCTCTGTTCTGCAACATTACACTGCTGCATTAAAATGTATAAAAACCATATTGTTATGATGTTGATGCGCCGTGAATAAAGATTAAAAAGCTGAACATAGCATCAAGTCACACAAATCCTAAATAAAGGCAGGATGTAGACTGAACCACCTTTCAGGAGGAAGAGAGAGAGAGTGTACATTTTTCTTCTGTTTGTGTGTCGTGTGTTATTTTTTATTCCTGCTCTTTTTGCTGCTGTAATGCTTTGAATTTCCCAACTATGGGACTGATAAAGGCTATCTTGTCTTACTTTATCTGTACATTTCCAACCTAATGAACGGGCATTTCCCATCTGCTGTTTTCTTCGTATGACCTGCATGAAGCAACATGGTAAAACCTTTTTGTTGTAGTCCATCCTCAGGTCCTTGCAGTTACCAACATTATTAAATAGTCTTCATTAAACTGCCCTTCATGCTTTTTGTTGACCTCATGATTTTTTTTCTACTTAGGTCAGGAAAAGACAAAAGAGTTTTTTATTATTATTATTAATTGACCACAGTTGTGGTTTTCGGGGCTTTTTTTCAAGTTATTTCCCATTTTATTTTCTACTTTCTGTTCTCTTTATTCCTCTCTCGGTTTCACTTCCTGTCCTTTTCAGCTTTCCCTCTTGATATTGTGGCATTTCCCACATGATCTAAGAGAACAAGCTGGCAAATTTTCTCTACCCATAAAGGAAACATTTAATACTTTCATTTATCCTTCAGAAACATTCATATTCAAAATGTGTGATTTTATTCCCTAGACAGGAGTGCTATTATGGAATATGACTGTTAAATGTAAGCAGCAATTAAATCTGTCAGAGAAATGCAGTGAAGTGCAATATAATAGATGTAAAAAGTGACAGGTACAAGTTTATATCTTCATGAATCACCGAAGTTCTCAGGCGCCTTAAGTGTATTTAAATAAGCAGTGCATTCTCTGTCTTGGCTCAGCTTCCCAAGATGCAGCACATCTCTCTGGAAAAGATGGAGGGGAAACAAATGAATTTTATTTTTCTATAGCTCATGTTTGATAGTTGGCATCTGAACTGTTTCACTGAGATTTGAATGCAAAATGTTGTCAGTATTTGTATATTTACACGACAAAAGAAATATTATTGGAAGATACACAAGCAGGGAATGTGCAGAGCATTACATCATCAACTCATGCGTTAGCCTCACCGGCTATCCGGGACTTCACAAGTGGCCTGCTGATGATGACTGAAGACGCAGACTGTACTTGCAGCACTGAGCTGTGAGCAGCACCATAATGCCCCACATGAAAACATCAGAGGTGGAGCATTGTCCCGCTGCAGTCTCTGCTGTACGTGCTGCTCTGGACCGCTGTGACACTAATCAAGAAGGACAGCCTGAGCGTGACCTACTTCTGTAGGTGGCTCCTGCAGGCAGGACAGTCACCCTGAAAACAGCCTGAACCGCCTCCTGCCAGATGGAGGCGATGATACCGCAGCTCAGGCTTTCCTGTTTTATGATGCCAGTCCTCTGGGTCAGTGCTTCTCAGATGGGTTGGATCATGACCACTTTATGATCACAAGCTGCACAAGAATCAGCAGCAAAAGATTTGCTTTCATTTTCTGAGCTGTTTCTTTATCAGAGGAAGCTGTGACGTCTGTCATTGCTTCATAATTTACTACATTTATAAGCAATAGGCTTGTATAGCAGTATTCCTTCTTGGTCTCCAAGTAAGAATCCTCTGGCCAGGCAGCATTATGTTGTCTGTCCATGTTATTAATTTAACGGATTATTACAGCTTGTTTCAGTCTACTGTATCTTCCTGCTGCACAACAAGTGTGAGCTCTCCAAAATACAAGGGCCACCTATAAATGAATGAACCATCAGGCGCTGATGAATATTCCGGTGATTAGGCCAGCTGGCCACCATTCCCCAGCAGTGATCTCTAACAACCGTTCCAACGTGTCCATCCCAGACAGCTCGTTCCTGTTTTTTTGCTTTCAGCCAGACTGAAAATTAGCTTTTTGGAAGCTGCAGGAAGCTCACACCAGCTGACCTGATAGCCAGTGTTTTGTCTGTGACTCCACATTTCCTTAAATCTGAACAATGAAGGTGAAGAGTGCAAAGATAGCACAGAGACACAACAGACCCCTATGCCATGTTGAAACTAATCAGGTTCATATCTTGAGTGAGGCTTTTTTGTGGATCTTTGCCCACCTCAGAGTCACAGGATTTCTTCTACGCTGCTCTTTAAAACTTTGTTCATTCCAGCTCCTAAATCTGATGCAGTTCTGCATCAGCTGCAATCACAGCAGCGACTTCAGAACACAAACACTGTTTTCAGCATCGCCACTGTCATCCGAGACCTTTAATATCTGTCCGCTGAGCAGGCACACTGATGACATCAAGCCTGCAGAGAGGCCTGTACAGGCAGATCTCTATTTTTCCTTGTGTTCTGATTCTTTCTGACCAAATATGTGGATCAGAAGTTTAGGACTAAAATGAAATATTTACTTTTTTATGGATCAAAGACTTTTGGAATAACAATAATATAATAGTGTAACATACTTTCTCATATGTGGGACAGTTGCAGTCGTCAGTATCATCAGAGTTCTCATCAGTCATGCTAATTACTTCTGATACTAAGAATACCCAAAGTTACTGCTAACAGTATCATTACACCGAGCTTGGTTGTGATCCCAGTGATATATTGCCAGGACAATATTACTTATTTGAATTACAGTTGTAAAAGTCAGTAGGAGTCACCTGAGGGGAACCTGTGACAGCCCTGGACCCCCAGGGGTGCCCATAGCCCCCAGTATGATTGTGAAATGATGGATTCTGTATCATGAGCATGAGTTTGGCTTCTAAATAAAATCAAATAAAATGCAATGTCCTGACTGTGGTGACCCTGTTGATTTTGATTGTGTGATCCAAATACAATCACACACTTATTCCTGCTCTTAAAAAACAAACAAACAAACAAACAAACAAAACAAAAAAACCCCACCCAAAACCCAATAATTTAAAGTGTTTAAATTTATATTGTGAATCCGAAATGTGGGCGAAGCAGTCGTGATAAAGGACCATCAGTCACAGATCCCATCATGGCGGGGATCTGTTTTTTTTTTTTTGCTTTCGCTTGTAAATACTTCGGATATTTCAAATTTATAAAGCTTCATTGTTTCAGCAGCTCACGTTCAAATGCTGTATTGAATATTCATGAAAGTTGTCTTGGCCTATTGGAGGACAAGTGTGTCAGGTCTCTGCAGATTCATAGCGGGAAACCGGCGATGGTACTTTCAAAATAAAATTAAATAGCTATAGAAAGAAAGATCACGCTGGCTTTTGGACTTTATTTAGATTCCATTTAAATTAATCTCTAGCTGTAAAAGTTTGAATGAACACTGGAGGGTTTTTCTACCTGCATTAACGGGATTGTACTACTGTAATACTTCACTACCAGTGGAAAGTAGGTGAGACTTTTTTTTCTGTTTTTGGTAAGATTCCCTATTTATATGTGTTTTCTCAGTTACACACAGTTCACAGGGTTTGGGGTTTTATTGACATATACCACTTCAAAAATTGAAGTTAAACCTGTTTGGAAAACAAAATCGAGAGCTTTTTACAGCATAAATGTGAAGCCAAATGAAACTTAATTTGAAATATAAACATTTCTGGCTTCTGTGCTGATTTAGTGTCTGTTAACAACAAAACTTGACTTACCTGCTTAAATAAAGGTCACGCTGACTTTCTGCACCCCTAGTGGTATCAATTTGTATTACACTAATGTGTAGCCTAGCTTATACCAACTTCCTTTAATATCAAAAACACAAAACAAAGATGTTTATGAAATAAAGTCATAGCAGTTGTTTCTTCACATTATCTTAATAGCTTGAGCTAATCTTGGAAGGTTTTTAAGTCATTTTAAACACAGAAAATACATTTTAGCACCCTTAAGTCCCAAAGTGGCCTGACAGTTTTCAGCAAAGAAAATCTCCAAAATTTACAAGATCACATCCTGGGCCATCTGATCTCAGGAATTCGCATGATAAGGTGGGGCCAGGTTTCACAATGAACTCACCCGAAACTCTGGCTGATTGGGACCCACACCCAGTTTCACACCTTGGCTCAGGCGATTAGAGGATCATCGGGGGTCCTTTTGTCCCTCTGTGGGGGGGTTACTCCCACTGGGTTTAAATCTGGGACTCTCCACCATTTGGCCCTTAGAACTGAAGAAGCTTCTCGGATGAGAGGTGCAACGTCTTCAAGTAACTTAAAGAAGTCCAGACGTTTTTCTTTGCAAGCTCCTTTGACTACGATGACCTGGATGACTGAAAACCTTCACAGACAAGATCGCAGAATCTTCAAGTAACACATTCATTACTTTCAATTGACTCAAAACTTTAAAAATAACTTAACTGTGTTTTATATTTACAAATGAAAAAGTTTAGAGCAAGGTGCACACTAAAAGTGAATTCTTACAAAAAATAGGAGAAAAAAGCTGTTTTGGTTAACTGGAATAATCTAAGGAGCTTGGAAAGAAAAGCGACTGGACTTCAATAGTGAGTCGACGACTCTCTTAAGAGACAACTCCCACTAGGGCTTATATAGCTGGGACTCTTCACCATTTGGTCTTAGAACTGATGAAGCTTCTGGAATGAGAGGTGAAATGAAAAGAATCTTAAAGATGTCCGGTCGCTCTTCCTTCTAAGCTTCACAGATTACCAAGACCTGGATGAGTGAGAACCTTCACAGACTTAACAGACTAATTTAAAAAGAATAACTAGACTTTTAGGGAAAGAGGAAATCTACCTAGTGCACTTAAACAACAACAACAACCCCCCGGAGAAAAACGATTACTCTTTAATTCAGTCAAAAAGCATATGAAGTACTTTTAAACACAGGGATTTGCAACATGAACGCCTCCAGAATTTTGGGTGGCACCACTAAAAATATCAAGGTGGCCCAGGACAGGAAATAGTGAGGGGACATACAAAGTGACACAATACAAATGAATGAAATTGCAGGATTAATAACAAGGTAACGTTTCAACTCATTGTAGGGTGTCTTCCTCTTTATTAAATGTATTGAAATTATTACCAACATAGAGTGGTCTTGCCAACAAATTTTGTGGGGAGGCCAGTGCCCCCACTATTTCCCCATTGGTGGCGCCCCTGATTTGCAATCAGTGCAACAGGAAATAGTAATAACGTATAATTAATTTTAAAGAAAGTAATCAGAGGAACGGTGACGCGCATCTGATTTATTTTGAAAGGCTTCACCGGAAGTGCGTCTTCTCGGTGGGTCGTGCTTGCCGGTGTCGGTGTGTAGGAGCGGCCGGTTCCTCCCAGCAGCCACACCGTTTAGAAGCAGAGCTTTTCTTCACACAGCAGCAGCGGCACACACCGGATATTCATCTCATTAAAAACACTCACGGCTGGAAGCGGCGAGAGAAGAAGGACTCTTTCCTGGCTCGGTTATCCCTCCCCGTCCCGCCTCTCTGATTTGGGTCGTCTTTGCTCTCCCCCCCCCCATTTTTATTTTTTATTTTTGTACATTTTGCCTGTGACAGTTTCTCCGTGGCGCACTCAGGTTTCTTTTGCTGACATGGTAGATTATCACGCTGCCAATAACCAGTCGACCGTCGGCGGGGCGCAAACGTACATGGAGCAGGAGAACGACTGGGACCGAGATCTGCTGCTGGACCCGGCCTGGGAGAAGCAGCAGAGGAAGGTAAGGCAGCCGAAGTCTCGGGGCCCAGCTGGGCCGAGTGGAGCCGGGCTCGGAGGAGGCGGGCAGAAAGAAAAATGGCAGTGGAGGAAGGATGCGATGGGGAGGTCAGAGACCGAGTGTGGGCCTCGGTGTAGCTTCACAAACCCCGCATTTACTCCCAGTGCTATTCGCCTTCTCTCTCCTCAGCCCGGGGGTCCTCCGAGCTCTACTCCTCGGTGCAAAGCCCCCCCACATAAGCTGGTTTCCTCCTCTCTAAATCACTGAATGAAAAGTCCTGAGTGTGTGTGTGTGTGTGTGTGTGATATTAGCTGCAGCTTTCACTCCTTCAGATGTGATTTTTTTCCCCCCCTCCTCTGAGTGGAAACAAGGCGCCACATTGTTGCAGAAAAATCCACGCTGTGATTGTGCAGACAGCTCAGCCTCACGATAACCGCACAGCGGACTTTACGAAGGCTTCGTGCAGGCGGCTCGCCTCCCTGGCACGCCTGCTTGTGTGGTTGGTTGGAGGCCGATAAAATTGTTGGAAGATTCGACCGATACTGTGGCGTTAAAGGCCGATATTCAGAGAATTTCAAGTTGAGGATTCTCAAGCATTTCGAGAGATGCTTCGGGTGATATGCGGGCAACTGAAATTCTTTCGCGGTTAACTTTTTCTCTTCTATCCTTCAGAGTGCTTTGGTCATTGCAGCTATTCTGAGATCGGTTACAAATGATTACATAGTGATTTGTAGATCCCGTGATGATCGAGGTTATTTAATCCCAAGCCACAGTGCTAAGGTGTTAAAATGAAATAAAGCTGAGCTGTCAGCAGTAATGCTGTACGAGCAGAGCACTTCTCTCTGGTGTGACAGTGGTTCTCTCAGCTCTGGACGCCCACTTCCTGAGCTGCAGATTTAAACCAGCTTTAGGATTATTCAGCAAAAATGTGGAGAAGCCAAATAACATGAAACCACTCAGTTGGCACCGTGAGTGCATCTGGCTATTCAGCTTCACAGATCACCAACACTCTGACCCCAATAAGAACATTTTGAGTCTTTTCAATAACCTGAAACGTGGTCCCCTTCCTGTCCACTCATCTTTCTCTTCTTCCTCCTCAGCAATGGCTGAGCTAGCTTTTTTATTCTTGAACTGCTTGATATTCTGCAA
Organism: Aulonocara stuartgranti; assembly: GCF_965226115.1. Lineage (NCBI taxonomy): Eukaryota > Metazoa > Chordata > Actinopteri > Cichliformes > Cichlidae > Aulonocara > Aulonocara stuartgranti. The sequence goes on from NC_138950.1 coordinate 3,771,524, forward strand.
AGTGGTTATAAATGATGTTACACTAGAGCTGCTTGAGTATGGAAAAAATACAATTATTTTGGTTATGTAACATGATTAATCCTAAACTTAGTCTTATAATGATGTACGATTGCCCTCCCAAACTTGGATATAATTCAGATGAGAAGGTGTTGAGGGTGACAGCTGCTGCTGCGTCCAGACTAGCAGATGTGAAGAAGTTCAGCGGATGCACTTGATGTGTAAAATAACCCAAATTAGGTCTTTGTAGGGAAGAAGAATGCAGACAAACTAATCACTTTATACTTTCCGATTAATTACCCCGCCCTGTGATGCACCCGTGCTCTTACCACACCACTAAACCGCTCCCACATCAAATGCTTTACCTTCTAAATCTTCAGAAGGGAGCGGCGAGGCGGTCTAATGGAAGATAATTTGAAGTGAGGAATGATTAAGAGTATCTCTTTCATTGACTGGCTGGATGACTGACATACTTTTTGTTGGTGTGACGGCATGCCGAGCCTCGACTCCTGCATTGCTGTTAGGCCGCTCAGCATTTTAGTCATCGCTGACATCACGCTCCCTCCACCTGAGGTTAGGCGACTCTGTGCGCGCTCTGCGTGTTTGCCCACACATCGCACGGGTCAAAGTTTCTTGTAAAGGAAAACCTCTCCTACAATCATTAACAGAGCAGAGGCCTGCAGTACAGACCTGTGCTGAGGTTGGGTCCTGCAGTGGAGGCTGATGGGTATTTGGTTGATTGGGGACGCGTCCCCTTGCCAAACATTTAGCCAGAGTGATGGAGGTAGGGAGGGGTACAAGGGCAAATTCCTGTGGTGTATTCATTCAAACTCACTGTGCCAGTTACTACTCAAAAATGTAGATATGCCTCCCGCAAGCATATCGAGACAAATGGCTATAATGAGTGTGGGAATGGCTTGTCCTCCCTGTGTGTGTGAGGGGTGAGTCTGAAAGGTCAAAAACAGGAGCAGTGTGTCACAAGCAACATTTTCCATCCTGCTGCCTGCAGCCCATTGACAGTGTTGAGTGATATAAGAATGGAAAATCAGCTGGGTTTTTATTAGTTTGGCCTTTTTTTATTTTATTTTGGGGACACAGAGCAGCTCTACCTCATCGAGTCACGAGGACACTCAAACACTGAAACTTTTCAGTAATCCAGAAAAGAGAAACGAATGCAGGAGGTGCTTGAAAAGAAGACATTTGGCTTTATGCTGCACCAGAATAACTTGTTTCAGGACTCCTGTGAGAGTCATTTCAGCTCTTTGGCAGAAGCAGCGTTTGTCCTTGTAGCTGTCCGTTTCGTACATTTCTCAACACCCCAGAGTAGCTGGACCGAGCCCACGCAAGTCCAGTAAATTGCAGTTTGTTACAGACGAAGCTCCTCGCCTGACAAACGTGCAATTAAGTCTTTCTCGCTGCTCGGTCGCACGTCCAAACACGCCAAAGTACGCAGTGACGCCACCGAAGGCTTTTTTTATTGCCGCTGTGGCAGACTGCTCATGCAAATCCAGCTCCTCAGCGACAGTTAGGCTGCGCATACTTTTTTGTGTCACGTGGCAGGGAGGAGGCAGGGCCAGGTGGGTGGATGAGCTAACGAGGAAAGTAGTAAAGTACTTGGCATCACCAGAGAGGGGCTGTTCTTATTTATCGAAGTGATACTACTTTGAGGTTAATGGAAACTTGCCCCACCACTAGCTTTGGGATAGTTCACACAAAAAGGACAACAGCAGCTGATAAATGTTTTTCAAGTGAAAGAGCCGAGGTGAAGATTTCTTCTTTGCAAAGAGACAAAAATAAAGAAACCTACATGCCAGAGTTTCCTTTCTTCCCTCATCTCCTGTCAGGAGCTCGGAGCAGTGATTGGGAAATGTTTCCTCTCGTAAATCAGCTGTGGTCACCGACTCTGATGGTTATCGGAGCTTATTTTCCTACACTGACAGCCGTTTCAATCTCACAGCCAATTTGTACTGAACTGATTGTGATATGGATGCAGACTTTGTAACTGACTGAAGGGTTGTGGGCAGTAGATGGGGAATCATTTCCATTTTACAGTACCTGTCAGGTGGCTCATTGGGGTGATTTTATACCTGTGTTAATTATGCTTTTTATTTCTTAGACAAACAGTCCTTTACAATCAGAGTTGATGTGTTTCGGTGCAGATGTGTTCTGCAGTGCAATTTGTTTACAGTGAGCCATCCCCCCCCGCCACACACACACAAGTGCTCACATTAACAACACAAAATGCACACTGAGTTTTCTTCCATTGCTGGCAAGGTGGGCAGCTGGGCACAATGATAGTTTGTTCTTTTGCCGCCCACTTTCGCATGCTTTCTGTGGAGACTGTGTGGCTGGAAGAAGGAGAAGAAAGTTCAGATGGCCCGGTTTTGGCTCAGGACAAACTGTGAGTGGCATTTTTGTCAGGACAAATGGACCGAACAATGCATCCTGCACCACACTGCATGCAAAGGCTGCCAGGCTGCTTTTTCCCCCCCCCTCTCCCAGCCTGCCTTCCTGCTTCAAAACAACATTTAAAGGAATGAAGGGAGCTGAAAATGTCTGAAGGAGTCTGGCTAAAAAGCCTGTTTGTTAAACAGCCGTGGTCACTAGTATGGTGACCATTGTCTCAGTATGGAGACAATAAAAGGAACCATCGGCCTGGGGTGTGGCGGATATCGGAGGAAGCTCGTGTGTTCAAGTAGAGATCAATTAAAGCTGCTTTATAAGATGTCACCACCAAAAATGTGTTTTTCATGTTTAGGGTTTTCAGAGTTCAGAATAAACCAAGTGTATATAAGATCCAATTTATTATAAAGTATAATTATGTATACTGTTGGGAAATTCCTCTCTGTATTTAACCCATTCACTCAGTGAAGCAGTGGGCAGCCATTGGGCCCCCGGGGATCAGTGCGTAGGGACGGTACCTCAGGGTAGCCGTTCAGTGGATTCGAACCCCCGACCTTCCGATCATGGGGTCACCACTCTTACCTACTGAGCTATCCCTGTGCCATCAAGTAGGTCAGGGATCAGAAAGTGTTCTGATCTGAAATCAAACCATGATCTTATGCAGTAAAAACGAAACCAAAACAATTAGACTGTACTGTGTTGTTGTCTCTGTTACTATGTTGGAGGTGGGCAGCTGGTTACGCTGTCCAACTATAAAACCACAGTGAACCAATCAGGAGCGGAATATCTTATCTGACACAGATGCACTGTAGCTGTACAGGGAAGAAGGGATTTTATTGGCCAGTCCGAGTCTTCGAGTCTAAGTTTTTGGACACTGGGTGCAATTATGTCTCTTACATGGAAGAATTGATTGAATTATAGCTGTGGGATATTGGCAGAAAACATAAATATGGACAGTGTTCATAGCTGTCAATATTTGTTAAAGCTTTTGTTTAATCAGGAAGTCCCTTGAGAGTAATCCTTTGTTATATATATATTTTTTGGCCAAGAATGGAAATTATTACAAAAAACAAAACAAAGAAGGTCCAGCCTGGTTTGGATGTTAGACGTCTCGTATTTGCTCACAGTAAATGTAGAAAAGCTCATTTCTTTACGTGTGAAGGAGCTGATACAATAGTTTGCTGCCTGTTTTATGAATCTACGACTTTAGATTTCAGTGGATGATCTTGCTCGACATGATGACACAGGTTAGTGAGGTTGCTTGTCTCTGGTGGCACAAAACCTCTTCCTTGTTTTGGTCTCTAGTTAAAACGGCGCTGTTCCACCCCCCCCCAAACTTCAGTTTTTGTTGGAATTTCATTGTTAACACACATTCAATGGACAAAATCTTTAAACTAGGCAACACGTTCCCTTTGCAGAGAGACGCATAGAAACTGTCTTTTGGCGTCAGTGTCTTCACAAATGACTACGTTGCTTTTGGACCAGAGAGATGTTGGCGGTCTTTTTAAAGACGGCACGCTGTAGGTGCATCAGAAGAGTCAATGTTCATGTCCCCGTTGGAAAGTTGTTGTTTACAACTTTTTTTTATGTTTGTTTGCTTTCACATTTGCTTCCCGTCACCTGGAAAGTTTAGGGATTAAAAGTTTCCTGGTTAACTTTTATTATTATCATCATCATCATTAACCTTGAATGTTAAAAACTGCACTTACTAACTATATGAGAGGGTAACCTTTGCGCCCTCCTTTTATGACAGTTTGCATTGTGGCACCAAAGGCCACTCTGTGCTTATCAGTGAAACAGCAGCAGGTTTTACAAAATGTCAGGATTCGACGCCCTGTGAATGAGAGCAGGCTGGAGTTTGCTGCCATTCGCGTTATAATATTTAAAGAGATTATGAGCTCTGCGGACTTGTAAAGGGCATCTTTATCTTTTTTTAAATTTATTTATTTCTTATTTAAAGCGTAAACAGTCATTGGCCTGTAAAAGTAAGCAGCACTTAAGGTGGGTAGCAATAAAATAATGATTAGTGAGGCCTCGTCGTGATGGTCCTGGTGTAGTTTCAGTGCTCCGTGTGCTTGAAGCAGATGGATTAGTTGAGGCTGTAAATTTGTGCCCTCTTGTTTTAATCGTACATCCAGTTGACCTTTTCGATGGGAGGTGATGGAAATGCAGTTTTCAGTTATTCTCTTGCTACCAGCTGCTTCCAGGTCAGCTGTGGGAAAGGCCTGTGCCACAGCTGACCGTGACCCAGAATCAGCTTGTGAACCTGAACAACAAACCAGTCAGTCACGCAGACAGTCAGAGCGAGCAGCGAGGAATGTACCCCTCTCCGTTTCCCCCTTTGTCTTCCTCTCTGTTCTGCCATTGGCGGCGGTGAGAGAGCACGCAGGGGGAAACATTCCTTTGGTGGCCTGTTATAGCCTGTTAGGCCAGTGGGAGGGGGTTTTGGACTAAAGGGGGGCGGGGTGGCCTGTTTTTGCCTGGGATTGGGGGGGGGATTGCAGATGTGGTCGGTGTGGTGGAAAAGAGAACTTTCCTTGGGGGCAAAGGGTACTTGCTCGAGGGGGTGGGGGTTCGGTGGGGTGGGGTTGAAGGCAGTTACGATGTGGCGGAAGTCATGGCGCCAAAAAATATTTTTTGTAGAAACTGTTTTAACTTCATTGGCTGCACTTTGGAACCATTTAGTTTCTTTCTAGAGCAGCAGTCAAGTTCAAAGTGCAGATCAGTCATTGGCCGTCACATCATCCAATCAGCTGTGAGATCATAGCACCCGTGAAGCCCAGGGCTGCTATTGATGTTGGTCAGCTGTAGGCCTGTGTGTAGAGGCGGTGGAGTCTAATGTGTCTGTCTTACAAAGAGATCTCTTTACGGTCCGTTTGCCTCCCACAGTCTTTGTGTTTCGGGACTCGAGTTTGTCTGAATGTTGTGGAGACCACAAATCCCCGGGTTCAGTTTCTGGCTGACATAACCTCGGATCTCTTACTAATTGTGGCTGTTCACAAGCTTGCTTCTTGGCTATTGCGCATAGTTATGAGGATTAGTAAATAGCATTTCCCAGTGATGAATTGAAATTGGCAACAATGGAGACTAAGAATTTCCGTTTGGTTTCCTGCCAGTTTGCATGTTGATGGTCTTTAACTCGGAGCTTAGGACCCCCTTAAGTGCATCCTTTACAATGGGATTTGAGGGGAACGCACTGGTTCTCTGCAAGTTCTTTTATCCACTTTCCGTTGTGTTAAGCTGTTAGCAGTTCAAGGTCCAATATTTCTATTGACATCTAATCGAATCTAATGCTTTGCATCATGGTAAAGTTTTCTCTACACTACAATCTGATAGCTGTGAGGTGCTGTTTAGCCACTTATCAAGAGCACATGCAAAACCTCTGCAGATTTCAGCCTTGCTGTTTCAGTTCTGTATTTGACGAGCCCCCCTCAGCTTTGGGTGCTACTATCGTTTTCTTCCTTTTTAAATGAATCAGTTAATGGAAACTTCAGGCTGTGATCGGGGTGTGACTTTCTGAAACCCAAACCAAATGTGTGCTAGAAATGTCAACTGTCTTGCGATGTGACCTGTGCTCATTTAGCTTCTGACAGTTGGTGTCTAGTTAAAACACTCTTAAATGTTTCATTTCGCAAGACTAAAGTTCATTTGAGTAAAGAGTGGAGCTGAAAAGCCTCAGTGGTGGAGATCACTGAGCTTGTGGGCGTGTAAACGGTGGAATTATTAAATACTACCCAGTTGGAACATTTGTTTTGGGGAAGTACTTTGATTAGGGCTGTGGATTTAATTAGATTTTTAACTTGCATTTTGTTAGTGAACCAAACTGTTGAAGATAATCGATCTCAAGTCTCCAGTCCTGTGGATGAACTCAGACTCCACCATCTTGGACTACAGCTGGTGGTGGTCCTCCTTTTTCTCTGCAGTCTGATGAACTTGATGTAGATGCACATAACCCACTTAATTTCATCATCTGCAGTCGATGACTGTGATTTGACGGTGGGACACGACCAAAATGAGTCGTGTTCTTTTTGTACAAATAACAATTCTGCAACAATTAATTGATGATTTTTGATGAATGGGGTTCATGTTGAGCGGATCCTTGGTTTAGGGTCGTCACTCCTCATGTCATAAGTTTTGCACAGAGTAACACTGGATGTGCCTTTCCTCTGTTTCAATGTGTGTGTTCTAATGCAGACCCGGTGGGGGGGGGGGGGGGGTTGTTTGGAGGAAAGCAGCAGAAGAAAGGAATGTGTGTTTAGGTGTGTGTGTGTGTGTGTGTGTGAAGGGTGGGGGCGTCATTATATTGTGGGTCTTGGTGCAGGGGGTTGGGAGCAGTTAAAAAGTGAGGTTCCCCCCCCCCCCATTACCAGCAGAGCCCCATAGCTGTGGGCTCGTCTGTTTGAGGCTGCTGGTAAACACTGCACAGTTAAACACTAGTTCCTGATGTGCTCGCCCCCACTGCACAGCGGCTCTGCATGGTGCGTTCAGGAACCGGGGGCATGAACTGAGGAACAAACCGAGAACAGTGTGGTGTTGGAAAAAGTTCCTCAAACACTGCATCTGTGTTCAAGACCACAGTAATCTTAGCTCGCATCACCTCTGAATGCGCCTGATTGAGATTCGGCATCAGACAAAATCTGCAGTCAAGCCAGCAGTTAATAATAAAAAACCAAACATGCATCACCAAAACAGCAGCAGGATCAAGTTAGTTGGTGCTGGGTGACCCTGAAAACGTATCTTCCAATACCTGCCCTTGCTCCAGCATCTCTCGCCTGTCTCCATGGCTGCAGAGTGCAGGAAGCAGTCATACGCTGCCGTATCTGCGAGGCTGCACAGCGCTCTGCAGCCTCTTTATTTTTGGAAACAGCACTTCAGAGCTCTGCCATCATCCTGCACCGGTGAGGGAGCGAGAGAGTCGGAATTTGATGAAAATTTGATAAAAGAAATTGAGGAGCATGAAGCAAAACCTTGTTCTCACTGTTGCTATTTCAGACTGCCGTCTGCAGCCACGGAGCGGCCGACGCGTGGTTTTGTTTCTTACGTTGGAGGCTATAGTTGGATGTGTCTTAAGAGGCACTTTTAAGGTGCCATTTTCAGTGTGAAACAATGCATGTGTATATGGTTGGTGTTGCTTTGTCAGTGCAAAGAATTGCAGAACTAAACAAATATGCTTTAAAAGCTTCCTCCTTTTTCTTCCTATTAGTTTATTTCAGCAAACCTGACATTGCAGGGACTCTACAGATGCGTCATCAGCTAAAAAACAGCCTTCTTTTTATTTGTCTGTTTATTGGTGAGATCTGTGTCGCTCACCTGCCCGTGACTCAAATTAGCAGGTTGTTTTTAAAGAGTAGGTGTGATTCTTGTGAAATGGGTGATATTTCGGTGCAGATCAGACCTCAGCGTGTCAGCACTTGCAGACATAAGTGTTGGCTGAAGCAGTTTTCGCACTTGCACTGCAGCTCTGAACTTTTCTACACATTTCTTGACTGAGGTGCCCGTGGAAGTGCAAATGTCAGAGCAGAGGTTAGGTCCCAGTACAGAAAGTCAACGACTGGGTGCCTTCCTTCGTGTTCACTCACCTGAGCTGGGTGGAGAGTTTCCAGTAATGTGACTTCACAGAACACAGAACCTTCACAGACAGTAATGTGACTGTTTAAAGCAGATTATTTCCTGCTGTTCACTGCATGTGAGAAGGGAAAACTATGCAGAGTATGCGAGCCAGATTCTCCTGAAATTGTCCGAAATGTTTGTATGGAAATGGGTTAAATTTGTATTTTTCAGGTCGTCTCCTGGAGGCCCGTGTGGTCGTATGGCAACATCTGTTTGCAGCTGCTGTTGCCCGCTCAGAGATTACATCCAGGCTCCGATGACAAGCTTATACCCAAATCTGACAGATAGGTGGGGAGAGGGATTAATAGGCACATGATAGTCCAGATTGGCTGTGATTTAGGTTGAACGAATATGAACGAGGGTGTTTTAAATGAGACAGAATGCTAACAAATACGTTTTAAACTGCTCCAATCACCTTTGTTTACGCTCGGATGGATTTCATGGGGACTTGAACTAGAGCAGCTGTGCACAGCTGATCATCTTTGCTGCTTTCAGGTCATAATCTTAAAGAGAAAACGGGTCTTCCAATAATATTTTTGTTCTGTAGAATAATACCTGATGGAGAGCTGAATGTTTAGCCACACCTAAACAGGTTATTCTCCCTCCGGTCTGGGTGTGTGAGCGAGATAAGAAAACGCACACAAACACACACAGTACTAGTGTAGTAACAGAACGCGAGCTGGGATGGTAAAGCCTCGCGCTACATCTGGGTCTTAGACACACATCTGGATAGCATGTTTAGCTGGATTTGGAGTTTCCACTGCCTCACAGTCTGACGGCTGCAGAGCTCTGACACAATTAGACCGGCTTTAAAGAAACCGCTGCTGTCACCTGGACATGAATGACAATAAAGCATCCAGAGATTTAAACTAAGAAACTAAGCACGGTTAAGCTGGATGAGATGGGCAGCTGGGAAATTTTGTTTACTTTGATTTAAACCTTTGTTGTCCTCGCCAACATCGGTCAGTGCTGCTCGGCTACCTGAGAGATTGTGGGCTAGACGTTGATCTTAGTGACATGGCACACCTGCACCACGCTCTGTTAGAGTCCCATTATAGAAGCACAAGGAAGGCTCGGCACTAGCCTGGTTAGTTGTAGAGAGTAGATTGTCAAACATGAAAAAATGAAATGGTAAAAAAGTTACATATTTTTGCAGAGTCATTAATACACCTGAGGCATCCTAATCAGTGATGAGTGAACTGAATCATGGATGTTTTCTTGTATTTGTTGCCTTTTTTTTTTGTGGAAACTCTGAACCGAACTCGACCCTGATGGGGAATCACCCGATGAAGCTCTGCAGACATCGGTTAGTCTTTGTTGTGGTGTCGAGACCAGTGCCTCGATCTATGACTTTAAAAACTCAGTAAGAGGAGTGACGATGAGGCAAACAGAGCATGATTCAATCTAATTGTGCATGCGCGTGTTTGTTTCCTGCGCGCTTGTCTCCGATTTCCTCCGAGAGCTCCTGTTGTTTTATTTAACAGCTTTCAAACTGGGACACTGGGCGAAGAGGTGAAGAGGAGAACCCTGCGGGCACACACACACACACACACACACACAGAAGTGTCTTGCTTTCCAAGAAATGTACAAAGAGTTGACTCTGCTGGGATCAGTATCATTTTTCTGCTGCTAATTCTGACAAACCGCCATGCCAGTCCACCCAGACTCACGTAAAGCATCCATATAGCGTTTTTAATTTCTCATTGTAGCGAATGCATAGCGATTAGACAGGCACATGGAAATGACTGTCAGGCCTTTGTTATGCTTGGCGCAGAATTTTAAGGTAAATTTGGGACTGCTTGTACACCTGAAGCAGAAACCTTTCAGCGGGGTATCAGTGGAGCCTGTGTTGGTTTCAGGGCACATAAAAGGCGCATTAAATATTTACTGATTGTGCCTGGCCTTCAGGTTGTGGTGTGCTCATTTAAAGCGCGGGTGCTCGGTTCCCCTGATAATCCCGCGCAGCACTTTTCCTCTGCACTGTGATTCTCTGAATTTATTTCTCTTTTTTCCCCTTCTGTCTTAGCCAGTGTCGTTAAGGCAACAGAATCAGACAAAAGGAGAGACATTGCTGCTATTTTTAGGCCTTTTGGCCAATGGCTCTTCTAAATGTGTTATTTTGCATCGATGTGATTGTAGCAGTGGGCAGTGTGGGGGTATGCTTTTGCTCAGGCATCTTCAAGACCAGCCCGGGGCCTGATCGTAGCTTCAGCCTGTTCATGAGGAGGGTCCCGCCGAGAATCTGAGGCTAAAGCTTTGGATGAATGGAATGAACAAAAGTGGTCTGTGCAGTGGGGTTTAACTGAAATGAAGACTTTAAATTGGTTCCTGATTGTTCTGCAGAGAACAGGAGCAGAAGTGAAGATGGAAGCAGGAAATCATGTATTTTAAAGGATTATGTCAGCCTGTTAGTGTAAGACTGGATTTAGACTCGCAGGCAGCGAAATGCAGAGAGCTAAAGACAGATGGCTGATAAACATCTACTGCAGGTTCATTGTCAGTTTATGCAGCTGAGAAGTCGAGGCTCCAAACATGCTGCTGCTTTGGGCCTCAGGGCCTGAACTGAAAAGTGGGAAACGGTTAATCTTCTTTACTTTTTCTGCTGCAACTTAATAAAGACGATTTTTGGAAAGAAATATTATTTTTTTCAGTCAGATATGACCCAACATGTGCTCAGAAATTGTCTTTTTCCTCAGTTTCTGTGGTGACGATGCTCGTATTAAATAGTGAGACTTCAGTCAGTTTCATCTGATGTCACAGACTGCAGAAAATCCTTATATGGTCATCTCAGGCAGTCTTAAAACCCCACCCACCTGCTGTTTAAACCTTTTTATGATGGACAGCCAATCAGAAAGAAGCCTGCTTGAAAGACAAGGAGTTAAGATGCCTCGTTTCAGACTGGAGTTCTAAATGAGGATTATTTTGATCTGTGAATCATGCAAAGCTACTCTAGAGTCCAAGTCTCCTTTTAATAGCATAAGCATGGAGAAATAATCTGTTCATTGAACTTAAAAATGCAGTTATCGATGTAAAGGCCTCAGCTGTAAAGAGCAAAGACGATGGAACTGCAGCTCCGAGTTCACTTCTCGGGAGTCGTAGTAGTGAATAAAGGGGAAGGAAGGCTCTGAGGTTTGTGTGGTTTTTAAATATAAAGTCACTGCACACGCAAACAGTCAGACGAGTCCTCTGAGTCAGGCCAGAGAGACAGACGGATACTGTGTCTGTGTGTCACCCCTGCGTTAATGGACCAGATGGCGGGCAAAGAGCGGAGGGAATGCCTGCAGATCAGGCCGACTGTACGCTGAATGGAAGCACACAACAGGGAATAATTGGCCTCCAGTTTTTATCTGAGCTGTCACATTAGCAGCGTTAAACGTTTGTGAATAACGCACACTTGTCTTCATGCACGCTTACAATTATTACATACAGAAAACAGAAGCAATTAAGTAGTTAGAGCGACGCTAAATCAGCAGGGGGCCGTCTTTTTCTCATCACTTTGTTCTTAAAGTATTTTCAGCTGTCAGTTAACATATGAATCCAGCTGCTGCAGTGCACAGTCACACCACTCGCCACTCGCCGCTGGTCTCAATGTGGGTCAGGGAAGTCCTCTGCGCCATCGGCCACGAGCTTACTATCCTGTCTGATCCAATCAAAGCTGGCCTGCAGGGGATTATTTTAGCTACCGTTCCCCCCCAGTTAACAAAGATCCCTCTGTTGGCTCTCCTCTGAGTCACAGTGCTGTGGGAGCACACAGCAGCATGCACGTGCAGTTAACACACATCAGGATACTCTGGAGTAGCTTCATAGTGGCATAGCTTTATATCTGGTGTGTGTGTGTGTGTGTGAGAGCTGTGGAGACACGAGGGCTCGATTCTTAAGCCGCAGCATTTCCTGCTGAACTCACGACCGCAGTATCACAGCTTCTCTGCTGACATTTTAGCGCCTTTCTGAAGCTGAAGCGTTATTTTTACTTTCAGTCTGGCAGCCATGCAAACATGGAGCGGTGCAAATTTCCAGATGTTCTGCTTTGTAAAACGACAGGAGGACAGAAGTGCAGATATTTAAAGAGCAGAATAGTTTTTCTTTGGACATCAGGTCCTGAGATGCGTTTTAAACCTTCTAAAAATAAGATGCTGTACTCTTGTGTTGCTTAGCAACAGCCCTTAAGCAGAGCTGTGGTGCTAATATGGCGACCGTGGTAAGCTGCATGACCAAAGTATGTATCAGGATTTCTTTATTGAATTTTATAACAGGTTTTAAAGAAACTAGCTTATCAGCAGCTGTGATGCCACTTAGTCTGCACCAGCAGCATCTCACTCCCAAAGGGGGCACGAAGGCTAAAAAAACCTCGAGTATAAAAATCTTACATCATCTTACAAACAGCTTTCTCACCTTCAGCCTCCCACACACTCAGACTTCATTACTGTACAAATAAATGTGTTGCAGACCTAAAAAATCCATGAAATATGGCAACATTAAGAGTAAATTGTGATTTCAGCTGCAGCCGCCCATAAGTACAAAAATTTAGATGTGATTATTTTTGATCTGTGTCAAAGGTCGTTCAAATCTGAGAAGCCACAGAGAGACGCAAGGCTTAGTTCTTACAAGTGAAGCGGAGGAAACCAGATAAACGCTAACACAGCTGAGGTGCAAACGTTCAAGAGGAAGTTCAGCATCTGGCTCTTCTAGCGTTTTCATCCCAGGCAGCTTGGACGTGCAGCACCATCGGAGCATCCTGCTCGGAGCTTTGATATGAACGCTGTGTTAAATACTATTTTCCCCACAGGCTAAAGAGATGTTACAGTTTGAATGTCTGTGTAACTGAAGGATCTGGCCATGGAGGCTATATGAAAGATGGGCGTAGTCGTCGGTTTGAACTGTGATTTTGTTTTTTTTATTATTTATCTTTTGGTGCTGTGATTTTCAGCAGCGTATGTGTTGATAAAGCCAGACGTGATCACATTTAGATTATCAGCTAATGCTGGAAAGCTGCATCCACAGACATTTGTGCTGCATAAAATTTAAATCATAGAACTTCAGTCACCAAATCGTTTCGTATCGTTTGTTTCATTGCATGTTTCCAAAGGCTCCAGCACCACAAACACAGCCCGGAGCTCCAGTTCAGTGCTTTGAAGTTGCCAAGATGAAGCCTATCAGCCTTATCAGCACCACCTCTCAGTCAAAGCAACTACACCCATAATAATCTTTTAGTTTTAATTCTAGTTAAACAGCTGACTGTTGTTAGGAAGATGGTCTCCATAGAAACCAAACCGGGTTGTTGTAGCAGGCTGTAAATGTGTTTATTTTCACTGTAAAGTTTTAATACGGGAGTCTGTGGGGACTGACTCAAGTGGACAGTAGAGGAACTGCAGTTTCTGGCACATCATTCATTTCTCAGAAGGTTGTCGCTCGTGTCCGGCTCCACAGAATAATCCACTGTTAACAGATTTGACTCAAATGCGTTTTGTAAAAACTGAGTTTGTTTTAAAAGAGGCGTCTGATTTTTGCATACAACATAATCCTAATTTGAATGAGTGAGTGTTGATTTTGTACACAGTTCTAATCAAGCAGCTTTTGTCTGCAGACAGAGAAAGTGGTCGAGAGGATCAGACTGTCACTGATTCACTGTCTGCACATCCTGGCTGCTCCATAGCTGCAGGACAAGTGGGGGATGCTGTAATATGAAAGTCATTTTAAAAGGATTACATTGAGTTTTCGGAGCCCCCTCCCAACAGACCCGACCTGTGCACAGTGGTAGCTGCCTTGACTGAGCCCTGCACCCTGAGGGGCTCAGAGGGGGGTGCTGCGTCTACTGTGTGCTGGTGTGTTTTTTAAGAGCTCAGCCTCACGAGTGTATCTGGGGCATGAGGATCACTGCATTAAATCAACTTAAGGTTTTAGGTTAGTGTGGGAGGAGTGTGTGTGGATTCATGATCACCACTGTGCAACCATTTTGGGTTTACAAGATGTTGAACTGGGCAAAGACATAAATCCAGAGAAGGAGGAGCCGAACTTTCTCTCACAATAGTTTCTAGATTTAAATGAATCGGTTAATATAGGTAATTATCAAGTTAACTGCTGGTTGCACACACAGTTGTCTCTTAAGCTGCCTCTGTGTCTGACGTGGAGACTGATCGAATTAAATTGTGTGTATAGTTTTATTTTTATAGCAAAATCAAACCCTTGGAGCAGAACTGTGGGATGTTTCAGGTCACCTCATGAAGGAGCCTGATCGTTCGGGTTTTTGTATTGCTGTGGAAGCAATATGGCCGCTCCTTCTAGTCCCTGTTAGCACCTTTGACGCTCAGCTGAAGGCTTTTCTGGGAGCTGTTAGAGCGGCCTGATAATACAGCAGCCGAGCCCAGAAGCAACAGATGCACAGACTCGTTTTCAGCATCACTCGGAGGCAGATGAAAGAAGGCAGACGGACATATTTGTTTAATGTGCGAGTTAAAGCACGTGTTTCTGATCAAAGGCTCCTTACAGTAATGTCCATTTACATGCTGATTTGCTTCAGGATCAGCTTAGTGTGTGTGTGTGTGTCAGAGTCACAGTGCTGGTGATTCACAAAGCTATAAAGGGCAGGGTGAGCTCAGGAATGTGTGACTGAGCGGGACCGTGTGGGTGTGTGTGTGTGGGTGGCTTGTAGGGTCATCAACAAGCGGAAACTCGGAGGAACAAACAATGTGCTGCTCTGGGTGCAGGTTTGGACCCTCTGAGCTCAGCATCAGGAAGTTCCTACAGTCTGTGGGGACGGTGCATAAAAATAACTCATTTCATGTTGAACATTTTGAGATCTGATTTTTATTTAACTCTTTCTGAATTTATTAAAATGAATTTCCTGTTTTATTTTGGTTTTTCTTATAGAACAGCCTCCCAAATCTACGTTTCCATTCTTCGTCTCTTTTATAACACGCTGACTTTTATAACTTTGAGCTGTTCTGTTTGGTTTCAGTTTGGTCAGAGTTCAGTTTACTATATATCACCTCACATAAACACTAAATGGCTCTTACAGCAAATGATCCATGTGTTGGTTTCAGCTCCAGTATTTCCTGCATCTTTGGTACCGTCACTTCCTTTGTTAGTGCTAAAGTTATTAAGTTATCAGTAGCTGTCACATCCTTTTTCCTGCCTGCTGCAGTAACACAGCTGAACTCTATCAGCGTCAGTGAGATGGCGTTAGTGATTTAACCACACCAGAGCGTCGACTCTGCGCCGCTGTAGAAAGAAGACAAAGAACTGTCATTGATTAGAGTGATGTCGGCCACTGATTGACTGGATGCCATAGATTAACACAGCCCACGACACATTTAAAGTTTGCATTCAGCCGCCACACATCATCACATTTCCCACAGCTGTGTGAACATCAGCCTCCCAAGAAACAAGGGCCACTGCTTCTAGCGGTGCTAATGACACACACACTGTCACGTTAGCTTTGATTAACAGATGTTTGTGAGGACAGTGTTTAATCGCTTCCTTTAGATTGTGCTCAGGTTTGACAGTGTGAGTGTGTTCCTTGTTTTGTTAACGAGTAACCAGCTTTTTCTTTTGTTCCGTTGGCTGCCATATTAGTCAGATATCTCCTTTCTAAGCTCAGTGTTTCTTCATGATGAGGTTTATTGAAACTAACAGAGGAGCAAAAAAAGTGAACAAGAAGTTAAATATTAAACTCAGGAACGTTCGTGGGAGTCGAGGCTATTTAAGGACATGTGTGCACTCCCTTAGCCACCCATGCTCGTTGACCCAGGCCTGCTGTCACTGGTAGGATGTTGGGAGCAAACTTTTTAACGTCTCCAACCAAACTCGTTCTCGTCCCGCGGCTTTAAGCGCCCGTCTTTCTGCTCGTTATCTTCTGTTTGTTTCTGTTGCTTCTTAGGAAGCAAAGGGAGGAGACAAGAAGGTGGACTGTGGCTCCATGTTTCACATTCCTGCAGTCGTGTACACACACACACACACACACACACACACACACACACAGGTAGCTGCAAATGGAAAGTGCACGCCTGTGTGTGATATCATTTATTTTAAATCTCTTCATGCAGGTCCATTCTTTGCCTGTGAGTGTCGGCGGGGGGTGCACCTTGCTGCCCTCTTACATCACCATTGTCGTGGTGACAGGCAGTTAAATGCGTTTCCTTATAAGGTAAAAGCGCACAGCATGTAGTGAGCAGGAGGAGGGGCAGGAAGAGCATTTTAGTGTGACAATGCTGTCTGCTGCTGGGCAACTGGGCTGGCCTCAAACTCCTGTTTGGCCACATTCTCACACTCTCTCTCACACACACACACACACACACACACACACACACACACACACACGAGTTCCTTTATTCGTCCTTCATCTCTGTCGAGCTACATGATTCACCTTTTAATATTTTCTTCTGTTGCTAGAAGAAATATTTGCGTTTCTGTTCGTTGCCCGTCTGAGGTGTGTTTGTGTGTGTTTAGGTGAAGGCTGCCGTCACTGAGTTGTCTTTGGATGAGATCAGCAGCACACGAGCAACATAAAAATGCTAACTATGAAGATTTATAGGTGTGGAAATGCCATGCTTCTCATACCACACATGCACAGATTACACTCTGACATCAAGCGTCTGCAGACTTTCCTCACACACACCATCATTTCCCTTCTTTGCTCATCGCTCTGCTCCCCGTTTGCTCAACGTCCCGGGCGGTTATCCTGCCACGACCTCTGCTTTATTGCTCGATTGTCTGATTGTAGCTGATGGAGGGAGCTGACTGCTTTGTAGTTTTTTTTTCTGCCTTAATGATTAAAATAACCCAGCACTGAGTAACTGTCTTGTCACAGAGTTTAGAGCTTACTCATTTCACATGTGTCAAAAAAAGAAATAAAACTGAAGTGTGAGATAACTGTGATGGCATAATTGTGTTTGAAGTTCATTACCAAGAGCTCTAAAAGCAGGAAGGTGAAGTTTGGTTCTCACACATATTATTTCTCTTCTCTGACCAATAACTTCCTCTAACAGGCTTCAGCTGGTTTCAGGTTGTCTTTTTTCAGTCATTGTTACAATTACACTCTGCAGGTTCTGTGGTGTGAAGAGAAAAACAAAACTGATTGCACGCTCGTTAATGCAACCAATGTTGGTCAACATTTTTCAAGTGAGAAATAAGCTGTTGGTTACTCAGTGTTTCCCCACACAGCCCCGTACTTACTCGGATGAGCTGCTGAGGTACATTAACAGCTAATTAAATATATATATTTTAAGACTCTTAAGATGATTTTAAACTCATCAATGATTGTTGAATGTCATTCAGCAGCTCTGCAGACTGTTTCTCCAACTGACAAGCTGGTTTATGTCGCGACCTACAATTCATCGGTGGAGCTGGAGTCAGTCTACGACACGAGGAACTGCCTGGAAAGGCAGCTGATGATTGCTCCATGTATATATCATGTATATATGCACTGTTGCTGCACAGCAAGAAGGTCCTGGGTTTGAATCCACCTGGGACTGTTCTCCCTGCATGCGCTTCCTGTGTCCTGTCACTTCCTCTCACAGTCCTGAGACATGCAGACATGCAGCCGCCCCCACCCAGCAACCCTAAATTGGATAAAAGATGGATAAATAAATATTATCAATAATTCAAACACTGGGCTTCGAATCATGCACTCCCTAACTTTTGCTTCTGAGTGCTTTTCGTGCCTTCAGGTAATGAAGGTGTTTGCACTCACGATGGTCGTAGTCATTGTGGTTGCTGTCTTTGGCTACATGGCGGGGCTTGTTCGGCTAATAGGAGGAAGAGTGTTGATGCATGAGGAAGAATTTGGTGTTATGTGTGGTCAGAGGTGTGACAAGTTCCAAAAAAATATAGTTGCTAGTGTGACAGACAGACAAATGTTGCAAACTTTGACCAGTGAATGCACACCTTTCAATAAAGAGCACTGCATGCAGAACAGTGCCTGGCTGCACGTGCATGTGGGAACACTCCTTATGTGCTCGTCCAAGCTGCTCTGAGTGGTTGTACAAATGTAAACGCTGCTATATGAACCGGCAGATCATCATTCCCTATCACGGCTGTAAGAGCGGCACATTATAGTTACTCACAGATTTATAGGTACACACCTAGTATTATGGGCTATTAGTCACCTTCTCTTGTAGATATAAACAATAAATAACTTCCATGTGTTCCTAGAAATTCAGCTTTCAGGCAGTAAGAGCCAGGAGGCGATAAACATCTCATCACGTTAGTAAAAACCCCAATGAGTTAAATTATTTGGTATTTGCTGATGATTTGATCAACACTGACTCGATGTGAGTGAGACGTGTGCTCTCCTGCACCTCACACCACCATTATCAGCAGACGTGCTTTCTAACAAAGCCATGTTTGGTGGACCGATTCAGTTTCCTCCTGCCTGAACTGATCAACAACAGAACCGCAGAACTGTCAGAGGGGCTCTGGAAAGATTCAGCCAGCGGTTTTAATAAAAGGCCGACACAAACAGCTGACGCTTCGCCCTGCCAACTGCTGTCAGGCCTGCCAAACCCCTGATTTTGGACTGTGTAAAAACACACAGACACACAAAGAGAAAAGTGGGTGTGTAATAATAATGACCTCAGCTCATTCAGTGATTGGAGCACTCGGGTTTTATAATGGTGAACGAAGGGGAACACCACTTTGGCTACCGGCTGCGCCTCTGGCAGCTCAAACCAGCTCCTGCAGAACAGCTGGACGTGTGGAAAATAGCGGGGGGGGAGCACCCACAGGTTTACGCTACAAGACAAAAAAAATCAACTCCAAGGTCAAAGGAAACTTTTGTTAAACAGTTACAGGCCTGAGTGCTTTCTTCTTTCCCTTCCCTTCTATTGACTTGTGATAATCTGCTACAGGATAAGAAAGCAGCTCTCGTTGAGTCTATTGTGCTCGTTTTCAGCTCTGCGTATTTAGTCTTGAAGATACGGAAACTATAGAAACTTTGGCCAAGGTGTTTGCTGGATGTGTCACGCTTCTGAAATGTTTCCTGACATCATAAAGTCAAACTTCCTCAGGTCATGCACTGCAGGATAAAGAGGTTGGCTGAGTCATTCGGTGGCAGCTGATTGTAAAATGATGTCAGTCGTTGCAACACCTGCCGTTATTGCACAGCATTGTAGTGCACCTGAGGTGTTCAGTGAGAGGCAGAGAGTGTCTCCTGCTTTTTGGAAATCATTGCGTTGATTTTTTTGGACACGCGAGATTGTAGTTTTCAGCCTGTAAGGTTTCACGCACTGTCAACTTTCTTTAAGGGATTCTGGGATTCAGCGTCCCAGAGATCTGTTGAATGCAGCCCAGTCGCCTCTTTCTCAGTGAGTTCACTCTCTACGTGAGCCGGGCCGCTCCTTTTGACTCATCGCGGCCTTTACAACTTCCCGAGCGTCCTTCTCATCGAGCTCACCCTCCTTCAGATGCGTCAGTGGGCAGAAGGACGCGACTTCAGATGCTCGATTTGACGAGCTCTCCGGTTAATGTTTTACATTTGCACGCTTGGATTCTTCTGCTGCATTCCTGGAGAATTAGCATGGACATCCTCCACCCCCCGTTTCCTGTGCTGCGCCTCTAAAGACAGGAAGTGGATTAGCTGGCTGCTGATTGGCTGAGGAGAAAAAGAAGTGATGGTGTGATATGAGAAAAACAGACACACAATTAGGGGGAAATACTGATGCCAAGTAAGGCTGAGTCGCTCTCTGTGAATCTGATTGTTGTCTCATGCCATTTATCTCCTCTCAGCGCTTCTGTGAGCTGATCACACACGTCCATGTTGTTCCTTTCAGCTGCAGAAATCCTCTGACTCATGGTGTGTGTGTGTGTGTGTGTGTGTGTGTGTGTGTGTGTGTCAGTGTCACTGTGGTCATTGCTCTGTGCCAGATTCAGCACAGATGCTCTTATTTTGTTGTGGCAGCTCTGAAGGTCCTCTTAAATCGGTGTAAACAAGCACAATGTTTCAAGATGATGATCATCTTTTGCACATTTGGGTTTATTCCACGTTTATCCTTTTTATGAAGATCTGTAAGAAATCCATGGTTTAGTTTCACGTCTTAATTTTCTGTAAGAATGGATGAATACCAAAAAATGTTTCGATTACTAGCCTGAATCTTTTATCATTAAAACATTAATAAAAAAACCAAAATGTTACATTAAAAAAAAAATTGTTACTTTTCGCCTAGGTTGTAAGGTCTGCCTTGATCTTGTTTTCCATTCATGAGTTTCTGTTAACGTATTTGTGAAGGAGTGTTTGCATTCGTTTGTTTGCTGGAGAGGTCCTTCACTTTGATAATTACAGGAACGTAAAGAAACCGCAGCCCCAGCTCCACCTTGTGATCATCTCGGCCACTGACTCTCTGTTTGGACTGAACTGTTTATGTGATCATGTTTAATAGCCCACTTTTATGTCCTCCATTTAAATCTGAGCGATGCTGTGTTGCCAAACAGCTACTTGCACAACCGAGATTTCTTAAGGATGCATTACAAGAGCTTTTCTCACTGTCAAGTGATTTGTGTGTACAGGAACAAGCTGACATGAACCAGAATGATGGTGAAAGGAGGAAGGAGACGGGGAGAGAGTGAAGATTTGTTAGAAAGGGAGTTTGAGGGAGGAAGAACATAGCAGGCATTCCTGACATCTGTCGTGTGCAGCAGAGCTGACAGTCGCCTTTGATTCAGCGTGCCTCTCTCAGCCCGCTCCTTACCTTTACCCGTCATCCTGTCACCACTCTGCAGTCTCAGGCATGAAAAAAAGCAAATTTGCAGAGATGCTTGTGGTTTGTTTTGCCAGCTGAAGAGGGTGGAGTCGCTGGAGCGAGTGCTGCAAAGTTGAGACAACAAAAATGTATTTTTTTCCTCCTCCCTCTCCTATCTGGATAATTTTATCTCCTGCTGCAAACGGGGGGAAAAAGTCAGACACATCTGGAAAGCAATAACGCACAACATTTGGTGCAAATAAATCTGTTCGTTTTCTTTGTGTGCTCAGTTGCAAAACACTCGTGCTTTGTGTGCTTGGTTCATCCAGTTTGGTTGGTCTCCTGTTCTGGAGAGCAGATCAAAGCCCACTCTGGGAGCCTTTTGTCTCTCATCGCCGCTCGTCCCTTCATTTAAACCCAGGAAGAGCCTCATTAGATGTCGCCCCGCGCGGCCGCCTCCTGCTATGAGCTGTCACCAAAGAATTAAAGTCTGTGACACAAACTGGTTTATTTGAACAAACAGAACATGATTCTCTGCTCGCTCGTCTTCAGCTCGTCTCCGTTGACACTCCTTGTGGGATGAACTTGGAAAAATCTTGCTTACGTGGTGGAACTTAATAATGTGTAACTTTCTGGACCGGATGGAAGTTGGATATTAATCGAATGGTTTTCCATTTTTCCGTTAATCATTGATGCCTATTGTTAACAAACTGGGTGGTGTTTACCCTCGACTACTCCACCAGCTTATTGCTTCACTGCAAGTTACTCAGCCGTTTCCGTCTAAGTACCAGTAGTTGTTTTATCGTAGCCTTTTAAGCGCCACAGTGATGGCACAGACTTTGGATTGTTATTAGTTTTAAATTTAGAAGACAAGAAGAAAAGTTCTCTAAAAAACGAATTGCTGTCTTTTTAAGAAGCCGTTTATATTTAATTTTTTTGCTTTAAACTTCTGCTATTGTGCGTTTACACTGTCAGTACGATCACTAATGTGACAGCCTGCTAACCGTTGAGGGTTTGGTGCTTCTTGTGGGTTTCATGTTGACAGCAGAGTTTGAACCAGAAGACTGGTTAAACCCAACGCTGTGACGGGTTCACATTGAATGTTCGCTCCACCCGCTGTAACAGTATTGCGATAATTGTGTGGCCCAGGTGAAGCAGCTACAGGTTGGTGTGGACTTTAGCTTAACTTTCCTATGATGTAAAAACTGATGTGGAGTCAAAGGGATGTTTCCTCTGATGCTTATGGGCCTAATGGACTTCAGTAGATCTACTTGTTACTTACACAGCTGATGTTGATGAATGCTAACGGAGTGTGTTTTTTAATATCTGGATTTGTGGTCCTAAATGTTACGTCAGGTTAATAAACTGGCACTCGGCCATCAAGTCTTTGGCAGTATCCGATTTCGACCAATGTGCCAGAGTGTAACGGTCCTAAAGTAGGACCTGAAATAGTCCCCAAAAACCAGGTTCCAGAGTAGTTTGTAGTTCCTGCAGTGTGGGCGGAACAAAATGAAGGAGTTGCTCAAAGAATCGCAGGAGGTTTGGAAAAAGTCTCCATGGCTCAAAAGCATTTTAAGACCCCAAACTTTTATATGGCGACCTAATGCGTCAGCCAAAGCCCTGAAACGTAAATGCCAACCACATCAGCCCCATATTCTCTTTGCAGGCCGCTGCTGTGTCACCATGTCTTTGTGCAACGATGGCCTGTGTGATTCGTTGCCCAAGTCACCAGCAGTCTTTATTGACACACAGCTGGACAGTATTGCCTCATATAATGTGTAAATATGCAGACGCAGTGGGCAAGAGACCATTAAAATGGGAGTGTGGTATTATGCCATGTGTGTGCCGAGTGATACGATGGTTCAAGTTGGAATGACTGCAAATAAAAATTCTGGATTGATCAACTTCTCCTTTTTTTTCCCCTTCTGTCAGCGAGAAATAAAACCAACATCTTTCACAACATGGAGTCAGAGACCAGCTGGAAAATCCTGAGCTACAGTTATTTACTGCATGAATATTTTAATGTTGTTCCTGTTGTGTATAAAAATGCGGCCCTGTTATCGTAAGGGGACCCAACTGATCCTAAAATAGGTCGGGGAGGCTGTGTGTGAGTGCAACCTGACCCGTGGAAGGACTCTGAGTAACAAAGACAGGAAGAGACGTAATAAATGAATAAATAGCCACATCGTTTGACACTTTGTCCCCTTCCCTCCCTTTTCTTCCTTATTTCCTGTCTCCTTTCCTTTCTCTTTACCTTGAAAGTTTCCTCTCATAAAACAGCAGCAGAACACTGAAAGCCTCCACGCAGCTGCTGGAAAACTTCCTGCTGCAGATAAATGAACATGTCGTCATTTATCTTGGAATTTAAACTGGAATTGTAGTTTGGATCAGAGTGACGTTAAGTCCCTTTACTGTAAAAGAAACTGTTGCATAACAGAATGTCAGATGATGCATACTCAGAAGCTTGACTGCACCCTGCTATACGTTATGCTGTATGCAACTTGTGTAGTTTGAGTTTGCATTGCAGCCAAGCACAAGCTGTGTTACTCATCATTGTTTACATAGCTGCAAAGAAGTGACATTTACATGTGGTTTGCTTTTGTTGGGGGGTAAAATGTTATTTGCAGGGAGACGAGCAGCATCTTACTCTTTTCACTCACACTTTTGATGGAGCATGCATGACTCAATCTGTGGATCTCAGGACTCTGCTTAGCATTTCAGTCGCCCAGATGTTGGTTCTTTGGACCACTGACTGCATTTGGGCCAGAAAGTTATCTTATTAGCTAGACGTGAAACACCTGCAAATTAATGCCGATTTGGCTGATAAATACTAATAAAATAATAGAATTTCGTTCCAAAAAACTGTAGCACAGCTGTTACAGCAGGTCATATTATTGTCAAATGACTCCAGAAATGTTCCAAATTGCACCAACTGCACAAGCACAAGAGGAGACGACCTGCTCCTGTGACTTGAATTAGTGAAAGCGAGCTGAGCCAGACGGCTAACATTAGCCAGTCACACACAAAGACCCTGCAGAGTCGTTATGAAGGGAGTTGTGTGGCACCTTTGCAGAAACAAATTCAGCTTTTGAAAATCCTTTCAAAAAAGGATCCAATAATAATTCCTCATTGTTACTTTTTCTTATTATTGGGTTTTCTTCCATGAGATTAACCCGCATCCAGACTTCCAGCCAATCAGACTAAGTGGTCATTAATAATGCAGCGTGTTTTTTAAGTGGACAGATTCCTGCACAGCTTGCTGGAGGACTGAGGGGAATCTGGCCTGTAAATCGAAGACGTCGTCTGGTGTAAAACAAAATTCGTTTGAAGTAGATTGTTTGTTGGCGTGCGTGGCACATCTGATTGTTTCAGGGAAACATGCTCGTTCCATGTAAGAGATTAAAACTGTAAGTGTGCATTTCCCTGTGGAGGGAGAGTCTCCTCAGTCTGCTCCGGTTGGTTAATGACGATGATCTCAGCCTCTGTCCTGCGGCGGCAGAGATCTCAGGTCCACGAAGGCCCGGGCGGGACTTTTGTGCTTCCTGAAGAGGAGGGGGAAACTTCAAATAAAACGTTTTATTCATTTATTTGCTTTTCTTGCATCCTTTAATTTTCTATTCATTTGTTTCTCATAAATATCTGTTGATCGTCCTCTTCAGCTTTCATCCCACCAGATTGCTTTTTTTTTTTTTTTTTTTTTTTTTAAACCTCTTATCCCACATTCACCCATCTGTGACCCTCATTTAGCTTCTCACTGTAATGGTAAAGTTACTTTACTTTTTAATTAAGGGTGTTTTTTTTATTTATTTTTTGTGTGCTTTTTTTAAATCCGGGGATAGATGGATAAAGTGGCACCATCTGAAGCTCTGAGTTGGTTTTGTTTCAGCCTCTTGTGGGCAAAATCAGATAAAAGATTGTCTGTCTTCTGTTTTTTAGCAACATTTTTCCATCTTTTCCCACATTTTTATTGCCTCTTTATTCCTCCTCCCATTCTTGATCTTTGCCTGCACCCCCCTCCTCTCCATTTCCTCTGCCCTCCCCTCCTAACCTCCTCTCCTTAATCCTCCCTTTCCTTTGTTTCTGTTAGCTGCTATATTAAGGCCCCTCCAGAGAGTCTGTGTGTCTGACTGAACGCAAGTGATGGTGCTTGTTGAAAACAGTTGGCGTTGAGCTGTTGACTCACATAATGGCATATCTGAGGGGGCATTAGGCCGGCCAAGAAGCGCACGGCAATTACATGTTTGTCGTCTCCCTCTGGGAGGTGTGTGTGCGCCGTGGTGAAAGATTGTCCTTACATTACTGACTACCTGTCAGCACACGAGGGAGGCTGCCTCAGTCTGTGTGTGTTTGTGTGTGTGCACACATGTTAATGATCACCTGTCCAGACTTGAGAGGATAATGAGACCGGAGGAACCTCTGCAGCAGGGCTCCGCTCCGTCGTCCTTCTGTTCTTGCTCTGCTTCGCTGTCACGATTAGCAGAAGTCCGATGACCGCGCGTATTTACGAGCATCTCGGCCGGCTTTCCTTCTGCCTGTAGAAGCGTTACACCTGGCTTTGGCACTGCATCCCACTTGATCTTTATCGTTTGTTGTTTCACAGTCGGAGATGCTGCCAGTTGTCTGAATGTTTCTATCAGCCTCAGGAAAGTGTTGATCTGCAAACAGCTGTTCACTCGTTTAGCTTCAGGCTGGTTCCTCCTTCTCACTTGTCTTAGTCCTCAAACTAGGAACACTCCCAGGTTCCTCCGACCGTGGCTCCTGTGGGACGGCACAGTTTCCCACTCTGACTGTAGCACGGCTGTCCTGATGTTCTTAAATGAAGGCTTTGTTGTTTTTGGTCCGTATGTGTTGACAGAATAAACATGTACATTCAGATTGTTTACTCATTGAGTTCACACACAAAGCAAACTGTCACACGGACAAAGTGGAGGAAGTGTGTGCAGCAGTAGCAGCACTGCTGTGTCACACGCCACAGCCCTTTTTTAATTGGTGTGCATCTAAGAATAGGAGGCCTTGTGTCAGGCCAGGCCAGACTAGTTACTGAGCTTTATTCACAGGGCCAGGCCAGCATGGTTTTGGCCCAGCAGAGTCTGGTACAGCCGGTCCAGACTTCTATGGGGCCGTCCAAGTTCCTTGAGGTCGTACCTCCTGCCAGCAGGTCCACGTATAACCCCTTTAAAGTGGACCTATTCTGCTCGTTTCTCTTTATTTTTATTCTTGGACTCTGCTGGAGTACTTTGCATGATTCGCAGTTAAAAAATAAGCGCCGTTTGTCTCACACTGGGCCTTTGTGCAGCCCCTCGGTTCAGCCGCCGCCTGAGATGAGCTGAACGGTTTGGAAGAAAAACATCTAGAGCAGCCTGAAGCCGGCGCTTGTGGCTCAGGAGGATACTCGTACATACCCCCACCCCCGTTACTTAAATCTTTGCTCCATATTTCAGATCTGCAGTTGCTGCAGTTTATACATGACTCAGAAAATAAGGAAGAGCATCTTTACCTTAACTATCATTGCAAACCGGATGCAACAGCATGCAATATTTTAGCAATTCTCACGCTGACACAGCTGATCGCTGTACTGTTGAGTCACTTTCTCATCTCTCCAAGTCGTGCTGGCTTTTTTTCATTTCCTCTTTTCAGGGTTTTAATGAACAGAGCTGTTGATGCAAAAATGAGCAATGAGCAGTTACATTTAGTTACCATTTTGGCCTCCATCCATACTAAAACGAGAATTATTCTAATAATAAAAATAATAATTATTATTATTATTTATTTGACTTTTAGGTTGCAAACGCAGGCTTAGAAGTCCAAACCCTCCCCGGGCTTTAGCAGGTTTTAAATTCAGCCCCTTTTTAATTTAAAAAGTTGATTTGTATTGTATTAAATCAGTGAGTTAAATAATAGTGATTTTTGATTTTGGGCATAGATTTGTGCAGGAGAAACGGTGCAGCAGGTGAACGCCGCTGCTACAAAAGGTGTAAAACTATCTGTGAAGTCACGGAAAGCAAAGAACCATCTGTTGATGTTTGAGCCTCACACTTCAACGCATGCTTGGCTCTAGACGTAACAGTCGTGTTATCGGATGGTTAACTGCACATCAGCTCAGCGTTTCTGCCACCAAACAGCTCTGTTTCCTCCTCTGAGCTCACCTCACTGCATGTCCGAGCCTGCCCGGCTGGAAGCCTGTTTTACTCGCTGACTGCTGCCGGTACAGGAGGAGGGTGTGAGAAAATCTAACTGACATGGAGTGTGTGTGGTTTCACCACCTCTGCATAGGCTCTCCGTGTATATTTATAAACTGTGTGTGTGTTTCGAGAGGAGGGGTCTTAATCATGAGAGTGTGAGATGTGAAATACATGAATCATGAGACCCCAGCAGGTACGAGACTGATGGAGAGTGTGTGTGTGTGTGTGTGTGTGGTTGCTTTAATAGTGAGCTCATCAGTTTTGGGAAGGAAAAGGGTGTGTGATATAGAGAACACACACACACACACACTGCTGTGTGTGTGGTATGTAGTCAGAAAGTTGCACGTTCATTAGAAGAAGGGTGTGGAGATAATTGCTGTGTGTGTGTGTGTGTGTGTGTGTGTGTGTGTGTGTGTGTGTGTGCGCGCGCACGCTTGAAGTTGAGTTGAAGTCGGCAGCAAAACTGGAATTTTTGTGTGTGTAGGTGATGCAGATGGATATTGAATTCTGGTCTCTTAAAAACATTCCTGTCCAAGGAGTGGTGCATGTAAACGAGGGTGATGGACAGCATCGCTGTGCACAGCTTGCATGCTTTCACTTGTCTCACATGCATGAATTTCTGCTTTGTCCTCTGACCCTGTAGCCTCGCACATGAGAGACTGTTGAGGGTTACACTGATGACTCGGCTGCACGCACACACACACCAAAATCAGACACTGGAGTTGTTGGTTCAGGAAAAATAGAGTGGCGACTCAGTGGGGTCGATGAATCCCTACAGCTGATGACAGTATTTGTCTGCAATGTCCCATCAGTTTTAATTAAATGAATAAAGAAGTTACCGTTCATTAAAGATGGTGTGGTAGAAGGATAAACGACTGATGGTAACACTCACTAACGGATATTTTTGTTTCTGGGCTAAAATGCGGAATAAATGGGACGAAGAAAAATCTATATTGTTACATAGTTTCATAGTTCTGTTACTCTGGTAACATGTAAAGGTGAGAGTGGCAGTAAGCCAACACATACTGCTAAAGTTATGTAATAGATGGTAGAGGATAAAGAGGATGCCTTTAAAAGTAAACCGTCTTACCACGGAGATCCAGCATTACTCATCTCAGACCTGCATGGTGGTCAGCTGGTTATCCGTGTCCTCGGCTCAGGTCAGAAATCCTCTGATCTGATCTGCTGTGTGTGGCAACACAGACAGGTTTAACAGGCTTCGCTGGCACTCTGTTACCTTTAAATTTAGCCAGTCCTTCAAGCACACTACACCCAGCTCCGCTGGCATGAAAGACGCCCAACTGTGGGGATAAAAGACGCAAATGTGCAAGCCGCTTTTGACATTTTGCATTTTAAACGCTCATTTAAATGTCATCCAAGAGTTAGACGATACATGTCTGGTTAGGTTCAGTGGACTTTCATCAGCCTGCTGGTGAATGGACGGCAAAGCTCTTGTAGCTGCTTTTTCTTGCATAGTGTCCTCTCAGCGTGGTTCACATCGGCCTGTAAGATCCTCTCAGCAGCTCCACTCCTTGCTGTCAGTGAATGGCCTCGCTCAGCCAGAGGCAGGCTTTGTGTGTCCACTATAAAAAAACAAAACAAGACCTGAACTATGACAGACACGCAACAGCCTGATGGACCAGCCTGGAGGGCTGTTTTAAATTCAGATAAAGCAGGCTGAAGAGTCCTTCAATGCTTTGTTGAGGTCTGACCTTTGACCCTGGAGGAAGGCCACGAATGCTACTTTGCCAGTAGAGTGATTGCTGTCACAAGAATGATGACATCAGCAAAATAGACTTTACTGTCAATGGAGCTCTTTTATTTTTTTTTAGTGTGCATATAGAGGAGAAGACCATCACTGCCTTTCAGTTTGCTTCAACACAGACGCCATTTTTCTCCACCTGCCCAGGTGCATCTCACACATGCTAACCAATGAAAAACGAGAATCAAACGTCCCGGGTTACCGTTTCTCAACTCACTAGAGATGGAAGTCATTTGTAACAGGAAACCAAAGCCGATTAAAACAAATGAAACATCAGCGTGCCCAGATGTGTTTGAGAAACTCATTAGACAGTCATGAACTTTAGAAACGTCTGAACTGTTTGTACAGCTCTTATTTTTTATTATTTTCAACTTCTTTCAGAAAACTGTTTCAGGTTTTGAACTCAGTTTAGGCTCAGATTCGGGTTTCGTTAAGGCACTGAGAATAGAGAACACATTCACGTAAAACGTCCTCACAGAATCAGCCATTCAGACGTGTGTGTGTGTGTGTGTGTGTGGTGTTTTTAATTAGTTCTTATTTTAAATTTAGAACTGAGAAAGATCATATAGTGTCTTTTATGGGCTTCCTGGTTTCTTTTTAGTACAAGCTCAGTTCGGTATTGCATTCTTGTTCCTTTTCACTGCTGTTATAGGTGCTGTTTGTCCGCAGTGAGAACATAGAGCAGTTATTTCAGTACAAACGCGTCTCAGACCATCACACGACACATGCACAGCAGCTCGATTTCTGTTATTTCTAAAGTCTTTTAGTTTTGGTTTAAAAGTGTATTTTTTTCTCTACACTTGGATTTGGTTTAGTTTCAGTCAACTATACAGTAACTTTACAGAGTGGAGCAGAGAGAACAGCTCGTAGCCTGAATGTGGCCTCTAACACGGCACTGCACTTACTCGGGTGCCCAGAAGTACATTTGTTAAGTTTAAGGTGGACTGAATAATACGTTTGTAGAAATGGCTGAAAATGGAGACTCTCCATTTTTTTTCTTTTACTTTGCAAAGCACAGGTGTGCGCTTGTAGATGTTGTGTGCACCACTTGGACTCTGTAAGGAATGCCAGACATCAGCCCTGTATGAATGATGGGAAATGGGCTTTGCAAGGCGCATTGTGTAAAGTATTTTCAAACTGTGAAACGTTGAGTGAGCGCGAGGTGAAATACGTTCTCAAAAGCTGGACTGTGTTGCAGAGAAAGATTAGAAAATGAGTAAACTGTTGATATGTTTGGATGACGACAGTTTGCCGGCTTCGTGGCTCCGGTGCGGCGTCTTGGTGACAGCTGACAGCCGCGTCCAGTGATGAATGCATCTTCGCTCTGATTGTCTGCTCTGTGTTAAACCGAGCTGTAACTTCCTGTCGTTGCAGTGCCACTTCCTCCTGCATTGTGTGTTAGCGAGGGCATTGTCTTTTGTCACTCTTCCCCCTCCTGCCCACCAACCTTGTTTGTATGTCCGTTTGTTTATGTGAAATGTATCTCCTCCTCCTCCTCCTTCCTCTCTGTCCTCGGCCTCATTCTGTGTAATTGTGTGTGTCGGGTGGAGGGGGTTGGTATCGGGCGGTCTGGGGGAGGGTCAGGGAGAGGCAGAGGGAGCGGGCTGAGGGAGTGTACGGGGGGCTGAAGGGTGCCATTATCCAAGAGGCTCAATGGGTGCTTTGTGCCAGTATCCACAGTGGGATAGCGGGTAAAGGGGCAGGGCGGCGAGCAGCACCCTGTCATAATGTTTATGAACACACAGCTCAGGAGACGTGGAGTAAAGGAAGTGTGGGTGGGTGAAGTGGGCTGATAGACTTTAAATACAAACTGTTAACTCTGGTGGAGGCTCATTAAATATGACCACAGATTGAAAATTGATATCACCATTTGTTGACGTAATCCTTGTGAGCTGATGTTTAAACCCTCTTTGTACGAGGGGCAGCCAATCAGAAGAAAGCTGGCTCGTCAGAGGGGAGGAGCTTAACAGCTCATTTCAGGAAGAGTGCAAGATGGTCTGAGACAAATCAGAATGAGTTTGTGCTGTGAATCATGCAAAGCTACTGTAGACACAAGGCTGAAAACAGACATACTGGAAATGAGCACAAGTCCCTTTTTAAAGCTGGGAAGTTATCAAAGTTGTCTGTTGTGTGTCTGTTGTGTGTCCCGTCTGAGTCTCAGTTTACATTCTGGATTTTGTGCTGCCTTCCAAGTGTGCTGATGCACATACTTGGATTAGACTGCTTCATGCTTAGATGTTTAGGTTATTTAGTTTTTAAACAAACATGTGCACCAGTTATTTCTCTGAGCTTTGGGACATTTTCAGCATATTACAAAAATAAACTTCCCAATATTTCTCATTTAACGAGCACTTGCCATTTTAATGATCTTGCACATAGATACAAACACTGCTAGACTGATGGGTACTCACACTAAACATGGCCTGTCTTGGCTCTTGCTTGGTAAAGGGGGATAACATGTAGGTCATGTGGGCACACAACTCTGACTGTGAGCATAGAAGCTCCACCCACTTTTAAAAAAAAACCTGCTGTTTGCATGTGTCAGCCAATCAGAAGAAGGTATGAGTCAGTATGAGTTAAGTGAGGCCTGTTCTGGAGATGGGTCCACTTTAAGCTAGATTCAGTTATTTTTATTGTTAAACTTTATTCAACACTAACATACAGGTTGTTGCTGTGCTTCCTTTTGTTTTACCTTATGTCTTTATTGTCAAACCCTTCCTGCTGGAAGGTCTTCCCTGTCACCGTCACTTCTCCTACTGGACAGTTCCTCGTAAAGCTACACCTACATTTCATCTCCAGAGCTTTCGTGTTGCTTAAAACTGCCTCTTTAATCTCTCAAGTACATAAATTACAGTTTTTCTGTTTTGAACAATGACAAAAAATACTGACCTCAATCTCTGCTTGCACCATTGCTGAAAGTGTGCATGCTCGACCTCCATGTATTTTAGTCTCTTGGCATTTTTACGCACTTTCCCCAACTTGCATAATGAGTCATGTAACAGATGAATGCGTCCAAGTGTGTTAGACAGTCTGATGTTGTGCTGCAATTGAGATGTTTGGAGAGTGATGTGACAAAATTTTGTTTAAAAAAAGTGCTGCAGGATCTGCAGTCGCGCGCCTACCTCTAATGTGTTTTTAAAGAATGACGGCTAACCAGAAAAACCAATACACGGTTTCCAAGCAGCGGTGGATGTGCATGATTTGCTGATTTACTCAGATGTCCGTCTGATTGCAAGTAAAAATAATAAAGTAGATCGTTGGCATTGTGTGCTGACCTTTTAATGACAGCAGCGTCAGACACTGAGAGCCAAGATGGGGCTAGGTTGGTTAGTTTTCTGTCTTTTTAGCTTAAACGACTTTGTAGGGTAACTATGCATGAAGTGTTTTGCTACTGAAATGCCAACTCCACATCTTCGTGTGTGACATGTAGTTAAACTTTCACGTCGTGTTTCTCCCTGCACTTCCTGTCTTATCAAAGTGTCTCCCTGACCTCCCTTCCTGCCCATTGAATTTCATTTTCTTTCATTCACTATTCAAAGTGGTTTATTATTATAAAAGCTACACAAATATTTTGACCCGGGCTGCAAATAACCCCAATTGTCTTTTTTTTTCTCCCTCCTTTGCTCTCGCGCAGACGTTCACGGCGTGGTGCAACTCCCACCTGCGGAAGGCCGGCACGCAGATCGAAAACATCGAGGAGGACTTCAGGGATGGGCTCAAACTCATGCTGCTGCTCGAGGTCATCTCCGGTGAGTCACCGTCCGACCTCAGAGAGCCGGAGTCGTCAGAAAATTAGGGCGGGTGTACAAGTTTTTAATTAAACGTCTGCAATAATGAAGTGTTTCTGGAGTGAGTCACACAGAAGCCGCAGAAAAACTTGTGGGTCTCAATGAGAGGGAAAAATATTTTCCGATGTTGACGATGCACAGCATCTCCGGGGTGTCGTCGCCCAGTTTCCGACATCAGTATTAATCGCAGGCATTTAAAGACACAGCAGTGGGTTTGGGTTTGTAGCAGTGGAGCTGTTTGTGTTAGCGCTGCTGTCATTCACTAATGACGTTTGGGCTCAGATGTGGCTTCCTTTTCAAACTCACTCCAGTTTCAAGTGAAGCCGGCGTCGCTGCTGTAACTTAAACCTCCCTGAATGTTGCCCGTGGAAACATGCTCAACCTCAGCTAAGTGGCTCTTTTCTCTGTTCCTGTGTGTTTGCAGGCGAACGGTTACCCAAACCTGAAAGAGGCAAGATGAGGGTCCACAAGATCAACAATGTAAACAAAGCCCTGGACTTCATCGCCAGCAAGGGAGTCAAGCTGGTGTCTATTGGAGCAGAGGGTGAGCCTTCATTCACGTCACTGCCGGCACGAGTGTGAAGTTAAAACTCTCACTAACTGCAGATCTAATCGGAGCGGTTCGCTTAAATGTTTGAAAGCGTGGCTGAAAGTGAACATTCGTGGTGATTTTATACTTAGTGGTGAGCTTCGGCTCATTAATGGTCCTTAAATGGGAGCCACTAATTGCAGCTGTAATGTGAGTGAAAGCAATTCAAAGCAGGAAGACGTTAAAACTAATAAGGCCTTTTAATGTAGACGCAGATTTTCCTTTTTTCCTTATTTTCTATCAAAGCTGTGCTCACTGTGCTGTGGTATGCAACAGTGTCAGGGAGCTCCGGACAAACAGGGCTCAGACTATGAGGTGTAGGTACGGTTTGTTGGTACTCACGCTCCAAAATTTCCCTCAATCCAAAGAGTTGAGTTGTATTTATTTAAAGACACTGTATTTTCTAAGGAGGGCCAGGAGGGCCAAAATGAATTAAATATGCCGTTAAATAATTTATTAAATGTTTTAAATGTAATGAACGAGCATTTAATTAATTATTTAATGGTGTATTTAAGTGTATTTAGTTAATTCATTTTGTCACTCCTGGCTCTCCATAATTTCCCTGATAAGACATTTAAGTCGTTCCGTAACAGGTGACGTGGTCAGCTGTGAACTTTCACATGCGATTGATTTGATGCGCAGTGACACTTTTACCAAGTCCTTGCAGAAGCAGGTCTTTCCACTCAGCAGCCATCTTGGTGACACCACCTGGCAGTTGTTTTGTCTGCTAAACTGGGGGAGGGGCTTGAAGGCTGGCTTCAGTGGTCATGTCTTTCCCCCCAAATGCTAATTCCACAAAGTGCTGAAAACATGCTTCAGTTCACAGCTGAAGTTGTGAGTGTCGGCACAATAACACTACAGGGTCACTTCACACACACTGCATTGTGTCAACTCCTTCTCATTTCCTACATGTCACCCTGATTCCTTTACACGCTTTTCTAATGAGACGTTTCATCGTTAAGCTTCTGCTGATAGAACCTCTGCTAAGAAACTCTGGTAAGATACATGTCTGTCAAACCGATCTTCATCCTGCTGACTGAGGGCGGCGTGTGTGTGTGTGTGTGGGTGTGTGTGTGTGTCGGTCGGCTGCAGGACGCTGACCTTTCTCCTACTATCAGAGCAACCATGACATTCCTGTAGCATGACGCTGGTGACCACTGAACACAAAGTATGGCGCGCACACTGCGTGCTGTAAACACACTCCGGCCTTCTGTGAAAGCAGCAGCCCGTTAAAGGTCGTCGGCTGGAAACTGAGAGGAAAATGCAAACGTAGCAGATGGAAGAGGGAAAAACCCTCTGTCAGGATGCTCAGTGCACACTTTCCCTGGTCAGATTCTTCAAATTGAAAAGTTGTTTCCCAGGGTTTTAAACTTGAAGCACGTCATTTTCTAGCTAGCTGCTGCTGCTACAAGATTAGCTGAAACTCTGAGTGCGCCTCGCGTCCCTGTTCACACCAGGATCGGACTGATCCTCCTCTGAACGGTTTCACCGCTGCTGTTTGTTTTGCACCTGAGCAGCCAAATGAATCACAACCAGCCAAGTGTGATTTACCTGAACCTGAAGTGCAGGTGTGAATACACCTTTATTGTAAGAAGGGAAAAGGCGGAGCCTCATCGCTTTAATTGTAATTTACTATTTAAATCTGCTGACAGCTGAAGGTGGATACGAAATTAACCACAAAGAATGTGAACCTACAATAAAAGCACAAATTCCAAGTTGAGTGTGTGTCTGTGAGAAAGCATGACAGGACTGATAAAACCTCTAAGAATGTCTGAGAACAAAGAGTGGAATCTGCTCATTAACGTAACCGTCATCGTTCACCGGCCAAACTCTGAAAACCGTATTGGAGAATGTTCCAGTTTCGATGCTGCCAGGATTTACATTTATTCACATTAACAATGAATTTATTTGTTAGATGAAGTTCTGATGTTAAATTATCCACACAATACTCACATAATCTGCCCTCCTCATCAATTTAATCCTCCCTGTTTAACCGACACGACACGTTAAACAGTCATTATGTGCCTTTGCCAGTAAAAAGTCATCTTTCCCCAGATTTCACTGATTTTTATGAAAGAAATCTTTGTTTGAGCATCACACTTTCCCTGGAATTAGCAGAGACTCAGCAGCCGTTACACATTAAGCGTAGTTGTGAGTGGGTGTGCTGGCATTATTAAATGGAACAGCAGATGTAGGATTGTAAAAACAGCAGTGATGGACAAGAACTACGGTTCTTGGGGTGTAACAGAGAAACACAGTGATTGATTAAGTTGTGTGTGTGTCTGTGTGTCATAGAAATCGTGGATGGAAACGCCAAGATGACCCTGGGAATGATCTGGACCATCATCCTCCGCTTCGCCATCCAGGACATCTCTGTAGAAGGTGCAGCTTCCTGTTATTCATATCCATGAAAACTGTCGCACCTCGCTCTCTTCTTTCTTCGTTTTTTTTTATCCATCACTTAAATAAAAACCAAAAAAATCAAACTCTCTAAAGTTCAGCTCCCAGCCAGGTTTTTCAGGCCAGCTGACTGACAAAGACCTGCAGCAAGCTTTTATAGACCACTTGGAAAAGTTGCACTTTCTTGTGGCTGCAGCCAGAAATGCAGATAACTGACAACTGAGGCTACAAGTTACCTACAAATAAGTAGAGCACCGACATCTTGGGCAGCCTGAGTGCAGTAAACCTGCAGCAGTTTATATTTACCAGATAATTTCATCGTTTTAATTCTCAGAAAGGCACCAACATCCAAAATCAGGTTCCAGAGCTCTAATTTAGGGACTTCATTGGCAAGGCTGAGGCCTAGCCTAAGGTAGGCATTCACCTGTGACTCAGAGCTTTATTACACTAGAAACACTTTAAGAATGAGCAGTTTAAAAATTCACCCGCTGTGCATCTGTTTTTAGGGGGAGATTGAGCTAAAGAGCACAGAAGTGTTTTTGTAGCAGGCTGTAAAAATGTTATTTTCATGGCTGGACTCGAGCATCATGGGAGTCTGTGGGGATCGACTCTCTTTCAGAGCCGACCTAAAGTTAGAGGAACTGCAGATTCTGGCACTTCTGCACTGGCTTCATTTTTAAGCCCTGAAGGTTGCTGCAGTTACAGATGTACGGGCTTGATATGCATGTAGGAAGTGGAAACACACACACACACACACACACACACACGATGAAATAAAGCCAAGATGAAACAGGTGTGCCTGAAACAAGACCGATCACGTTAAACTACATATTGCTAGCAGCACAGTTCTAACTCTGCCTGGTTATGTGCTGTTTACATGTTATCAGAGCAGGTTTAGAAGTAAATAGTTTAAATACTGATGAGTTAATTATTCGAGTTTAGTCCCACAGAGTCAACCCAACAGCCCAAATCTGTCCTGATGAACTTTCTGACAGTAAAACCAGCCGATGACTCATTTGTGCATTAACGTGTGCGTTAGCTTTGTGTTGATAAATGTGGAGGTGAGGTTCATTTCTCCTCTCTGAGCACAACTGACTCTGCAGGCTAATTAAAAGAGTCTGAGTTGAATTAGCTGCGGTGGGTGTGGGCTGCTAGAAGTCATTGGAGTAATTCTCCATATTAGCGGCGGATATTTTGTCAGTGTGTGTGGAGGAACCTAAAGCAAACACAAACATCCTCATATTTTCAATTCTGCTCATGAGCACCGTGGCCGTTTATATTTAGCACGCTGAAAACGGCCTCGGGTATTTCTTGGTCTGCTTGCACAAGGCTAATCGACTCAAACGGTCAAAGCAGCTGAATGAATGTGATGCAGAGACATTTCCCCCCGTGTGCTCCGACTGATCACGTCTCTTGTCTCCTCCTCTCCTCTCTCTGCAGAGACCTCTGCCAAAGAGGGTCTACTCTTGTGGTGCCAGAGGAAGACGGCTCCCTACAAGAATGTCAATGTGCAGAACTTCCACATTAGGTAACGTACACACAGGGCTTTACGTTGGACTCGTTTTTAAAGGCTTCTATTGTCAGATGAAAGCAGTTCACACACAGTAATATTGTGTTGTAAAGACCAACAAAACCTTGAGAGAATCCAGTTGAGGAATCCTGCGGATACAGTGAAACTCTCCAGTGGCATTGATGAAATGTGTTTGTGGTTAAGTGTGGTATGTGAGCAGCTGTCCAGTGTTCTTTTTTTTTTTTTTTCCTTTATATGAAAAATACTGATCTGAGAGTTTCTTAAACTCAGCATAAAAGTTGAGTTGGCGCACACACAGGCGCACGCAGATACTTCCCTGAACCTTTCTGGATTCAGCTCAGGTGTTCAACGCTTACATGAAACCTCAAATCTGCTGCTGTTGTGTAGAAAGGGCGCCCCCTGATGGAGAGAGTGCAACATGGCACAACTGTGCTGTAAATAGACAAATGTGATTATTTGCTCTCTGTTTCAATATGAAAAACTGTGAGAAGGAATTCAGAAGCAGCTGATGATGATGTATCACATGCAACACGTCCAGATATAATCAATCAAACCATCTTTCACCCAAATTCAGCTCGAAAAGAATGTTAATGAAGTTCATTTAGTTTCAGATCAGTTCATAAATTAAGTTCAGTGTCACAGTGGAGATGTGGATCTTGGTCCCGGCGGCAGATCGGGACAGTTTTTGTTCACGGCGCCGATAATGTCGACTTGTAATGCAGCAAATGTGTGAGCGTCACCTCCACCCTCACCCCGAACTCGTCTTTTCTCTCCAACAGCTGGAAGGACGGTCTTGCCTTCAACGCTCTGATCCACAGACACAGACCTGATCTCATCGACTACGACAGCCTCAGAAAGGTGAACAGCTTCACACTCCTCCACTCTCTTCAAATATTTCAGTTTTTGGGTCAAACATGGTGAATCGAAATGCTTTCATATCTGTTGTTAAGTTGTTACAAATGCCTGAAGCGACTCACTGGCTTGTTTGCCGTCTGTGATTTGCTGTTTAGGATGATCCTGTAACCAACCTGAACAACGCCTTTGAGGTGGCTGAGAAGCACCTGGACATCCCCAAGATGTTGGACGCAGAAGGTAATAAGTCGGCTGTTGATCTGTGCGTCTCTGCCGGATCTGTCACTGCGTGTGTTAAAACATCACGGGCTTGTTTACGTGCACAGAACAAAGTGACTGTTCATAACGTAAGATGTGGAAGTGGTGTGACAAAAGTGAACCAGGTGTTTTTTTAAAACAGTGACACAGTTTGTCATTTCTGACCAGTCTGTAACATCAAATAGGAGTTTACATGACTTTTCCTGGGAGTCCGTCTTTGCAGCACGTACATGTGACTGTAGCTCCACGCTGACCTGCACGGGGTTTGTCGCCGCGTTGTGTGCATGTAAATGTGCCCGATCTCCAAAGCGTGTTCGGGTTCTCGGTGACAGGACACGCGAGGCATCTTCAGGATCGACGTTGCTCCTCCTCCTGTGTTCATCTGTATGTGTGACCATGTTGAACATCCACGTTTCCTTCACAGGATCCATTCTTGTCATAACAAGCCACTTTTTCTTTTTGCTTCAAACTCTACAGAAAGAAATCCAAGTTGTGTATTAACTGTACCTGAGCTGTGTGTGTCTACGTGTGTGTGTGTGTGTGTGTGTGTGTGTGTGTCGTTGTATTTGTTGTTTGCATGTCAGGCTGTTGGCAGCTACAGCAGCTCGTTAAATGAGTTTGTGTGCGTCTTGTTGTAATTGTGTAATCACTTGTCCTGTGTCTTGCCTGTATGTGTGCGTCTTCATAACCATGGTCTCCCCCCGACTTGTAGACATTGTGAACACTGCTCGCCCAGATGAGAAAGCCATAATGACTTATGTGTCCAGTTTCTACCATGCCTTCTCTGGAGCACAGAAGGTACCCTCTGAGCCAACGTCAACCTTTAACCTCCTTTTACTAACAAGGTGCTGCTTCCTGTCCAGCATGGCCACGCTCTGTCTCGACAGCCAGGACGCTGGGTTTGTTGGGACGCTGGGTTTGTGGGGACACAAACACGCAAACGATTTCAACATTAGCATGCTGGTGAAAGCGGTAAATGTTTGCCGTACAGAAATGAGTTTGTGGACTAAAGCTGCGTTTAGTTTTATTTTTAGCTAAAATCTGTCAGATGGAACTTTTCCCATGGATATTTTTACATTTTTGAACAGTTGTGGTTGAAAAAAAAACTAAAAATCAAAACAAAATGAACAGAAACCTCTGATTCAACATGTGGAAGTCCCCATCCTTTAAAATAAAGTCCTTCCAGGAAACAAAAGGACAAGGCCAGCAAACAAAATGCTGAAATATACGATCACCGTTAGGACGTTTCTGTTTTCTCCCACCACTAAAAGCATCCAGGTCTGAGGCGCTCTCCTCAGGATAATCTCACTGCTTTCACTTCCTCTTAAAGGAGACCCTGTTAGCTTTTTAGCATGTATCACACTGAGGTTCATCAGGGTTCATTTTCTTCTGCCACTCTGACCATGATCCAAAAACTTTCTCCACAGATCCAGAGGGAACAGTTCCCTCAGCCAAATGAAACCCAAACTCAAAAGGAGAATATTCAGTTATGCACCAGCTACGTTGCTTTAATCTGAGCTGTGTATTCACTGAGTTGAAGCATATTAGGATCTATGCAACATCTTCTCTTATACCAAATTTAAACACATTTAGCATCAGACTGCTTTTGGCAGTTTTTCACTGTTGGGAGGAAGTTAGACCGAACCTTTACATCCACAAAGCGTCTAAATGCAGAAGCACAACTTCATTCCTATTTGTTGTTCATTATAACTGTTTGCAGATTTTTTTTTTTTCATGTACATGTAGGAAGAAAAGGTAGTTCCAGTTCATGTTGGCTGCTATTGTTAAGATTTGGCTTGGAAAAACTGTCACTTCCTAATATTCAGAGAACATGGCATGCAAAGAAGTGAACCCGCCCCGTTAAATGATGGAGTTCCTCCTTTTTAGAGCAG
Source organism: Aulonocara stuartgranti (assembly GCF_965226115.1). Lineage (NCBI taxonomy): Eukaryota > Metazoa > Chordata > Actinopteri > Cichliformes > Cichlidae > Aulonocara > Aulonocara stuartgranti. The sequence continues at coordinate 3,811,459 of NC_138950.1, forward strand.
CTCTCGGGCTTTTTGGCCCATCTGGCACTGCAGGTTGTGACCTTATCGAACTGTTATTTGAAAAGCTTTAGATGCGTATCGCTTTCTGCTTTACCTTTAGCACGTCTGTACAATAGTACGGCAAAACTGGAGTACCATCCTGCAGAGTCGGGGCTGAAACAAAGGCAGGAACTAATAACGATGAATAACACAGACAGAATAAAATCTGCATTATGTGCAGAATGAAATGAACGATATGTACCGAGATAAAAATATACGTGCAAAAAATCAAAGGAGCTAGTCGGATGATATCAGTCGATAAACTTTAGATGTTACAGGAAGGCTCACGAGCTCAGTCTTTACAAACACAAAGACCAGAAACCACTTTACTCTGTACACTTTCATAAACTGCTAAATTCCAGAATCAAATTCCTGCAGCTCAAAGTGAAATTTAGACTTTTAACATAATGTGCACGAGACAAATCTATAAGTAAAAACTCCTATTGTGGAGAAAGTTTGGTTTCAAATCATGCATGTCTCTGATAAAGTCAAGTAAATATGATGTTAAAGATTCATAGTGGGTCTGTCATAAATTTTATTAAATCATCTTCGTCCCTGTCCTCTCGTTACCCTCTTGTTTTTCCTCCTCCTTCCTCCTCCCCCCCCCCTCCCTCTGGGCCCATGACAGGAAGCCAATCGATGCGTCTCTTGTTTGCTCGTCTTCCTCTAATTAATTTTCTGGCTCATTCAGAACTTGTTTGTTCCTCTGCAGTCTCACGAGGTGTGTGTGTGTGTGTGTGTGTGTGTGTGTGTGTGTCAGAAATGGGCACGAGTTCAGGTTTTGTTTTTAGCTGGTGAGTTATGTGCGTTAGCTCTCTGACCGCTGCGTTTGTACCAAACACAAACTCTGAAACGTCCACATTTACTGCTCTTGCCAGCATCGTAATTTATTCAACAACGTCACACAAATCGCGCCCGCTCCAGTTCACAGGAAGCGTTTTCATTCACCAGTCGCTGTGCTGCGTTCTCATTTTGTTCACTTGGTTATTTGAGAATATTTTTCCACCTGCAGTTGATGAAGACGCTGTAGTTGAGTACGAGAATAGAACTCTGAAGATGAAGAAGAATTAGTCAGTCAGTGTGCTGACATCATTGCCCTGCTGAGTGAACCCAGTGACCTCCATCAGATGGTGAATGAACCGCTTTGAGTGACTGGATTAAGCAGTTCATGCCTGTTTGTGTCCCACACTTGAACTTGTGGCTCCAGCGTCCCACGATTCCCTTCCAGAGGACTCCTCTGGTGGCCCTCACTTCCTGGTGACAGGAGGCGCTCCAAGCTGTGGCACTAACGAGGGGGCGCTCAACGTCGCCCCCACCTGACTCAGCTTTCTCTCACATCCTGCAGGGGGCAATCAAAGTGTAGCTTTGGGTAGCTTTGGCTTCACTCTGTCTCTCTCTCTCCCTCTGTTCTGCTGGGTGATGCGTAGACATCGTGGGTACGCTGAGGCCGGATGAGAAGGCCATAATGACCTATGTTTCCTGCTTCTATCACGCCTTCTCTGGCGCACAGAAGGTGAGCTCCTCACCCGTCAGACTCACATTAACACTCAGCGCTGCGAAGAAAAACCCTGAAATGCACCAAAGTTTCCATCGTTGGTAAAACACATTTGTTATTTAAAGTTTTTAGAGTGTGAAAAGATCAGAGGTGAAATCACAGCAACATGCTGGAATTCCAGCCCAGCGTTTATTAGATGGAAGTTTGAGCTGCTTTGCGTTTCTCCTCGCTCGATCCAACAGTTCAGCTGCACTTATGGTTTTATACAAATTCAGTCAAATATTATCTGCAGAACAGGAAACGGAGCAGGAGCATGATGGGAACTTTTGGTGCTTCTGTCTCGGCTCTTTGGACATCAGCTGTTTCCCTCAAAATGCTCCAGACTTTATGGGCTGGACTTAAACTCGGCGGTCACCTGCACTGATTGCTTTCCATGCATGCTTCTGTGGGTGATTTTGACGTTTAAATTTCTTCTTTTCCACTGAGATCATGCACAGATTTCGATTTATGGATATCTCAGCTGGAACATGAAACACTTTATATTGACGAGGATTCTTCCTCCGGGAAAGCGGCAAACCGCCGGTGGTCATGCTGCTGATGTGGTTTAGAGAAACCAGACCGGTCTGGATTCATTACTGTGGGAAACATTAGCTGATGTCTCAAGTTTCTTTTCAGCTATTAACACTTTTCAAACAATTCTAAATGTTTTACATGATATGACTTGTGTCTTATATTCTGGTGAAAGCATAGCCTGTAAGCTTATTGGACGAGCAGCATAAATGCAGATGTTTTGTTGTACAGTAGGTATGACCTTGAATCAGCTTATCAAATTCTGTGTTTTATATTTCAGTGGTACAGTAGTGTAATATCCTAGGCAGACGCACTGACGTGGACTGCAGCGCTACATGAACTGTAACTAGAAGCACTGATTCCCAGGTTTTGAAGGGAGATGCATGAAGTTTTAAATACACACAGAATGACTTTGGCACATTGAACTAACCATCGAGAGCTGGAGCATGTTTGTAGCAGTCATATTAAGCCCTGGTTTGACCTACATTGGCGTTTTTGCCTTATTTTAAATAACACGTGCCTAAACTTGGCTCGACATTCCTCCCTCACTGCCTGCGTGTGGAGTGTGCGCACAGATTTGAAAAGCAAAAATGCGTTTGTCACAGCTGCAATGAAAGGCCAGGCTGAGGTACTAATAAGCAGCGGTAGACACTTATTTTGAAGCTCAGTTTAGTGACTTTATTATGAAGCTTTGAGCTCAGAGAGTAGACTCTGATGGAGTTTTATCCAGTCATGTCCAGCTCCACTCATCACTCTCCCTCCTAATAGGCTGAGACAGCCGCAAATCGAATCTGCAAAGTGCTGGCTGTCAACCAGGAGAACGAGCAAATGATGGAGGACTACGAGAAACTGGCCAGTGATGTGAGTATCGAAACATGCCATCTTTTACTTGCACGGCAGACTTTGGAGAAAGGAGGACGACCCGTTCGTCTGTCCTGTTTTTACCACTGTCCTCTCTGCCTCCAGCTCCTGGAGTGGATCCGTCGGACCATCCCCTGGCTGGAGAACCGAACCCAAGAGAAGACTGTAAATGACATGCAGGTGAAACAGGAGGACTTCAGAGACTACCGCTGTGTGCACAAACCACCCAAGGTATAGAAAACCTCGCGTGAACTGTTCTCAGCATTTCTAAACAAAGAAAAAAGGCTCACAAACTCCTGGATCGCCTGCCAGACCCAAATCTTTGTAGTGGAAAGTTTAATCTCATTAATCTTACTCAGTGTTCAATATTTGTTTTCTTCCAAAATAATATTATTCTTCTTGACATTTAAAATCTGGGTTTTTAAACTCATTCATGGTGTAGCTTCTGCAGAGTGGTTGCTTGTCCCTGAGGTCCACTGAGGTTCATCAGTGTTTGTTCATTTTTGTTATAATTGTGTCCCTCTGGAGAGGAAACAAGGAGAAATGGCTCAGAGTCTGCTGGAAAATGTTTCTGCAAATATTTTCTCACATGTTACTCTGACCTCTCTCTGCACAGAGCTTCTTCAGCCTTTTATTATAAGCATTTAAATTGAGGCAGAGTTGTATACTGTGTATTCACATGAACCAGTTATTATAGTGTGTTAATCTCACACTGCGTGGCAGCACGAGCCCTTTTCCCAAGACCTTATTCTATGCATTTAGCTTATAATGCTCTGATTTTATGTCTGAAAATGCACAGGTTCTCTAAACCTGCATTCTTTCCAGTGACCAGCAGGGGTTGTCTTGTCCATTTAACCCGTACAGATGAACAGCTCTTCGGCTTCTTTGCTCTGACTTCAGATAACATTTTGAAGAGTTTATGCTCTTAATCGCTGGAACCTTTGTATCTGTCCTGGTGGCATCGCCATATAAGAGCGCTGTGCCCTCTCACATATGAATGTTGGTTTTCCTCTGCTGAATGTGTCCAGTGACACTGAGATGTTCCTGTCTGCAGGTCCAAGAGAAATGCCAGCTGGAGATCAGCTTCAACACTCTGCAGACTAAACTGAGACTCAGCAACAGACCTGCCTTCATGCCGTCAGAAGGACGCATGGTGTCGGTATGAAACTCGCACACAGTCGATGGGAAAAGTTACACCACACTTGAAGCTGCGCGACACAACTTCATTATCATCAGTCGCAAAGCAGCCTGTCGCATGCTAACAGAGGATTTCTAAAGATTGGTGTAAAAACTGATTCAGTTATAGCTTAGTGAGTTTAACACAGTCAGTGTTAAGTTACTTTTCTGTGTTTGTTAACAAACAATCCAGCTTTAAGTTCCCTTGTAAATATTACAGCAGTTTCACACCACCTCTTTCACACTTTTCTGCACGTATGAGATGTTTTACTGTGTTTGGAGTTTCTGCTCTACAGTAACTCTTGCTGTTTGCTCTCAGGACATCAACAAAGCGTGGCACAATCTGGAAGGAGCAGAGAAAGGCTACGAGGAGTGGATCCTCAGCGAGATCAGGCGTCTGGAGAGACTGGAGCATCTGGCCGTCAAGTTCCACCAGAAGTGTGCCATCCATGAATCCTGGACCGACGGTATGTAAATTCCATCGCGGTGAAGCAAACGTCTTCACGACGCCAGAATGCTCGTCTCTGAATAAGTGAGGCTTTTATGCATGCAGGTAAGGAGGCCATGCTTACCCAGAAAGACTATGAGACGTGCACCCTGTCAGAAGTCAAGGCGCTGCTCCGGAAACACGAGGCCTTTGAGAGCGACCTGGCCGCCCACCAGGACAGAGTGGAGCAGATCGCCGCCATCGCGCAGGAGCTCAAGTAAGAGTGGAGCCGCTAACATCTCTGACTTCATTAGCATCGGTTCCTGAATGTTCCTCGTGGCTTCTTTCATGCATAAACGCACAAAGCAGGTCGGGCAGCTCTATTCTTCACAGTTTGTGATAATTCTTTCCTTTCACGTGGGTTTGTGGTCAGCATAGTACCTGCGCCTCGCTGTGAGGTGAAACACGCAGCATCATTTGCTGCTAGCTCCCGATGGCTCTCGTCTCCACGTCAGGGTTCATTTATTCTGAGTAATGAAGCTGCTAAATATGCACAAGTTTAAATTTTGAAACTTACTGATGGTTTGTGCTGCTGCCCGAAGCTGCTGGTGTGTAATAATCTGTTCCAGCAGATCATTTTTCACAGTTGGAGTATTATTCGTTTTGTTCTCATTTGAATTCTTAGATGTACCGCCCGTGGGGCATACAACTTTAACTTCAGTTCTTTCTTCTTTTTCTTCCAACACTCACATTATTTTCACAACTTCCTTTAACATCGTCTCGAGTTGCATTAAATTCACATTTCAGTCAGAAATGGACAAAACTACAGAGCAAAGTGGTGAAGAAGCAGCTCCGGTGTTCTTTGGAGACGCCTGTGCATTTTTTCAGAATAAAGAAGCAGCTTTGAGGCTTCTGTCAGGTCACTTTGGTTTGATCGACACAGACTCAGAGCAGTCGCCTGATGCCTTTCCCCTCTCTAAAATTTTAAACCAGACTTGACGTCCAAAATCTGACCTCACAGTCAGATGGTGTCGATTAACAGAAAGAAGTGCGTCTGAAAGTGAATCTGATCATGAGAAGTGCTCGACAAAGGAAAACCCCTTTTTCTTTTCTTCCTTTTCCAGTGAACTGGACTACTACGATGCCGCCAGTGTCAACGCTCGCTGTCAGAAGATCTGCGATCAGTGGGACGTCCTGGGAGCCCTCACCCACAAACGCAAAGAGTCACTGGAGGTACGATTCGGCCTGTTTGTGCAGCACCTTTTGAGCTTTAAAAGGATTTTGACAGGATCATCATTTGACACAATGAAATATCAAATGTATTTTAAAATGTATTGAAATGTATTTTAATAAGGCCGTCTTCTGTTTTCCTGCCGACAGAGGACAGAGAAGCAGCTGGAGTCGATAGATGAGCTGTACCTGGAGTACGCCAAGAGAGCGGCACCTTTCAACAACTGGATGGAGGGAGCTATGGAGGACCTGCAGGACATGTTCATCGTCCACAACATTGAGGAGATCCAGGTATCTGGGAACTGGGAAGTCAAGTGGTGAATAAACAAGTGCAGCATATGAAACATACAGCGGAGGTCCAGCACTGAGCCAAAGAAACGTTCCAGTGTTTACTATTTAAAGCCACAGAGCTGCGTTTAGCCCACAAAAACGGAAAACGCAGCAAACGTGTTTCTTTCCTCCTTCTCTCAGGGTCTGATCACAGCCCACGAGCAGTTCAAGTCCACCCTGCCCGAGGCCAACAAGGAGCGCGAGGCTATCCAGTCCATCCAGTCCGAGGTGCAGAAGATCGCCCAGAGCAACGGCATCAAGCTGAGCAGCGGAAACCCGTACACCTCCATCACACCTGAGAGCATCAACAGCAAGTGGGAACAGGTGAGCTGCTGTTTAACGAAGGCTGACGTTAATCGTTTTAAGGCAATAAACGTGTAGCTCATTCATGCCAGAGCAGTAAACTATTAATGCTGTCTGCTGCTTTAATGACGCAGCGCAGATTTTTCCTCTTAAAAGCTTTTTCCCCGGTGAACCCTACATAGAAGAAGAACCTTTTGTCCAGTGTGTTAAAAACGCTGCCCTCTACAGGCTGAGTGACTGAATGTTTTTCTGCAGCTGGTGCTTCATGTTTGTGTGGGTGCAGTTGTTTCTAATTCTTCTTTGTGTGCATTTGCAGGCGATGGCTATGGTGCCACTGCGTGACAACGCCCTGCAGGAAGAGCTGAACAAGCAGAACTCCAACGACACTCTGAGAGCCACGTTCGCCACTCAGGCCAACACGGTTGGCGCTTACATCCAGGCCAAAATGGAGGTAACTGATCAGCCCCCACAGTCACAACGTGCTCAGCATTATGTCGAGGTTTTCACGTTTGCTCAGCTGTGTGCAGTTTGTCACTTTGCAGACACTTTGTGAAACACGGACTCACAGAGCAAATGTAAGACAGGGTGCAGGATTTACCCACAGCCTGAAGAGCTCTTCAGTTTGTAGATGTTGTATCCATGAGCTTTGTGTTTAGATTAGATCGTCACTGTGCATGCACACTGCGTTACTGAGAGCAGGAGGAATGAAATGTACTTCGTCTATTCATAGTTCAGGAACCGTAAATGATAACTCTTCAGCATCCTTACAGAAAAAAAAAATCTTACAGTCATTTGGAAAAGTTTATTTAGAAAAGTGTTTTTTGTTTTTATAAATATGTTCGAGTGTCAGCGTTTCAGGTGTTTGTGTGTTTGTGTTGGCAGGAAATTGGCAGGATATCCATTGAAATGAACGGCACCCTGGAGGACCAGCTGACCAACCTGAAGGAATACCAGAAGAGCATCATATCATACACACCTGAAATTAACAAGCTGGAGGGATACCACCAACACATCCAGGAGGCGCTCATCTTCGACAACCAGTACACTTCCTACACGATGGAGGTAACGCAAACGCGCACAAAACCTTCAGCAATGAATGAATGAAGTCTTTTTCACTTCCCAAATGAAAACGTTTGAAAGTAGGACAGCTGTGTTGACATAATGTGTGCATGAGCTCTGTAACAAAACGAGCTCATGCTTTGTGTTAACCTTTGAGGACACTGTCAAACCCGAGTCCTCTCTCGCATCTCAGTTCTTAACCTCTCCTGTCAACCCCGCCCCATCACTGCAGCACCTCCGGGTGGGCTGGGAGCAGCTGCTCACCACCATCGCCAGAACCATCAACGAGGTCGAGAACCAGATCCTGACGCGTGACGCCAAGGGCATCAGCCAGGAGCAGCTGTACGAGTACCGCGCCTCCTTCAACCACTTTGACAAGGTCAGGGCCCGAGCTCTGCGCTCACGGGTTATTTATTACACCTGCTCTGTTACCCTGTTATCAAACCTCACAGTATTACAGAGTATTGGGCGTTTAGGTTGGCAGTGAAACCTGAGGAGAAACCCTGTTTTTGTTTCATGTGTTGATCTAAAAATTATAAATATGAAGCGTTTAATGATTTTTACCATTACATATACAATACATGATGGTGTAGACCAGCTATGATGCACCAAGCATCTTATGTATTTGTCTGTGTAGAGTATAGTCGTTAGCAGTGGGTTAGTTGTGGTTAATTGGACTTCCTGAACAGTTTTCAGTGTGAGGATTTGGCCTCTGTTTTTCCTGTTTATTTATAATGTGACTGACTGGATGTTTAGACCTTAAATGGGGGTGAGAGAGGAGCCAGACATGTAAGTACTCATCCTGATGTTTCACTCGCGAGCACAGGCGGTGTTGGTGAAATTTAAAAAAAGGCACGGATGGTGACTGGCTTTTACCAGGAGGGTGAAGAGTGAGGAAACATCCAGTTAGCAAAAGGCTACTTGTTTTAAATCGGCTAAGAAATGCTACATTTGGTTTGAAATGTGTTATTTTTGGGTTGCACTTGGTCTTTTTCCCCTCACTGGACATGCAAACCTGCAGATGTCTGTCATCCCTTTGGAACGCTGTTTTCTGCATTTAAAAAAACTAAACTAAACCTACCAGATGTCATTTTTTGTGTTTTGCGGTGGTTAAACGTGATGATTGAAAGCTCTCAGCTGTCAGAGAGGAGGACGACACCGCCATCGTTCACCATCTCATGCTGCTCTGTGTGTGTCACTCATTCATGCCACTATCTGACACGGTGGTCACTCACCCGTCAGTCTTTTTGTTCGTCACATCAGTGTGTTTATTTCTTGACGACACAACACTGGAACTATTCTTCGCACTCAGTACAAAGAAAGCACTTGTAGCAACCCGCTGACCCCATTTCAGTCTTTGCATGGATACTTTTCTCTAAATTTGGGAACATTGTGTCAGTTTTCAATAAAAACTGAATGCAGTGATTTGCTAATTATTTAAATTCTGAACTATATACATTTAAAAATGCTGCCGAGACGACACCACAGTTTTTGAAACTGAGGTTTGTTCTCCCTTAAATATAGATTAATTTTTAAATTTTTGAGGCCTTAACATGTATCATAATTTAATGCATAAAAAATAAGCATAAAAAGGTAACAACTGCATTAAAACAGTGGATCTCTGAGTGAAAGTCTTTTGTGAAACCACAACAGTTCATTGCTGTGTCCATGAATGCAAGCTGCTCTGGACTGAAGAGGACCGGGATCATCTGTCTTTGTTATTCACTCACGCTCGTGATTGGTGGAGATTAAAAAGTGACAGTTTGTGAACATCACAGCTCTTGAGTGGGTGTGGGGGTTTGTGTGTGTGTGGCGACATTGTCTAAACATCCATAAATGTGTGTCCCTTCGTCCTCCATGTCTTCATCGTCTCCCTGCATGCTGTGGATCTCATGGTCACTGTCCTCCACCGCCACCATCCCTGTGTTACGATTGGTTCATCCTCACGATGCGGTGCTCTGTCATTGGGTGTTTGGCTGATCTCAGGACCACAGCGGGGCCCTGATGGCCGAGGAGTTCAAGGCCTGTTTGATCAGTCTGGGCTACGATGTGGAGAAGGACAAGCAGGTAGGAGCTCAAGGATTGGACGGAGGGAGAGCCGGCGTCATCGGCCTCTGAGCAGGAGCGCAGAGATCACAGCCACATTCAGCCAATCACAATCGATGTTTCTTTTACTGATTTTATACACTGACATATAGAAGTCAGACAATTCAGCATCTAGCAACATTTGTAGCTTAATTGATTTTATTTTTTCCACACCGGCTACAAATGGTTGATGTTTTGAAGCCATAAAAATTTGCATTGCAAATAAAAAAAAGTAACCAGAAACAGCCTGAAATGGACAAAAATGAAAAGAAACTATTTCGACATAATTGCATAAAATAAAATTGGATAAGCAGGTTGAACAATTACAGTATTAATAATTAGGTCAACTAAATGAGGTTTCTATTTTTGATACTCTGTGGCGTGATGAAGTGAAACTGGTCAGTGATCAGTCGGTGCTCCTGCTCAGAGCCTGCTGCCGTGCTCTGTGTTCAGGCAGGGTTCAGTCCATCGGCATGGAGGTTCATGGAGGTGTTGCGTCCCTGTTTGTCCACCGGGGGTCTCTGTTGCTTTGTGCTGCTTCAGCTCACTCTCTGAACGGACCCCACCCCTCAGCTGTCTGTCTGCCCATCAGGTTTTTACTTTGCTGCGAGACTTTCTGTTAACTGTTTGTGCTTTTTATGGCTTTTTTCTCACTCACTCACTGTTTGATCTCAATATTTCTGTCCATCCTTCACTCTGCTGCTTTCTCTCTGTCCCTCGTATCTCTCTGACTCCGTCTTTGTCTACTCACCACCTCCTCCCTCCGACCTATCCTGTGCTGTGGCGGCCTGCAGAAGCGATCAGGACAGATGATGTCAGATGATTTCCGGGCTCTACTCATTTCTACAGGAAACAGCCTGGTACTGCTGCTGGCATGAAGCTCTTTCAGGGTGTCTGCAGGTCCAGAAATATCCTAATGCAGTTTAATTAGTCACAAGCTTTGAAGCACCCAAAAGAAGCAATTAAGGATGCTCTGTGTTTTTGCTTTTACCTGAATCAGAGGGACAGGATATGGATATGGAAGCTAGAACTTTTTGATTTATTCCATTATATTCTCGTCCAAGTCGGGCTTTGTCCCCTGCGGGAGGTTTAGCCTCTGACAAAATCAGTCCTGTTCATATTTTTATAACATTTAAACCAGGAAGTGAAACTCTTAATTCAAACAAATGGACCCAGGCAGGCAAATTATTGCTCAGTATTTCTAACTATTACTAATATTTTCTGTTTGGATATTTTGTGGATTTGCATGTGACCTGATACCTGCAGACACCCTGTGCTCTCCCTCTGATGCTCTCACTTCCTGTCCTTTTTTGTCACATGTGTCACTTTAACATCCTTGATGATCAGTACTAACTGAAGGAAGCTGATGTTTTTCATGTAGACATCCAAATTACTCTTCACTGTTTTCTCTTCATGTCATCATTTGTCTGTTTTTTTTCCCTCCATCCCAACCACATATTGGGACTCCCATTAGGACTTAATGGTAGTCCCTATATTTTACATGCTTACAAACTGCAGGGGTTTTAGTACTCTTTCTGATTCCCAGACAATTCCAAACGGTGAGGCTGTCCCCTCATTTTACAGAAATCTATTCACTTTTCTGTCCCTTTTTGGCCATTTGAATAAAAACTGACTTAAATATGAAATAAAATGACCACAGACTAACCTCTGGCTGTGGCTAATGCCTCTTCAGTTTGCTCCTGTAACTGTGCGTCTGTTCCCTGAGTTCAAAGCGCAGTCTCTTCTGGGTTAACCTGTAATTTGTTGATGCCAGGGCGAAGCCGAATTTAATCGCATCATGGGTATAGTGGACCCCAACGGCAGCGGCGCCGTCACCTTCCAGGCCTTTATCGACTTCATGTCCACGGAAACGACCGACAGGGACACCGCGGACCAGGTCATCGCCTCCTTCAAGATCCTGGCTGCTGATAAGGTGAGTGCAGAACGACATCAGTGCTCATTTTTGATTGGACAAGAAAAATACTGGAGAAAGAAATGTGCAGCAGGACGCTGACCACCAGCAGAGGGAGTATTTGTGTTCACAACTACAAGTCAACACAAGCTTGAGGTTGAATCTGTGCAGAATATTCCTTTTTGTTAGAGACGCCTCACAGGTTGATATTAGGATTTATAATAATAATAACAAGCATGAGCACTTTGGCTTTAAGCTGCATCAGCAGCCCAGATTGTCATTTAAGCACTGGCCCCTAAAACACTGAGTGATTAAAGCTTTGGAAAATCTTAGTGACTTCTATGACATCAGCTCCTCAGGCGCACACAGCCTGACATTTGGAGAAGTTTTATAGGACTTCAGTTGTATCTTGGACCTGCACGGTGCTTTAGAGCAGTGGTCCTCAAAGTGGGCTGTGCAGCCCTGAGGAAAAGTGTCCTCTTAACAGTCTGCTGTGAGAGTGTGTGTCCTCAGGAAAAATGGACGAGTAACTGGGACGCACAGGTCCAAACTAACTCGGTTTAAAGATCCCAAGATATTCAATCTCCAGACTTGAACTTGTGATCTGAAATGATCCATCAAACATGAGTTTGGAACAAAATAATGATATTCAGCCAATAATACGATCCTCTGTTGTCTTAGAAGATCAATAACATAAGTTTTTCATCTCTATTAAGCCGTCTGTCATTTAGTGCTTTAGCAGTGAACTCTTTGCCTCCTGTTTCCACCAGAACTACATCACAGCTGATGAGCTGAGGCGGGAGCTCCCTCCAGACCAGGCGGAGTACTGCATCGCCCGCATGGCACCCTACACGGGGCCCGACGCTGTCCCCGGAGCCCTCGACTACATGTCCTTCTCCACCGCCCTGTATGGAGAGAGTGACCTGTAGAGGAGGCGAGACGAGGAGGAGGGCTGGACAGATGAGGGGAGGGAGAGGGAGGTAGAGGAGACGCCGTGAGTCGAGCGCTGGGAAGAATTTTGAGTGGTGGTCACGATGTGCCCCTGCGAGTGCCGGTTTAGAAATCGTTAAGAGCTTGCTGATTGAGCTGTAGTTCTCGTGGTTTGGCCTCCAGCCCCACTGTCACAAAAGGATGTTCAGCATCAGTTTGTCATAAAGGTTTATTTGAACGGGCACATCTGGGGGCGTCTGTGGGACGGGGGGCAGAGTTGCTCTGTAGTGCGGGTCCTTAGCTTCACCCTCTCTGCCTTCATGTGGTTTAAACGGGGAGGGACGGGGGTTAGGATTATGGGGGGGCACAAGCTAATCTGATACTTATGCTAATTTTTGTTTATTTTATTATAATTTTTCTTCTTCTTGCCGGGCGGGGGTCCAGGCCGTGTGTGTGTGTGGGGGGGGGGGGGTTTTGATGTGGCGACTGGCAAGTTTATGTATTAGATCCTGGAGAGATTTATGCTGCGGGGTCAAGGGTCAGAAGGGTGGGATGGAGGGGCGGGGGAGTTGACCAACCACAGATAAAATGACCTATTCACCCATAATTCCCACGTTGCTGGATAAGGTGACCTGTCTAACCTCAGCTCTTTTCCTCTTCCTGTCTGCGTTTCTTTCTTTTTTTTCCCCTCTTTTTTTCCTTTCTCATTCGTTTTCTGGACCAGGTGGGTGGTGGGAGGTGGGGGTGGGCGGGGCTTAGCGCTGTACATACTTATTTTTTCAGTCTGAAGAATGACACACACAGAGTCCCAGCCGTTGAGAGTAATCAACTGCAGGCCTTTCAGTAGGGCAAAGTAGACATTTATTATTAAAAAGATAATAAAGAAAATGAAACAAGAAAACAGAGAAATTTAAAAGCAGTTTCACCAGTGGATAGGTTTGAGCTTCCAGAAGTCTTTTCTTCAGGTTTTACTTTTTAATTTTGGCCAAACTAACCATGGAAAAGTTGACCTAAAGGCCTTCTCCTGTATAAAATCCATGATGAGCAACAGCATAATAATTACAAATATCTGCTTCTGTGAAATTATTCCTCTGTTAGGCATCGGGTGCTTGTTTAAGTACGAAAACCTCACATTTATATAAAAGTTTATACTGTATTACTCAAAGTTAGTCGAGTTTCATCTACCTGGCATACATACGCGGGATGTCACTGATCCGTTTGATTGGCCGAATGAAGGTTCGTGAGGGGGAAGGTGAAAGTATTTAATAGATAAGCGTGCCTGTTGGTGGCTACAGCCCTGTTCCCTCCTCTATCTCTCTCCCCCTCACTTTCTCCCCCCTCCTTCCCCTCACTTGTTTCTGAAGAGAAGTACAAAAAATCACTGCTAAGGAAGGAGGGAGGGGAACGTTTGGGGAGTCTCTGTGTAAACATTCCACTGTACGCAAAACGAAGAAAAACTTTTTAAAAAAAGGAAAATTGTTATGTAAAAGAACTATGCAATCATATTGTGCGCTCAATATCTGGGGAAAGCTGTGGTCATCAAACCAGGTCCCGCCTGAGTTTCCTGTCAAAATTAAACGGAGGACAAGTGATTTCTCCCGTCTTCGTGGGAGAGGAGGGGGAGATGACGGGAAGGAAGCGGGAAGAGAAGACTCGGACCAAAAGCTTGTTTCTCTTTTTCATTCTTTTTTTCCCTGCGAGGTTGTAAAGAAATGAACTCTGGAATTGTGATTTTGTTTCTTTTTTTTTTTTTCCTTTTTTGTACTCTTTAATATCAAACCTTATCTGCTGTACTGGAAACTGCAACGCCTTCTGTCTCTAATGATAAGTGAGTTTCACAAAGCACACATAAAAAGTTTCCTTACAAAAATACCTGCGACTGTCTTCATGCCTCGTTCTTGTGCGTGTCTGTGTTTTTAAACTTGAGCTACAAAAGAGCAGATTTTCTCTTTAACTGTAAAAAGGAAACAAATCTCCAGCTTTGTACTTTGTGATAATCTTTGGTTTGTTGTAGCGTTACCAAAGTCATTTAGGCAAATGTAAACAAACTAAAATGGGTCTTCAGTAACATCTTTTACACTCAGAGTGATTAAGGCATGCTGTGGTTACTGCAGCAGTTTTTGTTTGCTGACCAATCTGAAGGAAACATCATCATTCAGCACAATTTGGCTTATCCAGGTGACTTTCTTTAAGTCCACAGGAAATGTCCACTTAACCCTCAAAATGACCGTGATAAGTTAGCCAGTGGGATTGTTTGAGCGTTCATGAATTACTGAGAACCTGGAGTCAATGCAAAAGACTGCAGAGGTGGAACATTTAAATCACATTAAAGCTTGTAATTACAAAATAAACCCCGAATTTCACATGTACATTAACTTCCCATTATCCTCACCAAGAGGCCAATAAAAATACAAAGCTCTGAAAGTTGAAGACTAAAACATTCATGATAGTATACACGTCATAAAGCTCTCATAAATGCATTACTCTGCATGTGCTGACTCTGCAGAGAGAATATTTAACGAGAGATGATATGAAAGTAACAGAACGCCAGAGAGCCACACTGCTAGGTGGTGAGAATTACAATGAAATACAAATTATAGTCATGCGTGCAGTTTAGGACACGTGAAGTGCTATTACATGATTCCCAGCCAAGTTCAGCCAAGCAGCCAGTGAGGCTTTCTAATATAAATACGGAGTTGATACCATTTGAGTCATGCTCGGCCTGCACAGATTTTTGTGGGCTAAAGGAAATATTGGTACACTTCATCCTCTGTGCCAGTAGCACTCACTGAAGGGAGACAAATGAAAAGAAAAAGAAACCCACAGCACACAGGCATGGAGCTGCATTCTTCCAAAACACCAGTAACTTGGTGTTTTGGGTGCTGAGAGCACAATTTAACATGTCTGTGCGCAATCTATCGTAGGTGTTCAGACAGGTAAGAGAACAGATCATGGGATAAAGGAGATCACGCAGAAACTGATTTTATATAGTTGTTTCATGAAACAATCTTTGTTCTTCTTAAAGTTCAATGATCATGATTGTGTTACTATTTTTAACATTTTCACTTAGGAAGTTTTTTTTTTTTCCCCTGCTTGTGATGTTTTTCCATTTAGTGAATTCCTCCAATTTCAAATTCATAACTATCTTTATACTTGATGTTAGAAGTGCAATTTTTTTTACTGCCTCCAAAAGATGAAAATCTGATCAAGTAAAAAAAGTAATAAAATCACTTAATTTAAAGTAGTACCGATCACAAGCTACTTGTTTATTTTAAATAAACGCATTCACGCAGCATCTCCATATTTGTCCCAATCAGTGCACTGAAACACGGGCGTGTGCGGAGGGGAAACGGGGCGACACCTTTCAACACTTTAAGCATATATATTGATGCTAAATCTTTTGTACCAGGAGGATATACAGGATTGTAAGTTAACTTGGGAAGAAATCTTTCTTTCACCGCTTTGTAGACCACTCTACCATTTCAATAATACATCTGTATGAGGGCACAGGGCTACACGGGAGCTTGAGAATCATACATATCACAAAAGTTTCTAATAAAATCTTTTAATCTAATTTAATTTTAATTTATTCATTTTAAATGCTGAAAATACCCCAGACCCCTTAACTTTAGAGGGGGCTTTGGGTTTTTCCTTTACTTCGTCTCTCCTTCGTGCACACAGATGTTCATGCAGTTGTAAAAATAAACACATTTTTCTTTTGTTTATTTGAGTCTAAATTGCTTTCTTGAGCTTTCAGAAGTGGCTCCAGGTGTTGTGAGAGAGACTGGACTGGATTTACAAGCGTGTAAGTTTGAGAGCTTTGTGCTTCACCCTTTGGATTGCGTTAGCGTTTTTGGCACGAGGAGAGCGGAAATGGGCAGTACACTTTGGGAAGCAGAGGGTCTCATGTGCGCGTGCTGAGCCACACTCCTCGGAGGAGCTCGCGACCACTTCGCAGCAGCATGAGGACGTGAGCAGGTCGGAAGGAGCGGCTCCTGAGTCCCGACGTGCCTCTTCTCTTCCTCCTCGATCACGCCAGCGCGCTCAAACTGTGGCCGGCCTCAGCTCTGAAACCTCTGCACACCAGAGAGCCAGCGGCGCGCGGCCGCTCCGCGTGTGCTCCTCCGTGGCAGCAATGATGCTCGCGCTCACCTTCACCTGCCGCGCGCTGCTCCTCTTCTTGCTCTCGGAGTCGGTTCAGACCGACAAGACGGCGGTAAGACCCGAACTCTCATTTCTCTGGCAGTTCTGTAACAGCAGCGGTGCAGGCGCAAACATGTCTGGAAAAATAAGGTTTCGCTTTATCGAAGCGCGTTCACGGGTCACTCTAACGTTCCTGATTGGACACAGCGGTTAATGCGTTACTGGACTAATGGACCTGACCACAGTTATAATAATGTGTTGTTCTGTTCTGCTTAGACTTTCCTGTACATTCGTGTCTGTCTTGTCTTCGATCCTCAAACTAGTAACTGTAACCTAGTTTAGAATAAGTGGGTTAGTTTACTTAACTTTGTTAAACTTTTACACATTTGGACAAAAACAGTTTCCCGTAAACAGAAACAAAATCTAAAGGTGTATTTTTTGAGAGTATTTTTTATTTTGAGTATTTTTGAGAAAAATTAACCAAAACTGCAGTAACGTTATGTCTGTCTAAGAGCTACCAAAGTGAGTTGTATCACATAAACAACACACGTTAAAGATGAAAAGTGAACAAAACTAGCCGCACAGCAGGATTTCATGTGATGTTATGATACAGTCAGATCCCGCAGATTTTAAATAGGATCTAAAGAGGAAAATGTATAAATTTATAATTGATGCACATTTAAGCAGATCACTTCCACCTTACAAGACTCACAAAGTAACCTTATATTAGACAGAATTATCTGCTCTTCACAGGTGAATGCAAAGGACAGAAAACAGATCAAGTGCAGTCATATAAATATCTTTCAATCATAATCAATGACATACTCAATTTTCATGAGAATTGCAAATCGGTCTGCAAAAAGGTCGCCGCGCCTTTACAGCCTCAGGAAACTCGATCATTTTCACACTGACTGAACAATTTGAATTTTCTTTTATCGTTCTTATATTCAGTCTGCTTTATCTTTTTGCTTGGTGGCATGGTTCGGTCAGACCTGAATCGGATAGTGAGATGCTCCAGTCGTCTGATAGGCGAGTCACAGCCCTGTTTAGCCTCCCTGTACTCTAAACGGGTACAACAGATGGCTTTATCAATTCTGAATAATGGTTCCCATCTTCTACGGGGTGAATTTTTCTTTTTAAATTAAAGAAAAAGTTTCTTTTATCTTTTATACTTACCAAATATGTGTCTATCAGGTTTAAATAGGTGTGTGTGTTAGTGAAGGGCTGCCAAATGCTATCATATATCAAGAAAATTTGCCTACGGGTATAAATAAAGTAACCTTGAAGGAGGGCAGGACAGCAGATCATGTCCATGATGCACACTTTATTAGCTACACCAGGCTAGTACTGGGTTTGGTCCATATTGACATGGCACATTGAGCTTGTTGTCATGTTCAAGAAACCTGTGTTTTATGGCATGGTGTGTTATCCTTAAGTAGCTGTCCGAAGATTTTATCTGGTCGTAAATGGATGGAAATGGTCAGCAGCAACACTCAGGTAGCACTAAGGACCCTGAAGTGTGCCGTGAAAACATCCCCCACACCATTACACCTTTGCCACCAGCCTGAACTATTGATATGAAGCAGCTTTCCTTTTGTTTATTGTTGACCCTACCATCTGAATGTTGCAGTAGAAATTGAGACCCAACAGATCAGATGACATTTTCCAGTCTTCTGTTCTTCTGGAGAGTTTTCTGTTCTTAGCTGGCAGGAGTGACGTCTGCTGCTTTAAGGTCCGATGTACTGAGTCTTCAGAGCTGCTCTTCTGCACACCTTGATTGTAACGACTGGGTGACTTTGAGTTACTGTTGATCTGAGCTTCCTATCAGCTCAGATCGCTCTGATCATTCTCCTCAAACGTCTGTCTTCAAAAAAGTGCATCACTGGATGTTTTCTCTTTTTTGGATGATTCTTGTTCATGTTTGTTCCTTTTGTGAAAGGTCTGTGAAATTAATTCATCATCAGGTGGAAAAACAGTCATTATTTCAGATATGTTTGTAAGGTACCGGTAGTTACTCAGTATCTAACCCGGACTCTGGCCTAAAAACCTTTAAAGTCAAAAGTTTATCAAGGTAATAGGTACAAGCCATTTTTAAAAACGTGCATTTATGAGGCATTTAATAGGCCATTACATTTGATATGAAAGAGGATTGACTATATTCCATAAAAGTTGTTGGCGAGCTTCTTGGAAAATTGCAGGTCTTGGGTGGAACAATAGTATTAAAGACTTTAGTTTTATTGCTTTTGAACTACTAGCCTTGAGTTTTATTCACATTTGTATGTTTCATGCAGATACCAACAACCGTAAGATTTAGTTTGATTTGTTGGACTTTAACAGAAAATATCTGCATGTATACTCACAAATTAGCTGCTTTTGTGAAAGAGTATCATTCCTCTAAAGTGTAAAGGTTAGTTTTCTCAAAGAAAAGTAAACCAAAGTCGACCCCTTTACACCAAAATTCTACCCAAGCTTAAATCTTCCAGGAGGACCAAGTTAAAAAAACACAAACGGAGCTGCAGCGGCAACAGCGCTTTTAGTGTGGGTAAGAAAAAAAATCTTGCAGCTGCTAAATGTTAAAAAGTGTTTTATCTGTGTAATTGAGTATTACTGTTCAGGGACTGGCCACTAACAGCAATGCCACAGTGGGTCTAAACTGTCTGGTTTTATCATCTTCATAATCACTTTAGTCAAAGCGAGCAGTCGTGACACGGCCTCAGAGGAGCGTTTGTATTATTCTCTTTATTCTGGCCCACACGATGTTTATATTCAGCACAAAGACATTCATTAATCGGGTTGATTTAGTAGTTGTCCAGGGTTTGTGAGAGCTCCCTGGAGAGCAGGAGGGTAGGACCAGCCAGCAGGACCACAACACACACACACACACACACACACACACACACACACACACACACACACACACACACACACACACACACACACACACACACACACTGCGCTGCGCTGCCAGGCAAATATTTAAGCTGCTACTCATGGGAGATAGACAGGTGTGTGTGTGTGAGAGAGAGAATGAAAAACAGCCCCAGTAATCCTGCCATATATTTTACAGTGTGCTAGACAAATATCAGCTATACACTGAGTGCGTGTATAAATATTATAGAACATGAAATATGGCACGCTGACTAAAGTCACTGCACACTGCCAGAGGCACTCTGAATAGAAATACTTCAGTGCTAACATGGGGGGGGGGGGTAAAAAACAGAGCAACAGTGTTACGTTCTTAAAAACTACTATTTGGAATAAAGAAATAATGCAAGAGGCCAGCTGGAAGTTTACCTGAAAATACCATTTCAATGTTTCTGACTACTGGTATTCCTTTTCAGCTCAGTACAATTCAGTTTTACTTATATAGACTCACACACCAGTCATTTAATACACCAGTATTGGAGAGAGAACCTCAGGAGATCTCCAGTGAGAAGCACTTTTCTATTTCAACTGGTTGAAAGTGGAGATAGAGAAGAAGTGCAGAGAGAGATTAAAAACAACAAACGGCTTCGTTTTCAGGAGTGAAATAAAAAACAGATTGGCACTGATGGCCTCTTTCCAGATGTGCAAACTGCCAATTCCATGCACGCCTTTTAAACCGAGCACCAGCAGTGTTTCTGGATCATGTGCACGTACGGCTTCTTTGCACGGCAGAGCACTACCCTGCATGTGTGGATGGAGAGGTGCACTGCAGATGATAAACATTCAAGCCTTCATAGTTTTACATTGGGAAGCAATGTTTTGAAATTGTTCCTCAATTTTTAGATGTGTTTTTTGTCGACTGGTCAATCTCTGTCCATGTTTACGTCTGAGAAACCCTGCCTCTTTGTGATGCTCTTTTTATAACCACTAATTTTACTGATGGGGTCATAATTAACCTAATTAGTTATAAAATGTCTCAGTTTAAACATTTGATATGCTTTTTATTTTTAGTCATGTTTATGAGATTTGCAGATCATTACATTTACATTTTACAAAGCGTCCAAACTTTTTTTGGAATTGGGGGGCTTGGGTCCTGGTTGGTGTGTTGCCGGGGTTGTGGGCGGGTGGGTGTATGGGGCCCCAGCCCTGGCACAGGGTGCTGCCAGTGCATCGAGCCACATGGGGGGCTCTTCAACTGGTGGGGGAGGCTGTTACATCTTGCAGAAGCTTTCCTCTCTTCAGGAACTCTCTCTGCAGGAGGGGGGAGATACAGGAGAGGTGGAGGAAGATCTCAGCCTGGGCGTCTATTGTCTTGTGTAGTCTGGAAGATGAGTGAATGACGGGGTGGGTGCAGTTTTCTATGTGGTGGGGTCGGGTGGGCTGTCCCGGGCTCTGGGGCCGGGCAGCGCTGCTGAACTGGGCCCCGGTCCGGATGGGCCTGGGCCCCCTTTCCCTGGTGGGTTGCGGAGTATGGGGGTGTCACTTGCCCCTCCCTTCCTTCCCTCCCTCCCCATCTCCAGCTGCCTCCCTCTTCCTGCTGCACCACAATCACCCACACATGCAGGGCCTTGGGGTAAAGGTGTGTCACCAGGGTGCAGGGGAGGCATCCCCCCCTCTGTCCCCTTCTGGCTTCTTGTGCCTCAATTTTATCCCACAACTTAGACATTCACATTACTCACACTCTCATTACACATACATATAGGATCTTGGGGGTGGGCACGCTACACGGAATCCAAAAGACCATCAGGGTGTACACCTCACCCCTGGCGTGGTTGCCCACCTCTCAATTTTAAATACACGTAGACATTGAGGGCTAGCAGGAGGGACCATGTGCTTACCTGCTGCTCTCTGGCAGGTAGCTCCATGCCCTCCTGGGGTTTAAATGCACCTTAGAACACACATGCATCAACATTACATATGAGCAGGCGGAGGGAGGTTTGGAGTCTTCACACACCCCCGTTCTCTGCGACCTGTTGGAGCGGGGGGGCTAGGAGGAGGAGTTGGCCGTCCGATTGGGGTCTGGAATGTGGGGCCTCCCTGCTGCTGCGGAGTCGGGGCAGTCTGCTTCTCTCCACACCAGGGAAAAGGGTAACACCACCTGGGTCTGGGTGCAGTTTGCCCCTTCAGGGGCAAGGGTACCTACCCGGGGCTTAGAGTACGCTTGGGGAGTGTGATCGTGTGTACAGCGTCTCTTTATGTCTGTCTCCACGTTGGTTGAGTGTGGAGTAAGTGTATATGAGAGCATGAGGGTGGGAATGGATGTTTGTATCTGTGTGTGTCTGTATGTCTGTGTCTATATGTCAGGTTGGGTATCAGACGCCACCTCTCTGGGGACACCTCAGGCCCTCCAAGGTTTGGAGTCCTATCTCCCCCCACCACTCCCCCTTCCAGTGGCAGACGCCCTCAGACATCGGTGCGTTGGTGGTTCTTTGTGTCCAGGGGTGGGCGTCCAGGTGCACACCGGCTCACTCCTGGTGGCTGCTTGTCGGGGCCTGGAGCCTGGGGCTCGCTTGGGCCCCTTCGGGGGTGGGGTGCCCTCGACGTCTCGGCCTGGGGCTCACGAGCACGTCACTGCAACTCCCCCTGGCTTCTGCTCCGCGGCTGCTGAGTGAGCCCTCATCTGGGACTCTCCTCAGCTCTTTCCGGGACAGTGGCGCGGCTGCCCCTCTGTTGGTCTTCCTTGGTCTCTTGTGTTCTGGGGGCCTCTGGATGTCTGGAGTTTTGATCTCCTCCATACCTGCTTCATGTCCTGGAGGACGGGGCTGTGGCCCCCCCACACCCTCTAGCAGATCATTACATGAAGGAACCTTTTAAAAACAAGCGCGTCCATGCTCACAGGTGTACACACGGGTGATCACACACACAAACTACACCCTTTTTGGCTCCTACCTCAAAGCACACTGTGTTCTGTTGATCTTATGTGCTGCACAATAATGTTTAATATTTAGATCATCGTGATGATGTTTATTATGTTGCTCTTTTTTTTTTCTTCTGCTTGTTTTCTCTTTTTTCTTTCTCAACAGGTGATCCAGGTGATTGATATATTTATTTTTTGTCTGCTTATTTTGTTGTTTTGTTTTTTGCCCTTTATCCCCGTTCCTCTTCTCTGCTGTTTTTCTTTCCCTCTTTCTTTTCCCCAGTCAAGTCTGTCCCGTATTTAGCAAGTGAAAATAAAATAAACAATAAAAGGTGAATCAAATAGACCATTATGGCAAGGCTGGGATGGTCCATGTGGTAAAGTAAATCCGTTGGGCATCTTTCTTCGCCTTTAGACAATAATTCTGATGCAAAAGAGCCAAACGGGACAGGCAAAAGAAGAAAAAAAAAAAGGAATTGGGGTTGTGATGTCTCAAGAAATCAAAAATGTCTCTTCCAGTTATAAAGAATTAAAACTACATTGTTAATAATAGCATCAATAAAATAACTTTTAACATTGTATATTGTTTTAGGTTTCCCACTGTTGCCTGAATGCATCGTCATAATAGTTTTAAAAAATATCTCTGCATTTGTAAAGCTTCTGTCTTCTTTCTGCTCGCTGTTTCCTGCTGGACTGGATAGAAGACTGTACCATAAAAACCCTGACAGTGTTTGACAGCAGCCTGGCCTCTGAGTGAGCCCCTGGCATGCTGTAAAATCCTGACAGAGGCTGTAGTTGTAGTTGGTGAATGATGAATGATGACAAGAAGTGATGTCCCTGCAGCTCAGGCTGGAAGATGCTGAACTTGACCCACAACATCTCCTGTGGGAGTCCAGCTGTCCCGTACCTCCTTCTGTTTTTTTTTTTGTTTTTTTTGTATTAGTGCTTTTTACGAGGGACATAATATCTTTATAAATAAGATCTCTATGTTGAGATAATGTGTTTGGATTTTACAGTATTAGGGCCATAACCAGATCCAAAAATTCACAAAGACATCAAAGGAAATTCGTACATAAACTAAACGGTCAAAGGTCTTTTACTTCTTAACGAGATGTCCTACACGATCACTGAACGAGAGTATGTGCAAGAAGAAAATTCTCCATTTTGGAATCAGTTTTATTAAAGTCTGCAGGGCGTCCTACTTGCAGAACTGTAATGAAAATGTAGTATGTTGCTTGACTAAACATAATAAAAGCTAAACCAGTTTATGTTAACTTTTCGTGGACCAGATTGTATGAGAAAGCTGTGTAGGGCATTTAAAGCCAATAAATGATACGAAGCTGGACGGTGATGTTAGTCTCATCTCCCCATGCAGCTGTGAGTCTGGAAACTGTAAAATAGCGAATGAGAATTTGGCTGGTGCTACAAATTCAGAGGCGTGTGGATATTCCGGTGTCTGATTGCTTTAATTCCCCCACCAGAGTCAGTCATTCATGTCCTCTGCTCTCACTGGTAGTTGCTTTAGGCAACTATTCCTCCTCACTGAAAGCAGCCAGTTGAGGTGGTTTGGGCGTGCCTCCTGGATGCCTGGGGAGATTTTTCAGGCAACTCTAGTTGGGAGGAAATCCCAGGATGGACCCACGACACGCTGGAGGGATTACATCTCTAAACTGGCTCAGTGTCCAGCGAGAAGAGCTAGAGGAGGTGACAGGGGAGAAGGTGTCTCACCTGATAAACAGCAGAAACTGGATGTATGGTTTGAAATATACAAAAAAGCTGGTCTCCTCCAGTCGCACCATATGTATGTGTAGCAGTGTGATGGTATGCGTCTTCTCAGGGAATGCATGAAGAAAACAAGGTGATGTTTGTGCACACACATCTGCACCTGAGATGTAAACATGTCATCATCATTCATCTGTGTGTGTTTGCCCTTTAATGACCTGCTGCATAAATGAAATTCAGACTTTTAAAAAAAAATGCTAAGCGAGTGATTCCCCACGACACAGGCAGTTTGTTCTGACGCTAAATCCCAGCTCGGGGTGTTAACAGGCCTTTCGTCAGCATCAGCTGCTCTCTCACGCCAAACATCACACGGCAAAGCTCAGGAGATGAGTTTTTCTGTTTTCCTACAGCCGCCACTCTGAGGAATCTGGAAGGTGCGAGGCAGGAGGAGACAGTGGCAGCTTGTTCTCACTTTCTCTGCTGCTCGCACACACTCAGGCTCGAGTTTACAAGGCCAGATACATTGATGCGAATCATTTTAACACTGAGGAGTCGTTGGTGTAGTTGTGCCTGACAGACAGGAAAGCCAGTCTACCAGCTAGACTCCTGCTCCACCCTTCAATCCTCTTGCACCTCCTCTAGGCTGCTTTTTCACTAATAAGTTTTTATTTTTTCTCTGTCCTCAAATTAATTTTTTTATTCCTTTCATAACTAAAAACATATTTTTCATTCATCATTTATTCCCTTGGCAGTGTTTTATTCATTTATTATTTTTTCTTAATTGCCTCTTTCTCTTCCAGGATGCATTCCTCTCATTCTTCCTTTTGTCCTCCGTGTAAAATCCACGACTCACTCTGACCTCTTCTGAATCAGCTGATTGAGTTCGTAGCGTTCAATTTTTCAATTTTTTACCTTCATTTCTGAGTCACCGGCTGTTGAATTACTCAGGGACAATGCAAACATCACAAAGTACATTGTGGGTAAATGTCCAAGGATCATATCAACATGTGGAATTGGTGGCTGGCCTAAACACGTCACAGCATAACGTGCGTGAACAAATACCCCACAAATCTCAATGAACTGAAGCAACACCAACGAAGTGTGGACCCCTAATACCTAAATTATTACATTTGCAAAGCCACGTCATAACAGTCTGCATAAAACCAGCAAATGATTGACATGTTTGCTCACTAAAATAACTTAATTGGTCGTGTTTGCTCTTGTGTCTGAGGAGAGAGCAGCAGCAAAGCTTTATTTGTTCGCTCTGTTTGTGTATCTTGATTTGTTCACATTAATCTCTACAGTCAATACATTAATTAATGTCCTGGCATTAAGGCACAGAGGCCTCATTCACCACTAAATTATGTCAGCAATGTTTGACACACCATAGCAAATTTACCCGTGTGTCTCAGAGTGTGTGTGAGGAGAGAGGGGAGGCCAGCTGACAAAGAGGCTCTGATGAAGAGCGAGAAGGTGGAGTTAGCAGCCAACTCTGTATGTATTGTATAGGCGTGAGCTGAGTGTGCACCACCTTGTATGTTTGGGGAGTTTTCGGTGAGTCTGCGAGGCGGTGTGAGGAATCTGTGTGTATTTAAATAGAGATGTGTGTGATTGTGACTTGAGAGTGGGCTTTCAGGCTCATGTGGGAGTAATTTAGGTCATCGCACTCACCAGATTCTCCATGAATCAATGCCTCTTCTCCTCCCTTTTCCTCTCTCTTTGTCACAAGTTTACATGTTGTGAATTCTCAGTATCTTTGGAAGAATTTGCTCTGAAGGTTTGTCTGTTATATCTGATCATGCACAACAAAATTCACAAGAATTTTTCTTCTGGGGCCTTTCTGATCCCCAGTGTCTCGAATGTACCTCTTCTGGTATGTTTGAGTGGTGCCCAGTAAAATGCAGTAGCAGTATTAGTCCTGTAAATTGTATTTTCATGGCAGTGTAAAAACGTCAGAATTATTTTGGAAGCAGTTTGGTGAATTGTGAAAGATTAGCATAAATTGTACGGCTCAGAAAAGAGGAAACTGTGGTGTGCAGTCTAAATAGCTTTTGGCCATGTTTCCACTGCCTTCTTAGAGCTTTTAATGAGAGTTCTTCCAAAATATTATGCTGCTTGTCACGGACTCATTTTTCATTCATTATATTTACCTTGAAAATTAAAAAAAAAATCACTTAATGCACCTTAAAGTCTCCCCGTGAGGCACAGAGCCAATCACAGCTCCTAGAAGAAATGGAGACTGTGCAGGAAGAATCAGAAAGACTTTATTTATCCCCAAGGCGCAATTAACATACAACAGAGCAGTTAAAGATAAGAACAATAAGAACAGGCAATAAGACTGAGATAATAAATACACAGAATATACAGTTTTAAAATTACACAGTTTAAAATGAAAGTGACTGAAAGGTGAATAAATAACTATAAAAGTTGCCATTCTCCCTCAATTAATAAAGTTTATCCACTCAGTTTGCAAAGCTGGAGCCAGTTTACAGGTAAAACTGCAGGTGTGAGAAAGACACGCTCCGTAACGGCCTTTCCCGACACATTTGTGAGGCCGTTTATTCTCTTTTCTCTCACTCGTTTTCTTTTAAGCACTCTTTCAAGTCAGACAAAGTTCTGGTCATTTTATCCTTCACAGCTGTAGCGTGACGATCTGCCAAAAGGAGACAGCGACTATAAATACACAGAGAGAGGTGACACACTTGGAGGACACAGCTGAACTAAATCAGGATAAGATGACACAGAGAAGTAAAGCTAAAACATGCACCAGACACAGTCTATCAATAGAAAGTAGGATGTAACAAGACAGAAAAACACCAAGCACAGAGACTTTTAAATGAGATACAAGGACACGGGAGAGAGAAACTGAAAACTCATAGACGGATATGAACAAACTATAACCGTGAGCAGGATTCCACCACCACCTCTTCACAGACGGCTGACATGTCGAAGCTTTAAAACCTCTTTTTACTGTCTTTTCCCTTCATAGTGTGTTTATAACTGACATGACAATCAACGTACACTCTAAATGTTTCCTGTTTGCAGCCCTTCCTGATCACAGAGAACATGTGGCCTCGTGGTTGTGTGCTGGACTGCCAGAGGGGGCGCCACAGACCTGTGTGTGGCAGCAATGGCAGGCTGTATAAATCGCTGTGTGCCTTTCAGAGGGCACAGTGCATCAACACACAGCTCCGCCACGTCCCACGGGGACACTGTGCAGGTACAGGGCTTTACAGCGACATCATCACAAGCTGTTCTTAATGTTTCCCATGATGCTCTGGTGGTGAGTTTACTGGCTTAAAAAATCTGAACTGAAATAAACTTTTCTCATGTTTCTATCTGAATTTGAGCTGCTTTATATCACGAGTACAAAAAGACGCCTGTTATTAATCAGCTGTAGTTTCCTGCCACCTCTGCCTGCTCTTAATGACTGTTTTAATCTTAAACCGGGAGCATAAATAAACGGACACCACTGTGCTCCTGTCCTTCATTCAATCAGCTTAAAATGTTCTTCCCAAGTGAATCAACTCAGTCAATAGAAACATTCTTCTTAAATTAACAATGACTACTTTTTATTGGTCGGCAGAGCAACGGTATGCACATCTGTGTCATCAGGATTCATGATTTCCACTCTTCCCATCTATAGCAGCACACATGGATACTAATTTCCTCTGTTTTAGATCCGTTGCAGACTAAATGCCAGCTGGCCCGAGCTCAGGGCCTTGAGGCCAGAGCCCGCAGCCGTGGTAGTCCTGCAGCTGCAGTTTTTGTGCCTGCGTGCGGTCCCGAAGGTCACTTCATGCCCATACAGTGCCACAACCAGACCGGATATTGCTGGTGCTCCACGCCTGATGGCAAACCTGTCAGTGGTACCACGGCCCTCCATGTGATCCCCAACTGCACCGGTCAGTTATGTTTTATTCAAAGTATTACAGATTGTTGGCAAAAACCCCAAAACAAAACAACTTAACTGTGAAGGACTTTAAAATAGCATTTTTATGTATGTTAAAAAAATGCTATTCTAATGCATGTATTTGATGTATTTTGGTGAGCTCACATGTCACGTATGGAAGCACTGATTTAATTTGCCTTATTTACTGTATTCAGGGTTTTCTTTGATGTCTTTTATTAAAACTGCTTTACTTTGTAATGAAACTCGAGTATTTTTGTTTGCATGGACTACTTTACCAGCATACATGTTGCTACCTGCAGCAGAGAATGAAGGAGTAATTTTCTTAAGCTCTTTTCATACATAAGTGACAGTTTCTCACATGTATCAGACAGCAGGAAATAGTCTACACTAATAGAGCACTAACAGTCTGTGCGTGGACTTGGTTGTGAAGTCTTCTGGTTTCATGCATTTCAGTAAAAGTAGCGATTGTTCGGTATTTATCAGCTCCAAGTGTAACAACAATGGCTCAGTTTCACTGTTGATGTCAGAGAAATACAGATACACCAGCACTCGAGGATACATGCAAACAACAGCCAAGGCTGTGTGTAGGCCTGAAAAGGTGGAAGTCCTCTAATTCTTCAGAACGAATGTTGAACTTTAGTCTGTTGTCCACTCTGAGCTGTGCCTGTTATTCTGAACAGATCACCTCACCAAGCTCGTTCAGATCACCGATACAGATGCAACTCCAGTCAAAGGTAAGAAGACGCTTTATTTAAATTGCACAAAGGCAGTTTTGTCCTTGCTTTAAAATAACTGTGGAGCACAGTGTGCACACACTCATATGTTTCATTCACTACAGGTTAGATGTGTGTCTGTATGTTTCTCATTTGTCCTTCGTTCTGCCTTTTCCTGGCATCACACGCTGCTTGTTTCTCTGCCAGACACATCTGCAGGGACTTAATAATTCACAGAGCACTTCACATGCCAAGACTCTAAAAATGCCTCTTTGTCTGATTTTTTCCCTCTACTCTCATTCTTTTTTGGGTCCTTTTTTACTTCTTTACATTATAAAACATAAAAATAGTACCAAAAAACTCACCCAAGAGGAAAACAAACCTAATGCTCCATAACGTCTCCGAGATATTCCACTCCAAGTCAGAAAAGGTTGCCAGGTTTGGTCTGCTCTAATTTAAAGGTCATTTACTCTGACATTCAGATTTTCTAAAGCAGCAGTCCCCATCAGGTTTATGCTCTTGTCCAGTCTGGCATACATAACTCTACTACGTGCTGCTGCAAAATCTTATACTGGCAGCATAAGTGTAGTTTTCGTGAGCCTTTATGGGTTTATAAAAGTTTTGTCCCCTTACAGATGCAACTGAGGATTTTTGGTAAAGGTTTGTTGAGCTGCTCTGCAGTGTCATGTAGAAATGTAGCACTTCCTCTAAGTTTCTTGTTAAATTTAAAGTATTTATTGTATTGTGTTTGTGTTTTAAGTTTTTAGATTGTAACTAATATTTATGGACATCTTCGCTGTATAAATCTCAAGGTGGAACATACCCGATTTCATAATTTCCTTTCTCTGCTTTTTCACATGCTTTCCTCCATCTGTCCAAACGATCCCCCCATCTTCTTCTTCTTCCATTCACTCTGTTTTCTTTTATTTCAGATGGAGACGTTGGACCTGGACCTACGCTGGACCCTAGAAAACCTGCAGGTGAGAAAATAAAAACCTCTTCTACTAAAGATAGTTTAATGCATACGTGGGCAGAACATAGCTGCTATGATTAACCACTGTGAAGCTCACTACATGTCATTTATATACCAGCACGTCAGTTTCAATTAAAGATTAGCTGTAAGTGAGGAACAGAAAGCTAATTTTCATGTTTTGTAAAGTGGAAAAACTTGAAACATACATCACATACAGGACTCAGAAAATTACTTTTTTTTTTAGGAACTGGGGTATATATTGAATCTTCTAACAAATGTAAAAAATAAATTGATTATCATTTTACATGTATGGGTTTTAATTTGTTTCATTTTTCATCTTCATCTTAAACAAACAAAACCATATAACACACTGACGATACAGCAGAGGTTCCAGGGTCAAGTCTTTTCTGTTTCAACCCTCCTTAACATTTTTAACTTTCCAAACTTTTCCTTTTTTAATAACAACTACAATGTGACAGTGCTGCTCATTGCTTTTTCACAGCATCAGATTTAACATAATATAATATATAATATGTAACATGGCACTGGTTCTTGAGAAAAAGGTCTTTAACCCTTTAAAGCCATCAGCGCGAACTATCGTATGTCCACCATGTCCTGCCCGAAACCGGAAGGGACGTCATTTTGCGGAAATGTACCGTAGTTTTTTTACCATCAGGGCCTCATGAGCCTGTACTTGTGTTTTTAAAAGTTATGTTTGACTTTATGACTTTCTGTGTCGTTTCTGGGATGCTTAGGACTCATATTGCACTGCTGGAAATAGTTTATTTTGATGCATATGCTGCTTTTTTTTTTTTTGCAAATTTGCACTATAATATTTATTTTCGTTTTTCCTGCAGTATATAAAAATTGGTGTATTTCAAAAATAAAACTATGAAGACACTCAAAATAAATTTCCTGTGGTGGGAAACTATTTTGTGCAACTGTTTTGTATTTACAGTTTTGAGGGATAAGCCTCTTAAATTTCTCTAACTACAAATATATGTTAAAAAAGCAAAAATGATTTTTAAATTTTTTTGTAGTTTATTGCACTTTTTTGCAATTTATGTAATTACTATGCACTTAATGCATACATATTATTTAAATTTGGGCTATAATGGTTGTATTGATGTATATCAACTTGAAATGCTCCCAAAAATGGCTCCACAGCATGTAAAAATATAATATAAGCTCTGGCGGACTTGGTTCTATGGTAGGTCTTAAAGAATTAAACAAACCCCACATAATATCACTCAGAAGCAAACAACATGGTGAAGATAAAAAGCACTGAGCAGCTACAGAGATAAGTCCTCATGAGTTTAGAGTAACACAGTGGATGTGTGTGTTTGTGGGATACAGAAAGCAAATGTCGACTTGTACACCGATGACCTGTCAGTGGCTGTTTGCAGCTTGTTCCCTTTTGTGGCCCAAAAATTCGCTTTCGGTTTACGTTAAGATATATTTGGGTCAGTCCTGGGTGTTAAACAGTGGGGATGTTTTGATAAAGGGAAAAGCTCTGTGTTCCTCCCAGTGTACTTGAAATATAATATAATATAAATATAACACATACGTATACTGGATGCAGTTTTTTTTCATGTCACGTTGTGTTATTGTAGCAGATATTCAGCTGAACGACCTCTAAGAAAAAGGGAAATACTCTGAAATCTTATTTGAAAGCTGTTTTATTCTCATTCAGAGTTGACGGCGCCTCCTTTCTGGGTGACCATCCTGATGAACTCTGAGTCACGAGGAAACCGCTCACTCAGACGACCTCCTGGTAAGAGTCGTATATGTTTATATATGTATATGTATTCTCATATATGACACAGAGACATATATATATACAGAATTGTTTTGATATAGAGAGTGTGTGTGTGTGTGTGTGTGTGTGTGTGTGTGTGTGTGTGTGTGTGTGTGTGTGTGTGTGTGTGTGTGTGTGTGTGTGCGCAGACAATCCTCAGACTTGTCAGCGTGAGCGAGCGTCTCTGCTCTCTCAGACTCGTCAAGCCCGGGAGGATGAGCGTTTCATCCCAGAATGCACTGCAGATGGGCGTTACAGCCCCGTGCAGTGCCACACTGCTACAGGTTACTGCTGGTGTGTCAGAGTGGACACTGGGAGGCCACGACCAGGCACCTCAGCACGGTAAGAAATCTGTTTGTTCGTTATTTAGCTCATTAGTGTGTTGGAAACTTGACTGTTATTCCTTTTAAAAACTTTCTCTTTTACTGTCTTTTCTTTTTTTTTCGCTCCTCTTATCCCCTGTCCTCCCTTCCAGTCGTCAGATTTGACTGGTTTTGCAGTCACAGAAGCATTTCATGTTAATCATATAATTTTACACCAATTACTGTCACTGCTCCCTAGGTGGATTTGCCTTAAAGGAAAGACACAGAGCAAATCAGAATAAATTATGGTCGGACTTTCCTGTTCTCGAGGGGCTTTATCAGCGTTGTTGCTGCACAGCTGCTTTCAAACTCCTGGGAGCGAACTGGTGGATGTTTTCTTGTGATGGTTTTGGTTCACTGATGTGAGAATAAACTCCCTTAGGCCTAATGCGTTTTTTAAAATTTTTCTATCTAATGTTTAAGCACTTTATGTGGTTGGACTTGTAATTCTGTAAATAGAAATCACTGTCAGCCAATTAAATCAAACAGCTGTTTCCCCCTTTAGCACACAAAACAAATCAAAGCATCAGATTTGTGTACATGAAAAGAAGTGCCAGTCATATTTTGCATTTATTAATTCAAATTCTACTGCTCAGTCCCTCTGTGACCTCAGTAAACCAGGAGTTTACAGTCTCAGCTGCTGGTTTCAGTCTGGTTTCAAAGGACCGAGATGACAGCGCTCACAATACTCAGCTGGGGCTTCGTCGCATTAATAAACAATAAAAAGCTAAAAATAAATCATGAAGTGAGATGAGCCATATAGAGTTTTTATTTTAATGTGTAGTTCCATGAAAATGTGATCAGTGATTCCACCCAAACCCTGTTTTTTACATTAAGTCCTTTTTGATGTTATTTTTTTCACATTTTCCAATTTGGTTGACTTTATATGTGATGATCGTGTGTGTGTGTGTGTGTGTGTGTGTGTGTGTGTGTGTGTGTGTGTGTGTGTGTGTGTGTGTTCACAGGAATCAAATCCCGGACTGCACTAGGGCAGAGGCTGCATCACTGGAGAAACCTCTGCCTGGTAAATATGAAAGTTTCTGATTGGTGGAAAAACAAAAATATACAGATTTAAAGCATCCTGTAAACATCTCACACATTTTCCATTTTCAGCCAAAATAACTGAAAAGCAGTTTGCCCAGATGTGAATTTCTCATCCTGTTTACTATATATAGGCCATTTGTTACGTGTCTGATGTCATGTGGAGGCCGATGATGTTCATATCATTCAGGTTACAGTCTTTACTCTGATCTCACAGGGTGTCCTGGAGCTCGTAAGAAGAAGTTCCTTCAGAGTCTGGTCAGAGCGCTGCAGGTGGAAGCACAGCATGCTGGGAGTCAGAGTCCCTACCAGTAAGTCTGGATACTGTAGACAGCAGGGGGGTGACGAGTGCAGCAGTGATTAATGATCTTCTGTGAAACTCACAGTAACATCTCAGGCTGTGTCTGAAATTGTTATTTACTCACTTTTTCATCATCTGCACGTACTCTCATGTCAGAATCTCTAAATAGAAATGAACAACATGTCTGTAGCAGGTCGAGTTTCTGAGAGTCCCAAAGTGTCTACATGTGGAAGTTTGTCTTAGTGCCTGAAATTTCAATATACCTCTCTGTAGAGAGAAACCTGACTAATGTGCAAGTATATTGGAGTAAGCAGGCACTGATTTAGGAAATATACGGTGGAAACAGTAGATGGCACAGTTATCTCAGATAAAAATCATTTCTCAATAAGCAGACATCCGTTTAGAAGACCCCTACGAACTAAGCAGGCTGTGTTTGTATTATTTAAATATGTTTTGATTTTGTGAAATGGAACAGGCTTCAGACTCGCACCATAAATTTGCATTACGTCCGCTCTGTGCCTGCGTGCTCGTACAACGTGAAACCTGTAGATCTGCTTTAAATCAAGAGAAATTCTTCCGTCTCAGGTGTGTAATGTGCCACCTGTTGCACAGCAGGAGCTGATAGCGATTCCTCCGGTGTGTTGCAGTGCTGAGATGGTACGCAGAATTGAAAATGAAAACCAGTTCCACACATCGGTGAACAGTGCAGATTTGATCAAGCACCTGATAACCTGCAGGAAGAACAGAACGGAATATTCCCATCTGTTTTCCTGCGTTTGCCAATCAGCACTTACCTCATTCTTTCCATCTGCTCCTCAGTCTCAGTTTACAAACATGTTGTTGGCTCACTTCTTCAGGTTCATGCTTTTCATGCATCTGTGTCCCATCCTTCACCCACTTTATTATTCTCCACCAAACATGCACAGATTTTCAGCTCCAGCATATTTCTTCACGATAACTTTGGCTTTGCCGTTTCATTCATTCCAGACTTGTTTGCGGTTTGTGTCTGACATAAATTTGAAGCTTCAGTTGCTCAGCTTGCTTTATAACTGATAAGAGGGAACTGAGAAATCCATCTGGTGATTCTGTTTGTCAGCAGGCTCCCTTGTCCTTGTGAAATGGGATGTTTATTGAGTTCTGCTGGAGCGTTGTGAATAGTGCTGCTGGGTTTTATACGATCAGTGTGTAAACATTGAGACACACTGTCAAATCTGAGTACAGATGTGTGAAGATGTCGGCTGCTCCTTCTCTTATTCCGTGCTCTCTGTGATGCTAACAGTGATTTTAAGGTTTGAGTGACTTTCAAATTTAAGTTTTTCACTATTTTGTCACACAGAACTGTTTCTTTAAATGTGTTTTCTGTGAAAAGTGATTTGAAAAAAGAACCTGAATGAGGTGGCGTCCTTTACACCAGCAAAGTGTCTCATCTCTTGGGTTTTTGTGCCGCTTCTTTCCATCAGAGACTCAAACACAGATCCTTCCAGTGCTCCTTCGCCCACTTCAAACCCTCCACCCTCTGTGGCTCCTTCATCATCTTCCTCCTCTCTGGATAATGCCTCCGCTGATGCTGCAGAGTCTTCTAGGCCAGAGGTGGTGCTGCAGTGGCACTTTAGTCAGCTGGACGTGGACTCCGACGGGTGGCTCAGTGAGCGTGAGGCTCGACCCCTCCGTCAGTTCCTGCGGCGCAGACTGAAGCCACGACGCTGTGCTAAGAAGTTCGCCCAGTACTGCGACAGCGATCGAGACCGAAGCCTAACGTTAGAGGAGCTGAGGGTGTGCCTGGCTCTCTGAGGAGGCTTACCGTCAGGTATGCGACTGCAGTATAAACCCAGTGGTTAAGCTAATCATTTCTAATTTTTTCTAACTTGTACCTCTTGTTGGGAATGATTTGCATCACCCTTGCTTAACTTTCTGTG
The DNA here is from genome assembly GCF_965226115.1 of Aulonocara stuartgranti. Lineage (NCBI taxonomy): Eukaryota > Metazoa > Chordata > Actinopteri > Cichliformes > Cichlidae > Aulonocara > Aulonocara stuartgranti. The sequence goes on from NC_138950.1 coordinate 3,846,540, forward strand.
CTCTGTGAAAAAATAAGATAAATCTGAATATATCTAATACAGCTGGCCTTTTTACTCATTACATGTTTCTTGTTTGCCACAGATTTGAACTTGAACAGATTTTCCCTTTAAGATAATGACAGTGGGAAGAGAAGAAATTCAGGGAAAGGCTGGTAGACTATAGGAACGGCAGCTCTACGCGCCCTAACGACGTACTGCACATGCTTAACCTCCATCGAGCTGACGCTAACCTTCACACTGCTGCCCGTAAAAACAGAATATAATCAAAGTTCACTTAGACCATGACACAGTTCAATAAAACAGCAGCTCAGCTTGTTTCAAAATAACACGTTGAGCTCGCCGGTGCAGTCTAGCAGAGAGTAGAGCACACGCTGTGAATGCACCAATTCTTCGGAGCCGTTGAACCGATCGGCCTGATTAAGGACAGGTGCAACGACAGGGAGCAGAGTCTCTGTTCTCACTCCAGCTGCTGCTCAGTGCGAACCCGCTCATGCTGCATGAAGCTCATTTGATACGTTTCTCCAGCCAGGTTGATGAAGTGATCGTTTTCGGCTCATGCTCGTCATGTGCCATAGTTTAGAAACACAGTCACAGAGTGGGAATGTCTCCATGTTTCCTTTTGTCTTCAGGTTAGCACAATGTTTTGGAAGTGTTTTTTAAGTTGTATGGTTTAGATGGCAGCTAGTTTACAGCTCTGATCGTTGCTTTATAATTTAATATTTCCTCTTTTTTCTTATTTCCAGTCTCTTTTGTCTACTTCAGTCACCCCAACTGAAACTAAGCAGCTCGTGTTGGTCTGAGAGTTGATGAATGTCGAGCTAATACACAGATTATCAGAGCTATGAAAATAAGAAAACATGTCTGCGTGGAACAAACAGGATACAATTACATCTTATTAAATTCAGTTTCATTGTTTCCTCTGCTGATTGTTTCCTCTTGCAGCTTCTTATTACTGCTAAGAAGCTGCAACTTGTAGTTATTTTGGGAAAGCAAATCCATCCATGAAACAGCCTACGCCTCTGCTGTGGCATAATCACAGTAGTATAACTCCAGTTTCAGTGGTACTGAGCAGTTAGTGGTAGCAGGATTTAGATAAGTAAAAGTAGAAGCAGCAGAATATACCTACCTAATATACCTGGTGATATTTCAGCAGCAGTGGGATAACGCAGAGTTGTTCTCGTCTCAGTTTTCACAGCTGTCTCTCTCTCTCACACGGCTGTTAACCAGCCTCCTCATTGGTCTGCTGGCTGAGGTAAAAGCGTCTTTTCTCTCCTTTTCAGGCTGTTGATCTAAGGGGAGCCGAGCAGTTTGGGCTGGCAGCGAGACAAATTACACCCACGATGTCTGAGTGTTTATGTACCTTCGTAAAACGAAAACAAACGGTGGTCGAGGTGAAAAGGCCCATTTGTCAGGGGGCTATCAGTCACAGCTCGGTGGTGACAGCGATTCACTAATCAGCCCACCGCAGACGGCAGTGACAGCTCGACCAGTGTGTGTGTTTTTCTTAGTTATAGCAACACGAGTCTGGGATTTATTATAAGTTTGTAAGGGTCATAAGCTCGATATTCCGTCTTTCTCTGCCTGGATTTTTCTGTCATTTCTGTTGATGTAAACAAAACATCTGGTTCATATGGAGATCTTAAATCATGTTGCTGATTCCACCGACAAGCATGAAAAACACGATTATACAGTGAAGGACGGATGACAGAGAACAGCAGCATTTTCTCACTGTATCTGCAAACATCCTGTAGATCATTTTATATATTTTGTGTAAACTGAAAACTTCAGTTTATTTTTCCAAGATTTCACTGGCAGAGTTATCAAAGTACCATATTATTTAGAAATAATGTTGAAAATACAAGATTAGAGCAGCTACAAGGATCCCATTTAAAGTCTAGACTGACATCGTCAGTGACACGTCAGCTGACCTGACCTGAGAGTTGGCAGTTCGTCTTGTGATCGCAAGGTTGCCGGTTCGAGCCCCGGCTCGGACAGTCTTGGTCGTTGTGTCCTTGGGCAAGACACTTCACCTACCGCCCACTGGTGAGGGGCCGATGGCGCGATATGGCAGCCTCGCTTCTGTCAGTCTGCAGCTGTGGCTACAACTGTAGCTGCCTCCACCAGCGTGTGAATGAATAGTGGAATTGTAAAGCGCTATATAAATGCAATCCATTGTTATCATTTGCAAACCTTCACCGATCTGTATGAAAGTGACGGCAGTCAGTCAGTCAGATTGGGCTTGTTTGGAGAAACGTTGCCTCACACCAGCTGATCTGTGCAGTCTCCTTGGAATTGAAAGTAGTTCCCCAGAGGCGGAGGTCGGTAACAACTGATTATCAATCAAAAATTGATAATTCTTAGTTGAGGTTGTTGTTGTATATTTACTCGAGCATGACTCAGCCATAATAGTTAGACTGAATGACACAAGTGTAATCTCATTTGAGGAACAGCAGTGAGAAAGACCTGTGGGCAGCCTCGGCGTCAATGAAGTGTGACTGTAGAGATTGTATAGCATTAGAAAGCAGCAGTGCCTGAAGAGATGCAAGAGCAGGAATATAGAGTGGATACGAGGAAACAGGCCTCGAGTCTGGATGACCTAAAAGTCTTGCTTTATGAACAGGAGGACACACTGGTGAAATTAGGTTCTGCACAAAGGCAACAACAGGGACGGGAAGGGCAGTAAGAATCACTGCAGAAACTATGAAAAGTGGAAGTCAGCAAGAGGACAAGCAGAGCAGCAAGGTGAAGTGCAAAGATAAGAACTGGCAGGTGGCAGACAGAGGCAAGTGGACTGAGGAGCAGCTGCTAATTCAGAGATGAAGAGAAAGACAGGATAAAGAGAGGCACATGGGGCATTGAACTAACATGTGTCTGGGAGAGATAGCAGTGACCTCCAGTAGTGATGGAGGAGCCGACTCCCCAGACACGCTGCCAGTGGACCCGTCACTCTGCTGAGCTCGGTAAAACAGGCTAGAGTTGAAAAATAGTTTCCATTGATGTGATTCTATTGTCTTTATTTTCCTACCCTTCATTTCTCTTTCCCATTTTTTTGGTTCTCTTTCAGAGTCAAAGCGACCGAGAGCAACGAGACAAATCAGCTGACATCAAAAGGCAGCTCGTTTTAGTGATTAAGTCATAGAAGCGCCATCGTTGGGGTTGGAAGATCTGTTCTGTCGCCCACTTGTTCCTACATGGTCGCAAATTCCTGACACTATCGCTGTGGGGTGGAGCAGGGGGAGGTTTTAATGTGCAACCTCCAGCTCAGATACAATTGGCACTCCAGACAACCACTACAGTAATCTGATCCATTCTCAGCCACTTGCAGCTCAGTGTCCTCTGCTGTTTCACACCCTGCAGAGCCATCCAGGGGTTCAGCTTTGATTCTTTTTGGCTGACTTTTGCTCGTGATTCCAGACCAATAACACCAAGAAACCTTAATTTATTCAGTTACTGCTTTCCTTTTTCTCTTTTCATTAATCTTATGTGTCTTTTACTTCCCGAGCCTGCATCTCTTCTTCTTTGTACATACTTTGTTACAACACATACTGACAGTATATATTAACACATGTATACATAAGTATATGTACTTTTGTAATTTGTTCGTTAAGTTGTATTTTCAGACCACATCATCGACTCACAGCATTTTCTACTAAGTAATTGTGAGTTAAAAAAGGGAAAAACAGGTGTGATGGATGGATGTAACTTCAACCTTCATGTTTTTGCTGTTTGTAAATTTCAATAAATTTGTCATCTCATTTTTATTCATCTCAGCAGTCATACGTGTGAACGCTGTCTCGGCATCTCAGACTCGGTGGTTATCAATGGAGCCGCCGTGTCCTTCATTAGGTCTAACAGGAGGCCCGTTGGTTTCCACAGCAACAGCTGCCCGAGTTGTTGTCCCCTAATAAACTAATCAACAGATAAACAGGAAACAACAGAGGAATAGCATCTTTCATAACAGTCAAGTAAAACTTATTTCCCATCCTGCATTAGTGCCCGTCTCAGGTCATCACTGAGGCTAAATGTATTTCGACGGGAGATTAACAAGGTCCCGCGGCTTCCTAGCAGCCGGAGGAGATGATGTGCTTTCCTGTGCGACTTTGTGCCAGTTTCACAAACATACCTTAGACTGGAAATGCTGGAAATATGCAGCAGTGAGGACACCGTCCACCATTTTTGTTTAAGGATCTTATCCTGAAAGAAGTGCTGAGCCGTGCCACATCAAGACGACACAGCATGAAAGCTCTGTGCGATTGTTCTGCTCGAGGTCAAGGCATCGAGATGTCAATCTGAATTTATGTATCTGAGCCACATTCAAAGGTGACCTGACCTGACAAATAGTAATATCAGAGTTTGTGTGACTTTTTAATAATAAAGCTCACTTCAGTAGAGAAACTATTCACTGCAAGTTTTCAGTGCAGAGAAACCTTTTTTTAAATACACAAAATCTTATTCAGAGTAATCTAAAAGAATGACGGAGTGATGCTTTCTGCTTGAGAAATTGCTTGGTACATTGTAACTTTTCCTCTGAGGAACTAAAGGTACAGATAAAGTGAAGGTTTCACTGATTCAAATTAGACATCCTATAATATGAAGTACAATCCTTAAAGTAACAGATTTGAATCCTTTCATAACACTGACAAAGCCTGAGGATATGAACTATAATGTGTTTCACAAAAGAAATTATGTGATAAAAGTGGCTATATAAATAAAATTGAATTGAATAAAAGTCAGGATAATGTCATTTTGTAGTGCGGATTACAGCCTCGATTTTCTCTCTCATCCTTCATAAGATTAATCTGATGGTCCTCTGGCCCATCAGATTAATCTTATGATCTCTTGGAGGTGATCTGACTTCCGTAATGGGAACCACAGCCTGGGGACACCTGGACAACTCTCAAAAGCTCTTATTAATCTTTCACTTCACATTTCGAATCCAGCTTCTGCAGACCACACCTCGGCCTCTTTCGCTTTGTTTATTTGACCAGCAGATGGCGCTCTGGCTCTAGGGCAGCTTTACGAGCAGCACCTCCGGCAGGAGAGGAAACCTCCTGCAGTCTTGCTCCAAAGACACACCCTGATAATCCCAGCCTCAGCAGAGCAGACAGGGAAACACTGCACGATTCCATAAAGACACAGGCATAGATTTTATCATAATACAAACTGCTCACGAGATGGAAACGAGCAGTGCCCCGGGCATCAGAGGCAGGACCTTGATATAGATTGTTTACATGACATGGTATTGATATGAATTATAGATGAGCTGCTGCATTTAAATGTATAGGGCTTTATTTGGTAGAGTGGGAGCTTGCAAAGGGTGTGTATGCTCCTCCCAAGGTTACACACTGAGAGCGGAGTGCTCCACCGAGCCCATGACTAACAACGAGAGCCTGCAGGTCACACACAGGCATCAATCTGCCAAGAAATTCAGCACACACAACACACACACACACACAGCAGTGCCCTACATGTTTACATGCTGAGATCAATCTATAATTCATCCGACTAAAATCCATATCTACCACCTCATCAAAATTCAGTTCCTAATAATAAAAGACATGCTGACTCGAGCACTAACTGTTAAGACAAACACACTCATGCAATCAACTGCACATATATATTATTAGCCGAGGGAATCAAGTTGCATGGCTCTGATTTTTATGGAAGCTCAGTCGACTCATGATTGCAACTCTGACATGTGAAAAAAAATCCACACACAAATTTGCAGAACGCAGACATTTGCACAGCAGTTAGGATGCAAAGAGTGTGTGGTCCTGATGCTGCCAATGACAACAAAATGTAGACAACTCTAATATGCACCATGTGGTGATTGGTTATATATAATGTTAACTGTGACTACAATTTTAATTAAATCTGATACAATATTGCACAATAAGTGATGATTGCAAGAAAGCATATGTTTGGAAATGTCTCATTACGACTGCTCATCTTAAAATGATTCAAAATGAGGAACTACAGAAGTCCAGCAACATCCCAGCAAATATTCAAATCATCCTTTTCTGTTGTAACCCTGGCGCCTGGTCTTTTGTGGACCCCCGTCTGCATCGTGTTCGCTGTATGGAGAGTTTGTTCTTTGTTTGTTTCCCATTTAATTTTCCAGTTTAGTTCCTCATGTGGAGTTTTTACTTTCGTCCTTTGTTCCCTCTGTTCTCGTCTAAATTGAGTTCACCTGTCTTTTGTTAGCCCTCTGCGTCGTGCGTATTGTCCTTAGTCTTTATCTGGTTCTCTAATAAAAAATTTACATAATCCACAAACAGGGATCCACCAGGCAAAAACAAGCAGGGAGACACAGGAACCGGAGTTGATCTCATTATGTCTTTGTACTGGGTGCACTTGTAAACATTTCGAGACAAGCAGGAGAATGTAAGCTCCCTCTGGATGTTCATTAACCATTTGTTGGAGTGCTGTGTCTCTGACTCATCCCTGATGAAAGCGTTCTTGCTCTCCTTGGACTGGTGTAAATGATTATCAGCAAAACTGCAGTGCAGCACGCCGCCCCGCCTCTGTGGTCAGACGGCTTGCCTCAGTTTGTAGCTGCAGTAATATATTTACAATCTTTTAATGCTGACCAAAAGTAATGGTAGTAAACTAATCAGCAAGTATTGGTATTCAGCATTTATGAGAAAATCAATAGCAGGAGAGTCACAAAGTACAAGAGCATCCTGAGAAAATATTGTGGGAATAATTGGCTACTTCAGTGCGCTGCTGTTTTCTCTGACCTCGGAAAGTTCCTGTGGGAATTGCTGTGGCTTCAGTATGAAGCACAGTCTTATTATGAATTGACTGAATCATGTTGTGACATGCCTGTGATTGATAGTGATTTGATGAGGAGATGAGGTTGACATCATTGTACGGAGGTCAGTAGACGAAACTAACAGACAGGAAGAAGCCGTCATCCCTAATTAGAGCTAGATCACGTTTTTATGGATCTGAAATGCTGCCTCCTTTCCATCCTCATACGCATATGCATTACTGCACTGGTGCCCAACTCCAGTGATGTCAGGCAAATCCAGGTGTGCTGTGGAATTTTGTGACAACCATACAGTATTATTGCAGTAATAATGATAACTGCGTTGCATAACTGCATGAGTGTTTACTATATCTGAAGTTGTATTTATTCCTCATAATAAAACTTCATCATATGTGCATTTGTTGACATCAGAGGCTGTGCCTGATGGTGACAAGGTTAGTCTGCCCGAGTGTCATCTTCATAAGAAGTTGGCTAGCACAGATCCAGACAAGCTAACCCAGAGGTACTTTGAGACCAAACATGTCTTCTGAGAAAAATGAGGCGTGCTTAAAATAAACACTGGATCAGAACCACAGGAAGCCAGAGCGCTGTGTGTTAAATGTCAAATGTTTTAAATGTGTTAAATGTTAAACATTTAACTGTTAAATGTTAAATGCGCTTAAATGTCTGATAAGGTGTCGGAGATGATTCTCTACACTGCTGTAAAAATGTGGGGATTTTTATGCTAGTTCCAGATGTTACAACTGGGCAGAGAAACAGAAGCTATAGACAAGCTGTCCGTAGCTCTTCATTCTGCTTTTGAGCCAATTTTTTTGAAAACAACTGCCTTCATGTAGATTTGGTGCTGGTGGGGTGATTCTCTGTAAGGTACTGCACTTGGGTATTCGTATGTTATTAATCTAGCTATATTGATCACACAGGTGTGACATCTCATTTTGATACCTACTGTCATGTTCAGCTGTGTAAACAGTAGATTGTGGATCCAAACTGCTGTTTTGTATAGAGAATCCAAACTTTCAGGCTCAACTAAGGAACAGATTCACAGAAACGGCACAGGCCACTAGGAGGAGAAACTCACAGCGAACATAAGACAAGAGCAGCGCGACAACAGCTGGGACGCACAGCTGGATCAGATCGACACAAAAGACGAGACAAGAACCGAAAGGAACACAAAAGAGAACTACTTAAATACTACATGAAAGTCACCTTTCAGTAACTAAAAGTAACTAAAACTAAGAACACAACACTGCAATAACATTTCATTTAGGCATGTCATGTTATTGACAATAAACCGGACTGGGTTAAAAGCACAGCTGCACTGCTCAGGAAGTGCCAGAGTCGTCTCTATTTTCTGAAGCGGCTGAGATTCTTTTACCATCTGTCGGACAAAGCTCAGGTTTTTTGACGAGTCTGTTGTGGCCAGTGCCATCCTCCATGCTGTTGCATGCTGGGGCAGCAGGCTGATGGTTCAGGATGCCAACAGACTCAACTCTGGAGCCGGACTCTCTGAAGTTGGTGTCGGAGAGGCAGATATTGTCTAAGATAAGGACAATACCTCCCAGTCATCACTAACGTGCTGGCCAGTCACAGGAGCACGCTCAGTGATGACTGAGATTACTCAAATGCACCATTGAATTACACAGAAACTCAATCTTGCCTTGATCTAAAGCACAGCTACTCACTGCAATAGTTCGTCACCTTCATCACCTTCACCTGGGTGTTTTGCTGCTTTTCTGTTATTTACATCACTACCACCTTCCCACGCTGTCAATCTCAATACTGACATCATTACTTTAGTCCAAACATCTCCTCGCCTGCTTTTTCTTTAAGCCACTCAGCCTCCACTTTGCACGGTTTAAATCTGTGCTCTCCATCATTCTCCTTTCAGACTAATCCCATCTCCACCTCAGACACCATCCAAGCCTCAGTCTTCATCTACACTACCTCATTCACATGGGATCTTGTTTTTTTCTAAGCTTATTACAACAACTCTCACAACCTCTCTGCACTCACTTCCACCATTTGGATGCAAATAAAGACTTGGGTCCACCTTTGCTATTTGCTCGCACAGCCGCAACATAACACGAGTAGAAAATAAACCATGAATAACCTATACAAAATATTAAAGATAAACAAACCTTGTAAACAAAAGGGAATAACAACAACTTAGTAAATAGAATATTAAATACTGACTAAGCAAGATACACAGAAACCCAATCCAGGGTTGGACTTTAAGGACTTTAGGATCGAAAATACAAACACTGGCCAATGAAAAGATCTAATAAATGACACCAAGAAAAATAAAACACTAAATTTGAACATAAATCGCTTCACAAACTCAGGGACTGTGACACCTTCGAACAAACCAGAGGACCTGGGAAAAGCAATGAGACCAAAAAAGCTTTTATTACATTAAAATCTGGAGAATTTATACAAATGCCAACTTCTTACTGCTCGGTAAAGCAGTTTATGTAGTTACCTTCAGGTACAATACAAAGATCTGAGGGTAACTTTATTGGCATATTATTCTCAGAATGTTTTAGTTCTTTATGATGACAGGAAGTCTTCCTGTTTCCTTTGAGCTCTGGACTGAAACAAATAGCTGGACGTGACCAAATGTACCAGGTGTGGGATGAAGCCTCTGTACAGACAGCAGTAATACAGAGTCCTCATGTGGAGCCAGTACCTTCATCTATCACTGGAGAGCTTTGATTATTTAATCCAACAGTATAATGATGTAACCAAACTTTGATGCCAATTAAGCAGTCTAGCAAACAAAGTCAATGTAATCTTTGGAGTCACGGAGGAGTGGAGTCTTTAATATTGTCTCAGTAAAACTGATTCATAAGGAGATCAGTGTTGTCTTACATTCAAATCAAAGAACAGGAAACAAAGAAGAGAGCATGAAATAAGCTTTGTAATGTACAGAAGGAACTAACGAATCCTGACTGACTACATTTGATTTCACCAGTGACATCACTGTTACCAAAACGTTTTTGACAGGCATGGAAATGCTGAGTCAGCATTTTTTACACACCAGCACAGAAATATCTGCCGGATTCAGGTTTCCTCCGGCAATTAAAAAAAACAGAGCTCCAGTTTAGTGACAGCATAAGTGAATATAAAGTCAATAAAAGGTGAGAATTACCTCCAGGCAGAGAAAATAAGAAATGAGTTAAAAATAAAAATCTGGGAAAATCCTGATGCTGTATTGCTCCAATTCACCGAGGTTAGTGAAAATGGGAGAGACTGAAGGAAAGCACGGGGAAAGAAAGCTTTAATATTGTATTCACACACACGATGCATTGCAGCTCAATCGAATCATTTATTAAAACTGCTGATCCAAATAAACGGATGCAAAACTTTCAAACTGCTTTAATGAGGATAACAGAGGTAAACACAAGCTAACTGTGCATGCTAATGTTTCACCCCCATGTTATTTATCAGCTCACTAACCCTGCCATGGGGAGGCCAAAAGCCCTGATCCTGGATAAATGGGCAAACCTGCATCAGGAAGGGGATCTGGTGTTAAGTCTGTGCCAAGTCAAACGTGGTTCACCAAAAATAAGATTTATGCATAGGTTCAGGCCGGTGTTAACACGGACCACCTCCAGTATTATTGGCCAACACGGTGCAGGTGGAATCTGCTACTGCTGGCTGAAGACAGGAAGAGGAGAAGGAGAAAGAAGCAAAGGCAGGAGTGTTTGGTGTATCTGGGATGGCAGCAAGAGTGGAAGAGAAGGAACGAGCGGGCGAGATGGTAGTGAGACCTCCTTATGATGGATGATTTGGAGATGGTGGCACGTGCAAAAAGACAGGTCAAGTTTAAGGTAGCAGAGCTGAAGACTGTCATTTGGAGTGAGCCGAATGGACAGGATTAGAAATGAGAACATCAGAGAGACGGCAGTTTGGAGACAGAGTTAGAAATGTGAGGCTGAGATGGTTTAGACATGTGCAGAGGAGAGATAGTAGGACAAAGGATGTTGAAGGTGGAGCTGGCAGGCAGGAGAAAAAGAGGACGGAGATGTGGTGTGGGGAAAGAAGGCAGTCAGAGGGTTGGTGTGAGAGAAGAGGATGCAAAGGAAAAGGGTGGTAGAAGAACGAGATAAAGAAAAAGAAGAATCCTGAATTTTCCTGCTACAGCTTAATGGAAGCTAGAGTCTATTTTAATGGTTTCATATGAGATCTTTATATTTGTACATGTATGTATTCTGTTTTCATACCACAATAACTGCTGAAACTTTCCCCTGCTGTTCGGTCTCCCGGTCATATTTGGGTTTCAGGAGGGATGCATACAACTTAGGAAACTCACATGTAAGGCTAATTGGCAGTCCCAACCATTGCACTGTCATCTGAGCAAAGCAAAAACACCTGGACTCAATTACCTGCTTCAGGTGGGAAAAGGCATTACCTGGAAAATGACATGAGAGAGAAGCAGCACAAGCTTTCTTAACAGCGATAGAAATGCCATACAGTCCCTTTATAGGATGACAGAGTGTCCCACCTCACTGTTTTAAGTTTCACTTGATCTAGAAAATGCAGATTTTTCTTTTATAAAAATCAGTTTATGTGGGAAAACGAGTATCCATGGTTTAGACAACCTGTGTCTAAGCTTCGATACACATATTAAAGAAAAGGTTGCCTAATTTAAGTTCACTTAACACTCTTTTGTTGGTATTTAATCTTGCACATCTGGATCAGATGTTGGAACAGAACATCATTTGTATGAGATATACTTAAAGTATCCACAAAATGACATTGCACTGGCTGATTGGCTTCAGCTGTTTGTGAAACACTTGACAGTGACAGGTGCATCCACAGCTGTGACAGATGACATCCTGACACTTCGAGCAGGTGTGCAGATATTATAACCTGCCATGGTTACTTCCCTCTTTACACTCATGCTGACAGTTTATTGGTGCGTCTGACCTGACTCTGTCTCACTGAGCTTGTCTTTTGTGCTGATTTGATTGAGGAGTAAATAATGTGCACACAGTCTGTCAGCTGGATGTCAAACAGGCAGAGGTTCAAAAGCAAGGAGAGCAGAGGTCTATTCATTAAACTCAGAATGATGAAGTGTGAGGTTTGCTGTCGGACGCTGCTGGATGTGTGCTTGTTTTGGGTGGGTACAGGTTGTGTTAACGAGGCTGTGCTGTTACTGGATGTTGATCTTCACTGCTGTGATTCTGCGAGTAGACTTGTTGGCACTGCACACTTTAAGATGATGATGTTGTCCCTGCTTCTGGCTGCTCGTTTTTGATGTCTGCTGGCAATTCTCTTTGCATTCATGAAAAACTTTATTTGTAGTGTGTGTGTGTGTGTGTGTGTGCATCCATGAGGTGGCTTTGCTTTATCACTACCACTATCACTGGTTGTCTAAAAACAGTGTATTTTACTCAAACTTGGTCTATTGTTCACATTGTAATTGAATCGATATCTGAGCTCCTGCGAGTCGCTAACTACAGGCCATCTGTTCATATTTGTTACACAAAAGCATGTGTGGTGTTGTTAAAGCTGATTTTAGCAGAATCCTCATCACTTCTTCCATTCTTTAAGCGCTCTCTCAGTGAGCAGAACTCATTCTACTAAATCTAAATGCCAGCTCACTTTCTTAAAGTGGTCTCTTCATTGAGGTGAGTGTCTCTAATGTGCAGGTCAAGAAGGCAAATCTGGGCTGTGAAAGTGTTGCAAAAGGACGCTGGAGCAGGGTCAATGACAGCTGATGAACCTGAGAGTCCGTCGAACACGAGAATAGAAGAACATCCTCCTTTTAATCCAAAGTGTGCTGAGATTGACACGTTATACCTGGAGACTCAAAACAAAGCCAGTGACAAGAACTAAGATGACCAATATGTGCAATCTTGTTCATGTTTACACTTTGTTTTTCTGTGTTACCTGCAGTGTAACTAAAAGAGAAACAGCAAAGCTTCATGAGAGTGAGCGCCACAAACCCCATCACTTTAGTTCATTTATGATGGAGCGTGGTGAGGCATTAAACTGTTCTGCCGTCTGATCAGCTCTTTTTGGAAATCTCCAGGTGAGCAGGTAAAGGTCAAGAGGGAGGATCTGTTATCAGTATACAGTGGGTGGATTAGAGAACGTGGGCTGAGTAACTTGCACATGTGGTGAGTGATATCAGCAGGTTAAGAACACAAAACCTGCTGATATTACTCGCACAATAGTTTTCTACCTGAATGTGTTTGTTCTTTACAAACAAAGGCCTAATTGTTTTACAAAATTTTAAATGAATAGTATTCATGGTGATATTATTACCATATGATCTTATCTTTCATTAAAAAGGAATTGTCATTGCTTTATATCATCACTTGGAGGTGTTTTTTTTTTTTTTTTTTTTTTTTTTTTTTGCACTACCACACAGATGCTGCAAAAATCTTTTGTCTCCTGCTGAGCTGACAGATCAAATTTTCCTCTCCCTGTTTGTTCTTTTTCTTGTTGCCTGTTACTCTTGTTCATATGAGCTTTGGTGTTTAAACTTTTATTTTAAGAGTCATTCCTGTAGAAAGCTGTGCTTCCTTTGTTTCAGTCAGACTTTCTCCTGCTGTCCTGCTTCAGCGGTGCAGGCTTCTCTCCTGCAACATCGTCCCCACCTGGAGGAAAACGTGTTTCCTTATACAGAGAAATGGGGGCGTGGCAGGATGCAGATTGCACAAGCCTGTTTGTGCCAAATGATACAGAGTTATTAACATATACACATTGGTTAGATCAACACAGCCTTGTGAGCTTCATGTTTCATAAATCCAACAGTAACTTAGATTTTTTTTTTTTTTTTTTTGGGAGCAAACTAACAAGGTTTCCACGCACATGCTAGTAAGCTGCTCCTCCATAAACGGCAGTAAATTAGCCTATTTTACTGTACACACCTGCTTCTAGACAAAATGAGACAAGAACAAAATCAGTATGTCGATATAAAATAAAGTAACACCTGTGTGCTTGGTTTGTTCTTAAAGGTAGATGCGTTTGTCTATGAAACGCATGCATCAGCTGATTGTCTGCACAGCTACATGCTGCTTCATTGCTGTGTAGCTAAGGAGACTCCCTAACTGATACAAATGTAGCAGGAGTCCAGATCACTTCGCACTCACACTGTGCCTTTAGCTTGGCATCATGTAAGCAACTAAAAGTTTGTGCATATTTGTGACACATTCACGATGTCGTTGTGCTGTCTTTGGTTATATTTAGTGTGGCTAATCAATGCCTTGACCTCACCTATCAGCTCTTCTTCATTTCTATTTGAAACCTGCTGCTGCTGGAGCTGCAGTGTGAATTATACTCGTATCCTCTCCCTCATCCTTCATCTTCTCCTTACTCGCAAACAGCCCTGATGTTTATTTCAGGTCGCCTCTCGGCACTTCTCATTCGCCTGCTGGCATTTCTCCTCTTCCTCCTCCGGCCCTCATTTCCATCTGTGTTGCTCTCTTCTTTGTTCTCGTCCTTCCTTATTTCCATTTTTAGCCTGCTGGAGCTCAGCTGCAAACTTTACGTGTTGGTGTGACAATACGGCGCTGTGAAATCTCTCTCTCTCACACACACACACTCACATTCACTCTTTTCTCGTTACAGTAGAAAACTTTCAGTCTGTGCTGTGTCAGTGCAGAGGGTGATGATGTGCCGTACGGCTTTGAAGATGCAAAGCCTTCATTGTCGCACTGATGCAGTCATTGCCCCCCTGTATTTCCAGCATCACCACCCAATTTCAGATCCATTTCCCTTTGCTCTGGACTTCCTGTAACACATTCTTCCTATTACAGCTGTGTTATTGTAATGATCTCTCTCTGCAGTTTCTCCAAACCCATTTTCTTCACTCTCACTACCTTTTCAATTTTCACACTTACTCACATTTTTGCCTTTTTCCGAGGTCTTCCTCAGATCCCATCATCTCAAGCTTTTGCCCTGTCCATCTCATTTTCATAATGCTTCACACCTGTCATGACTGCTCACTTTCTCTGCTGATCCTCAGAAATTTCGATTAATCCACCCAAACTGGAACTTGCTGTATCTGCCTTAACTGAACCGACTGGAGTCACGGCAACTTTTAAGTCCAAAGAAGACTGAAGCAATCAATAAACCACTCTCCTGTTGTAAATTGGCAGTACCAGTATTCATCACACACACACACTTCCACACTCATCCCTAAATATAACAGACACCATTGTCTTAAAGCTGTAAGGTTTCAATTCAATAAAAGCAGCAAACTAGGTGGACAAATCAATAAGCACACCCTTAAAAGCAGAGAGATAAGCAGAGCATACCTCCCTGAGCCTATTTATAAGCTGCTCTGGGTTAATGGGGAATTTGTGTCACCTTCATCACTGATTTCAGGATGTTTTAGCACTAAAGTGAAGACTTATCATAACGTGCATATATCTGAGTTAACAGCAGCTCAGCTAGAATATTTTTGCCTTTCATTTTATTGGAAGGAGTTAAAAGCAAGTATGCAAAAGGTTTTTATTATATTATTTTTGCCTGTTTATTTTCAGAATGACACCACGACAATCACCTAACAGAGACAGCTTAACCTGTTTTATCAAGTTTACCCACATATACAACTGACAGCTGAGTCTAAATGATTTTATCTGGATAAAAATGTCAGATTTTATTCTATAAAAGGATTTTTAGGGGTTTGTTTTTAGCTAGCATTTTGAAAGTTTTCTCTGTTTGCAAATTATTATAATGGGTCTACTGCATCTACAACAGTTTTCTGTATATTTCACCCGTCAGAAGGAATGGTGCTGGTCACAGTACTGATGAGGTGTTAGAATAGCTTTTGCCCCAGTGTTTTGAATTTTATTTTATTAAACTTTAGATTCTCACTTAGCTTTGGTCTGAGTTTTGCTCATGTTGTATCCCTGCCTGTCCCTCCGGTCGTTCCCTCATGTCTTCTGTCCTAGTCTCACCTTTGTGTCCTCTGTAAGAATCAGTCTTGTCTCCATGCTTCTTTATTTTTCTGTTCCCGTGTGGTCCAGTCTCTGTGTTCAGTCTGTCCGGTCTCAGTGTTCGTTTTCCTCTTCCCTGGTTTAAGTTGGTATGTCTTCGTCTGGGCCTATTGTCTGTGAGCTAGTCCTGTTTTATTTTCACAGTCCTGCGTCTTGTGTATATGCTCTGCTTTGCTTCCTTTCTCTCATCAGTTAGATTCCTTCAGCTGTGTTCCCCAGGTGTGTCCTCTCTGCCCTGATTCCCTTCTGTTCTTATTTACTCTGCGTGTTTGTCTGGTCTTTGTCACGTTGTTGTCATTCTCTCTTCATGTATGCTCTCTGTTCGTTTTGCAACCACTAAGTCTGCGACTCCTGTTTGTTTTGTCCCCTGAACTTGAGTAATAAAGCTGTTCTGAGCTCAGTCCTGTCTCCGCGTCTGCTCTATCAGCCAGTCATTCATACGTTGGAGTATTAGGGTCACAGTGTTCAAAACATATCAATCACTTCGAGAATAAAAACAAATTGTTGGAAAATTGTTGCTTCAAGACAAACTGTCATGATACTCTCTACAAAGCCCCTTACGGAGATGACTTGGTGAAATCATAATTCAGAATCAGTTTTAGTCGCAATCAAGGAAATGATTTCTCTTTTAGCTCATAAACACAGCGCGGTGATGAGTACAAGAACGTTGAAAAGATGGTGTAAGAAGCTGCATCTGGTCAACCTCATGCAAGAAAGTGAAAACCTGTTTTACCACAAGGCTACACACGACTCACCAACTCATCTACACAAAGCAGATGAGTTGGTGCTATACAGAGGGCGGTTTGTCTTGAAACAGCTGTAATCTCCACATTTAAATTTTTTTTTCAAAATAGAATTTTGACTTTAAACAAATGATTGAAGTCAGAAATAAGCTGAGCGCATTCAACTGTTATGCTAGTAGACAGAATTAACAAGGAGGCACCATAACAGTTCGACTCTTCCAGTGAATGATTTATATATTTGTCTGCACAGCTGCCAAACTGTAAAAGGTCTTGCATGGGATTGAATCTGTTAGCTCCCCTCAGGTTGTTGAAAAAGGGGCATGAATGTGGATTTCCTCCAGGAGGAATTCCACATCCACTTGGACCTGACTATATCATTTCATTTTTGAGTTGTCAAACTATAATAGCAGTAAAATAATAACAGGATTGTAATAATGCAGTATTTAGCTCCTTTTTCTTTTTTCTTTCTTAAATATCAGAGCATGAGTCTTCAGACTAGTCTTTACCATTTATAGGCCTTTACTGCAGATCTGAGGTCCAGCAGCCCTGTAGCTAAATATAAGGCTGAGATTTCCTGCTGATAAAGCCCAGAAGGACGAACCACCTCCACCCAGCCACAGCAGGAGGATCAATCAGCTGATTTCCTTTAAGACTTAGTAATAATTTCTCTGCCATTAACTTCCACTTAGTTTTTACCACATTTTACAATTAGCATTTTAAACAAAGCCCTTTGTTTTTCTCTGTTCGCCTTTATTTCATCTCTTCCTCTCTTGTCCTACTTGTCCTCCACTCAATTTTCTGATTTGTAGACAGAACTCCAGCCAGTTTCATCTTCCCCGTATTCACAGGCGCCGGCTGTCAAGGCCATTTTTACTTTATTATTTTTCCCAAAGAAGTGTATGTTTTTGTGCGTGACACAGAAAGAACGGAAAATGTGATTTTCTAAAGCCCAAGGTCACTGTACAAAGCATAAGAGACAATAAACAGTACAGTACAAGGATAAAAGCAGCATTTGTTTAAAGAGTGAGTCAGTTTGAACAGATGGATTTGGGGGTTTGACTTGAATAGGGGAAGGGAGCCAGCATCCCTGATATCAGGAGGAAGTGAATTCCGGTGAGCAGAGCAGCTAAAAGCTCTGTTCCCATAGTGGTGAGACGGGCAGAGGGAACAAGAGGTGACTGCCGAATGAAGACCTAAGGGAGCAGCAGTGTGGAGTAAATCAGACATGTAGGCAGGGGCCAGGTTATTATAAAGGTGAGAAACAATGATTCTAGTGAGTCTACGGGCAGCCAGTGAAGCTGCTGGAGAACATTGGTGATGTGCGAGTTATGATCCAGGCTGCAGGATTCTGGAGGACTTGGAGTTTATGAAGAGACTTATTAGTGAGACAGAAGAGAATTACAATAATCAGTCAGAGAAGTGACAAGGCTATGGATCACAGCACCATGGAGGGTGGGAAAAGGGAAAAGATGGTTGATGTTGCGTAAGTGGAAGTAAGCGGACGGGATGAAGTGATAATATGAGACTGAAATGGTAAAGTGCTGGTGAAGACGTTACCCAGACTATTAACCTGAGGGGAGACAACTAGAAAGAAAATCAAAAGCCTATACTGGGAGGCTAAACATGAAACCTGAAACATACTAGAAAACCTGAGACCTGGAGAAACGTGGGGTACACCAGCAGAGGAAACGCTGGGAATGACAAACAGAGGGATCCAACAAGGAACAGAGGGATGCACACACTATATATACACGGGATAACGAGGAAATGGCACACAGGCAGTGAACATAGCTGAGCGGATCATGACACCTTTAGTGTTTGTCATGCTGTTTTTTTGTTATTGTTTATTTTTATTTGCCAATAAATGTGTGTATTGGTGGGAGGTTTGTGCGTATTTGGGTCTCTATGACTGAAAACGAGCGGGACACGTGGCAACCTCGTTAAGACTGACGGCACTACAACGCTGCACGACACCTTTTATTCTCATTATTCTTATAATTTCATCTTGAAGCAAGTCAGGAACATGACTTAATGCTGTGCTCCACTTCAAACACATCTCTGCTCATCCACCTGTGAGCGGCGGTCTCTGCAGACCTGTCTCTGCAACAATACATATGTGTGAATGCACGTCAGGTCTACTCATAAGGTGCTGAATTTGTGAATCTTTGCAGGTGCATGTGAGGGCGCACGCTATCTCACATCAGTGTCTTTCTTATTGTGTGTCACTGTGCTAGCGTGTGTGTGTGTGTGTGTGGTGGTGGTGGTGGGGGGGGAGGTCTGAGCATGTGTGTGCTGACATTTCAGTCACTCTGCTGTATTTAATTGTGTGTTTATGTTCCCAGAAGTTTGGATGTGTCAGGTGTGCTGCTGATATGTGCATATTTTTGTGTTTGTGTGAGTGTTTGCACTCAGTTTTAGTGCTTTCCCCACTCAGACCTCCTCCCTGTTCAGTCAGCTGAAAGACAAACAAGTGAAGAAAGGAGGAAAGAAAATGTTAAAAGACAATTTGAATGATTCATGCAAACCATTTAATATAAATCATGCTGGCAGAATAACAAAACAAGTTTATTATCCAGCACAAAGCAAGAGTTGAATCCGTTTGTCTCTGTGACTTTTAGGGAACGGTTAATGCGGTTCATCTGACTTTTGGTAATGTGTGTTCATATTACAGAGCTACAGTATATTTCTTGAGTTGATTTTATA
Organism: Aulonocara stuartgranti; assembly: GCF_965226115.1. Taxonomy (NCBI): domain Eukaryota; kingdom Metazoa; phylum Chordata; class Actinopteri; order Cichliformes; family Cichlidae; genus Aulonocara; species Aulonocara stuartgranti. The sequence goes on from NC_138950.1 coordinate 3,865,712, forward strand.
TTTTTAAGTGACACAGAAATTGTGCAACATAAACGATCATTCGTTGATGGAATCTTCAACCGCTGAAGGATTATTAAGCTCCCCATAGTTAGCACAGAAACCTGCATACAGCAGCCTCAGGGTAAAGCTACCTGTTGCTCCCCTGCCACAAAGCATCTCCAGTTTTTATACTGGATGCTTTTCCTGAAGTAATTTCTGTTTCTGGCTGGAATCAAACCATCGACATTTCTGGTGTTGTGTACAAGAGGACAAAAAGTTTTAGCAGCATATGGTTATCCAACAGTCCTAACAAGGTTACAGTATATGTGATTACAGTCAGTACTAGCAACCTGAGAAATATCGCAGCAGACACAGATCATAACCACAAGCCTTAAAGAGGAACTCAGGCCTGAGTGCTGGTAATAAGTAAACATAAGGGTCCTGTTCTTGTCTAATTCCTGCAAGTTTTGGTTGTCTTTGGACTCTCTTGCCTGGCCCCTGTTCTCATTAGTTTGCTACATGAACCGTCTTCCTGTGTTTGAACAATCCTCTATTGTATAAATCAACACAATTGCCCCACAATCATTTATTGTATTGTTTTTGTTGTTGGCATTTGACCGATCCTCATTAGTCTCTGTTAATGAGGTTCAGTGCATTAATGCTGGTCCCAACGTTTTGATTCGTATTGCTACATGATATGTGGATACCATCATAATGCTGCTTTCAGGTAACTGAACACTGCTCTGCTCTGGACTTTCACTTGCAGGGAGCAATGTGTGGATGAATGCACAGAGGAGATGGGGAAGCAAGGAAGACACAGGAATGGCACAGAGCAACTGATTAATTTTCAAAATAAAATACTGTGTATAATAACAAATGTACTGCTTCTATAAAGCTCTGGCTGTATTTTGAAGCTGTGTGCTGGATAAACCACACTTGTTGTATTCTCATCCTGAACATATGGAGGTGTCAAATGAGGTAACATAAGGTGAGGACCATATTACCAGGTGTACGACTACTCTACAGGCAGCAGGCAGAGATGACAGATCTTCACCTGAATGACGATTTCATACACATGGGTTCCTCCCATCATTACCATCTGCAAGGAGAATAAAAACACCTATTAATCTCAACCATTTATGCTGAAACAACAAAAAGTGGTATTTCTGCTCCAAAGAACAGAAACAAGAAATGCTTTTTTCACAGAGGACAATTTGACACGTCCCAGTTGGGAAGCACAGGAGCAAACAGTGAGATTAATCATTTAGATTTGGTTTGCTGAGAGTGTGCACGCAGGCCCCCGGTGACAGCTCGCTGACACATTTGAATAGAAATGAGCCACTGTCTCTTTTTTTGTGGCGTTTTGCTCCTTCCTGCCACAAAAATCTAAATGTTTGCTGTGGAAAGGGGATGTAGAACAAGTACACAGTCCTCATATTTCTCTGGAAATGGAGGAACTATACTGTACAGCAACTGTACAGTAAATTTGTGTTAGAGACATAATGTGAAAGCACGTCTGTATGTTGAGTCATATACGTGCATGTTGTTCTACTCTATAAAAACTTCCAGCATAGCATCCAACAGTGTTATTACCTTAAACATCAGCTAAAGTCAGTTCACATCAAATCCAGTCATCATTTGCATCTGATGCTTTAAGTAAACGAGCACTGAGTAGACGTGACTTCTTCTCTGTGTCTGTGCTCGTAGTCGCTCATCCACCGCCTTGATATCATTTAATGATAAACGTGTTATTTATAGAGAAATCTTCAGCGTGCGCTCATTTACATATTCACCACAATAGCTTGATTTCCCAGCACGCACATGCTAGAACTCATTTATCAGCATGGAGGCAGAGTAACTGCTGCTGCGGGCAAACCCTGTCCTGACCATTTGTGTATGTATAATTTAGCTCACCTTGTTGTGCGTGTGTGTGTGTGTGTGTGTGTGTGTGTGTGTGTGTGTGTGTGTGTGTGTGTGTGTGTGTGTGTGTGTGTGTGCGTGTGTGTGTATTAAGAGCCAGTTCTTGTAGTAAGATTAATAATGGAGCACAGATGTCAATCTGGGGTCATCTAACCAATACCTTCTCTCTTCTTCTACGTGTTTTATGGTCGTTTCTAACAGCTCCGGGTCAGCCTTTATTGACATAATTAATGTGAAACATGCTGCATTTGTCCTCTTATGCTTTAAGCTGACTCTACATGCTATCAGCCCGGTTATGAATAGATGTGGATGATAGGACCTCAGTTGGTGTCAGGAAAGGAAACAGAGATGAAAACCAATGTGGTCACTTCCTGACAGAGAGATTAGTGTGGCAGAATTTTTATGGGGTCTTCCATAATTGTTCCTCACATTCAGAGTTTAACAACATTGGGGTTCACTCACCGTGAACAGCTGTAAGCATATCAAAGCAAAGGAGAAATGATGCTGGAGTAGCTCAGTAGACATGCTCTTTATTTTAGCCAAGGATTGTTACGCAGACGTATGAGCTGCTAACGTAAAGAAGTTTGAAGTGCTAAAGTAAAATGACTTTACAGATTTAGATTTTATCATTCAATATAAAAGTAAGATTTGTAAGACAGCTTTTAAAAAAAAATAATGTATGTAATAATGCTTTGATGACACAGACGTCCTCGTCTGCTGATCTGCCCTGTTGCCCAGCCTTACTAACAGGAAATGAAGGCACATTGTAAAACATGACCTGTGAAACTGAAATGCAAATTTAATGGAACAAACACAGAGCAGCTCACTATGACAGCGTGCTAACCCTCACAAGGTTAAAGTGAACTTCCTTGTCACATCCATTCATAAATACTGGTAACTGCAGACAAACACGTGTTTCTGTTGTGTATTTCTGCAGGGCATTTTCCTTATTTCCTGTATTTGGAAACTATATGTAAAGTAGGGGGAAATTTTCTCACCTGTGGCTCCCCCCACTTAATAGATAGAAAAGCATGCTGCAAACGCAGGCTGGTTTGTTTGCGTTATCTCCCTCCGTCATCTGTGTTGTGTCCCTGCGGCATCCTGCATCATTTTCTGTTGTCTCTTCCTGCATCTCTGTTTCATGTTTCAAGGTTTCAGTTACAGCCAAACCTGGAAACAGGCTAACAGGCTAGCGTTAGCTTTCCAACAGAGGAGCCTTGACCTGCTACAGTAAGACTCCACCTCCTCGCACCCAAGAGTACAGCAGGGTAACATGTGGCAAGAAAACTAACAGGGAAAAAAAGGATCTCATCTCACACGATTACTTTGGGGAGCCACCAGGCCCAGGATCCTCCAGCATCCACCAGGCCCAGGATCCTCCAGCAGCCTCTAGGCCCAGGATCCACCATCAGGCACCAGGCCCAGGATCCACCAGAGCTTTCTACTATCTCCAAACAACAGAAATTGATTTTGGATATGATGGGACAGATTAAAGAACTGCAAAAACTAAATGAAGAAAAGGACAAAAAATAGCCCTACTTGAGTCCCAAGTGGCAGATCTAGAGTTCACCCGCATGAATGACTTATTGTAAGTGGATTGGAGACCAAACACAGAACGTATGTAGTGGCAGAGGAAGGCAGGGAGCCCACTGAAGCTGACATCGACTCTTTGGAGCAACAAATTCTCAATTTCTTTAGTGGCAAGGGAATTACCATTAATAGTAAAGATATTGAAGCTTGCCATCCTCTGCCTCGAAAAAATAATAGTGGAAAACCATCTATAATAATACGATTTGTGAACAGAAAATCAAAAAAGGAGCTACTAAGACAAGCTAAGAAGCTGAGAGGAACCAATGTCTACATAAATGAGCATCTGACAAAGAAAAATGCTGACATAGCACGACAAGCACGAATACTAAGAAGACAAAACAAGATTCATTCAACATGGACTGCAAACTGCAAGGTCTACATCAAACTCAAAGGAACACCAGAAGAACCAAAAATTGTGGTCATTAAAGAACTTTCAGAACTGGATAAATACTAGAAATGTTAAAAACCGAGACACTAACTATAGAAATAAATCATATATCATGACGAAACTGTGCTAAATAATCACTTTTCTTAGTAAGGTGAAAATGAACCTTACCCATATATGAACATTGTATATAAGGACTTGGGATTAAAACCCTTTGAGTATACTGATAACAGACTATGGGACTTGGAAAATGATATAGACCCCGAAAACAATTTCTATACCCATAAGCATGATCAAAAATGTGAGTATTATACAAATGAGCAGTTCAATCAAAATATAATAATGGATAATGTAATATCAGTCATGCATGTTAATAGTAGAAGGCTCAATTCAAACCATTCAAAAATCCTGGACTGTCTGGCACAGTTTTCTAAGAAATTCACTGTCATTGCAGTTTCAGAGACTTGGTTAGATGGGGATCAAAACTTAGTGAAGATTGATGGCTATGACATGTATTACATTAATAGAAATAAAAAAGGGGAGAGGCTGTTGCCTTGTATACTGATAATAATTACAAATGTTGAATCCTCAGTGAACTGTCTCTAGCACTGGATAACATAATGGAGTCCATAATTATTGAAATAGAAGGTGAAAAGTCAAAGAATCTGCAAATCAGCTGTATCCACAGGACGCCTGGATCATGTATAAAAATGTTCACAGAGGAAATGTTGAAGATGTACAATCCGATTAACAACTAGAAAATGACATTTATATGTGGTGATTTCAATATAGATTTGTTGAATCCAACTGTGAACAGTGCCATCACTGATTTTGTCCATACATAAAAAAAACAGCATTAGTCTTTATCCCTTAATCTGCCGTCCAACTAGAATAACCTCACATAGTGCTACACTTATCGATAGGGATGGGTATTGAAAACCGGTTCTTGTTGAGAACCGGTTCCCACTGTTTCAATTCCTTGGAAGTGTTTGCCATTTTTGCAAACGATTCCCTTATCGATTCCAGTCGCCCCGAATGATGTCACCGCGTTGCGGAGCGTCATTTACCTGGCAGGAAACACGGCGCCTAAGCGGCTCAAACGCTCAAAAGTTTGGTTATACTTTACGAGAACGGATGACAACAGGGCAACTTGCAATACTTGCAAAGTAGATATTTCATTTAAGGGAGGAAACACTGCGAATATGCAAAAGCATTTGCTCACAAAACACGTGATAACTTTAAATGAATGTCGTGTTTTTAATTCCGCTCGACTCGTGAATCTCAACCCAGCAGCAGCGGTAACGTTTGCACGTCCTCTCCCGTTAATGCGGCAGGTAAATAATCAACTAACAGTGCATATTATGTTAGCGCGATCTGCCTTATTACAAACCTGCCATTACTGTGCATTTAGTGACCATGATGAGACAGACAGAGTCTGGCTCAGATGCTGGCAGTTCTCGCTGCAGTCTACCGGTAGTGTCTCCTTTCAGGCCAGGATAGACGAATGTCACCGAGCAGTGACTCAGTTTGTGGTCAAAGGCTTGCACCCGTTTGCCACAGCAGATGCCCCGATTTTCGGTAAGTGAATGTGTTTAATTGTAGGCAGGGACTTTACTGGATATTCTTGTGTAATTGCTACTGAATTATTTATGTTATACTTTGTTATTGCTACAGAAGAATATTTATTTTATTATTTTACATTTACAATTTTTTTCCTGGGGATCCTGTGACACCCATTGAAGAGCCGTAGGCTGGATCTCTTAAGATCTCACTGCTGGGTTTGTAAGGCCATGTTACTCTTAAATTTCTATCTTGTTCAAAGAGAAGATATAAAACAAAGTTCTAAGCTAATCAACCTTAGTGTTCTCCTCTTTTAAAAAGAATCGATAAGAGAATCGATAAAGAATCGAATAGTTAAACAGAATCGAAAATGGAATCGGAATCGTGAAAATCTTATCAATACCCATCCCTACTTATCGATAATATTTTCACTAATGTTGTTGACAGGAATGTTGAAAGTGGATTAATAATAAATGACTTAAGTGACCATCTACCAGGTTTTGCAACAGTACAGAGCTACGCCAGGATTAACAGACGTGAACCTAATAAGAAATTAATTAGACATAAAACACAATTAGCACAATGAGATGAGATGAGATAACCTTTATTTGTCAGTTGCAGGTCTTTTGCCCACAACCGAGATGACAGACCTTGCCGACCGTACATACAATACACAAACATCACATTGGGGAGACAGGTCAGGCCAGGTAGCGAGGAAAAAAAAACATCGAAATGTGTAACGCAAAAAAGATAATACAGGAATGCACAGATATCAACACACCATAGCACAATAAACACAGACAGCGACATGGGAAAGAGTTCCAGTGTGTACATCTGATCTGGGACCGCTGCAATCTTCGATTGCGCCTCCAGCTGATCCGGTGTCCACATTAGAGGGGAGGTATGAAATGAAAATTGCAAAGGTAGTTCCAATATATAAAGCTGGAGATAAACATCTTCTCACAAACTATCGGCCCATCTCTCTACTACTGCAGTTCTCTAAGATACTGGAAAAAATATTTTACAATAGATTAAATGACTTTATCATAAAAAAACAATGTACTATATGAACAGCAGTATGGATTTAGACCCAAAAGGACCACAACGCATGCCTTAATGGAGTTTATAGATACAGTAACAACTGCTATTGAAAACAAAAAATATGCTGTCAGAGTTTTTTTAGATTTAAAGAAAGCATTCGATACAGACAAACCATGTACATATGGGGTCAGAGGGGTGGCCTTATCGTGGGTTAACAGTTACCTTAAAAACCATAAACAATTTACCCAAATAAATGCCATGAAGTCAGAACTGAAACCTGTTGTGTGTGGGGTTCCCCAAGGATCAGTTTTGGGGCCGCTGCTTTTCATATTGTATATTAATGAGATTTCAAAGTCTTCGAAAATAATATTATTTGCAGATGATACAAACTTACTGTGCTGTGGAAGTAACTTGGAACAACTTCTGAAAGAACTAGAAAATGAATGAAATAATCTGAAGACCTGGTTTGACCACAATAAATTAACATTGAACCTGAGCAAAACAAAATTCATAATATTTGGGAATCGCACATATTCTACTAACAGTAAACTGACATTAATAACACTGAATTAGAGTATCTGAAATAAAATTCCTTGGTGTGATAATACATCACAAACTATCCTGGATTCCCCACATTACTCATATCAAAGGCAAAATATCGTAGTCTCTGGCAATTCTCTATAAGGTTTTAATGCCTTCGGCATAAGACATAATAAAATACCAAAGAATCTAAAACATATGTCATGTGGAGCCAAGGAATAAGTTGCAAGAAATCACTAGAATAACCTCAGAGCCACAGAACAAGGTTACACACAGCCATGAAGAACAACTCAACAAAGGACAAGGAGAGCCTGAGATAATATGTGTATAGAAAGTGGCAGAATGAAGACACCTGGGAGAGAAAGCTGAAGTAAATAAGACACAGGGAAGTAACACCTAACACCAGGCACACAAGACAAGGCACTACCAAAATAAAATAGGAAGTGACATAGCATGATACCAAACATAGACGGAGACTTGATAACCTGACCTGAGGAACACCGTGGAACACATTAGAAACTGAACTAAAAACACAAAGGCTGAAAACACAAAGCTGAAAAATGAAGTAATAAAAAAAACACCCTGAGGATTATTAGGGAACCGAAGAGACCGAAAAACACCAAACACTGGGTCAGCGTCTCAGGACTGTAGCTGAAAATAAGATGTGGGACATCTTGAATCCACGATAATAATTTATCTTCAGTGGAGCGAGTATCACGTTTACACCCCTCATGCTGTAAAGACATTATAGATCAGAAAGACTGATCAGGAAGTGACATTTAATGACTCTAAGCATATTATGTGCATCTAAGGAGAGTGTTTTTACTGACAGAGTATTATGTATGGTGCACAAACAAAGACTGCACAGTTGTGACGCTGCACAGGAGAGTCAAGCTGAATGGAGCATCATGTAGGAACAGAGAGAGCTGCAGATTCCCCCCAACCAGCGTCGCGGTCAGGGCAGGTTTGGGTGGTGTTTTTTTCCTCTCTTTTGTTGAGCCACAGGTGGAGTGCTGCAGCTGGAGTGCTGCTCTTGGGTCGTCCTTCTCACACCTGCTACTCGTAAACTCATCTACCTGTAAGATGACTTAACGAGGGCTGGATGGTGCAGCAGATCCTTGCTAGATCATTAGCTACCATGGTGATCATTAGGTTTTCTCCCTGTGTGAATGTTTCCTGTCCACTAGTTCAGAGTTCTCTTGCCGAAGAAGCCTGTTTGCCGCTGTATGGCCTCCTCTGGCATGACTTATGCTCACCAACAGCCATCACGCGGAAAACCTGCCTGTTCTCCTCGGATTCGTCCAAAGCTTTTGTTCTGGAATCTCTCTGGTAAGGTATCAAGATCTATCCTCACAACACAGATAACTCGCAGACTTCCTGGTTCAGTTCTCAGAGACAATGTTGCCACACTAATCTGCTGTTTGTTCTCTGTAAAATAATCTTAGTTCGTAAATCCTTTAAACTTGCTCCTGGTGTGCTGAATCTGAATTTAGAGTCCAATTTGTGCCAAAATGTGACAGCAGCAGGTCAGAACCAGCGAGTTCAGCAGTGCTGACCACTGCACCATCGGGCCATGACTGAAATTACTGTTATCAAACTAGTGGCAACACTCTGGGGGAAGCTATGAAAATAAGATGCACAATGATGACGGGAGAGAGCAGGTCGGATTGAAACACACACACATTAACCAGAACTCACAGCCACAGTGAAACAAGCTAAAGCAGCAATGAACAGGTCGCATATGCAGTACAAGATGCTATGATGAGCCTCTGACTGGCTCACAGCTCTCTTGTGTGAGCTCTACTTTGATCTCTTGTTGATGTAAGCATGAAAATAAATCAATAACTTTGTCATCTCTTACACTGTTGTGTGGCTCAACAGGTACAATGGATGTAGCTGTAAAAATACAGAGACCGTAACAAAATGTTTTTAACCCTTCTCCCTCCAGTGGTCCCTGAACCAGGACAGAAAATTAGTTAACTACTGTTGTGCCTAATTTCTGTCACATAAAACCTGAGAGTCATAAGTTTAGTAGCAAGTCACTGACTTTTTGTTATAGATTTTTGACTCTGGCTGAACGGTGAAGGGTAGGATACAAAGTATTTTAAAAATTCTCCCAATTAACTCAAGGATGTTCCTTTTAATCCGTAGAGCTGTTACTGAATTTGGGGATGCTTTAAAGATGGAGATGCATATTCAGTTAATGAGAAGTCCTGAGTTAAATAAAGGTTGTTAAGTTCCTGCTGTGGAAAAGAGATTTAAATTTGCTTACAGCGGACTGATTATGCCTTTCATTAATCTCTGAGAGAGAGATACAGATACTGTGGTGGCTGCTTGTAGACAAATCTGTGTAATGTGGACAAAGGCTTAAGACGGCACTGAACACTGTATGATGTCAGTGAGCGTGGGAGGGGCAGCTAATCAGAAGAAAGTTAAATAATAATAATAATGATGGATTGCATTTATATAGCGCTTTTCGGGGCCCTCAGAGCGCTTTACAATTCCACTATTCATTCACATTCACACACTGGTGGAGGCAGCTACAGTTGTAGCCACAGCTGCCCTGGGGCAGACTGACAGAAGCAAGGCTGCCATATCGCGCCATCGGCCCCTCTGGCCAACACCAGCAGGTGGCAGGTGAAGTGTCTTGCCCAAGGACACAACGACCGAGACGCTTAAAGAGGTGAGGAGCTAACGGAGCTGTTTCAGACAGTGGATGCACCGAGGCCCAGTATGAGATAAACGGGTCATTTTGATTTATTCATGCAATGACACTCGAATAGATAAAATATGATGCTGGAAATGGTGGTGACCTTGTAACCACGCACAGAGATGGGACGATGTCACGGCAACGTTCTCGTAATGATGGCGAGTTTTGTTTCCTCTTATATTTTTCTTCATCCTAATTTTACACCACTTTTTGTTTGTATACTGGAGTTTGTGTTTCTGTTTTTATTGTGTGAAACTCCCGATTCTTGAGCTCTTTATTCTTCTAAAATTAAGCTTGTTATGATATTCTCTGATTTTTGTTTTCCCACATGATTTTCTTAATAAGAAGCTTTTGTTTGATGATCCTGTGTTTTGGGTCATCATTTTATTATCATAGTATGTTGACTTCTAGTCTTAGCTCTGATCCTGTTTAGTTTTCATGGAGCTCTTTATGAGAAGCTGTGGACTCTCGGTGTATATTAAGCTCCAGTTTTTAGTTTTGTTATTTCTCAGGTGGTTTAGTTCCCACAGTGTTTTTCTAATTGTTTCTTCCTCTTGTCTCATCTTTCTGTGTTCTCCCATGAGTTGATCCATTCATGTTTTAGTGTCTGCTTGTCTCTGTAAAGGTTGTTGACTGTTGCTGACCCTGAAAATGAGTGAGCAGTCATTAAAAAAACCACTGGGCCAGCTGACGGGGGCTGTTAATTTGGATGGTACAACCTCAAAGTGTGGTTGCCTGTGCATTTAAAATAAGAAGGACAGTTAAGATGATTGGAGAGGCCGACTGTTCCTGCTATATACACAGGAACCTGGCAATGTAGGTTTTCATATGTTTTTAAAATTGATTTTGAATTTCACTGGAAGCTGATAAAGGACAGCAAGCATACGGGTGATGTGTGTAAGCAGCCTGGTGGGCTGAATTAACGACAGGTTAAGGACGACTGAGGTAGGTGTGTGTGTGTGTGTGTGTGTGTGTGTGTGTGTGTGTGTGTGTGTGTGTGTGTGTGTGTGTGTGTGTGTGTGTGTGTGTGTGTGTGTGTGTGTGTGTGTGTGTGTGTGTGTGTGTGTGTGTGTGTGTGTGTGTGTGTGTGTGTGTGGGTGTGGGTGTGTGGGGACTTACAATAATCTAGGTGGGAGGAAATTAAAGCTCTAAATCACTGGGCTTTTTTTTTTAGGGTTTTCTTAGATGAAGAAACACGACTGGACAAGCTTTGAATGTGTGAGATTCAAACTTCAAATTCAGGTCAGAATAACACCAAGTTTCTTAACAGATTTGATATTAATGCTGAGCAGGCCGAGGCAATGACCGACCTCCTTAGAGAATCTGTCGAGGCCAAACACAACGTCGGTTTTGCCAAGCTAGAGGTGAAGGACATCAAATCCTTAAAAGCAGTGAAGCATTCACGGAGGCTGAGGTTGTTTGGCTCAACAGAAAAGTACATCTGTGTATCATCAACACAAGCTGACAAGTAGATGTTCCAGGGGCAACGTATATAATGAAAACTGAGCACTGGCCATTTCACTCTGTTTATTAAGACTTCTGCACAGGTTTGTGAATGCCTGCAGGTGTGTGAAAGGGAACTTAAATGGTAAACCAAGACGTAGATATTGGTAATATTAGAAATGACTATGAAGATAATAATAAATTATACAATTAAAAGAAAGAAAAGCAAGAAGAAAAGCAGGCTTGTACAGTGCGTCTCTGTCATCGACTCAGTCTGGCAGGATTTAGTACAGCATGTTGTTATACAGACTCACTGATTGACTGCGTTTCCTGCCTGCTTGGTCAGCAGGCCTGTGCCGTCAGAGCGGAGCCTGAAACATCACACACTGGCTAAGTAATTGTCCCTGCTCGATACCTTGAGAAATGCCCCTGCAGCTCATCTCTCCCCTGCAGGCTCCCCAAAAACACCCCACGTCACCCCCCTCTAGGTCGACTGAGGAAACGTCAAGCTGTGGGCGCCTGATAGTATCCAGATTTAGCAAATACATTCTGATTCCTGACAATGTATAAAATTAGTATATTTATATTAGAAACCAGTGTGAAGGCTGTGAGGATATGAGCCAAGTGGGCTGCAGAACATCCTGTTATATTCCTGTTTAATCAATTTTCAATTTGCTCTGTTTTGTCTCTTCTGCTCGCTGTTCTTTCTCCTCTGTATTTCTTCTTTTCCTTTCACTGAAATCCTCCGATTTGTTTCCTTGCATTCCTTTCTTCTCCTCCTTTAGTTCAATCACTCTTACCCCTCCCTCATCATTTCCATTACTTACTTTGCCCTCCCCCGCGTAATCCGTTTCTTTAATTTCCAAAATGAACCTGTTAATTTAGTCTCCATCTCCTTTATTTCCTTTTCACTCTTTTTCTTTTATCCTCCAACTCTCAATATCAAAACTCACAAGTGTCTCCCTTAATCAATCCCTCCTTTCTCCTCCATCATTTTTGTTAATTCTTTCTTTCTTCTTTTCTTTTTCTGTTTCTAATTTTTTGTTTGTTTTTTCATCTTCGCGTCCTTCATCTCTTTTAATCCCCCTCTCTCCTGTCAGGCACTCTCTCCACAGCTATCCGCGCCCCCGAGGAGAAAACGCGCACCTCGGCACCCCGCCCCGCCGCGCGCCTTCTGTGTGAGTGAGTGAGAGTGAGGGACCGCGGGGAGGGGGAGTGCCAGCTTGTTTGTGCAGTTTGAGTGTGCCGGGGTGAGAGAGGAAGGCAGAGAGCCGACAGTAGGGACGGAGCGCAGAAGCGAGCGCAGTTTTCTCTCCCAGGCTTTCGCACAAACCTCACATAGTATGCGTAAAGATTCGAGTGCGGACCGGCACTAGACCAGAAGGTAAGAGAAATGCTTCACACTTGTGCTCTGTCTGCGCGCAGTGTGTGTTTGCTGCGGTCGTTTGCCGTGTGCACTTGCTCATGTGCCCCATGTGGGCATCACTGGCTGCCGATTCCGACCATGTGGAGCTGCCTGGCGGTGCCAAAAACTAGTCTCGCAGTGACAGAGGACGTCTACGTGGAAGTGCTGTTAGTGCGTCAAAGCCTGTAAATTGGTTAGGAACCTCCGTCTTTTGTTATAAGTCAATAATCCTGATTTGAGAGAGCTGATTCTCGTTGTGAAGATATTTAAAATAAATTAATCATTGCAAGCTTTCCTCGCTGCTGAAGCATCTCAGCATTGACTTTAAGTTTTTAGGAACGTGAGTGAAATGCTGAGCACTTCGCAGGGATTTCAGTGTGTGAGACGAACACGAGCATGCTGACTCGCTCCTCTGAAGTGTCTCCTAGTTTAACGAGCGCTGCTGCCCAGTGTGGCCCCGGAGGGAACCTGGGAGCGCGTGTTGTGCTCGGGCGCAAGACTCACATGAGACACTGACATTTTGGCTGAAACTGCTTTCATTACAGAGAAAACGAGTAGCAAACGCTCCCGTGATTAAATAATGTGCGACACGAATGTGCGCAGTTTGGCGCTGCTGTGTGATTGCACACGCCGCATGAAGCTGGTGTAGTAATTCTGACATTGCGCCTCTCGGCTGCAGAGACTGGTGTCAAACGAGCTCAAAGAAAAATGCAACTTCTGGTTGAGGTTTCAAAATAAAAGACGCTGCAGAGCAGACTGTGGGGAATTGCATCCCTACAGCCCGACTCCAGATAAACTCTTCAGGGTTGCGCGATAAGCTTGTTGTCATGTGTGAACATCTCCACCAGATAACCAGAATTTACGAGCTCTAATGAACGACGAGTCCAGTTTATCTTGGGAACTGAAGCATCGGTGTTCCGGTTTATTCCGCTCTCTCTCTGTCCATCCACCCTGTCCGAGCAGCGGTTGGGGTGGTTGTAGCCTGATAGTAATTCATCAAAAGCATTCCCCGTTGTGCTCCAGACGCTGTAATATTTCAGCGTTTTGAACGATCAGGTCTGAAATGCTGCTTTTTTTTTTTTTTTTTAGCGTCTTGGAATGCAGGTGCCGTTCACTGATGTTGCGTAACGGGCGCCCAGATGAGTTAAAACCGTCAATCTTATTTTGGAAACATGTATAACATGCGGAAATATAAAAGGAGAAATTAGATTTTCCTATACAGTTCAATGTGTTAATATTGGATGTGTATACGTATGAAATATTTTTAAATTAATGAAAATCTCATCCAGGAGTTGTTTCTAAAATTACAGGTTACAATCACACTGGAACAAACTGGTGTTTGTTTCCACACACTGGGCTTTGTGTGTGTCTTCATCACCATTTCGTTTTCTGCTCAAGTGGTTTCTGCTCTGGAAGGTGGAGGCACAGAGAGCAGTGATGATGAATGTAGGATAGTTTTGCATTCACTTTGAAGCCCCGCTGTAGTTTTAATGAGGGACTCCTTTGTAGCAGCCGGACTGCAGCATGCAGGCTGTGGAGACGGGGATCCTCCTCCTGTTCAGCTGCAGCGGGGCTTCCCTGGGCTTTTCCTCTCTCTCTGTCTCTGCAGTTTTCCTGGGGCTTCCCTTTTTTCCCCTGCACCAGGCTTCAGCTGATCCCTCCCTCAAATCCATCTCTCTGTCTGTGGGGCTGTATAATTTCCCCGCTTCTCCCTCCCTCTGCCTTCCCTGGAGGAAAAAAGGCTGCAGCAAGCAACGTGCTGTAGATCCTACATGATAAGAAACACTAAACGGACGTAATGGAAGTGCAATACGACCATATCAGATACATGAGCTATTTAAACGTGATTGGATGTTTTTAATTATAATTAAAGTCATATTTCATGATTTACCTAACCCAGGGTGAAGATTTTCTGCGATCTTCTCGCCTTTCTGCCCTCTGTAGTCGGATATTTGCTTGCACAGCCCGCTGCGCGACTCCACCAACATATTTAGCTGCTTCTAAAAAAACATATCCAAGTGCTGTTTTAGTTTTTATAATAGCTAATGGATTATTAATCACCCCTTCTTCCCCTCTGTCTTCATCTTTCTCCCTCCCATCCATTATCTCCCCCCTCTGTTCTTTACTTTCACTTCTTCCCATCTTCCCTTCCTCCTCTCCAGCGTGCTTCCTCCCGTTCTCTCATCGTTTGCATCTTTTCTTTGAATTACATCTCACAACTATCGGGCGTTTGGCAGTTTCTCTTATCCAGAGGCGCTTACACACAAAGAGACTTTTGTTCCCCTGTTTTCTGCATCTTTTAACCTTTATTTACCCTGGGGGTGTTGTGCTTCTTTCATCACCGCCCCACTTCACTCTTGTTCATTTACAAATCACACTTGGGAAAAGCTCAGGCATAACCACAGCCCTATACTGCTGTCTGCTGAGCACGGGGCTGTTACACAACTTTGTGCTTTCCAGCTCGCCTGTTAAAGTGATAATCTGAAACATAGGGTTGAATAAAATATTTGTTTTTAGCAGACAGCCGCATCAGGGAAGCTTTCCCAGTTGATGCCCCCACCTGACATGATAAACTGATGTATTTGTTTTTTGCTTTTGTTTTATACACACAACCAGAAATGTAAGGTTTCCATGGACACAGTCATGAACAGCACAGACAGGAAAGATAAAACAAACAAACAAGAGCTTTATTAAAATGTTTATGAGTAACACTTTGTAAAGTTGGCATGAAAATAAACTGAAAAACTTTAAAGTCTAACAAGAACCTGACTGGCTGTTTGGTTGATGACTTATAAAAAGTCAGAAATATGATGTTAAACACTTCAGAGCTGCAATGAATAATCAATTTATCGATTCCACCATGGATTAACTAATTGTATTTTCAGACGCAAATACCAACATTCGAGAACTTTGTTCTTTAATGTGAGAATTTGCTACGAGTCTTGGTCTTATTTTATAAGAAACTGAACTTGAGTATCTGAAAAGGTTTTTTGTTCACTTAATTTAGAGAAAGGATCTTCCTTTTGAAACATTATTTGGCTTTAATTTCAAGAGCTTAATGTGAGGTTCAGTCTGATATGGGCCAAATGTGGAGAATGGAAGAGACTGGCTGAGGTCTGGAATGACGGAGGTTGTGAATGATAGCTATTAACAGACAAAATAAGAACAATGGCACATCTGGGACATCTTATGACGCTCCGACAGAAACACTAGCAGGTCAGATTGTTTTTGTTTTATTCTTCCATAATGATTCCCTTATCTCTGCAAGGGTTGACAAATGTCAGTGTTATAGACTCATTTGAATTTCTTTCCTGGAAATCACTGCTTAGCACCTCATTTTCGAGGGCATCATGAACCTAAAGACAACAGGCATCTCTGATTGGTTCGTTCTCTGTCTCGGGTGTGAAAATGCTCTTTTATGACTCAATAATCTCCCAGTCTTATACAATGACCTTTGTAACGGACACAAATATCAACATTACAAAGATAAAACCTGATTCTGCACCAGAAAACTCCTAAAGCGAGCGGAAAAAAACCACCGCCTCTGTGGTGGCTGCAAACAGAATCTGCTTATTCCTCCAAGCGGAACATTGCCCTCGAGGGATTTGTAATCAACACACTAAACAGAATAAATCACACAGAGCCATGAACCAACCAGTCCAGGAACATTTATCTCCTATATCGACGCTATCTTTCTATCGCCTAATTATCCATCTTCCTCCTGACTCTCGGATCCTCCTCCTCCTCAGTCTGATTGCTCTCATGGGAAATGTACAGGGCTGTTTTTGTGCTTTCCCCGCTCGCTCTTTCCACAGCTTGTAATCACACAAATGATTTTAGTCGATTGCTTAAAGTTACCATTAAAAGGGGTAGGACAGAAAACCTGAAAGTTATGAATACCATCAACGGTTATTAACAATAGGTTCATGCCTGTTCCTTCAAACCCCAAGAGTCCAGAAGAGGTTCTGGTTGATTTGGTAACATGCTGGTTGCTGGTTCCTCAAATATATTTCTCTCCTACGGCTCCCAGAGATGACGGGGTCCATTTGTGGTGCAGTTAATTAAAGTGCAGCTTGAGAGAATTCATCAACTCCTGATGTTTTAATAAACCAAAGGATTCATCAATTCCATCATGCAAATGCAATCTTGAGGACTTGTTTATCAAAATAAGAGCGCCTTCTGAAATAAGCTCTTAATTAGCACTTCCTCATACTTTGGAATACATTTTTAATTTTCTTATATCAAGTCTGACCGGTAGAGAATGGCAGACATGCACACTGGCCAGTTCATTAGGTACACCTAATACAAATATCTAATTGGGCACTGACTGAAGTTTGGTGTATTTTTTTATTTTTTGTCAGAGATGATCAAGACGACCTGCTGCAGTTCAAACTGAGCATCAGAATGGGGAAAGAAATTAGTGTCTTTGAACATGGCGTGGTTGTTGGTGTGGGTGGTCTGATTATTTAAGAAACATAATCATCTCCAGCTTTTACAGAAGAGTATCCAAAAACAGAAAATATCCAGTGAGCGTCAGTTCTCAAGGAGAAAATGCCTTGTTGATGTGAGAGAGAGAGGGGACCAGAGTGCCTGGGCTTCAGTCTTGGATGATGTGATGAAGGGATGGTGGGGTCAGAATCTGACTAACAGCATGCTTTGAGGATGCCCTGTTTCAGCCCTTCAGATTGGTGACTGTGTGATGGTGTGCGGGATGTTTTCTTTCACACTTCGATTCCCAACTAAACATCATTTAAACACCACATTGTATTGAGTATTGTTGTAGATCTTGTGCATCCCTTTATGACCAGAATGTAACCATTGTTTGCTTGTGTTGTCCTTTCACAGTATGCTGTGAAATATGAGGCAATATCTCATTTTTGGATCTTTTCTTCATGTCTATGATTTTTATGAATGCCATAATGAAGCTTTAGCTTTTCATTGGTTAAAAGTTAATTACAAGAAGGTGTTTGGCATGGATGTGTTGACTGAATATTACTTTGTAGTGTATGAACTTATTTTCTTATTATAAGAGGGGAGGAAAAAGCAGACCCTGTTTTATCCACTGAGCAGAAACAACCAATCTATACCACATGCACACGCAGCCACAGCAGATTCAGCTGCAGTCATAGAAGCTCAAGTATAATCTTTGTTCTTCATTCATTGCTGAGCAGTGCCTCAATTTAGCAGTGTGTCATAGCACCAACATAATACGCATTTCCTCTGGGATGAACAACATATCCTGATACTGTCTGTATGCAGCCGTGCAACGTGAAATTAACTCAAATGTTTAAAAAATGCAAAAGTCTAAACTTATCAGCTCACAGAAAAGACTGTTGTTTTGCAGATGCACTTTAGTGTGTGTGTGTGTGTGTGTGTGTGTGTGTGTGTGTGTGTCTTGGGACGTGAGTGCTGCTGCAGAGACTGCCTGCTGAGAGGCAGCTCCTCAGTTCCTCTGCACTCTCTTATTATCAAATGTGTGTGTGTGGAGGCAGTGAACATACACACTCTTTGTGTGTTGTATTCTTGTCAGTTTTTACATCACTGATGCATTACGGGCCTGAGCTGAGCTGCACTGTGAGCCTGCGTGTTGTGTGTTTGGAGAATTTCGCTTTTAGTGCTGCTCGGTTACATAACCACCACCGTAACTTTGGCACGTCTTCGCTGATATTCGATTCCTCTGTCTGTCTGTCTTTAATCTGATTTGAATTAATTCCATCACCCTCTCGTTTACCCTTTCCTCCACTTTATCACTTATATATGCAGCCTCACTCTTCCACTCTGTTCCTCCTATCTGCTTTTAAAGCCCGAGTTGCATTAATATGAATGAGGATTATGGTGTCAGCTGCATGGATGCAGCTGTTTCATTCTGTCATAGATGTAGCCGCAACCTGTTTGACACAGAATGTTCCAAGTTCTCTGATGCTAACCACCATTAGCATCAATGCCTGTGTTTTCACACATTTCAATTAAAATGTGTAATTTGTTTCATAAATCGACATATTGTTAATGTATGAGGAGAGCTGAATACAGAGCAATGTGCCATGGATCTTTTCTTTGGCTTAACCCCGTATTTAATTATGGATCACCATATGTGGAGCCTTCAGAGGATTACAATGATCTTTGTGATGGTGCTGTGTGTTTTGGCTCTATGGTGGATCACAAGGACGGCCCAGCCGCATGTAGACGTGTCGTCTGTCCTTATCTGCAGAGCTGATGTGGAACTTTGGAGCTGAGCTTGCCTGCATTAAAGTTCCACGACACCACTCTGCTGTATATTTGTCCTGATGGCTTTAATTAAACAGTTTATGATGATATGAAATATTTTTAAGCTTTGATGATTTAAATCTTTTTCTCTCTTCTGATTTTTTTTTTTTTAATCATAAAGTGTTCACCTGTACTGTTGGGCTATCGTATGGATGTAATAAAATTATTAGCGCTGCAGCATGATCTCTGTGTTCAAATCAAGCTCTTTAGGCCCAGTTTTATTGCACTTCAAACAACATGTAAATAACAAAGAAATCGTGCAGTGGCACTGACAGCATCTGCTTCGTCTAAACAGTCGTTCCTGCTCAAAGGTCTTGCATTTACCTTTTTTTAAGGGTCTTTGAGGGTTTAAAAGGTTGCTAAATCTTCTTTATGTCATCCATTTCTTTCCCTCTCATCTCCTTCAATGACACCTTATGCATTTATCTTTTTTTTTTTCATTCTCTGTTGGCTCTCGTGAAGTTTCACTTTTGTCCCGTTTGCCAAATTTTTCTCCTCATCGTTGTCTTTTAATCTTGCATTCTCACCCACGTTCATCTTTTATCCGGCCCACTCTCCTGTGTGTTCTCATTTTTGTCATTCCTCTTCTTTTTCTCTTGACTGATTTCTTGACTTTCATTCATTTCTCATAATATTATTTTGTTCTTTTACTGTTTTGTATGGCTGTGTGGTAATTTTTTTACCTTTTCCTTCAGCTTTCAGAGATTTCCTCTCTTCTTCATGCTGCATTCTTCACCTCTGTCTCTTTTGCCCTGCCGCCTTTTATACTTATTTTTTCCCAATATGCTGTGATTTATTTTATTACTTTCATTTCTTTAATTTGTTTAATCTCTTTGCCCCTTAAACGCTGTTCTTGGCTCATGTGCCTATTGCTGCTTTCAGTCATCTGTAATCAGGTGTTGGTGCAGTGTAGAGGATGCTGTGCAGGGCTCTCGTGTGGGCAGGTGTAAGTTGGATCATCCCTGAGCCTGTTGTAGATTTGAACATCAGCAATTTTTGGGACTCTGTGCCTCTTAGTAGTTTTATGGTGTTAATTTAATGGCACACCAGAGATAAAAGCTGCCCGCTCAGTGACTCTATCCTTTCTTACTCCCTCTGGTCTTCTTTCTCCAACTTCTGAGCCAGAGGTTTAACAAACTTCCAAAGTCTGAAATCCCATCAGTGCAATAAACTAATAGTGGAGTGAGCTGGTGCACCTTCTAACATGCTCATGTTAAGAATAACTTTAGAGGTAATTGAGACAAACAAGAAAGCTGAAGCCAAAATGTCACAGCTCAGAAAGTAGACCTGAATCCACAGCACGGACATGAAAAGGTAAAAAAGTCCATTTGTAATGTGCTTGAATCAAGTGCAGTTACAAGTAGGGCTGTTCGATATAACGATATATATCGGATAACGATATAAAAACGTCTGTTTCATTTTATGCTGTTTGTTTCGTGGTGTCGCAAAATAAACTGTTTACGGCAATATTTTTTTCATGGTTTTGGTGGTCACTGTAGTGGCTATATTAATTTCTTAAAGTTCTCTCTTTCTCTTATATTTAATATAACCACACTACAGACGGACAAGTGCCTGTTTTTATGGGTTGTCATTAGCAACAACGACGGTAAAACCATCACATGTCCGCTTAAACCTTTCACAATAAAGCTTACCACCTACTCCAGATTCACAGAATTTACAGAAAATATTAAATTTTTTGTGATTTATATCGTTATCGGACGATAGATGTTTTATATCGGGATATGAGATTTTGGTCATATCGCACAGCCCTAGTTACAAGGCAGGTGAACAAGTCTGAAGAGATCAAGATGAAATTAAGCTCCAGGTTAGCAGGTAAGAACAAAACAAGAAGGTAAGAGGAAGAAAAGCTCAAGCACAGAACACAAAGACACATTAGCAAAGAATGAAGGATCGCTTATAGACTGTTGTATACTGAGGGAAATGATAAATGAAGTGGACTAGCAAGATGGACTGGCAGGTAGGGGTGGCTGATCAGAAACAATGAGAGTTAGCCTCGTAAAAAACAGCAACAGGAACATTTCTTTGTTGAGATACGACTGCTCTTCGACAGGAAATGAACAAATGTTCCAATGAAAAATCACGTAACATGAAACTGTCCAAAAAAAGGGATGGAATTTCCCACGTGTTCTCATCCTGGGGATAAATAAAATGCCTTTTTGTCGCATGTCACCTGCATCTGATCTAGATGTCGAAAGCACAGTTTCCAAATGTTTTCGAGAGCGTTTTCAAAACGCTGCGTTTTCCTTCGGGGAAAACAGCGTCTCAGTGTGAACAGGAGGCCAAAACGGAGAGAAAACGATGCTTTTTCAAACGAAAACGCATTAGTGTGGACGTAGCCTCAGGTTAGCTATGTGTGGTCACTTTGCTCTTTTTTTTTTTCAGACTTCCTGTTTGTTTGTTCTTTTTCCTTTTTGCTTTCACTCACTGGGTCGACTCAGGCAGTAAAAACTACTTAAGTTTTGAAGAGCTCTGCTGCCAAAGATCAGCGTGTAGGTAAATAAGCTGCACCATTACCTTTGAAAAAACTGGATTATTTGATTTCCTTGGTAATGAGAAAGGGCTGAAACGGCCCTGCCAAAGACTGGTAACCTGTGTGCACACTGCTTCTCGCCTTGTGGATGGAGAGCTGGATGGATGGTAGGTAATGAGAAAGGGCTGAAATAATCTGGTGGTGTGAAGTAGAAAACCTATTATACCCCAGTCCTATTCTACCTCCCCAACTAGTGAAATAGAATTTAGCTAGGTAAACAAATAAATACACCCTCTCCAGAGATGAAGGCATGATGTCCAGCAACAGTTCTCACCAAGCTGATTTATTAATCATGAAGTGAAAGGAAGGAGAACGAAGGAAAAGTGCTAACCTATATCCAACGTGTGACTTAAATTAGGGATGAATACAACACAATCAAACCAAAATAAGAAGGAAAAATAATCTCTAAATGTCCTTTTATCAGACTGGACTTTAATAAATGAGACTGCTGAGTGCTCGTTACATGAAACTGCTTGATCGTCGGTGTCACTGTTTCTCCATTTTAATAATAAACCTGAATGAAGGATTATTTTTGCATAAACCAAACAGGTGAAAACAAACTCCACTCTGATAACTCTGTTGCACAAACAAACATTTCTAATGTGCAGATTACAGCACACCAGATAGGATCTTATAGATGTATTAAAATATTTTCTTTAAATCTCTGAATAGGAAAAGACTTATCAACAAAAATCCTGATCCTTTTTTTTTTAAGACTTGGTGTGTTTCATCCTCCCTTTTAAATATTCATCAGACTATTTTCAGCCTCTGCTGAAGGCAGTCATCCAAAATGTAAATGTCATCTTGGGATAAAAACCATTACTTATCATGCTCTGATGAAAGACCCTCCCACTCTTTCGCTCTCTCCTCTTTGTGATTGATAGATTCTGTGCAGTTATTTTTTGGGCCTCCTCTTCCTCCACTGCCCTTCTTTTCCCTCGCCCCTTCCTTCTCACATCATCCACCCTCAAGTTACTCTGGTCTGAACTCCCTCACACCCTCACTTTGCCTCTTTATGCGATCGACAGGGAATAAAAGTGTCCGCTTGTGCATTTCTTTCTCCCGAGGGATCGGCAGAACAAGAAAGAGAGTCATTAGTGGTTAGTGATGTCACACGTTAGCATGCAGCCCTCATCCCTGCTTTCAGCAGGCTGATGTTCGCTCTGCAGCTGCAGACATCTGAGTATCATTTAATGTGGATGTTAAAGGGTTTCTGTTTCCACCATTTCAGTCAAGTAGATTTTAGCCCGTATGCCATTTGTGTGCGCCGAATGACTCGATACACAAACACTAACTTTGCACGAACATCTGGTGCGATACACGGTCCTGTCAGTGGTATCACATCACATGGTAGTAACACACCAAGACAGCCAAGGATGCTGCAGCTTAGGCAGTAAAGAAAAAAAACACGACTTCCTGTAAACAACCTAACAAATCGCAGTGATTGGAATATGAGGAAACACACAATGGTCTTCAAAATGAACACTGCTACAACTATTATTGCCTTTTTAATATTACGTACAGACTTCCAAAACACCACAAATCCCAAAACGCTCAGGATTCAAATGAAAACTAAAGATGAAAGGTGTCGGCTTTATCCTTCTATCACTTCTACCATTGCATTGACACTGGACACCATGACTTACAGTCTCATTTCTTGGCCTATTTCACAGACCTTGGAGAATCTGGATGTTGTTGTTGTATTGCTTCTAGCTTGTGCTGGACTGACTGATCATGTGCTCCGTGTCCTCCATCTGCTTTCTGCTTTTTCCTGTAGTTTTTCTGCCTGAGTGACAAACACGATCTTAGGGTTAGACTTTCCTCTCCTGCTTTAGCAGTGCAGGCTTCTCACATGTTTCCTTACATAGAGAAATGCCAGTGTGCGCTAGTATGCAAGTTGTGTGCAGATTACACATCTTTTGGTTCAGAATGATTCTGTGAGAACAGAATCATCCGACAAATAGATATAGTAACATGAGATGTCATTCATATTGAATGATTTTTATTTTTACCATCCTGACTGAATATCTGAGATCTCTTCAAACTCTAAAGAATCTTGACGAGTGTTTAAACTAGAACAGGAATTATATGGTTTGTTTAAGCAGGATTTAAGATGCTAATGTTTTATGATACTTGGTTTATTTTCCCTGTTTTAATAAACTGGAGTATATCTCATGCTGTCGTATTCTGATACTTCAAAGCTCTTCAACAAGTAGATGATTTAATTAAATGATGAAGTGTCAGTGACTGTTTTAAAAGTATTAAACATATAGCTCAACAGTGAAGTGCCATAAAGATTACGGGTGATTCGCAGCGTGTCCCTGGATGTACTGATGCATTTTTACACTCTTTGCTGTAACTGTGGGATACAAACAACAAACTTTTTAAAACTTTAAAGCCCACAGATATTATTTGATCTTTTCTAAAGGATCTCTGTGGGTGTTCTTTTGGAGAAGACTCCGACTTTGTTCTTTTTGTTTGCGCTCTGCCAGCATGACATGCATTAACATGCATTAACTCTGCTGCTAGAGTTGAATACTTATGAGACAGTTCTGCAAAATAAGGTTTTTGTTTTTACCTCTACTGGCAACATTTTCACGGCTCTCTTTATATAAATATACACTCACCAGCCACTTCATTAGGTACACCTGTCGAGCTGCTTGTTATAGGAAACATCTATCGGCCAGTCGGCAGCTCAGTGCATTTGGGTATGGAGACATGGTGAAGATGACCTGCTGAATTGAAAATATCAGTGAGCAGGGGGAAAATGCCTTCCTGATGTCACAGGAGAATGGCGAGGGGGCCTTGAACTGGTTACAAATAATCACTCGTTACAACCAAGCCTCGTTCTTTTGGGATTTTCTTCCTGTTAAAAGTGAATTCTTCCTCCCAGTTGTTGCCAGGTAGGAGATTGTCTGTCTGATCTTTGGAGTTTTCACTTCAATGCTGTGAGATCTTTACCTGTGGGATAACTGTTGATACAAACTGGTGCTTTATAAATAAAAAGGAACTGAATTAACCTCACAGTGAGCGAGCTGTTGCTATTTGAAGCTACAAGTTATGAATGTTTGATGATTCAAAGAGTTTTTCTGCAACTTTGTTTCATTTGTTATGAATGAAGCTCAACTGATTCATTTGATCTGACCTGTCATTGTTTTTATTAATAGATGTGCAAAATGAATATATTTGATAAAACATACAGACACATCGTTCCTATTCAACAGATTGCCGTGTTCGCTTTTAACATATGGGAGAAACTGAGCCTGCTGAGATGAGCAGTGTACCCTGCAACAGCGCCAAGCACGCACATGCACATGCACACATGCACACACACCTCTCTACCTTACTGGTCCACCCACCTAAACTCATTGGTCCAAGCCCAGGAACTGTTGCACCAGCTGGCGTCATGTTGGCTGCTGTCCTTATGTAACAGGGGTGTGCTCACGTAATCTTTTTCGATTGTTTTCCGTTTCGTCACAAATCCACATCCTGACTTGAGTTGAGACTCTGAGAACTGAGCCTTTGATGACGTAGACACACAAAGGCTTTCAAGAAGAAGGAACAAAACAAACAGCATAGAAAATCAGAACACTTTTCAAGAAAATTCACTCAATTTCTGTTAAAAAACGATGTCCATCTTCTTTGTCTTTCATTAAGTTGTATTTCATTAATTATTCATCACGTAGTCCCTCCTGGCTATGTAACGTGTAGTTGTACATATATACAGTTTTTCTTGTGAGAAATTGAACTGAAACTGGTCATCCAAAAGCTTTTTGTTGCTTCTTTCATGAATCTCTCAGGGTCTCAGTATTGAGCTGTTACGCTGTCTGAAGTACAAGCAGCTTTTTTTATCTTTCTTGTGAATTAAGCTTTGATGTTAATGTTTTTTTTAAGATAAAATATGCAAATATGCAATTCTTGGCATATGTGCAAGACTGGGCAATAGGTGGGGGAAACATGCTTATGCTGCTGTCTCACTGGAGTTTGACGATGCTGCTGTGGTGGTGGAGACGTTTGTAAGTGTGCTGGTGGGAGAGGCGATGGGGGGATGCAGTATCGGGATGCAATAGGCCCTTTTATTTATGGAATTCATGCATTATGTTCTGTGTGGTGTCTGAAGTACATATTTGTATCAAGTGTTCAGAGAGCTGCTTGTGGTACTATGGCTGTAATGGAACTGTACATGCATGAAGCTACATTTTCCCAAGGGCGGCAATAACGGCTAATCTCATCTGGGTCAAAACGTATTTCATGAATTTGTTCTCCTGCTTTTCCCCTTACATTTCCCTTTTAGATGTCTTCTTCCAGTAACTCTGTGTTATATCTAGGGGCGGGAGTCACCAGTCATGCCATGATATTATCACAATACTTCATACTGTTTGATCACCTTTTTTCAAAGTCACATTTTCACACTAAGGAAAAATTAGCTTGCTTCAGTTTTTTTCTTTTAGCTATAAAATGTAATCGTCAAGGACACCAACGCTCGCACACACAACCTACCATAAAGTGGCCAGATGGAGTCAGACTGCTATCAGTCTGATATCAGTGTGTGATTGAAAGGGGTCAAACTGCCAATTAGATGCAATCTGTTTCTCATAATGTAACAATTAACTGTGATAAATTGTTGAAAATCATATATCTGTTTCTGCCTGCAAATTCACAACGTAACAAATTAACTGTTACGTTTGCACTCAGTAACCTTCCTGCTCAATAGCGATATAACCAAAATACAAACAACCAGTCAGGTCGAGTCTCCTCGAGTTGTGCTCATTGACAAAGACTCCGACATTCATGAATCAGACAGCATTATTTGCGAGCCAGATCCTTTGTGTAAAATATGGACCAGTTCAAAAAGGAAAGTGATGTTTGTTCTGTGACAGTTTGAGGTGACATGGCACAGAGCAGGTGGATGGAGTAGACTGGGAAGTAACAGTGGAAGCTGCCTGGACATGTTGGGAAGACGAGAACAAATAGAGAATGTTTGATCATACTTTGTAGAACTGCAACTCAATAGAAAGCAACATTTGAGCACTGGCTCATGATTTTTATGCAAGAATAACGAGAGTGCACGTTCAGGCTTGAATGGGAGACCAAGAGTAATGGAAAGTATTCATAATTGAAAGGACCTTTTCACAGATTGATTGGTGGCTTGTATCTGATTTGTTTAAACGACTTGCAAATATAGCTTTTCTTGAGCAGAAATCTTTATTCATCAAGTATGATCAACGATGTCTGCCATTAAAAACAAAAAAGAATTAGCTCACGTAGTTGCATTAAACCCAACAATCGGCTCCTTAGTGCTGGAATATTCTGTTTCCTCATCTTCCTCCTACTCTGCACTGATCATTATAATTAGATTGAAGTCCTTTTCAACCACAATCTCATCGAATCTTCACACAAACACACGCACGCTGCAGCTGGTTATTGCTTTTTAAAGTCCGTCCTCCTCCGCACATCCACACACTGTGACTCATCGTGGATACACTGTGACCACATCAAATCCTGTCAATGACCTCTTTAAACCCGTAAACCAGCTGAGTGTATGTGTGTGTGTTTATATGTGCGTCATTTGCGTTGTCAGTATATCCATACTCCACAGTCGGAAGCTTTCTTCATTCTGCCCTCTCTGGCTCCAGCAGTTATATTTTTAATTAACTGAAAAATCACATATTGGCTCCGGCAGATGCTGCAAATTGAGTTTTCGAAATCAGAATCTGGCTAAAACAATTTTTTCCACCAGACTTTGTTTTAGCATCACTTTTCTGTTACACAACAACAGCAGCGTGTCCTCTCTCGCTGTAGAGAGGACACGCTGCACATTTTTCCAGACTCTAATTAAAACCCTGCTTACATTAGATAATTATACTTTCTTAAAATAAAACGATGCATCTCTGCAATTACAGATAATTGCACAGAGTGATAATCGGCTGCCTTTCCAGAGAGCCTTTCTGCCTATTCCACCATCTTGGACTGCAGCTAGTGCTCTGTAATCTCATTGTAATGGTACATGAACCAAGTCTCCACCTTCTCCTGGTTCTGTTGCATGCGGCCCTCCAGCTCAGTGCAGAGCTCCAGCTACGGTCCAAGATGGTGGAGGGTGAATCAGCCACAGGACAAGCAAGTCTCTGCAGAGCCACAGCAGTGACTGGTCAGCCTGCCAGTAAAAGGCAGCGCAACTGAACTTTCAGAGTATGAGTGAGGGAATGTCTGGTAGTTAACTGATTCGGGATGGCAACGTCCTCCCGCACTGATACTAAATGTTGGGAAAAACCGTGGTTATCGTCTAATGCTTGTACTGGTTTGGCACAACTGAGGTCAAAGGGCAGGGATAGCTCAGTAGGTAAAGTGGTCGCCCCATGATCGGAAGGTCGGCGGTTCGAATCCACTTAACGGCTACCCTGAGGTACCCCTGAGCAAGGTACCGTCCCTACACACTGCTCCCTGGGCACCTGCTTAGTGGGCTGCCCACTGCTTCACTGAGTGAATGGGTCAAATGCAGAGAAAAACAAGTAATTTCCCCATGGGGATCAATAAAGTATCCATTATTATTATTATTATTATTATTATTAAATGCGACCCCCGGGTCTAACTGTGTTATGAGAAACAAGCTTACCTCTGTGAGCAGCTTCTATTGAACGCTGTAAAGCTTTCATGTGTGCTGATTGTGTTTCTGTGTGTTTTGTGCTGCTGTTTCATGTCAGTTGTGTGCATTCGGTAATCCCATGTAATCCTCCATCATCTGATGCGTGTGTGCTTGCTTCAGTTTGTAGCCATATGGCCATAAGTACAGTCCTTTTGTAATCATGACTATAAGTGTGTTACATAAGATATAAACATTCACACTGTCATGCAGAGTACAGTCATGTGACACATCAGGCTCTTTAATTTGCCAGCTGTGATGGTGATGATGCATTCATGCTTGTTTTAGCACTTTTTATCCAAGGAAGGCTTTGCGCAGCACTTTCTTCCTGTTAGAGTAATTTCTCATTCTGCAGTAATAGTAGATGTGAGTGAATGACATCATTTCTGATCTGATGACGACTGCACAAATCTGCAAGCCTCTGCAACAATAATATCTGTGAGTCACTCTGCTTGTCGTATGTCAGATTAATATCAAGTGCAAAGCAGCATCCCAGAGTTTCCTGCTCCAGCAAACATTTTGTTATGGAACACCACAAACTGGCTGTGGATGCATCCTTCAGAGGCCTCTGGCTCGAATTATGCAACTCCGAGCTCACTGTTGATCCTGTTAAAATGTGGTACAGTTAGTTTGGCTTGTTAGGAAAAAACCCAGCTCCTTTAACAACACTCGGATCTTGAAGAAGACAGACTGCGTTCTGTTCGTACAGATGTTCATATCAATGATAAAATATTAGGGAAGTGGAGCTGTAGATGTATGTCCAAACATGTTATAAGTATCTGTTTGCAGACACAAACACATGTAAATTTTAAAATGCTTGCATGGATTCTTTTTCTTTGTAAACTGATGATTAAATAAAGTCAGTCATTCAGGCCAAATCTCCTACTAATGTGTTGAAACAGATGGAAATGCTCCAGTAAGAGAAACTGAAGACACTCATAGGTTTTGTCCAAGTTCTGAAAGCAAGAAAATGAAATTGAAAACCTATCCTGAGGGAGTCCAAGTGTCTTGGTGTGAAAAGTTGATCTGTGTTTGTTTGCAGTGAATATTTCCACGGGGTGTGTTTAACTCATTTTCTGCTGCTTCATTTCTGTTTATCTGAAAAGCTTTAGAAAATTATTTCTCTGGAGAAGTTGTGCTTTTGCGTTCTGTGTCGTTAGAAATTAATCAAGAATTATCCAAATCCTAAATAAGCTGGTTGAGAGAGAGAGCGAGAATGACGTGACAGACTGATTTTATTAGCTCTTGGACGTTTTTCCTCTTCCGTGTTTCGCCCTCGGCGGTGAGCTTCTTTTTATTTTACACTGAGTCAGAGCCGGGGTGAGTCGTGGTGGCCGTCAGGGCCGCTGCTATTGTTACAGCAGGATAACTGGAACGTGGCTTTGGATACTGCTGTTTTAGCACACAGCTCAACTCGCAGCATCCAAACACACTCGCACAAATTACACACATTTCTGAGTTGGTATGAAACTGTTCTTCGTGACTCTCTTTCTCCATCATCCCGGCAGGGTGATGTGGTTAATAACGTAAACATGGCACCCACATAAGTTCATCAGATGCTTCTCTTACGCCGGCGCACGCTGGCTCTGTGGGTTTCTCCCCCTGTGTGTCAGCAGGAGCGATTGTTTTTGTTCTGCTGGTAGCATTGTGTTCAGGGTTTGCCCCTCTTGTCTGGCTGCCTGCATGCACCAGTGTCTGGCTGCTCGGCCTGATAACTCTTTTTTTGTTCTGCTCTTTTAGCATCACAGTCACATCTACAGCAGAGTCAACTTTCAGTGAACACTGCTGCGAGTCTGTTTCTTTGTAGATCAGTTCTGAACAGAAGGTGGGAAGATGATCAGGAATGCTGAACATTTGCTGGTTACAGCGTCTCAGGAGTATTTTCTCCGTGTAAGTCCAGCGTGATTGACATTATTATTTAAAGGCATGCTTTTATGCTTTAATATAATTTACATTGGAGTAAGCACATATTGACACATGTACAACCTACCCCCCTGAGTCAGCGGATATGCCAGGACCCTTAGAATTGAAGTAAAATGAGTTGTTTCAAACAGAGGAAGAGCTGAGGGCTGTACCAAAGCCCAGTATAAGATTCACAAGGATTACTTTGAACTTTCAGGCAAAGCTACTCTAGTAGAAACAAAGCATGAAATCACAGAGCTGGAAACGAGCATGGCTCCAAGGTAGAGTGTGTAGAGGTCATGGAAGAGTCATTACTTTGATAAGTAATTACAATTTCTATTAAATTGAGAGATGTTGTCTTAAATAATATGATGTCTTTTGAACATCTTGGTTTTCTCCTTGAGGAGCTGGATGAAGTCGTCACATCTGCTTAGACTGTTTGACTGAAAATGGATGGCTGGTTTTATTCACTATAGTCATAGTAGTGAAAGTTTTAATTACACCTCCACAGCAGGATTATACTAAACATCACCAGATTGTTATTGTGTTTATATCTAGTCTTACAGTTGCTACAAGTTTGATCTTTTGCCTCTGGCTGAAAGCATTTATCTCCAAAACATTAGCTGTTCTTGGATTATAAAGAGAATCTCTTTTTTGAAGCTGGCCTTCAAGGATGTTTTGCCAAGTTTAAATGGGCTTCATGGTTGCCACAACATATAAAGAGTAGGTGGACCGTTCAAGGACAATAAATGAAGATGCAGGCAGGTGAGAGCAGCTTTACGTCAGTCCCTGAAATGAAAATGGTCTGGGTGGTTCGGTGGTGGGAGGAAAGGGAGAAAATGAAAAAACATGGGAGAGTAAAATGAGTGCATGAGAAGGCGAGCAGCATAGGACCACTGATTACAGGAGACTCAAAGTGCTGTTGTGTCCTTGCAGTCCTGAAGCCACGGTGAGGAGCTGGAGACTGACAGCTCTGTTTCACAGGGTCAGCTGGTGTGTGAGGACACAGGGAGAGACATTATCACTTAACAACGGAGGAACTTCCACAAGGAAGCATTAAAAGCCGTACTGGAACATGTCCATGTCTTCCACTAGAGGAGTTCCCAAGCACACTGTGGCTCATTCATATACATCTTCTCAGTTTCAGTTCATTTTTACAAAAATCTGTTCGTATGAAATATGAGATCTGAGATATGACATCTCATGATAGGTATGGGTGGGGTTCTTATGCATCTACTGTCTTTGTTTTCAGCAAAACAGAACCAACAGAGTCTTTCTGACAGTCTTAACTTCTTTTTCTCCAGTTCTGCCCCAGTCTTTGCACCCTAAGTGCTTTTTAACAGGCATCCATTCACACTGGGGGCAGTCTGTGGTTCAAGCATACTTGTAGTTTGATGCCCATCACCTTTCAGTTCATGAGTCAAACTGTCCAATTAATAGACAGCCTGCTCTCTCTGAACCACAGCTGTAGTCGTTTATAATACTTTCAGTAATACACTCCTGTGGAGTGGAGCTGACACGGGACAATTTAAGCGAAATAATATTAATCATGTTGATGACAGCACTTTATGTCTCTGTAATAACACAATAAAAGCTTCCCAACAGCTGTTACACTGAACATAATGAGAGTGAGAGAGAGTGAGTGAAGCCAGCAGGGACCGGAGCGTTGTCGAGCTCGAGGCGTGTCACCTTATTGACCACAGTTTAGCAGTTAAGTCAAAAACTGTCAAACGGATATAAAAACTGTGTTTTTGTGTGAAATCTGATCAACTTTTTGTGTTAGCTTCCTCTGTGGTATGTTAGCGCCCTCACTAGCTGCTGCGATGGCGTAGCAGGGAACTCGGGTTACAGATCTGCTAAATTTCCAAAGATCCAGCTTTTTTTTGAGTCGGAGTATGTGATCCAAATGTCCAGTGCATTCTTCTTCATTATAATGAAGGCCACAGATTATTGCTCTCTCCACGTCCCCTCCTGACTGATGTTTCTCTGGTTTGCTTCATGTCCCTTGTGGCATGAGGCTTGTTCAAGGTTCACAGGTAATCCAGCTCTTCTAGCAGGTTCATGTTCATATCCATATGTGCTGGTGCAAGGCTTGCTGTGCTTCCCAGCAGTCTCAAAAGTGTGGAGGAGATGCCACACAAGGAGAGCCGGACAGGGCTGTAGAAGATCATCAACCCAGCCACAAAACCAGAGCTTCTCCTTTATGTGAGGAAGAAATGAAAGCGCACGCTGCAGCAGACTCCTCATGTAAGTGTTTCTGACTCCCTTTAGTGAGACCTGTGCTGACAGCAGAGTGCAGCTTATTTGACATTCCCCATGATAGGTTTGTAGCTTGAACCCATCCGCTGGAACGTTAAAGGCAATATAATTACACTGCAAAGCAAGACACAAGTAGGCAAGCTTCTTCATGTTTCTCGTGCACGGGAGAGAACCGGACAGGCACCGTTCCTTCGCTTGACCCCAGTTGCTCTCGTCCGTTCTCCCGTACCACTACATACACACAAAGAGTACCGTGTGTGTGTGTGTGTGTGTGTGTGTGTGTGTGTGTGTGTGTGTGTGTGTGTGTGTGTGGACTGCTGATCAAAGGGTCAAACATCCTTGGTCAGGAAGAGGGTAGCCTCCCCCTCACCCTAGATGGTTCATCCTAGATAACACGGTGAGGAAGTCCTGCAGTTCATCTAAACAAAGAGCACTTAGACTAGAACAGACGCAACTACGTTAATCCTACCATAAAACAATAAGACACGGTATGACCTCTCATGCTCCCAAAGTGCTGTCTAATACACACAAAGTTTGCAGACTATCAAGGATCAAAACCTCTACCAATCTACAACTAATTACAAAACTCTAAGCATATATAAGTAAATATTTCTAAGCATAAATGACAATCAACAATACAAATCTAACATTTCCCCCCTTTTTGACCTTTATGCTTGAAAAGTTCCCAGGTATGAATACCTCATGTCTGACAGTTTCAATG